>NC_136059.1:1453088282-1453688282 GCF_964261635.1 Lissotriton helveticus | reverse complement strand
AGCCTCTCGGGGCACAGGGGCTGAAATACAGGTGGAGCCTCTCGGGCTCGAGAAATGATGCAGGGGGCGAGCCTCGCAGGCTCGCTAGGACACTGCCCTGGGGGGAGCCTCTCGGGGCTCAGGAGGCGAGGTATGGGCAGGCGGGATCCCCCTCGGGGGACCCGGCATCACTGGGGGCCCCACGGGCCTCGGGGCACAACAGAAGGATCATTGGAGGGGAGGGGCGGGCACCGGCAATGTGCCCGACACCCCTCCCCTTCGCTGCTCTCACCGGCCGGGGGACGCGCCGGTCTCTCCTCGCTCTCCGGGGCTCCCTCTGACTCCTGGGGGCCCCGGGGGGGGAAGCGGTAGTCTTCTTGGGGGACGCAGGGGCGCGGAGTCGGCTCCCGCCGCTCCCTGCATTCTCGGCTCTCCTCTCGTCGCCTCCTCAGCTCCTCGGGCCGCCGGCCAATCAGAGCGCGGCCCGGGGAGACGTCATCCGCCCAGCCCGGGCCGGCAGCCAATCCCAGCGCGGCCCGGGGGAGGGCCTTACGAGGGTCCCGGGCGGCGGCGGTGAGCTCAAGGGAAATTGACGAGGGCCAGGCTCCCTCGATAAATATAGCGATGACGGAGGCAAGCGAGGTAGGCACTCGCTGGGGGCTCGGGCCCCTCACACGAACGGGGCAAATGCCGGGTGGGCACCGGCTGGAGAATATAGCGCTCCCAGCGCTAGAAACACGAGTGAGCGCCCCAAGGCGCTAGGACAGCAGGAAAGCGCTCCCAGGCGCTAGGGCCATAGAAAGCAGGGTCCAGAGGAAGTCCAGGATTTCAGGGGGGAGCACAGCAGCTCCTAGAAGGGGAAAAGGGCCATCAGGAGTCCAGGAGCAGGGCAGGGCCCAGGAAGGCAAGCCAACCCTGAGCCCACGCAGCAGCACGCCCCTGGCAGGGTTCCAGTCAGGACAAGCAGGAAAAAAGAGAGAGAGAAGAGGGCACACCCTCCTTTTATACAGGAGACCCCTTTGTCTAAAAGGGGCAGGCAGGATGAGAACCAGCTAGAACTGGTTATAAGGAATTTCTTGTTACTGGCCAGGCTAGGACACCAGACGCACCCCAGGTGGGTGGAGCCAGCATTGTGGGGGAAAGCCCAGACCCATACAGGACACAGGCACAGCCCCTCCCTCACATCAGCATGTTAATCTCTCCATTCACAACCGGGGCAGACCCACACAGACTCCTGGAGTCAGGCTCCCCAGCTGGCTTCAGCCAATCACGCGCCAGCATACTTACTGCACACACACACCGATGTCTAGAAGTGGCACTTCCCTTCTAGACACACACACGCCGCTTACATCATCTTGCAGCATTCAATCACACGAGTCCACACATACCAGACTCGAGCCTGTACCCCCCACGCACCAGGAACTATCAGGGACACACCCATTCCCCATGCAGTCCTATGGGAGGGCAGGCTTCTCTCATCTACACACACTCAGTGTGGGAATCACCATCCCCAGGTCACATATAACAAGCACAACTTCAGGGGTAGACCTGCCAGAAGGGCCCAGTCCAACACGGCCCCCTTCCAGCCAAAACGCAGGGTAGGCCAATCACCACCGTGATGGACTTCCCTGCTTTGGGCGAAAAAACATGGACACAGGCCCGCACTGCAGGGCCCCCCTCCAGTTCTACGCCACCTTGATCTTTTCGACACACACAGACTTAAAAATAAAAAAAATTACAGAAAAAAAATAAAAAAACATAGGCCCAACTAGGCTACCCCACTGGTACTCCTTAGTTGACCACGGCTAGGACCAGGCCCTAGGCCACCCAGATACCACTGGTCCAGGCCAACCCGGAGTGGGGGGTGGTAACCCCTGGCCCACGACAGCCACTCTCCACTCCCCTTCTTCGTGTAGTTCCACTTTACCACTTTCTCTCCCACCTAGGGTCCGCACCCTCAGGCTGGCCAGAGGTCACGGGCAAGGATGCCCCACCCTACCTCTACTTCTGAGGTTCCGCGCTCTCCCAGGAGAAGCACCCTCAGAACACGCTCTCCTACCAGTTTCGGAACTTCCTCCTTCCACTGGTCTACCACCTGGGAACTAAGTTCACCGGATGCTCAGGGGTCAGACTCCCTCTGACCCCCGTCCAGTTTCGCACCTAACATTCATTCAGCAAGATGAGCCGCGTCAGCGCCAGCAGGCCCAGTGTTCAGCTCTCCCCAAGGCAAGCCGCGGCAGCGCCAGCAGGTCTTCCTTGTCCGGGATACAACTTAACATATATTCCACAAGATGAGCCGCGGCAGCGCCAGCAGGTCTCAGTGATCAGCTCTCCCCAAGGCAAGCCGCGGCAGCGCCAGCAGGTCTTCCTTGTCCGGGATACAACTTAACATTCATTCAACAAGGTGAGCCGCGGCAGCGCCAGCAGGTCTCAGTGTTCAGCTCTCCCCAAGGCAAGCCGCGGCAGCGCAAGCAGGTCTTCCTTGTCCGGGATACAACTTAACATTCATTCAACAAGATGAGCCGCGGCAGCGCCAGCAGGTCTCAGTGTTCAGCTCTCCCCAAGGCAAGCCGCGGCAGCGCCAGCAGGTCTTCCTTGTCCGGGATACAACTTAACATTCATTCAACAAGGTGAGCCGCGGCAGCGCCAGCAGGTCTCAGTGTTCAGCTCTCCCCAAGGCAAGCCGCGGCAGCGCAAGCAGGTCTTCCTTGTCCGGGATACAACTTAACATTCATTCAACAAGATGAGCCGCGGCAGCGCCAGCAGGTCTCAGTGTTCAGCTCTCCCCAAGGCAAGCCGCGGCAGCGCCAGCAGGTCTTCCTTGTCCGGGATACAACTTAACATACATTCAACAAGATGAGCCGCGGCAGCGCCAGCAGGTCTCAGTGTTCAGCTCTCCCCAAGGCAAGCCGCGGCCGAGCCAGCAGGTCTTCCTTGTCCGGGATACCACTCAACATATATTCAACAAGGGGGACACCTGACGTATAAAACACATTCAGCGGTGTACGGAACACATGATGCATCAAACACATTCAGCGGGGTAGGTAGGACACCTGACGCATAAAACACATTCAGCGGTGTACGGAACACATGATGCATCAAACACATTCAGCGGGGTAGGTAGGACACCTGACGCATAAAACACATTGAGCGGTGTACGGAACACATGATGCATCAAACACATCCAGCGGGGTAGGTAGGATAGAATTATCGTTGCTTCAGCAAGCTCCCCATCCCAGAGAACTTACACTCCATTATTCAGCAAGCTCCCCCTCTCAGAGAACTTACACTCCGTTAATCAGCACACCTCAACATTCATCCACACACCCTCCCCTGGACTGGTAAGACAGTTTCCACCGCCCTTGATTCCTCAACCTGACCCATGTGGCACAGGTACCATTACTCTAGGGAAGGGACAAGGACCGAACATATTGGACACAATTTCGCTGCCACCACTGGATCCCACCCTTCTGGTGAATCCAGAAAACACATTGCACTTAGGGGGATGATCTACTCTCCCGAGCTAGGGACACCTAACTCACAGTGCACCAGTCCAGAACCACCTTTTCCACAAGAACAGACATTTTTAGCAACGTGCACCAGAACCACATTTTTCACAAAAACAAATATTTTTAGCAACGTGCACCAGAACCACATTTTCCACAAGAACAGACATTTTTAGCACAGTGCACCAGAACTACATTTTCCACCAGAACAGATATTTTTAGCAACGCGAACCAATAGTTTCTTTTCTTTGGGACCATCTAAACTGCAGAGTGTTGTAGTGGGGCCGGTTATCACTGTGGTACTGCGCAAACATAAGTCCGGATCCCACCGCTAGCCGCCAATGTAGGAAATGGGATCCCCGGCCGACCAGAGCTTGCGCCAGTCAGTCAGAGACCACCACTCCCCCGTCAGGGCCAGGGGGTCACCCACCAAGACAACCCCTACTCGCCCTCTAGGTAACGTGGCGCGAGCAGCCAGGCCTATCTCGGAGGTCATGTGTAAAGCATTTGCGCCCGCACCCCCAGCAACAACCTCCCGGGCCCCCCACAAAAGGAACTCCACACAAGATATATATGAAAATAGCCTTTGTATTGACGAACACACTTAGACAGGAATACGCAATTTACAAGGTGCCAGGGGCACGGGCAGGGTTTACAAGGGACTATATACAGGGCAGGGCCATGGGGCCACTGCTAGGGATATGCACATGATGGAACTGGCATTAGAACACATAACCACTGGGAGCTTCCTAGAACTAGCACTAGAACACATAACAACCAGGCGCTAGCATTAGAACACATTACACCCAGGAGCTTCAGGGAACTAGCGGTAGAACTCACTCTAACCAGGATCAACAGACATGGGACCTCGGATACTCAGGAGGGAAGGAAGGACAAGGTACATAGCACAACAGAGGCATCATCAGAAGGCAACACGTAATAACTCTCCGAATCACATTAACATTAATCGATACTTCCAACAGGCAATGTCACGATGTTCAGGGCAGGCTGCAGGTAGCCAACAATAAACCTAAACGGGGCAGCTGCCCACCAAGTGCTGGGCAGCTGTAGAGCAAGGGTGGGGCCATTGTGGGAGCCTCGCAGGCTCTGAAGAAAAAGGCGCCAAACGGTGGAGCTTCTCGGGCTCGGGAACAACTGGGAGGAGCCTCGCAGGCTCGAAATGGGCAAGGGCCACGTGGTGGAGCCTCTCGGGGCTCTGGACGTTGGGACGCGGGGGAGCCTCCTCGGGGCTCAGGGGCTGAGATACTGATGGAGCCTCTCGGGGCTCAGGGGCTGAGATACCGATGGAGCCTCTCGGGGCTCAGGGGCTGAAATACAGGTGGAGCCTCTCGGGCTCGAGAAATGATGCAGGGGGGCGAGCCTCGCAGGCTCGCTAGGACACTGCCCTGGGGGGAGCCTCTCGGGGCTCAGGAAGCGAAGTATGGGCAGGCGGGATCCCCCTCGGGGGACCCGGCATCACTGGGGGCCCCACGGGCCTCGGGGCACAACAGAAGGATCATTGGAGGGGAGGGGCGGGCACCGGCAATGTGCCCCGACGCCCCTCCCCTTCGCTGCACTCACCGGCCGGGGGACGCGCCGGTCTCTCCTCGCTCTCCGGGGCTCCCTCTGACTCCTGGGGGCCCCGGGGGGGGAAGCGGTAGTCGTCTTGGGGGACGCAGGGGCGCGGAGTCGGCTCCCGCCGCTCCCTGCATTCTCGGCTCTCCTCTCGTCGCCTCCTCAGCTCCTCGGGCCGCCGGCCAATCAGAGCGCGGCCCGGGAAGACGTCATCCGCCCAGCCCGGGCCGGCAGCCAATCCCAGCGCGGCCCGGGGGAGGGCCTTACGAGGGTCCCGGGCGGCGGCGGTGAGCTCAAGGGAAATTGACGAGGGCCAGGCTCCCTCGATAAATATAGCGATGACGGAGGCAAGCGAGGTAGGCACTCGCTGGGGGCTCGGGCCCCTCACACGAACGGGGCAAATGCCGGGTGGGCACCGGCTGGAGAATATAGCGCTCCCAGCGCTAGAAACACGAGTGAGCGCCCCAAGGCGCTAGGACAGCAGGAAAGCGCTCCCAGGCGCTAGGGCCATAGAAAGCAGGGTCCAGAGGAAGTCCAGGATTTCAGGGAGGAGCACAGCAGCTCCTAGAAGGGGAAAAGGGCCATCAGCAGTCCAGGAGCAGGGCAGGGCCCAGGAAGGCAAGCCAACCCTGAGCCCACGCAGCAGCACGCCCCTGGCAGGGTTCCAGTCAGGACAAGCAGGAAAAAAGAGAGAGAGAAGAGGGCACACCCTCCTTTTATACAGGAGACCCCTTTGTCTAAAAAGGGGCAGGCAGGATGAGAACCAGCTAGAACTGGTTATAAGGAATTTCTTGTTACTGGCCAGGCTAGGACACCAGACGCACCCTAGGTGGGTGGAGCCAGCATTGTGGGGGAAAGCCCAGACCCATACAGGACACATGCACAGCCCCTCCCTCACATCAGCATGTTAATCTCTCCATTCACAACCGGGGCAGACCCACACAGACTCCTGGAGTCAGGCTCCCCAGCTGGCTTCAGCCAATCACGCGCCAGCATACTTACTGCACACACACACCGATGTCTAGAAGTGGCACTTCCCTTCTAGACACACACACGCCGCTTACATCATCTTGCAGCATTCAATCACACGAGTCCACACATACCAGACTCGAGCCTGTACCCCCCACGCACCAGGAACTATCAGGGACACACCCATTCCCCATGCAGTCCTATGGGAGGGCAGGCTTCTCTCATCTACACGCACTCAGAGTGGGAATCACCATCCCCAGGTCACATATAACAAGCACAACTTCAGGGGTGGACCTGCCAGAAGGGCCCAGTCCAACAGTGAATTAGTCATCCATCCAGTGAAGGATGGATACGAATCCTTTGAGGTCAAAACTGTGCAGCCACTGTGCAGAGCACTTTTGCACACATTCAGAAGAGAGTAGATGCTGAACGGAAGGCACTTTTACTAACATTTTTAGATCTTAATGCACATCTCGGGTAAGTCAGATGTTCTTAGTATGCGGAAATAAGGATGATGTTTTCCACATTACTCATCCAATCGTCTGACTGCATCACCTCAAAAATTGCTGCTAAAATCCCAATTTGAAAGGACTCCACTACGAGAAACTGGTTTAATCATGCAGATTCAGAACTGGTTTAACACCATCATTCTGGAAGCGAGAATAGAACAACGGGAATAAATGCATTCGAATATTAACCTTCTGGTATAAGCTGTGCAGGCGAGGGAGGGAGGAGAAATGCGAGAAACGTGTGAAGCAGGGGGCGGGGGTAGCGGATACCTTTGAAGTGAAGCTAAGCTTCACTTCAAAGGCTTGTTGGCACAGCGCACGCTGGGGAATGCCTGTGGGAGGGAGGCTGGTGTCTGTGCACGCGCTTTTTACGGCAATGCGCATGCGCATTGAGCGAGCTTTACAGGGGCACTGCATGGAATCTCCCGATCTCGGTAAGCTCTGTTTAAGCCCCTTTATCTCTCGCTCCGCTCAATGCGCATGCGCATTGATAGGTCACGAGACCTAAAAAATCAATACCAGAGCCTGTGTATTTAAAATATAACAAGAAGGGAGGCCTGGCTACGTCGCCAGATGAGATGGACGCCTGAAGGGACCTCTCCGCCATACCGGGACCTTCTTTTGACCCGCAGGCGTGTTTCCTGAGCCGTTCTTCGCCGGAAACTGCTCACATTAAACACCCGATCATGTGGTGACTCCGGTGAGCCATTTTTTAAAATTAAGCGTGCCGCGCTTATTTTGTTTTTTTTACCGCCAATGCATTTCCTCAGACCGCCTGCCATCTTAGGCGCGTATCGGCACAATGCATACGGCGGCTTTCAACTTTGAACCTTCACCATCATTGAACATTCTTCTACCTTACAGCTAATCTATGTATGTGCGCACCATCTTTAATTAAACGAGGAGTTTTGCCATGTTATTCAGCGTGACGCAGGACTCTTCTTTCCTGGCATTAAATGCGTCACAAAATGGCTGCCATTTCATCTTGTCAGTAATTCTCACCATCTGACTGGCTTATTACCTGCCCCAATTCATACCTCAGGCTATGTGAGGAATAAGTGGATTTTACATCTATAAATTAAGACTGCTAGCTCCACTTTTCTATATTGTAGTATTATTATATCAGTCTTTCTGGCTCCTGTTGTCTGGCAACTGGACGCAACCAACTGCTTATACCTGACTTTCAACTTTGAATTTTCACCATCATTGAACATTTTTGTACTGTACAGCTAATCTATGTATGTGCGCACCATCTTTAATTAAATGAGGAGTTTTGCCATGTTATTCAGTGTGACGCAGGACTCTTCTTTCCTGGCATTTCATGCGTCACAAAATGGCTGTCATTTCGTCTTGACAGTAATTTCCACCATCTGACTGGCTTATTACCTGCTCCAATTCATACCTCAGGCTATGTGAGGAATAAGTGGATTTTTCATCTATAAATTAAGTCTGCTACTTCCCCTTTTCTATACTGTAGTATTATTATATCAGTCTTTCTGGCTCCTGTTCTCTGGCAACTGGTCACTATCAACTGCTTACACCTGACTCTTTTTCTCTATAGAAGGTTGTCAGTTTACTCAAGTGGTAGCTCTTCTAGAAAGCTTAGATATTACGCTTACCAACAAGTTTGAGCTACGGCTACTGCAGTTCCTGAGGGACAGATATCAATGGGAAAGATGCGCAAACCAACATTTGTTTTTGTACCCATGAAACATACTACCTTAGTATCTTCTCCCGCTTCCTCAGTATCAGACTCTTCTCTTATCACAGAACAGATGGCTGGAGTAGCTTCCAATCGCAATTCCCCATCACAGTCTACCTCTAAGAAATCTTCTCCATCTAATTCCTCATCTAAGCGCTAGAAACATGACCCTCCATCTCCAGTCAAAACATCTTTTTCCATCTCTATGGAGCTGCTCTTGGAGGAGATACGCGCCTTGCGTCCATTTGTTGAGGAAACTAATAATAAAAAGCAATTTCTTGAGGAAAAGTGGTCTACAATGGAAAGCAGAGTGTCTTCAATGGAAAAACAGGTCTCAGAAGTACAGGAAAATTCTCAGAGAAGCTCTTCTTTAGAGAAAACGGTCCTCAGCCTTCAACAACCTACTGAGGATTTAGAAAACAGAAATAGGAGAAGCAGTTACGCATATATAGTTTGCCAGAAGCTTTGGAGGGTTTTTTCACCTCCTTTCTACCTAAACGTTTGGACATGCCCTCTACTACTTCCCTCAGCATTCAAAGAGCTCAGAGACTTGGGGGCATATGTAGGAAGGCGTTTGCGATTCGCATACGCCAGAATTTGCAGAATTCCGTCGTTTGCGCATAGCAAACGGCGTTTTGGTATGTAGGTGCCACATAGCAAAATAAGGAATTGCAAAAATTGTGATTCCTTATTTTGCTCAAGCATTTAAGGAATCACAATTTTGCGATTCTTAAAATGCTATGTAGGGGTGCCTTTTAAATTGCGATTTTGGCTTAAGGAATCGCAAAATACGACCTACTCCAAGTAGATAGTATTTTGCGATTTCCTGTCAAAATGCATTTTTTTTGTAAAATTCAAAGTGCCATGTGGCGCACAGACATGCCCTTGGGGCATGTATGTGCACCACATGTACTTACAGGCACATTCCAGGGGTGCAACAGATGTCCTTTTGACACCCTGCCACCCTTGGAATTGCGATTCTCAAATTGCGATTTTCTCATAGAAAATCGCAATTTGAGAATGTATCACCATTCATTCCTATGGACCTCTTGGCCCATAGGAATGAATGGGACACTCAATTCAATTCAATTCAATTCAAATATCTTTATTCGGCACTTAAAAAGATACCATTAAAGAACATGAAGATACATACATACAGTGTTTAAAAACATTTTAAAAAAAAGAAAAAAGCATATTAAGAACAATAAAAATAGGTCTAAAAAAGGGGCGAAACGAACAATAAATCATTGAGGATTCTGTACAGACATTCATTCAGACTATAAATTGATGTAAGCCGATTTTTCCCTGGTGTTCCTTAATCTCATGGCCACCTTAATAACGCTTATTATACATAACAAAGTATATGGGTCTGATACTTTTTGCAAAAAGAGGAGGGCTGCTTTAGCATGTCTCAGTCTTTTATTTTTCAAGATCCTTACTAAAAACTTCCGTCTAGGGTCCGAATAAAAAGAGCATAATAAAACAAAGTGAAGGGTATCCTGCGGAGACCTAGTGTCGCAGCCGCAGGTACCCTTCAACTCTACCGAGCGTGTGAATCCTGCGGGAACAGCCAATAAATGGTGAAGAAGAGTACGTCGGAACCTAGTCATATAAAATCTTTCCTGTGCATTGTGCATCACCGCTAGGTATGGTTCCATTCCAGGCTGTGTTTTTAGTGAACCATGGGCCACCACGGATATTTTCCCGGTTTCAACATGGGCCCTTTTGGCGGTTGCCCGGGCAGTGAAAAGTTTTTTAACCAGAGTTTTATTCAGATTGGTCATAGACTCCGGCTCAAAAAACAGATTCTTACATCCAATTCCTTCCATAGTATCTTTTACATATTTGAGCCACTGAATCTCTCCCCCTCTGTCCCTGCTCAGGCAATCCTTAATGATCTGTCTGCTGAGGCCGGCCCCTGGTTAATCCAGATCTTGATCCAGGCCAAGATGGGTCGGACCATGATTCTGTCCTCGATATATGGTTCGCCCAATTCCATGTGTGTTATATATGAAGGGGTACTCTGGGGAACCTTTAATAGTCTTTTGAAAAATTTGTTTTCCTCAGCTTGTATCTGATGCACATAGTTTGCTTTGCAGCCCCAAACTTCTGCCCCGTATGACGCCTTGGGGCAGGAAACCGCTCTATATAGATTCAATATCTGTTCCGGTGACCATCTGCCTAGCCTCCTCCCATTATGCCATTATGGCACCCGTTGAAGCCACCAGTTTGGCTACATGCTTTTCGGCCAAGTTTCTGAATTCCAGTTTCTCATCGAAAAGTACACCTAGATAGGAGAAGGATTTAACTCTTCCTAATCTATGTGATCCTATACTGTGTAAAAAGTCCTTTTTAGGGTTTGTACCTGTGGACATAACGAAGGACTTATCCAGGTTAGCTGAGAGATCCAGTGAATTCATAAAGTTGACAAAACCATCAATTAACTTTTGTAAACCTAGTGAGGTGCGGGCTAACAGCACTGCGTCGTCCGCATACAAGAGGACGGGTACCGGACGCTGGCCTATTTGGGGGGAGTCTACACCCAGTTTCATAAGTTCTCGGTCCAAGTTATTAATATACAATGAAAATAAAAAAGGAGCTAATATACAGCCCTGGCGGACACCGCTTGTACAAGGAAATGGCTCTGTCTTCATTCCTTCTTTGTTATAACGGACTGAGGCTGTGGTCTCCCAGTGCAATGCCTTCAATGTGTCCACTAACCCTTGATCCACCCCCAGGGAGATCATCAGGGCCCATAACTTCTGTCTGTTGACACGATCAAAGGCCGCTGAGAGATCCATAAAGCCCATATGGATGGTCCCTTTGGCGGCAATGGTATATTTAGCAGTAAGGAGATACAAATTTAAGCATTGATCTGTTGTAGATCTCCCTTCTCTGAACCCATATTGTACATCTGTTAAAATGTGATTGTCCTCTGCCCAAATTTGTAAACGATTTAGAATCACCCGTCCCAAAACCTTAGCCGTTACATCAATTAAAGATATAGGACGGTAGCATTGAGGGTCGTTCCGGCTACCCTTTTTATGAATTGGGACGATAATTGCAGAGGACATGGGACACTCATTCTTCAATTGCGATTCGCAATTTGCAAATCGCAATTAAGGAATTTTAGAGATTCGCAAAAAAATTGCAAATTATTAGCTAGATTCCATTTTGCAATTCTCAAATAGCGATTCCTTAAAAATCGCTATTTGAGAATCGCAAAATGTAACTTACCTACATATGCCCCCAAGTCCTCGTCCTAAAATCTCTACATCTTCAATTAAACCACGAGGAGTCATCATTCTCTTTTTAAAGTTTACAGATTTACTTTCAGTTCTTTCTATCACTATATGATTCCGGTCCATATTCCACTCACCTTTTTAAAAAAAATAGATTCTCTTCTTTCCAAATTTTTATGGAAAAACAAAAAATCTAGAACTTCTTTATTTCATCTACGGAAACCGAGACTGGAAGAGTAAACTTTCCAGACTTTCGGTTATATCATAAGCCTTTTTGTTTGAAACAAGCTTCTCACTGGCTCCTTTTGGAACCTTCTCCCTTCACTCCCCTGTGGGTTAACATCGAGTGTCACTTGCTAACTCCCTTTTCAATTACTGAAATTCTTTCTTTTACTGCCAAAAATTCTTTTACTTCTCTTCCGCTTTTCAAATGTACATGTTCATTACTAAAACCTTACTTTCATCCTAAAATGCTTTCCAGAAATGATTTTATACAAACTCCTCTCTGGCATAATCGTATAATCACCATTAACAACATTTCTATATATTGGTCTTCATGGAGGGCAAAGGGGATTATCTGGGTCAAATACCTGTTTGATGGTACCACTCCCTCTTCCTTCCCTATTTAAGAAAAGTTCAATTGTTCTAGTTCATTTTTATATAAATGTTCTATTCTTATGGAATCAATACCTTTTGCTGTTCCTCCAAATACTCAGAATCCACTTCAAAACCTCTTGGCAGTATGTCCTAAAGCTACCTTAATCTATACATTTTTCTACTCCGCATCTTCTGACCGTATTAAAACCAAAGTTGAGCTGGGGGGCGTGGCCAGCAGCCGAACATGGTGGACGTGAGCTAGAATAGCTCCGTCCTAGCTTCCCCTATAATCCTGCCAAACATCCTGTGACAGTGGGGTTTGACCTCTAACCCCTTGCCTGACACTTGCAGAACCCTGATCCGTGCTGCCTGTGCCTGGCTACCGGCGCTGGGAACCCTGGAAAAGAGTCGCCGACCGCGGACATCGCACGCAGGAAGAGAGGCCTAACGCTGTTAAGGAGACCGCGGCCCACAGTGAGCTGACGGGCGGACCGAAAGTGCTCCGCGCCCGGCTGAATGTGACCACCGAGCGCGGCGGAGCGGACCTGGAGGCTCTGAACCCACCGGAGCAAAGCCACTGATTGCCCTACTGCTGCGGCACCCGCGGATTATGCAGAGGAGATCGGGGCATGCTAGAGAACTGACGGCGTCAAGGGACATCTGGCGACAAGCCCGGAGCCCAGCGAGGGACGCGACGATTGGGACTGCGGCCGGCGCCCGACCCACGGTGCCATTCACTGCCGAGGACCGTATTCGAAGGGAGAGCGGTCTGTGCGAGGTGAGCGGGGACCCTGCTGGTCGGCTCGGGCGGGGCTGCGGAACGAGGCACAGACGGAATCTGACGCCCGGAGGCATACTACGAGATCCCCTCGAGACGGGTGGAGGTCAGAGTCACTGGCGGGGGTCGAACGCCTGCTGCTGGGACGGGAGAGTACTTGCGGGACTGGGCCTGCATATTAGCCAGCCAGGCATTGGGGTGTAACATTTGCAACGCACCAGAGGGTCGGCTTCCTGCACGACCGGCTCCAGTGACAGCGCCGAGTGGGCAGCAGTGATGGCGACCTATCCCCAAGGACACCGGGAGTTCTAAAAAGACCTCAGTGACATCGGAAAAGTTACGCCGCGTCCCGGGGCCGAAAGGGGCTGATCGCCGGTCAGTTACTGGAGCTGCACAATATCTAAGCGGAACTGGCTCGGACCTGCAGCGACCTGGTCACCGCTGACACGGAGGGCTCACCACCTTGCGCTGTACACCACTCGCGCACCGCACCGGATGCCCACCGCGGACCCACCCATCGCCTGGGGTACTGAGGACACGACACCGCAGCTGGCCTGGCTGAACGGAGAGGACGAGATACTGGACCTGCCCGCGGAAGTGCCTAGAACCACTGGCCGAACAGTGCACCGAGGCATCGGACTACCCCCGAGGTACGCAGTTGCACGGCGCTGCACACACCTGGCCTGGCCTGGCGGTGAGGGACCGGAAATAGCAAGGGCAGAAGAACAGGGCGACAGCATATCGACCACGGTGAACGTAGCAGAGGTGCACGATGGGACGGAATAAAAACCCTCGTGGTGGTGCGCAGGCTTCTGGCTCGGAAGACTCACTGGCCTCTTCAAATGAAGACGCGATCCCGCCCACGGGTACTACCTCCCACGAGGCTAAGCTAGACCTCATACTATCGGAGATCCGGGCATCCAGAGAGGCACTCGAAATTCGGATGGATACGATGTCAACTGGCCTATCGCTACTTAAAGATGACCATAAGAAACTAGCGGAGAAAGTGTCGGAACAGAAACTCGCGCTTGCCGATTTGATACCCCAACAAACGGAACACTCCACGAGATTAGAAAATCTAGAAAAGCAAATGCAACACCTGAGGGAAAGGGTCGACAATGCGGAGGGACGCTCGAGACGCAACAATGTACGCATCTTGGGCGTGCCGGAACGGAGTGAGGGGACCAATCCGACCCGCTTTGTGGAGGAATGGCTTAAGACTGTGGCAGACCCGGCGGATCAAACCCAGATGTACAGCGTGGAGAGAGCACACAGAGTCCCTCCCAGACCACCGAAGCCGGGGGCTCCCCCTCGCCCCTTGATAGCACGCCTACTCCACTTTAAGGACAGAGGCGCCATCCTGAAGGCCGCGAGGGAAAAAGGCCCCATAAAATTTGAGAACCACTCAGTATCCATCTACCCCGACTTCACGCAAGCAGTGCAGAGGGCCAGAGCATCTTTCTGGGGAGTAAAGAAAACACTACGGGAGCGCAATATGAAATACGCCTTGTTCTACCCGGCACGCCTTAGGGTCATTCACGGTCACAGAACTTATTTCTTCGACAATCCAGAAGAGGCTTCGGAGTGGCTGGAGGTTACACTTACCCCGATGCACCCCACACATGAAGAACGGGAGGTGCCGGAAACACAGAGGTCAGACAGTCGGACAGATTCCCAGAGTCGCCCTAGTCACCCAGACACGGAGGGGCCCCGCATGGAACATCAGGGCCGGGAGGAAGAAGATGGCTCGGCAGCGGTAGCACAACTAACCACCGACGCACTGGCGGAACATGACGCACACAACGGGTCACCATCGGAGAGTCGGACGAGTTCCCATACAGCGGCCTCGGACACGGAAGGAAGCATCCAGTTGTTTCCCCAAATTACAGTGCAGATGGCGGCAGACATGTGATCCTAGCCCCTGCGGCGACGGACTGGTAATGTAGCGGATGCTCCAAGCTGTTAGAGGGGGGAGGGCACCAGGAACCTGGGACACTTTTGAACGTAGGGGACAATGGTTACGAGACTTCAGACGTAATTTGTTGTAAAAGTTTGTCTGGGCTCACACCTCCAAGCCTAGGCACGGTTCCAAGATTCATATACCCATGTTGGGTGTTACGGTTTGGTCCTCTGAGGTTGTAGAGGGGGACCTACAAGTTGGGGTTATGTTCGCAGATGCAGCACTGAAAATTTCCATTTTGTGGTCAATGATGTTATGGATAATGGTTTTGGAACATATTGAGGGCATCCGGGGTAATGACGTCCCCTAATGATTATGTGGTCTGCACTTGGAATGTACGGGGATTGGGCTCAGTACACAAAAGGCACAGAGTTCTGGCACAACTGCATAGGCGGCGGGTGCACATAGCGTACCTCCAGGAGACGCACTTGAATGATTCAGAGGGGGCCAAAATGCTACGGAAATGGAAGGGCCAGCTATTCGCCACTAAGTACTCTGCATTCTCCCGGGGTGCAGCCATTTGGGTTAATAACACGGTCCCGTTTAAACTCATTGAATCCAGGATTGACGGGGAGGGCCGCTACGTGCTTGCTAAGGGTTTGCTGAATGGTGTGTGTGTAGTGCTTGGCTGCTTGTATGCCCCGAAGGTGGAACAGTCAAGTTTTTTTGCGGAACTGGGTAGGGCACTTTTCGGATTGGGTGGAATATGATTGGATTATAGGTGGAGACTGTAATGCGGTGCTAGATCTCACGCTCGACAGATCCCACCCCCCTCTACATGCAACTGAGAGTAGAAGGCAGGCGGAAGCGTTGGCACGTTGGGCTGAGGGATGGGGCCTAGTTGACACATGGCGGGCACTTCATGCATCACACAGGGAATACACATTCTACTCCCCACCGCACAACCTCCACACCAGGATAGATCGCATCTTTTGCTCCAAGACACTTACACCGTCGATTGTAAAGGTGGGACATATGGGGAAGACATTATCGGATCACAACCCGGTGGAATTATCCCTGAAATGGGGAAGGATACCCACCCCCATACCAACGTGGCGATTGTCCCCAAACCTCTTGGAAGACTTGATTTTTAAGTCCACCCTATCAGACGCTACCGCACACTACTTCACAGAAAACACGGGTACGGCGAGCACCAGGCAGGTCGAGTGGGACGCTTTCAAGGCGACCATTCACGGGGTGGCCATGGGCACCAAAGTAGGCATCAAACACCAGGTACTGAGGAGACTGCGAGAGGTGGAGGACAGTCTAGTGGCGCTGGAATCCGAGGCCGCAGGCACGGGCGGCGCCCTCGCGCAACTACAGGAGGCTAATATACAGTATGCGGAACTCCTGGAAGAGTTGAGGGTTCTAGACTATAGGGAATACACCGCACGACAACACACACAGGCGGACAGGGCGGGTGCGCTCCTGGCGCGCTTGACCAGAGACGCATCGGCAACCCCCCCTATCATAGAGATACAGGATCCCTCCGGGGAATTAGTACAGGGACAGCGGGAAATCAACACGACGTTCCGGCGTTACTACGCTGCATTGTATGGCCCACACTCTCCACTCTCGGAACAGGCATGGGAGGAATTCTTCTCCGACGTATGCGTCCCTCAACTGAGTGCGGCACATAGCGAGGAACTGGCAAAACCCATTACGGTAGCGGAAACTAGAATGGCAATTAAGGCTCTGCCCAGGAACAAGGCACTCGGGACAGACGGGCTCCCGGCGGAGTTTTACCTGACATACATAGACCTGCTGGCCCCCCGCCTTCATGAGATGTATAACGAGGCTCTGAAGAGCGGTGGCCTGCCCGACACGACACTGCAAGCCCTAATAGTCTCCCTTCTGAAACCGGGAAGGGAGGCTTTGCAACTAGACAACTACAGACCACTGTCACTCTTGAACACTGACTCCAAAATTCTCAGTAAAATACTGGCGGTGCGCCTGTCTCAACACGTCCCAGAAATGGTCCCCTCCGATCAATGCGGGTTCGTGCCGGGCAGGAGCACGGCGCTGAATTTGCGGAGGCTCAGCCAACTCATGTCTCCAACCGCAAGGGGGAGAGACACCGAGGGTTGTATCTCACTGGACCTACGACAGGCTTTCGATACACTCAGATGGGACTACATGTTTGCGGTCCTGACCAAATTTGGGCTACCCTCCGGATTTATAGCCTGGGTGTCCTTTTGTACCGGAAGCCTACGGCACGGGTTCGGACCAACAACTGTATCTCTGATCGGATTGAGGTGGCGCGGGGCAAGAGGCAGGGGTGCCCCCTTTCGCCATTGCTGTTTATAATCGCCCTGGAGCCCCTAATGCTGAAAGTTCGATCTACAGCGACTGCGGTGGGGATTACTAGGCTTAACACCCACCATGTCATATCGGCGTATGCCGACGACATACTATTGTTCCTAAGAGACATAAATAACCCAGTGACACCATTGCCGCGGGTCTTTGAGGTCTTCCGCGAGTTATCGGGTCTCGCCATCAACGAGACAAAGTCATATGGGTTTGGCTTTCGGGGCCCGATGGCGGGAACACAAGTTCGGTTTCCGCTGCACTGTTTCCAGGTGGCGCCTGTAACTTTTAAGTACCTGGGCATCCAGATATACCGAGGACCTGCTGGACGGGAATCTGGGGCGAGCACTGACTAACCTAGCTGCACGGGTGCAATTCTGGACTACTTTGCCGCTATCGGTGGCAGGGAGGGTGGCTATATCAAAAATGGTGGTACTGCCGCGTTTACTGTACTTCTTTACGAATCTACCAGTCTATATCCCTATGCCCTTTTTTAAGAAACTTAACACTTCATTACTCGACCTAATCTGGGGGAAGGGTAGGAGACGCGTAAGCATGGCCAGGCTACAACTACCCACGGACAAGGGCGGCTTGGGAGTGCCTGATTTGTTCGCTTACAGCTGTGCGTGCCAACTGCAATGGCTAGCTTACTGGTTGGCTGGCCGCAACTTGCACGAACTAAACATGACAGAGGTCGCTAGACGCCGGGGGGATATACATCGGCTGTTACTACCAGGGGCCAAGGCACCGGCGACGACTCCACCCCTACTCAAACTGGCTCTCACGTACTGGAAGAGGGCGGTCAGGTACACCGATGGGCGGTCAAATTATGCACCCTCGATACCACTGTTGGGCGTCCCGCTGGGGACAGGCCCGATGACGGAGAGAAAACTGCGGGTGTGGCAGGAGGTGGGGATAACACAAATCGGGGATTTCTTCTCGGCTAACAGGCTACTACCATATGAGGAATTTGCCAGGCTCCACCAAGCGCCGAGGGCGCTCTTTCTGCAGCATGCACAACTGACTCACTACATAGGCACCCATTGGGCGAGGGACGGGGCGGAGCCTACCACTAACACGTTGATCACTATGCAGTACCTCATGGGGACGGGTGGACACTTGACAAAATGGTTGACTGCTGGGATACGGGAAGGCAGGGCCGACCCCCTACAACCCTTGAAATTGAGATGGGAGGAGGATATAGGGGTGGCGCTGAGCGCCAAGGAATGGGACCTGGTATTGAGACTGCCGAAGAAAGTGTCATGGAACCCTAGGTTTAAATACATACAATTGATGGTTGTACACAGGGCATACTTGACTCCCCACAGGATACACATAATGTTCCCGGCTGCGTCTGATACTTGCCCCAAATGCCGGCAAGATGGTGCAGGCATGTTACACATGTTTTGGGACTGCTCTAAGCTGGGACACTATTGGAGTACAGTACACCACATATTGAACAACATAGCACCGGATAGACCCTATACATCCGCCTTATATTGTATGCTGGGGGTAGGACACAAAGAGAAGAAGAGAAGTGTGGAATCCAGATTCGTGGATCTGGCATTACTATTAGCGAAGAGGTCAGTGGCGATGAGGTGGAAATCGGCAAGGCCGCCAGACATAGAGACCTGGAGCGGGGAGGTGATCAGATGGGGCAAGACTGAGGGACAGGAATTAGGTAGGGAAGAACGCAGAGGCCTCAGGAAACATCCCATCTCCATGGAATGGAACGCCCTACTTATAGCGTTCGAGCAGGGCGTACAGGACCAGGAAGACTAGTATGAATCTACCGCCTATCACGGGGGGATGCAATGCCCATGACCAAATGTGTACGGGTACTGAGATGCAGACACACTAGGAACTATCTGATACATATGTACGATGTAACCGGGGGCCGGTACCCCTACTGGATACCGATTGTAATGTACGTAATGACACAAACCAACATAATGCTGATATGTGGAAGAGTAAGTGCCGGGGGGGGGGGGAGGGAACAGGGAGGGACTGGGGTAGTTGGGATGTTATAAAACGCAGAAAACAGAAAATGTTAAGATTGACATGTATACTGAAATATAAGTCACGATGTGGAGATATGCTATACGCATGACTATAACATGTGCTGTGACCTAACTTGCAAATAAAGAAATTTTCAACAGAAAAAAAAAAAAGTTGAGCTTGCTTGGGAATCTGACTTAGATTTTCAATGTTCTACGAATATATTGAATAGGATTGGGGCTCAGTTGTTGAGGATCTCAAGGTCCACTTCCACTACTCAATCTGTATTTTTTCTCTACCATAGATTGTATCTCACACCTATCTCCATAGCTAATTTTACACACTCCGATAACAAGAAATGTTGGTCTTGTGAGTTTCCATCAGCAGACCTTTCTCATCTACTTTTTTCATGTCCTCCTGTAGCTGCTTTTTGGTCCCAATTTTGGTCCTGTTTATCCTCCATTTTTAAATTTCAAATTCCCATGTCCCACCTTCTTCTTTTTATGGGAAGTCTTTCAGAAATCATTACTTTACCATCTAGTGAAAAAAGGTTGTTTGATCTGATGTAAGCTTTAGCATTTCAACAAATTGCGTTAAACTGGAAATGTGTGTCAAAACTTTCAATTAAGTCATGGTGGAATACTGTTTGCCAATATCATAGGTTAGATGTTGCTTATGCATCCCAATGTAATCCACATGTTAATAGAGATTTTTTTGGCTGCCATTAACTATTTATTTAAACAAAGTTTCCATTAATGCTGTTTCTCATCATCGTTCTGAAAATTTCCAACCCCCTTGATTCCTCCCTCTTTATTCTTTCCTTATCTCTCTAACTTGGGAAAAGTTTTACATCAACAGTTTTAGGTATTTACCTTATATTATAGTTTTATGGAGCATATTATCATATTACTTTTTACTTATGGTCTATAATGTTTTTTCTACCCCTTCCTTCCCCTCTTCCTTCCCCTCCCCCATTTCTCTTCTTTTTCCCATAAAATCCCTAAACTGTAAACAGCTTTCTACTATAATTGTTTCCTATTATTTTTTATCTTTCATATTATTATGCTTTAGGCCTATGTTCTATTGTATCAATTTATATCTTAATAAAGCTTATTAAACTTAAATAATATATATAACAAGAAGGAGTTTACAGCATGCATCTGGATAGAAGTATTTTATATTGAGCTTCCACCCATCAAGGCACTGAGCCCCCTCTTGACTGGCGTGCTTGCCAAATCATTTGAATATCACTCAAATAAAGGTTTCTGTACTGTGGTACAGTCAGAACGAGGGGGTGCAGGCCTAGTAACTGACTTTCCATCAAGATATTTTGCCTGAGCTCATCACAGCACTGTCTGTTCATACGTGAACGGTAGGACTGGTTTCCAGCTGAGTTCTTTTGCCAGGGTCAGTAACAGTACCTGATGACAGGGGTCTTGTATAGCTATATGTGTCAAGATTGCACTCAAAACAAATGGCCTCCAACAAGTCCACCTAAAGAGCCTTGTCCAGTGCGGCCCATGACACAATTTTATGTCAAGACCGGAGGCTAAAATATAATTATGTATAATTTCTGCTCAGTTTAGTAACATTGTTTGACTCTCTATATTTTTCTTTGTTGCTTATCAAGAGTACATAGCATCCCTGCCTGCCATATTTATTTAGTGTTTGGCAGTGTCCATGCCTACCTTTGAAAAATGCATGGCTACTGCTCATGTCACCAAATTCCATTCTTGCCCATTTGGCATTAATTTAATGATTTGACTACATCTCTGCCCTGTGCATGAATGATACCTTAGGGATTAATTAGCCTTCCCAGGTTCCCTTTTTTGGTGTACAGGCATACAGCACTCTAAGGCCACTGTAGCCAGGTTGGGGCTGTGTAGTTGCTCATATGTTTTAGTCCAACAGTACTTCCATTAGCAAAGGTTGTCCAGCTGAGTCCCTGCTTATAGCACAATAGAAACCGAGAAATGCAGTATGGGACCTGCAGAGTAAATTATAACCAGCCACTCCTTACAATAATATTTTACATGCCTAGCTCTCACACCTCCCTCTCCGCCACACCGTTAGACGCTGAGCCCCAGGACAAGATAAGGGCACCTCCCTCATCACTCAACTGCACCAACATAGTTCCCACAGAGGAGCATGATGGAAATCGGAGCCCGACAATCCAGGGCTTTGGCCTCATTATGGCGGTCGTGGCATTCTCCTAACCAGAGTGCTGTGGACATTTACGACTCTTAACCATTCTGTTGTCCTCTTTTACGACCAGAGTTATATCATTCTGGATCTTATTTTCCATCAGTGTCATTTCTCTGGCCCTTCGCATTCATCCCTCGAGGTTAGCCCTACTCTCAGCAGTATACTCAGCCAGACAAGGTTTTTTTGGTTTGTGAGTTTCGAGTTTGTGCATGCCCAGGTTCCCCAGGTGTCTGCAGCGTTTGTATCCCAACGTTAAAGCGCCCTAAAGGAGGTGTGACCCACACCGGGGTCTCCCACCGAAATGCACGCCGGCGCATGTCCCCAGTTGACTGGCACAGCCTTCCTACAACAGTTATTATTTCATGTTTCAGTTTTATCTGTATAAAAGATATAAAAAATAGGCATTAACTATTTATTGGACCAATTTGCCAATAACAAAGCAACAGCAATAGTTCTTGTTTGAACTCATTTGTATTATATGTTGGACCATCTCTCGTTAAGGTCATTGTGTCGGTGGGGTGTGGTTTTGTCTTTTAGTGTGATGAGTGAGTGAACAAGTGTGGTTTTAAATGGATTGTATGGCCTAGTTGGTTGCACGGTGTATCTTATCTATTTTTGCTTACTCCTGGGTATTTAGAGTTTGTGTAATTGTTTACATGCAATCTGTCATTGTATCTATTTTAATATGTATTTATGTAATTTTCATATTTCTGTATATTATTAATTTGTATAATAAACTTAGGGTATACACCCCAAAAAGATTGTCACATGGTACATTGATGAATGTTCCCTTTTTTTGCACACTGTGTTATGCCTGGTGGAGATGGGGTAACTTATTTTCCATTTTCTTGATCCTTGACGTTAAGCATATTGATAAAATTATTTTCAGGCAGTAGGGTTGTGTTTGATTGATAGTGATGTTTTTCCCTGTTCCCTTGTCTAGGTATCCGTCTAGGGGCCCCCTTCTATGTGATTTTCCCACAGAGTACCACAACAGCAAATACAACACTCTGCCGACCACTCATTGCCCCATGGTGTAGCATGCTACCCATTCAAAAATGCTCTTTAGCGTCCCACAATGGAGTATAAACACTCTTCAATAGCACCCCCCACTCTCGTGTAGGCTACTTAAAATACATTAGAAATCAAACACAATAAGGAATGTCCAAACACTAGAATCTCCAGCTACATTCTATCTTCCTATAACAATGTTGCTCTTTGTACAAATGGGCAGTATTTATTTCCTATTATACTTACTGTTGTTGATTGGTGAAGACTTGTTTCTTTATTATCAAAGTTTCGTGTTATTGTTATTTATAGATTGCCGGAGTATGAATGTGTCTATTTTTTTTAAATGAGATATATATAATTTACAATTTTCATCAGTTTTAACCCGTTTGCTGCTTCGAATGTTCCACGCCGGTGCGGAACGTTCTAATAAGCGGGCGGGGCCGCGTCAGCCAACAGACGTACGCAGCACTACCGAGGTAGTGCTTGCGATGGCCGTTGGCCAACAGAAGCAGCAAACGGGTTAACTTAGAAGTTCATGTTTACATTTAGTTTTTAATTTTTGTATAGGTACTTCTATATTTTTATAGTATTTCAGTTTTATTTTGCTACATTATGTTAATTATTGTACCTTTAGGATGCCTTTTGTACCTTTATGATTATGGGCCATATGAATCAAAAAAGTGTTTTCAAATCCCAAATTGCGATTTTTAGCGAATCGCAATTAGAGAATCGCAAAATGCAATGTATGTAGGATTAGCAAAAAAACGTGCAAATCCTACATATTCCTTATTTGCGAATCGCAAATTGACAAATTGAGATTCGCAATTAAGGAATACCATCCCATTCATTCCTATAGGCTAGGAGGCCCATAGGAATGAATGGGAAGACATTCTCAATTTACGATTACCAATTAGAGAATCGCAATTTGAGAATGCACTTTCAAGGTTGAAAGGGTGCCAAAAGGAAACCTTGTTGCACCCCTGAAATATACATGCCCTCAGGGGATGTATGTGCAATATATGACACTTTAAAAAAAAAAAAGTGCTTTTTTTAAAAAAAATCCAAATTACCACCAACTTAATGTTGATGGTAATTTGCAATTCCTTAAGGCCAAGTAGCAAATTTCTGGTGCTTCCAGAATTGCATTTAAGGAATCACAACTTGCAATTCCTGAATTGCATTAGCAAAATAGAGAATCACAAGTTTTGCAATTCTCTATTTTGAGATGGCCTTTTGGAATGATACATCCCAAAAGGCTTTTTCCAATTCGCAAACGGGCGGATTCTGAGAATCTGCCTGTTTGCAAATGGGAAAAAGGCTTGATACGTATGGCCCTATAATTCAAATGCCTAAAGCTGAACACCGTCAAGAGCGAAGTTGTGATCTTCGGGAAAAGCTCTGCACTATGGGACTCCACCTAGTTTCCGACAGAGCTAGGGACCTACAACACTAGGAACCTAACGATTGTCATCCACTGCAAACTGTACATGACTCCTCAAGTCAATGCTATCACTACCTCATTCTTCAACACCATGACATGCTAAGAAAGATTTTCAAGTGGCTCCTTATGAACTCCCAAAAAACCGCCACCCACACCCTGTTACTAGCAAACTGGATTACGAGAACACCATCTATGCTAGGATCAACCAGCAACTCATCAGGGGGCTGCCGACGATTCAGACCATCCAGAATTTGGCGACTAGAATCACTCTCAACCTCCCTCGCCGCACACAGATTGCACTTCGCCTCAAGGAGCTAGACTTGCTATCCATAGACTGACAAGAACATTTCATACTCTTGATCCACACTTTCGAGGCACTACATAACTCGGGCCCTGCATACCTCAAATATCATATCTACTTTCACAAACCTTCCAGGTACCTCTGCTTGGCTGGCCTCCTACTGGCGCACAGTCAGCGCATATATAAAACCAGATCCGGTAGTCAAGCCTACTCCTACATTGCTCCTAAAGCATGGAATAACCTGCCAATAAACATCAGAACCTCCTCCTCACTTCTTAGGTTCTGCAAGAAGCTGACAACCTGGCTCTTTGAATAGCCCCTCCTGTCGCCCTATGTGAGGCTAGACTCTAAAATGCACAGCACCAGAGCACCTGGGTGATATCACGCTTTACAGAGCAACATAACATAACATGAATGTTTTCATGTGTGAGCGCTGATCCTTGTAGGTCTGTTCCCTTTGCATGCCCCAGTGTCAAGTGGGTCATGTGCAATGCTTGTAGAGGAGTGACGTTCAGGGTTGGTTTCAACCATCTCTACTCAGTTCTGAGGGTGAGAAGGGGATTCATAGCTGCCACAGGTGAAAAACTGTTTAGAAATGCGAAGTGTTGCAGGTTCTTGAACAACTATGGATACATTTTTATTGGGCCTTCAGACCTACAGGTTGTAAGAGGTTTATGCTAATGCAATAGCGTACATTGTCAGGCCACCTCTGTAGGTTTAGGAGCAGTTTTTTCTTATTCACGAACAAGATGTTTTGTCAACAGCTGTGGTGGAGCACCTAGTCACCATGTGGCGAAGTTTAAAATTGCCACATTTGTGTAGTTTGAAAGTTTTAAAGGAGAAATCACTGAAAATAATCCTTCATATGAGGGATCTTTAAACTCTGATTAGAATAAGAGTATTTTGAGAGTTTTACATCAGTAAGAGATACAGTCTTCACTTGAGGAAGCTGTGGGTAGCTTTGGGCAAGTGTAAAAAATGAAGGGGCATATTTATTAGTAAAGTGGCGAAGAGTGTCATTAAGCCAAGAAGGTTAACGACATGCTCTGTCACTTTCGAAATGCAGGGCTTCACCATATTTACAAGAATATGGTGCAGCCCTGCATTGCCCCCTGAGCTGGTGCTAATTTTAGCTAGCTAGCGCCAACGCAGGCACCCTTGCACAATAGTGCAAGGGTGTTTGTGTTGCATGGGAAGATAGTTTATGTGCAGGAAGATGTTCCTTCCGGCACATAAACAATCTCTAAATGGTGTTTTGTAACTTCTATCTGTGCTGCTCAATGCAGCACACATAGAAGTGGTAAAACGTAATTTTTAAAAAAAATGATTGTTTATGTTCAGGAAGGGACACCTTCCTGCACATAAACAATAAATTGGTGTTTTGCTGTTTCTATGTGTGCTGCATTGAGCACACATATGTGTGCAAGTGTGCATTGAGCAGCACACATAGAAGTTACAAAACATCATTTAGAGATTGTTTATGTGCAGGAAGGAACATCTTCCTGCACATAAACAATCTTCCCATGCACACAGCACAAATGGAAAGAGCAAAAAGAAAACAGAGGAGAAATTAAACATTTCTCCTTGTTTCACCAGTGTAAGACCAGGTTTTCCCTGGTCTTAATTTTGGCACTGCCCCATATTTACGCCACCCTTGTAAATATGGTGCAGCGTTAAAATCACTGGGTGTTGCGCTGGAATTTCCTCAGCAACACCAATTGCCCTACCCTTTCACGCTAAGTATAGCATGAAAGGGTTTAGAAAAGGAGATATGAGCATGTTGAACAAGGTTCGTGCCCATACAAAGTGGCAATCAGCAAGTCTGTTTCATGTTGCCCTCACACATCCCAAGAGATGTCATGCTTCATCATTTCATGTGATGTAGTCTTTATAATTTTTCATGTTGGGATTATTTTCAATATCAGTGAAGTTTATGTTTCGTGTAATGTATTACTTGAACATTTGTTTGGATACTAGGGGCACATGCATCAAGCTATTTTGCGATCGCAAACGTAGCAAATCACTAAAAAAGGCAGTTTGCGATCGCAAAATAGCTTGATCCAATGCATGAATCCCGTTCGCAGAATATCACACAAATTCGCAAGAAATAGCGATTACCTAAATACCGTATATGTAATAGCGAATCGGTATTAAGTAATCTCTAATAAGAAATCGCTAATCCTATGCATCACAAAATCGAAGAGAATCTGCGAAAAATCGCAATTAACAATTCTTTAATAAGAACAAATCCTATCAGGTGGTAACCATTTCAATTTGAATAAATCAGGTGCAAATCATCAGTAAGCTATTTAAACAGTCCCAGAAGGCATCAGAATGCTTCACAATGACAGCGCTCTATGCCGTGGCGAGGAGGAAGAGGCTGAGAGGAGCAGCACAGAGAAGAAGGAGGATACAGAAGAGCATTTTCAGAGTGCGCGTTACTTTGCTAGGAAGAGATTTATGATAAATATATGCTGAATGCAGACACAATCTATGAGCTCATAGCTGAATTGGATCCAATACTGCAGCGTCAGACTCACAGGACACATGCCATCCCCACTCACGTGCAGGTCCTATGTTCACTGCACCTCCTAGTTTCAGACCACAATATGTGGCCGATACTAAGCAGTAGGCCAAGTGGACTCCGACAATGTAGCAGATGCACTCCTCTAGCTACTATCCAAGAGGTACAAACTGAAAGACTCATCACCTTTGAAGATTCTACAGTGAGAAATGAAGGACTAAGCAACAAAGCTATGGACCTTGTCCCTCTTGAAACCCAAATAACAGTTCGTCCTGATACACCTGTCCACAACGAAGTAACAAGTGAACAACTGGTTCCAGCGATTTCAACAAATCCTGATGCAATTCCAACCATTGACAGAACTGCCTCTGGCTATTTCATTAACTTTGATACGTTTTCTGAGGATCCCAGCGAATCTGAAACGATGCCAGCACAAAGACCTTTCAAAGAACAAGCAACAAACTTTTTTCATCTACTGAAACAGACTTATCTGGTTTCTCCATGGATTAAACTATGGATTGTTATGTGAATATTCTTCTTTCTACATGGTTAGCTCTGGTAATAACCTCCAAAGGGTAGCTCAAAAAATGTTTGCAAAGACTTTTCCATCATTTTCAGGGTTCAACTTCTAATAGAAGAACATAAGCCCGATGTACTCTTCCTAACGGAGACTTGGCTCCAACTGGAAGCTGACCCAGCCACCGTATGGGCAACCCCACAAGGCTACACTATAAAGAGATCTGACCGTAATATGGGCAGCGGAGGTGGCCTAGCCATCATTTACAGAGAACTATATAAGTGTCGTATTACTCCCATCATAACATCAGTCTGTGAAAGCATGTCGTTTTCGCTAGAACTATCCCCGACAAACACCTTTACAGGTCTCCTGGTGTATCGACCACCCGGAACCCTAGGTTAGTTTTCCTCAAACATGGCTGACCTAGCCGCTAATCTGGTGCTTACCTCGGCAAACTTTACAGTGCTGGGTGATCTAAATCTGCATTTAGATGATCCACTTGATTCTGCAGCTAATAGCCTTCGGCTGAGCTTTCAAGCGATTGATCTGGTTCAAAAGGGTTTTCTCCCGACACATAATAAGGGCCATCTTTTAGATCATGTGTACAGCAATCTTGATGCTCTGAACACTGAAACACCTTTGCCACTACCCTGGATTGACCATTATTTAATACCTCTTACTTGGGTAACTGGGAGTCCCTCACCTGCCCAAGAACTTAAAAAACGCTGGGGTAGAAAGTGGTCTAAACTTTCTTCCACCAAATGGGAATCTGCGCTTGTCGAACTTAAACCACTGAAGGCTTCCAATCCTTACATGGCCAGTAGTAATTTTGATAACTGGATCCAAAATTCCCTTGACTCAGTCCTCCCGAAGGAATCCATGCACTGCATAAAGAGGCAAAAAGTAGCCCCCTGGTATACCCCTAGACTAAGGGATATGAAACAATCATGCCGTAAGCTAGAAAGGATCTGGAGACAAGATCGTTCACAGCACAGGAAGGCAGATTATAGAGCCGCAATTAGGCTTTATAAAACCGAAATTAAGGCGGTTCAAGCCCGGTTTTATGAAACAAAAATGAATTTAGCTGCAAACGCTCCTAAGGAAATCTTCTTGATAGCCAAATCACTGATTTCCCCTCCCCCAGAGGTAGCACCATCAGACGGGGCACTTGTTCGCTGTAACAACTTAGCATCCTTTTTTTATCAGAAGATTCAGACTATCTACGCATCTTTTGCCTCTGATAAAATTGAACCAGACGCTGCTACAACAGCGAGCTCCAGCACCCCGGCCACCTGCATGCTGGAAAAATTCCCTCTCCTAGACTTTCCTCGGATAAAATAATTCCCAATGTCACCTCAGGATCCCCTAGGGACCCAGCACCGCCACAATTCCTTACCTCGGTCATTGACTTAATTTGTCCAGTCATTCTTGATGTTCTTAACACCTCAATCATCTCGGGCATAGTTCCTACATCTTGGAAATATGCAATGGTTAGGGCCCTTTTAAAAAAGCCCAATTTGGACCAAAGTAATTTATCCAACTTTCGTCCTATTTCCCTGTTGCCCTGGATGAGTAAACTGGTCGAGAAGCACATTAATAACATCTTAGTGGAATACTTAGAATCCAACGACCTGCTGTGTGCCTCCCAGATGGGAGTTCGTCCCCAACATGGGACCGACACAGCCCTGCTGGCAGTGACCGAGGAAACAAGAAGTGTGCTGGACCGGGGAGGGAAAGCAGCCATTATTTTGTTAGATCTCAGCGCCGCGTTCGACATGGTTAACCATGCCATCTTATTACATCGACTCAAGGGCATGGGAGTGTCGGGCGCGGCTCTGACATGGCTTACCTCCTTCCTGGACGAGCGCTTCTTTCAGGTCTTTGAAGGAGAGGTTGTATCCACCAAGCAGCCACTCAGTTGTGGGGTTCCCCAGGGCTCTGTCCTGAGCCCCACACTTTTCAATGCATACATGAGGCCCCTGGCGGAGATAGTCCATCCATTTGGCGTCCGAATTGTCACCTATGCAGACGACACCCAGCTTGTGGTTTCACTGAATCACGCTGAGGGGTCGTCTAGCACTCTGAGCCCTTGCTTAGAGGCAGTGGGCAGATGGATGGAACTCTCCTGTCTCAGACTAAATGGGGAAAAAACAGAAATCATGTTATTGGGCAATCCTTCACCTACCATCCTGGCCCCCAAATGGCCCATGTGCCTAGGACCTCCCCCTTCTCCCAAATCACAGATAAAAAGCTTAGGAGTTTGGCTGGATAGTTCACTTGATTTTACATTCCAGGCCACCGAAACCTCATCCACCTGTTATGGTCTGATGAGAATGCTCCGGAAGGTTCTCCCTTTGCTTCTGTTCCAGGCGAGAAGAATCATGGTTCAGGCTCTGATACTTTCTCGCCTGGACTACGGTAATGCTCTCTACCTGGGAGCTCCGGTGGCTGTGATCAACAAGCTCCAGGTCACCCAAAACTGTGCTGCCCGACTGCTCTTTCAAATTCCACGCTGGCAGTTGGCCAAACCAGCTTTGAGGAAACTGCACTGGCTCCCTGTGGCAGCTAGGATACAATTTAAAGCCATGTGTCTGACCCAGAAAGCTATACGGAGAACGGGTCCAGCTATAATGCATCCTTTAGTCACCCCTTACCTCCCCCATAGAGCTCTTTGCTCCAGCTCATTACACCTGGCCACCGCCATTAAGATAAACAAGACCCGTTGGGGTGGCCGTTCATTCTCACACAACGCTGCGAGAATATGGAATTCCCTCCCTCTTTCCCTCAGAGAGAACAACAATTTGCTGGCATTTAGAAAGCTTTTAAAAACTCCTTTGTTCGGAATAACCTGTTAGCGCCCTGTCCTGTCGCCTCTCTGATTCTAGCCAAAGCACTGCGAGGCCTCAGGGTAGATTATGCTCTATATAAATATAATTTTCATTTCATTTCAAATCAAGAAACGTTTTTCTTTAAAAATGTGAACAAGACAGGAACGAAAAATATGGTAACCACTACAAAACAGATTTATTCTGCAGCCTTTATTGCCCAGCTGTCTAGAAAGCGTTTCAACTTTTGGAAAGACAACATTGAGACAAAATCTGTCTGGGGTACAAAGATTGGCAAGTGCAGGGGATAGAAGCTTTGTTTAGAGCCTGTATCATCCCTGAGCAAATTATGTTTTTGAATGACTCAGTCCAACAAACGTCTTGCCTTGGGTTAGCCAAGATCAAAGACATGAACACTACATCCATACCTGCACCTGCAAGTAATAGCACTACACAGGGGGAGGTCGACGTACATACTATTTTTCATCACAACAGATCAGATCCAGATAGGAACAAATGGTTGCTCTGGCCCACAGACACAAACAACTGTCAAAATCGATTCCTGAACAAAACACAGGGTTTCACTATCAATAGGCCAGACCCACGCTATGTTCAAAGACAGCATCCAGGGGTAGTAATAACTACGTACAGTGTAGGGAAACTTTGCCTTGATTGGCCACAGAAAGCTACACTAGAGGATGTGAAACAACACTTAACTTTACTTCAAGAAGGCGCAGACCTTAGGAAATTCTTGCTAGGTCCAAGAAGACCACGTCAAAAACGTTTCATATATGCCGGTATCTATGCTGCTTATAATGAAATATGGAAGGTTACCCGAGCAGAAACTGCAGAAAGAATACGAGAAATTGATTGTATTAATTTAGAGAAATCTCTTGCTGTAGTAGAAAATGGGTTAACGACTCTGTCATTCAGGATATATTCATTGGACAGCATTGTATCCTCTGCCATAGACATTATGGAACAAGACTTGGTCATGTTGCAACATGGTCAGTCTCAACTACGTTCTATCATGCTATTAGGCAGGACGCTACAAAACCTGCGTGCAGGCTATGTGCCTTGGCGTTTAATCAACACTACATCACTGTTTTCAGAATTCAATTTTACTGATAAACAGATCAAACTGGCACAAAGGGGAGACGATTATACGGTGCAGAGCATTGAAATACTTGAAAAATTACCATTCACTGTGGCAGGAAACCAGCTACTGAGTAGATCATACATGGTAAAATTACTCTGCCTGTTAAAACTTTCCATTTTCAGTATTGCCTAAAACATATACCAGCAGGCAAATATGAAAGGTTGGGTAAAGAATAAATCAAGACATCCTTGGATTTACCTTACACACACAGATGTTGGAGTGGGGGGAGTGAAGTGTTTCTTAGTGGTACAAACTGTGAAAATGCACTAAGCGGTTCTCTCTTATGCCAGGGTATTAATTTACATAGGGCCTGTGATGGTTCCACTACAAACTTATCCTGCCACCTGCAAGGTTCTCCAGCTGCAGCAATTTTCGGCCAACTTTCGAATGGAAGTTACATTATGTTGAATGATCACAGCTGCTGTGGCATGTTGCCAGGTATTCCATATCTAGTAATGGTTACATCTAGGGTCACTTGCTGTATGCAAGTCTTGTTCCCTCAGATCAAGACAGCCTGGGAGTCACCTTTATGGCCTTCACTGAACATCTCTTCTATACAAATTGATACTCTAAGCAGAATGAAAGCCATTCTTTTACAACAAACAGTGCCACTGACCTCGGCCAAAGAAACCTATGATCTACAAGTCACAAGGACTTCAGCCGAGATACAAGCCCTTTTGAATACAAACTGCCCTATACATTGCTCAGAAATGTTGGAACGTATCTTAAACATGTCTTATACAAGGGGTATTGTACATGTATTTAAGAATGTGTGTTCAGGACTGTTAGCACCTTTTCAAGCAGTCCTCTGAATAATTCCCAACTTCGTGCTCTCTGTGTTTGGCGGACTGCCACTACTTTTAGCACTCATTGCAGGGATCCTATTTTTGCTCTTACTGCTGCGATTTGGCAAGCCAAATCACCAGCGTCACTCGAAGCACCATAGAGAGAGCTCGATTGGAGATGAAGTGTCTTGAGCGCATCGTCCAAATTTTAGGTTTACCTCGTCTACGAGAATTAAATACCACATGATTTCTGTCATTCAGACCAATCTGGCAAGATTGCATCTTACCTGTTCTACGCTGCCTGCTTTGCGGTGAAGAATGCGTGCTGGATATCTGTCTAACACTTCCATCAGTCATGCCTACGGATATCGATTCTCTGCTGGACCCGGTAATGGCCCATGCTCACTGTTGTCCCCAGCGGCTACCAATCCTGATGACAGCATTCATTGAGATCTCACAGACGCAAATTGCTACTGCTGAGGTACGAGAGGAAACAACAGGCGCACAGGTAACATCCGATACGAACATTGCTGATGTGACCATTGCTGAAGGTGAGGTTTCTCATCTATGTGCGGTTAGTCTTCTAAACGAGGTAATCCAAGTTTCACCTACAACGGTAGACAACTTTTTGTCTACAGGATTAGATGATTTCATGTTTTCTCCATCCCCATACACTGACTTTTGATTCAGCACACAGTGTACTGGGAAGACTCTGAATGTGGCCTTCATTTTTTCAAAACAAAGACTAAACTTGGAACTTTTTCCTAGGATTATTTTGTTTGCAAATTTGTATTTTTTCCTTTTTGACAAAGTAATCTGCTTAAGGTAGAACTATTCATAGAGAACATCATTCTTTGAAAACACTTTCAGAGACAATATGTCACCTTGTCAATAACAAATTGTTTTATGTACCTTGACATGCATTTTTTTTTTCTTCTGTATTTACAAGCCATTTCATCATGTATATATTACCTACTGGCGGTCGCCAGTAGGTAGTTATAGTTAGGACCTAGTTACCATAGGAAATCTGCAACATTCTATTGGGAATAACTCTGGCGCCGGTTGAGGAATTTGTGTGTAATTTTCCTTAAATTTGCCTCGCTGCGCTCCGCTCCTTCCCTGAAAGTTTTGGGGGGATTCGTGAAGTGGGGGCTGAGAAAAAAGGGGGTCCCAAAACGTGTTTTCCCCATGTTAATTTCCATAGGACCATCTGACAAGTCTACAGCCCGAACCGCTGAATGGAATTACGCCAAAATTGGCAAAATTGTAGGGACTGGTACGCAGATGTGCCTTTGCTATATTTGGTGGAAATTACTCCAGTGGTTTTTTTGAAAATTAACTTCAAAAACACATATATATCTATAGGCGTGCTCCAAGCGCTCACCGGTACGCGTACCGGGGAGCGCACCCGGCGCGCTACGGGAGTGCGCGAGCGGAAAGCTGATTGGCTGTCGGGTGTCTGTCAACATTCTAATCAGTCCGGAGAGTCCCCCATCTTGTGTCTCGGTAGAATCGAGACACAAGAGGTGAAAAAGAAAGGGGGATATAATTAAAAGGGGGCAGAGTAGACACCCCCTGCCCCCCTAGGTTTTCTGAGGGGGGCCTAGAAGGACCCTGAAGGGCAAAAAAAGTTTTTTTGTTTTTTAAATTTTCACGGGGTAAGCGCTGGGTGCGTTCTCATGTACACTCTCCGGTACGCGCACCCAGAGCGTACCACAGGAAAAAACAGTGAAAGAAAATAGTTTTAAAAAAGAATTGGGGTGAGGGGCACTCTACCCTGCTCTCTTTTCAAGTTTTGAAGTATTACATTTCACTCTTTTCTGAAACTACACAAAATGGTGGCGATAGGGTGTATCAGAGACAGATAGTGAGAGAAAGGAGGCAGGAGATGAAGAAGAGATGTCAAGTATACATTGGTAAAAATACAGTGGGAGAAGGGCAGTAAATATGAGTAAACTTACTATGTAACATAAAAATTGTGCACTCTATACTATAAGTATTTCATTATACTACAATCACTTCGCTTTTACCTCATAAATTAGAAATAAAAATGAATAATATGTCAACTAATTTTGAATTTGTAATTAATAATTTATTGTTCAGATTTCTCATAATTTAACAGAACTTGTAGCATGTTCTCATCTGGTATTTCATCTTCATTCATATATTTAATCTCCTCATGAAAATTGTTCATTGATGTTTGTGGGCATTCTATTTCATCCAAACATTCAATTAGTTCTTCATCTAGAGATTGATTCAAAAAATCTTTTAAGTCATCTTCTGTTTGTGATGACATTTTTTTTTCAATATCCATGTCATTTTCATTTTCAAGATGTGTTGTTGTAATTTCAAAAGAAATTTCGTTGCTGTCCTCCATTTCAATTTCAAATTTCTTGCTGTAAATTGCAGAAAAAAGTAATCACTTTCAATTATCGTTTTAGTAATACATAACATAAAAGTAGCTTAATCAAGTATTTAGTTCTTTAAAATTAATTGGGCAGTGTATAGTATCAGACAGGAACTAGAAATATAAAGTACTGCATGTGATGAAGCCAATCTTAAACAATAATTATAACAGAAGGACTGTAAATAACTAATGGAAAACACAAAATGATAGGTACATTGCGCAAGGGGCTTGTAGATATGCCAATGAAACCATTACATTATCTATATACCAGCATTAATGTCAAACATTGCGCAAGGGGCTTGTAAATATGCCAATAAAACCATTACACTATCTCTATACCAGCATTAATGTCAAACATTGCGCAAGGGGCTTGTAAATATGCCAATGAAACCATTACACTATCTCTATACCAGCATTAATGTCAAACATTGCGCAAGGGGTTTGTAAATATGCCAATGAAACCATTACACTATCTCTATACCAGCATTAATGTCGAACTTTGCGCAAGGGGCTTGTAAATATGCCAATGAAACCATTACACTATCTCTATAGCAGCATTACTGTCAAACATTGCGCAAGGGGCTTGTAAATATGCCAATGAAACCATTACACTATCTCTATACCAGCTTTAATGTCAAACATTGCGCAAGGGGCTTGTAAATAAGCCAATGAAACTATTACACTATCTTTATACCAGCATAGTTCCCCTTACAAATTAACAACTCACCTTTTTGAAAATAGAAGAGTTAGTAGTGTGTTATTCTAAGTCCAGCAATTGAGCACCCACATTTTCTCTCAAAAGTACCTCAGACTGGGGTATTACAAAATGGCCGTGTGTTCCTCTCATTTGAGATATATACATAACCAATCAAACTTCATCATACACAAATTCCAAACTAAAGTAATATTTTGATTGGTTCTAAATTTCAATACTTTCAAATGTGTTTTCCCCATGCAATATTCCATAGGACATTTAGACACGCCTACAGCCTGAACGGATGAATGGAATTACACCAAAGTTGGCAAAATGATAGGTATTGGTATGTAGTAGGGCCTTTTCTATATTTCTTTGAAATTGCTCCTGTGGTTTTTATGAAAGGCAACTTCAAAAAAACATATATATATCAATAGGCGCGCTCCGAGCGCTCACCGGTACGCGTACCGGGGAGCGCACCCGGCGCGCTACGGGAGTGCGCGAGCGACAAGCTGATTGGCTGTATAATGTCTGTCAACATTCTTAACAGTCCGGACAGTCCGCCATCTTGTGTCTCGGGAAAATCGAGACAGCTGAGGTAAAAATGAAAGGGGGAAATGATTAAAAGGGGGCAGGGTAGACACCCCCTGACCCCCTAGGTTTTTTGAGGGAGGTTTAGAAGGACTCTGAACGGCCAAAAAACTATTTCTTTTAACAATTTTCGCAGGGTAAGCGCTGGGTGCGTTTCCGGGTACGCTCTCCGGTACGCACACCCTGAGCGCACCACGGGGAAAAACAGTGTAAAAAAATAGAGCTGTTGTGTTATGTGGATGTTTTTTGTACCTACAAGTAGGTACCAATGCAGAGTCTTATATTCAAGAGGAAAACTCTATTCCCTCATCTGTAAAATGCACACCATCTCTCCTATACATGCCTTGCATGTTGTAACGCAAGTTGTTGTGGTAAATGGAACCCATACCATAGTCTCTGAGGAAAGCAGAAACAGTTTTATTTATATGTTTCCTTGCTTTCTCAATCTGTGGATAAAATTGGTTGGACCAGTTCCATTTTTGCCTTTGGCCTATATTAGAAAATACCAAGGCAGTTTTTGGAAAAGGTGACATCAATTGCCCAAAGATGTCCTTTAAAAGCATTTCCAGACCTACCCCAGTCAAAGTGCCTAAGTCATTTCCACCACAGTGCACAATTATAAGGTCAGGGTGTGGTAAATGCATAAAGGATTTTACCAATGGTATCAATTGGTGACTCCTCAATCCTCTCTGTCCAATCCATACAATGTCCACATTTGGTAAATGAAGGTTGTAAATACCTCTGTTAGCTGTGTATTTTTGACTCCAGTGGACATAGCTATGACCCACAAACCAGACTTTTGGCATTTTGAAGGTAGATGTGCTTCTAGTCAGATGAGTTGTGGAAATGAAATGGCAGTTTGATTATGAAAAAAAGTGGTTGAGTATCAGTGCAGTTGAATAACCAGAAATGATTGGTGCTTAAAAATCTCCACTGAAAATTAGGGTGCATGCTTTTTTTTTGTAAAAAGTAATTTCAATGGTTGAGAAAAAGTCATTTAAACAAACATTGCACTTGATTAGCTAGTAGATTGAGAGGTCAAACACCCTTGATGGATTCTTTTGCAACATAGTATGATGAACTTGTGAACTGTGTGCTGGGTTAGGAGGGAGTTATCATGGTTACAGGGTGAATGAGCAGTGGGGGGATGGGTGAATGTTATGTGAGGTTCAAAGTCTTGAAATGTACAACCAATTCAAATGTGCAGTTTGGTTTTGAATTTGTGTGGGAACAATTTTGATTGGTTAGGTACAAGAATATGGGTCTGAAATGAAAAAGAATCTGTGCCATTATTCTCAGGCTCAAGTGAAGGAAGCATTATTCAGAGATTCTGCTTAAGAATATCTGTTGACTGTGACTGACACTGTTTTACATCTTCCAAAGCATTTTTAAAGGTGAGTAATGATTCTTTTAAAAAAGATAGAGAGCTTAAAGATTTTTGAGAAGTATCACAGTGAGTGTCTGTGTGAATTAAGGAATTATATTTTTACCTTTTTCCATAATGTTAGCTGTGTGTTTAAAAGGTAGACTTCTTTTTAAATTGTTTTTTATGCTTGGATTCAATGCTGGTATAGAGATAGTGTAATGGTTTCATTGGACTTGTAAATATGCTCCTTTTTTAGAAGCGCCTTGTGCAACCTTTAACATGGGTGGAAGCAGTGAATGTATGGAGAGGGATAGGAATAGCAGATAGAAAACCATATGAAATGGTGTGGGAGATGCATAAAGTATTTCAGTAATGGTATCAATTGAGATGGAATATAAGATAAAGAGGGGCATATTTACAAGAACCTTGCGCAATGTTTGACATGGGTGCAAGCAGAAAATGCATGCAGAGTAATAAAATTGACACCCAGACAAGAATATGAAATGCCGTGAGAGATGTTTAAAGGGTTTTTCTAATGGCATAAATTGAGATAGAATATACAAAAAATGAGAGGCATATTTACAAGCCCCTTGTGCAATGTTTGACATTAATGTTGTTACAGAGATAGTGTAATGGTTTCATTGGCATATTTACAAGCCCCTTGTGAAATGTTTGACCTTAATGCTGGTACAGAGAGAGTGTAATGGTTTCATTGGCATATTTACAAGCCGCTTGCGCAATGTTTGACATTAATGCTGGTATAGAGATAGTGTAATGGTTTCATTGGCATATTTACAAGCCGCTTGCGCAATGTTTGACATTAATGCTGGTACAGAGATAGTGTAATGGTTTCATTGGCATATTTACAAGCCCCTTGCGCAATGTTTGACATTAATGCTGGTACAGAGATAGTGTAATGGTTTCATTGGCATATTTACAAGCCCCTTGTGCAATGTTTGACATTAATGCTGTTACAGAGATAGTGTAATGGTTTCATTGGCATATTTACAAGCCGCTTGTGCAATGTTTGACATTAATGCTGGTACAGAGATAGTGTAATGGTTTCATTGGCATATTTACAAGCCGCTTGTGCAATGTTTGACATTAATGCTGGTACAGAGATAGTGTAATGGTTTCATTGGCATATTTACAAGCCGCTTGTGCAATGTTTGACATTAATGCTGGTACAGAGATAGTGTAATGGTTTCATTGGCATATTTACAAGCCCCTTGTGCAATGTTTGACATTAATGCTGGTATAGAGATAGTGTAATGGTGTCATTGGCATATTTACAAGCCCCTTGCGCAATGTTTGACATTAATGCTGGTACAGAGATAGTGTAATGGTTTCATTGGCATATTTACAAGCCCCTTGTGCAATGTTTGACATTAATGCTGGTACAGAGATAGTGTAATGGTTTCATTGGCATATTTACAAGCCGCTTGCGCAATGTTTGACATTAATGCTGGTACAGAGATAGTGTAATAGTTTCATTGGCATATTTACAAGCCCCTTGTGCAATGTTTGACATTAATGCTGTTATAGAGATAGTGTAATGGTTTCATTGGCATATTTACAAGCCCCTTGCGCAATGTTTGACATTAATGCTGGTATAGAGATAGTGTAATGGTTTCATTGGCATATTTACAAGCCCCTTGCGCAATGTATGTGTGACTCTGTCTAAGATCACAGTGATGGGTGAATCAAGCTTCAGTTACAGTGTGATCTTCATAAATTGAGATAGAATATATAAAAAAGAGCAGCATATTTACAAGCCCCTTGCGCAATGTTTGACATTAATGCTGGTATAGAGACAGTGTAATGGTTTAATTGGCATATTTGCAAGCCCCTTGTGCAATGTTTGACATTAATGCTAGTACAGAGATAGTGTAATGGTTTCATTGGCATATTTACAAGCCGCTTGTGCAATGTTTGACATTAATGCTGGTACAGAGATAGTGTAATGGTTTCATTGGCATATTTACAAGCCGCTTGCTCAATGTTTGACATTAATGCTGGTATAGAGATAGTGTAATGGTTTCATTGGCATATTTACAAGCCCCTTGTGCAATGTTTGACATTAATGCAGGTACAGAGATAGTGTGATGGTTTTATTGGCATATTTACAAGCCGCTTGCGCAATGTTTGACATTAATGCTGGTATAGAGATAGTGAAATGGTTTCATTGGCATATTTACAAGCCCCTTTTGCAATGTTTGACATTAATGCTGGTACAGAGATAGTGTAATGGTTTCATTGGCATATTTACAAGCCGCTTGCGCAATGTTTGACATTAATGCTGGTATACAGATAGTGTAATGGTTTCATTGGCATATTTACAAGCCCCTTGTGCAATGTTTGACATTAATGCTGGTACAGAGATAGTGTAATGGTTTCATTGGCATATTTACATGCCCCTTGCGCAATGTTTGACATTAATGCTGGTATAGAGATAGTGTAATGGTTTCATTGGCATATTTACAAGCCCCTTGCGCAATGTATGTGTGACTCTGTCTAAGATCACAGTGATGGGTGAATCAAGCTTCAGTCACAGTGTGATCTTCATAAATTGAGATCGAATATATAAAAAAAGAGAGGCATATTTACAAGCCCCTTGCGCAATGTTTGACATTAATACTGGTATAGAGATAGTGTAATGGTTTCATTAGCATATTTACAAACCCCTTGTGCAATGTTTGACATTAATGCTGGTATAGAGATAGTGTAATGGTTTCATTGGCATATTTACAAGCCCCTTGCGCAACGTATGTGTGACTCTGTCTAAGATCACAGTGATGGGTGAATCAAGCTTCAGTCACAGTGTGATCTTAGGCACATGATCAGAATGTTACATATAATGTACCATGTCTGTCTCTGCCAACAGTATGTGTGACTCTGCCTAAGATCACAGTGATGGGTGAATGAAGCTTCAGTCACAGTGTGATCTTAGGCACATGATCAGAATGTTATATATAATGTACCATGTCTGTCTCTGCCAACAGTATGTATGACTCTGCCTAAGATTACACTGATGGGTGAATCAAACTTCAGTCACAGTGTGATTTTAGGCACATGATCAGAATGTTAGATATAATGTACCATGTCTGTCTCTGCCAACAGTATGTGTGACTCTGCCTAAGATCACAGTGATGGGTGAATCAAGCTTCAGTCACAGTGTGATCTTAGGCACATGATTAGAATGTTAGATATAATGTACCATGTCTGTCTCTGCCAACAGTATGTGTGACTCTGCCTAAGATCACAATGATGAGTAAATGAAGTTTGAGTCACAGTGCGATCTTAGGCACATGACCAGAATGTTAGATATAATGTACCATGTCTGTCTCTGCCAACAGTATGAGTGACTCTGCCTAAGATCACAGTGATGGGTGAATCAAGCTTCAGTCACAGTGTGATCTTAGGGACATGATCAGAATGTTAGATATATTGTACCATGTCTGTCTCTGCCAACAGTATGTGTGACTCTGCCTAAGATCACACTGATGGGTGAATCAAGCTTCAGTCACAGTGTGATCTTAGGCACATGATCAGAATGTTAGATATAATGTACCATGTCTGTCTCTGCCAACAGTATGTGTGACTCTGCCTAAGATCACAGTGATGGGTGAATCAAGCTTCAGTCACAGTTTGAACTTAGGCACATGATCAGAATGTTAGATATAATGTACCATGTCCGTCTCTGCCAACAGTATGTGTGACTCTGCCTAAGATCACAGTGATGGGTGAATCAAGCTTCATCTTTATCAAAAGGAGGGAGAGAGATCAATAGATCAACGGACACTAGTTACCACTTAGGGGACTGGAAGGTCCAGTTACAGCATGTGTCCGTGGGTGGTCTATGCTAACAAAGCGGGGGGCTGAACTGTTCCTGCAAAGAGTGGGAAGAGAAGGGGAAGGCTAGGAAGGACTATGCAAACGCTGGCGTGACCAGAGGTGTAAATGTAACACCTGTGGGCATCCCTTTTGTTGGATGTATTTGCCTCACACACCCCGAAGGATGTCATGCTTCATCATCGGCGGTTGCTCCTCGTCGGGGGGGCGGTGCAATCCCCGACGGGCACACCTCAAAGAGGGGCACTTTGGCGGAGATCTTTTGTATCCAACTGCCCTATGGTGAAGTGTGGGTGTGTGGGCGGGGAGGCAACTGAGCCTGAGGTGAAGGTTAAAATGCAGTAAGAGGTACCGGAAACAATTTTATTCTGGTGGTCCCCCTATTGCAGTTAAAATCGTGAAAACAAGCTCACTCAGTGTCACCTCGTTAGGTAGAGTGACCTATGTGGAGCTCTGAAAAACAACAAGTGGTCAACATGTTTCTCGCAAACGGATTACTATCCTGCGATTCATCAGGACCTTAAAAAGTGAAAAATAATAAAGAAAATTAACTCAATAACATGCTAGTGTCATGTATATGGTGTGGTATGGGTATACAGTTTACCTCAATGGAAAGTCCTATGCCTAGAGTATGAGAAAGAAAGCAAATACACATTAGTAGTACATTTCTCATTAGAACAGCAAGGATTGCCAACGCCAGAATGTGAACATAAGGAGGCATGCTTGGGGCAGTGTGGGAAATTGTCACTACCTCTTCATGCCAGGTGGTTTCAGCGTGCAGTGTGGTGTGCACACACACTCTAAAACTATATCGGTGAGGGGGTAAAGAATTTAAAAACAGTTATAAAAAACAGCAGGCAACTATACAAACACCATGTTGGCTCAGAGCGGCATCATGAACCTTGATTAAGTGAGTGGCAACACCTAACACTCAGTGTGCGTTATCAAACCTAAGTGGCTCACATGGTCATGAAGTAATTAACGCCGGACTCACCTAAGGGTTAAGGGCTAAATACCACATGAGTGATCGGCGGGTCAGTACATCGGGGTAAGCCTTCAGACTTGGCTGGAAAATAGACATGTTACAACAGGGGTAAAGAAAACGCTTCGCATAGTTCAGATTAGGTTATAAAGTGAAAGCGCTGCACAAGATTTCATAAAGCCGATATTAAATTGGCTGGGAAGTAGGCATGTTACACCTAAGGTCTGGAAAACACTTCGCTGTGTTCAGGTGTATTTAAATTTATTTTATGTTACAACGCAAAAGCACGGCAAGAAGTTTGGCAAAAAGGATAGGCGAAAAGAGACAAGAAGCCGGTATTTGAGCCTCCACCCGGCCAGGTCTCATGGTGTGTCCACATATTATAAAGAGGGGAACGCTCCGCTTTGCTCAGATCAGATTAACAAATGGACGCGCTGACAAAATAATTAAGGAAGTCGGTATTGACCTAGTTGGGAAGTAGACATATTACAACGAAGGTCTGAACAACATATAGCGGTGTTCAGGTACGGTTTGTAAAGCGGAAGGGCTGCACAAGGTTTTAAGGAAACCGGTATTGCAGCCTCCAACCCGTCATGTCTCAAAGCGTGCCAGCTCAAAAAGGGGAACGCTCCGCTTTGCTCAAATTAGATTAACAATTGGACGCGCTGACAAAATAATTAAGGAAGTCGGTGTTGACTTTGTTAGGAAATAGACATACTAAAACGGAGGTCTGAACAACATGTAGCGGTGTTCAGGTACGGTTTGTAAAGAGGAAGCGCTGCACAAGGATTTAAGGAAGCCGGTATTGCAGCTCCAACCCGTCATGTCTCAAAGCAAGCCAGCCCAAAAAGGGGGGGGGTCCGCCTCTTACCTCACTCTGCCCGTGTCCGCGAGGGATCACCTACCCATCTCCGCCGAGCTCGGATAGATGGTGTAGCACTCGCGGAGTTTGTTTTTATTGAAGCCCGGCTCGGGGGTTTCGATTAGGGACCCGCCTACCGCCAAAATCATGTGACTCGGGCGGTTGATGGGTCGGCCATGATGTAATAGTCAAATGGGCCGCGTAAATCATGTGGAAAGCTAGCATGTATGAGATTAAAGGTTTATTCCATCGGTTATATGGGGACAGAATGTTATATTTACAGGTTATTCATGATTAGTTCCTGAAAAAACTGAATGTCAACTACTCTTGGATTTACCAGAAAACAGATTGTGCAAAGGTACTACCAGGGACCGTATTGTACGAAGTCCATGGGGCAAGTGCATGTAAACTTCGTGTGGGTTGTAGAATGGGAATACTACCGTGTAGAGTCCGTGTGCATAATGAATATAGGCATGGTTAAGGCTGATGTCCCGCGGGTTGTTACGCACAGATGTGTTAAGTCAAAATTTAAAGGCAATGTTGATGGGCGCCCAGGTAAAACTTAAAATTGATCTGTCAGGATTCATAACTAATATATAAAATTATGTACACGGCAAGGGGCTAGTTGGTCACGTGATTTCTAACTAATATATGAAATTATGTAATTATAATATGAAATTATGTACACGGCAAGGGGCTAAATGGTCACGCGATTTCATCAATATAGCTTTCCACATGATTTACGCGGCCCACTTGACTATTACATCATGGCCGACCCATCAACCGCCCGAGTCACATGATTTTGGCGGTAGGCGGGTCCCTAATCGAAACCCCCGAGCCGGGCTTCAATAAAAACAAACTCCGCGAGTGCTACACCATCTATCCGAGCTCGGCGGAGATGGGTAGGTGATCCCTCGCGGACACGGGCAGAGTGAGGTAAGAGGCGGACCCCCCTTTTTGGGCTGGCTTGCTTTGAGACATGACGGGTTGGAGCTGCAATACCGGCTTCCTTAAATCCTTGTGCAGCGCTTCCTCTTTACAAACCGTACCTGAACACCGCTACATGTTGTTCAGACCTCCGTTTTAGTATGTCTATTTCCTAACAAAGTCAACACCGACTTCCTTAATTATTTTGTCAGCGCGTCCAATTGTTAATCTAATTTGAGCAAAGCGGAGCGTTCCCCTTTTTGAGCTGGCACGCTTTGAGACATGACGGGTTGCAGGCTGCAATACCGGTTTCCTTAAAACCTTGTGCAGCCCTTCCGCTTTACAAACCGTACCTGAACACCGCTATATGTTGTTCAGACCTTCGTTGTAATATGTCTACTTCCCAACTAGGTCAATACCGACTTCCTTAATTATTATAAACAAGCTTGCCGTGTACATAATTTAATATTATAATTACATAATTTCATATATTAGTTAGAAATCACGTGACCAACTAGCCCCTTGCCGTGTACATAATTTTATATATTAGTTATGAATCCTGACAGATCAATTTTAAGTTTTACCTGGGCGCCCATCAACATTGCCTTTAAATTTTGACTTAACACATCTGTGCGGAACAACCCGCGGGACATCAGCCTTAACCATGCCTATATTCATTATGCACACGGACTCTACACGGTAGTATTCCCATTCTACAACCCACACGAAGTTTACATGCACTTGCCCCATGGACTTCGTACAATACGGTCCCTGGTAGTACCTTTGCACAATCTGTTTTCTGGTAAATCCAAGAGTAGTTGACATTCAGTTTTTTCAGGAACTAATCATGAATAACCTGTAAATATAACATTCTGTCCCCATATAACCGATGGAATAAACCTTTAATCTCATACATGCTAGCTTTCCACATGATTTACGCGGCCCATTTGACTATTACATCATGGCCGGCCCATCAACCGCCCGAGTCACATGATTTTGGCGGTAGGCGGGTCCCTAATCGAAACCCCCGAGCCGGGCTTCAATAAAAACAAACTCCGCGAGTGCTACACCATCTATCCGAGCTCGGCGGAGATGGGTAGGTGATCCCTCGCGGACACGGGCAGAGTGAGGTAAGAGGCGGACCCCCCCTTTTTGGGCTGGCTTGCTTTGAGACATGACGGGTTGGAGCTGCAATACCGGCTTCCTTAAATCCTTGTGCAGCGCTTCCTCTTTACAAACCGTACCTGAACACCGCTACATGTTGTTCAGACCTCCGTTTTAGTATGTCTATTTCCTAACAAAGTCAACACCGACTTCCTTAATTATTTTGTCAGCGCGTCCAATTGTTAATCTAATTTGAGCAAAGCGGAGCGTTCCCCTTTTTGAGCTGGCACGCTTTGAGACATGACGGGTTGGAGGCTGCAATACCGGTTTCCTTAAAACCTTGTGCAGCCCTTCCGCTTTACAAACCGTACCTGAACACCGCTATATGTTGTTCAGACCTTCGTTGTAATATGTCTACTTCCCAACTAGTGTTGTATAGCTCCTATATATCCTTATATCGTGTTAAGTTAGCATAGGTACATTTGAGATTTAAACGCCATTTTTCCTTTCTTGCTACTTCTGCACACGACCCTTAATTGTTGACTTAGCTTTCAACCTAGTAGTTTGCCGTGGTGAATGTGAGAATAATATGTTATTGCTCTGATATCTGCTTTGTTTAATAAAACATGTCTGCACGGAGAGTGCTGAAGTTTCAGGAGCAACACGATATGGAATTGTTATGAGGTCTGATCTCCACGCCTTCATAGTCATAACACAAGTGCAGCCTTTGCCAACTTGGGCTTGAGGCGGGATTGATATTGCTTTGCACGAGAATTGTTAACACACTTGATGCGGTGCACATGCAGAGAGAGCTGGTGTATGCTGATGTGATTCCTTCATGCTAGGACACTAAGGTATGGGCCCGCCCTAAAACAACCCAAAGAGACCTTCTTAGATAATAATATAATATATGTGTTAGGGAGGGTGAGATATAAGTGTTGTTAACTCTTATTCATTACAGCATGTTAACATGCTGTCACCATTCGCTTTTTATGTCTTAGTAACTATGCTGATAATTTTGCTACTGATAATAAGTATACTTGTATTATCAAAGATACTGCGCCTGAGAAGACGGCATTAGTAAATAAACATTTCAAATGCACATGTGTCTTCTTTACTCCATGTTCTGGTTTGTAATGATAATATAACGAAAGAGTGTTCATGAGTCCCACGTACCCTGAGGTACTGTAAGTTCATGTTCTGGTTTGTCTAAACATTGGGTGTTTGATATGTCCAATGAGACACTGTAGCTAGCTCGGTAAGGGGTGAGTTGGTTGCTAAGGTAAGTTTTGGGACACCCTAATTTGCCGAGGTTCCACTCCTCTGTGCACAGTTCTGTGTGAGTACAGAAACCCTGCAACATGGCGCCCAACGGTTTCGGTGGTCTTATATCATGACACTCGAGTAGTTTATCATTCATGCCTTAACCCCTTCACATCCGTTTCCGGAAAACGGGGTGTTGGTGAAACCTACCTATTTTTTGAAATAGGTCTTTATTCAAGCTTGATTCTTACTTAAACGGTTTCTTTGAATTACTACCCAGTTGTGCTACAAAGTATTCTTTGTGTTTTCTTGTTTCCAATTCTGTGATGGCGGCAGCGGTGGCTATTGCGCAGCATAGTCGCGTAGCGGTACGCAACCATCTTCAGACATACCAGGTCCCAGTAGATGGGATGGCTGTGATTTTCGTGGTAAGTGCAGATCCGGCGTTTCCTTACGAGTTGTTTTACTCTTGGGTTACGTTTCCGGCTGTGGACGCTAATTCTGGTTTGTACCACTCCTACACCGCCTCGGATGTCCCGGCTGAATATACGCCATACAGGGCATTGGAAATACCTATTGATCATTGGCAGCATCGAGTTTGGTTTGATGGCGCCCTCCCCCACTCTTTGTCCCGTGCGAGGTTAGGTCCACTCTCAATTCCAGGTACTAATTGGCCTGCGTTGGGTGGCTTTACCCCGCACCCGAATCACGGGGCTTGTACCCTGGCAGAAATTCGCAGGCTACATGTAGTTTCCATTTCCGTGATTCGTGCTTTAGTGCAATACATTGGTCGACATCTTCCTGGTGGTCCCCAGGGGGGTGCGGCCGCTCCCATGGAACGAGGAGGAATGCGTCTCAATCCAGTGATGGTAAATTCGGTTTTTGGTGCGCGTCCTGTTGACAACGATGACTTCCCATTCTGGCTAGCAGAGAAGTTTGATCAACTGGAGGCGGTTTTTCCGAATTCAACTCCTGCTGATAAACATAGAATGTTGACGATTACTCTACCGAAGGATATTACTCCTGAACTTGCTGACTGTGACAGCTGGGGAAAAACTTTTGCGGCAGTTTATACAAGGTGCTTCGGCACCCCGTCTATGACTGCCCTGCCTGAAATCGTTAGACGTGTTCAGAATGATCACGGTCCAGAGGCAGCGGTTGAATTGGGTATGCGCCTGTGTGGTTCTTTTGAGATTGTAAGTGATCTCATTCTCTCCAATGTTAAAGGAGATGCAGTTAACTTTCAGGTGTCGAATGCTTTGGCTGCTCTGCCCGATGCCGACAAACCCCGCCAGTTAGCAAAGATTGTGGTGGCCGCTTATAAAACGATAGGCCGCACAAGTAGAGGTCTGAAATATTTTCCAGTGAAGGAGAAAAAACAACCACAGGGACAATCTGCAGTGACAGATGCCCAGCCCAAGTCCAAGAAATCGAATTGGCCTAAAAAACAGACACAGGGGAAGCAGACAATGCAGACTCAGGGTACTTTTCCTGCAATACAAGCTCCTGCGCCACCCGAAAAAGTTTATGATTTGCGCGACCGCGCGATGATTAAATCACCTGATCGTTTTCAGGGTTCTGATCAACGCTCTCCTCGTTCCTTTCAGGACACATCGGCCCCGAAAACCGGTGGAGGAGGAGGGGGTGGACGTGGACGTGGTGGCCAACAAGGACGTGGTCAGTCCCGCCAGACGGACGGCGCAGTGAAGCAGGAGGATTCTACGCCTAGGCGTCCGCAGTTTGCGAAAAAGAAAGTCGCAGCCTTAACAGCGCATCGATATGCCACAGATAGTGAGAACGCGGCTTCGGAATCTGACGTGGGCTCTGACCTTGCTGGACAGCGCGGCGGAGATAACAATAGTCAGAGAGGCGCTGCGTCCACTACTGAGGGTGACAGCGACTGATGTCTACGTTGTGATAGAAACAGCAGATACGAGACTTGCTCCCCCTGAAAGACTATATGAAATTGTCCTGTTAATTGAAGGTGACATACAGCGTACCGTTAAAGGTGTATTTTGGGAGAATCTGTCTTCTACATATGATATTTTACTTTCGGAGGCTGACTGGCCCCCACCTTTTGTGCTCGCGGCGCCGCGAGGGGAGGAGGTAATCCTACCCAGTTTCGCGAACACTGTCTCGAAAGAGCATGCGCAGCATTTTGCAGAAGAGTGGGCTCGGGCTCTCGCGCCGGCTCTGTACCGTAACCAATGTGGTTGGGATAAATTGTCACCTTGCCACGAAATACCGTTGCGGTCTCAGCCGCAGCCTCAACCTCAATATCCCATTCGGCGTGAAGCAAAATCTTCCGTCGCGGAAATCCTTGAACAATTGGAATATCAGGGAGTTATTGAAACGTGTGTGTCACCGATGAATAATCCCCTTTTTACTGTGAATAAACCTGACGGATCATATCGTTTGGTTTTGGATTACCGGCATTTGAACTCGCATTGCCGTAACTGTGCAGTACAGAATACCCACGGCTCTGCCCTAGTGGATAGTCTCGTGCGTAAGCGTTTCAAGACAACGCTTGACATATCCAATGGTTTTTATGCCCACAGACTGGACAGCTTTAGCTCCCAATGGACCAGTTTTACAAGCGCTGGAGTCCAAAAGCAATTCCGGCGTCTTCCAATGGGCTACAAGAATAGTCCTGGTGTATTTACCGCTCGAATAGTCTCTATTCTGGAGGCTCTCGACCCGGATGCTTTTTCGTATGTGGATGACATATATCTCACAGACGACGATATTTGGGAGCATCTGTGTCGTGTAAATTCTCTTGTTTGCAACTTCGCAGACATGGGTTACAAATTCAACTTTGCAAAATCGCACATTGCTGAACACACAGTGTTGTTTTTGGGCTATGAGCTCAACAATGAAGGTAGAGGTTTGGCTCCTCACTTCTTGGAGAAGTGCGCACAATTGCGCGCACCAACAACACTGAAGAAATTACAATCCTTACTGGGCTTTTTGAATTTCGGCAGAACTTACATTCCGGAATATGCCCAGCGTGTCAAGCCTCTGTATGCTTTGATACAACCAACTTTCTCAAAATCATGCTGGCTGCCTGAGCATTCAGCCATTTTGCAATCCTTGCAGGCTGATCTGCTCGCTTCTAAATATTTACTGACTCGTGATAACCACACCAACCTGGTAATAAGAATAATTCCTGGGACGGTGGGTTTCACCTACCTCACTTTTAATGAAGGTGACACAGTACCTATTGCTTACAAGTCACACTTGTACACCTCGGCTGAGATGCGGTTTCCCACCATAGAAAAGGTTTTAACTGCTGTACAGATGGCAATTCTAAAAGAACGTGCTCTGTCACAGGGGAAACGCATGCTAGTGGTAACACCCTGTCCTCATTTAGAGGCAGTCACGAAAGCCAGTGTACCAAATTCAAAGGCTTTGCACCCTCGGTGGATTCAGTGGGCTGCGTCATTGTCATCCGCAGATGTCATGTTTATTTTTGACGCCTCCTTACGGTCACAGGAGTACTTGCAGTATGAATTCGTTCATCCTGCTCCTCTGGCGATGCGACCTTTGGAGGACTTCCATTGCATCATTTACACTGATGGGTCGGCGCAGGTTGCGCATGGCTCTAAACATGCCTACGTTTCCGCATGCGCCATTGTGGTCGGTGCTATGTTGAATGACGAGTTCATTTCCAGGGAGGTACACACGTTGCCCCTGGGTGATTGCACTGCACAATTGGCAGAGCTTCGTGCTCTATTACTAGCTTTGGAGTACGCAGATCCAAGTGTTACTACTCTAATTGTAAGTGATTCTTACTACTGTGTCCAGTCTTACAATGAAAACTTGTTCTTTTGGATTCAAAATGACTTTCGTGATTCCAAGGGTAGCACAATAAAACATAAAATGATCTGGGTTCGAGTGGCAGAGCTTAAGGCTATGTTGCCACTCGTTTATGTGATTCATACTCTCGGTCATCAGCGCGTGGGAGTACACGCTCTTGGCAACTCGCTTGCTGATGAAGCGGCGAAATCAGCAGTATCTACATACTTAGTTGCAGCAGTTACTAGGTCTAAAACCAAGATTGATAGCGACATCTTGGCAGCGGTTGCTGCCTCTGAGAAGGGAAGTAAACATCCTTCGGGATTCCCTTCGAAGTATAAATACCACTTAAGTCCCGAAAAGGTTCCTTTTGTGACAATTCCTGATGTTGGGGAACGGCTGATTCCCAACACGGATCGCAGAACAGACTTGATTACAGCGGCTCATGAAGGTGTGGCGTCTGCGCATGCGGGCGTCTCAGCCACTGTAACGCAACTACAACAACGTTTCTGGTGGCGGGGACTGTACAAACAGACGCGTGATTATGTCCTTCTTTGTGACATATGCCAGCAGATTAAACCTTCAACTGCTACGCGTCCGCCTCTGACTCAGTTGTACATTTCTAATAAACCACTAGGCTGTGTTTATTTAGATCACTGCGGTCCATTTTCATCTGATACTGCGTATAAATACATCTTAGTAGCAGTTGACTCATGCACACGCTTTGTGTGGTTATGGCCACATCGCAGCTCTGATTCCCGGACTGTCATCAGAGATTTGCGTATCTTTATAGGGATTTTTGCCTGTGGTACCTTCCATTCGGATCAGGGTCCGGCTTTCGCCTCTAAGGCGTATAAGGATGCCATGACTTCGATGGGGGTCCAAGTCAAGTTTTCGTCACCCTACAGACCCGAGGGTAATAGTGTAGTTGAACGAATGAACCGTGATTTAAAGCAATCTTTGACAGCCCGAGTTATAGGCACTGGCAGAAATTGGCTGGCTCACCTCTATGGCGTGCAGCGTGCTCTTAATAATCTCCCTAGAAGGTCTCTGGGTGGGCGGACCCCATACGAAATGCTCTTTGGCATCAAGATGTTCGTCCCTGACCTTGACGGTCTAGACTCGGTGGTTCGCGCCACTTCCTTTGACGCAGATGAACATTGCAATGTTTTACAGAATCTACAAAAGACGAGAGACACTCTTGCAAAGGAACATTTGCCCTCCACATCGGATGATGCGTTGCAGATCCCGGTAGTTGGCTGGCTACCCCAAGTTGGAGAACTGGTTCGAGAGAAGATCGACAACAAGAAAGAGTTTGGTCCCTCCTATCGAACTCCGGTCCCAGTGCTTGGAGTGAAGGGCACAAGAACAGTCATTTTACCACCACTTCCAGGTCGTAAGGAAAACAGGTTTATTTCTATTGACAATGTCAAGATACACAGAGTGGCCGATTCTTCTTAGCATGACACCGGCTGTTTCCTGTCCTTCCATTGTGAGAAATTCAGTTATGCACACTGCTTCTAATAATGAACCTGAGGTGGCCATCGAATTACCTGCTGTTTCCAGTCCATTATTGAATAATTTACCAGGAACTAACCTTGATGAGACAGACTATACATACCCCACTGATTTGTCCATGCCTGACCTGCAAGCTCGTTTAGCCACGGAATCCAGATTTTCATTTGACTCTGCTTCCCTTGCCTCGAAAAAACCCTCTAAAATTGCAGTATATGCTAGCCTGTTTAAAAAACATTTTTTGATACCTCCTTGGATATACATTTGGCTGGTCCTTTTTTCACTGTACCTTTTTATGTCAATTGGTTTTGTGTTTTATTTTTTTCGAATTATGAATGGACACTATGTCGAGGAGAGAACTTGCATTACTCATTTGAATGGAACTTTGGCCCCACTTTCCTCTTCACATTCTACACACAGATTAAAAAGAGACTTGACTTTGGTTAACATCACAGCATGGCCTGTTCTGGATGGAATCGCGTGGGATGCAGTTCGGTTTCAAATTCATGGCCCAACGGAAGTCGTTAATGTTCCTAATGTACTTAGAGTGAATATGGGGGATGTGGTGAAACAAAACATTCGTTCTGATGATTGGGATGTTAATGCTGTGGAAAGTTTGTTTTCTGATTTGAAATACTATGCTGCTTTTGATGCTGAGGATTTATATTTAGAATCTGCTAATTATGGTGAATTGTTCTGTTACCAACATTATGGCAATCACTTCTTACACAAGACATCTTCCCGAAGGGATGCGGTTAATTTTACTCAGTGGGAACATTGCCCAGCACCTACACAAGGGAGTTCAGAAACGTTTCTAAAAAAGTATACTTATTTCACTGACTTCAATCAGTCCAATCCCGAGTCCTTTTATTTTAAAATTAACAAACAGCCACTGTCCAAGGTTCGACTTACAAATACAAAATTGTTATATTCAAAGGCCTTCCTGGATCAATTAGTTACTGGAGGGTATGAGTTATGGAGGGATACCATAGACCTTAAATCAGTTTGGGGCTCAAGGGCCTGGCAGGTACAAGGCACTGAGGCTTTGCACCGTGCATGTCTCATCCCGAATCATATGTGGTTTTTAAATGAAACCATTTCCCAGACCACATGCTTTGGATTGGCTACATCTAAAAGGTTGAACACCCCGTCTTTCCCGGAGTTGGAGGAATATAAGAATTGGAGTAATTTTACTAAATTGTCCATTAGAGACATACAGGCTCTGCTTCTGAATTCCTCCTTTAACATTTCCAGTATGAATCCCAAGGGTTGGCTGCTTTGGCACCGTAGTGCTGATTCTTGCCAAAAAAGATTTTTAAATATAACTGACGGTTTTAAGACTGTTAGATCTGATCCCCGTTTTGATTTGAGTCATACTGTCACCTCTTACTCTGTTGGCAAGTTGTGTCAAGCTTGGCTGAAACGTTCAACTTTACCTGCGGTTAAGTATCACCTTTCCAAACTGAATGCAGACGTGGATTTGAATGATTTCATTAGGGGCCCAGCTAGTGGCAGGTCGAAAAGGTGGTTATATGGTGTTTACAATGAAATTTGGAAACTCTCACAGATTGAGGCTGCTTCACGCCTTAGGGCTATTGATCAGGCGAATCTTGAGAAAGTGCTTGCAGTTGTTGACAATAGCATTAACGTGCTTTCCTCTAGAATTTACACATTAGATAATATTGTGTCGTCTGTTGTTGATATTGTACATGATGAAGTATCTGTATTATACCATGGTCAAAATCAATTACGTTCGATCATGCAGTTTGCATGGACACTTCAGACTCTGAAAATGGGTAAAGTTCCCTGGGGATACATGAACGTTTCTTCTTTATTTGCACCGTTTAATTTGACAGACAAACAACGCTTGCTTTCAATGCGTGATGCTTCCTTTTCTATGCTACATATTGAAAGGTTGGAATCTTTACCTTTTTCTGTGGCAGAATCCACTGCTGCTACGTGGCTTATCCACGGTTTAATAACACTGCCTTTTGCTTTATATAAGTTTTCAAATTGTATGAAATATGTGCCAATAGGTCGTTTTGAACCCTTAGGTAGCGGTTTTCTTCATGAGGTCTGGTCACTCCCATACACATACAGATGTTTCAAGGATGACCAAGAGGTTTATCTAACAGGGGATGAGTGTACTGAGACTCCAGATCATTCTTTAATGTGCAGACACATACAATTACACGGTTCATGTAACAAGGACCGCCCGAATATGGCTTGCGTTTTACAGGGCACGCCAGTTCCTGCTATCATCCCCACGTTTAAATTGTTAGAGAATGGTAGTTATTTAATGCTCAATAATGAAAACTGTTGTGGTTTAATTAAAGGTATAGCTTTCATAGTAACAGTTAGTGAGCGAGTTATTTGCTGCAGAAATGTTCTTTATCCTCCCACACGTGAACATAGGGAGTCTTCCATTTGGCCACAGATACCGACCTTGGGAGCAGAATTCAGCGGCATGGCTAGAATAAGAGCTCTATTGTCCCAGAAAGAGGTGGCCTTGAGCTCGGCCCGTGAAACTTTCGTGCTTCACATTGCTAACACCCGCACGGAGGTTCAGGCTCTTTTAAACACTGATTTGCCCTTGCATTTCGGAGCCATGGTCCGTTCTATCTTTAACGCGTCCTCCACGACGGGCCTAGCACATTTTTTTAAAGTTGTTAGCGGTGGTCTCGTGACTTCCTTTGAGAAGATTTTTGGAGTCATCCCTGCTTTCTTCCATTCTATTTTTTCATCCTTGTTTGGAGGGTTTCCGTTTTTGCTTGCATTAGCGGCTGGCGCATTGGTGGTTTTCTGCCTTTTTAAATATGGATGCCCTTCCTGTGCAAGACCACGCACAGCTACTACTGACGCGGTTTCGCAACCGCATGCTTGATTACTATGGCACACTGCCGTTAGCGACTCTAAGCACGGCGTTTGGATTATCTTTTCGGTTCTCCTATTTCACCTGTGTCCAGCCTGTATTTCGCTGCCTGACCTGTGATTTCCTTTGGGCCATTGATTTGTGTCTCTGCGGACCAATATCTGCTGACGTCGATTTTGATCAACTGATGTGTCCTATCATTGCTCACGAGTTGGTTTGTTCTGACGAAAGGATTATGGCCTTGGCGGTGGCACATGGACTAATGGGTCCCTGGGATGTGTTGTCGGCAGCGCAAAGTTTCTTGGAACGAAGTTTTCTTGAAAACCCACCGAGCTGTCCTCTGATGGTTATAGAGGATCCGGTGCTGGAAGATCACGTATGTTCCTTTTATCTTTTAAATTGGATGGCTGAACTGTTTTCGGATGAGAACAGTGACTTCCTCCTGGAGGCTGTTGCAGCTTACTTTTCATATACAGTCTTATCATAGACACTGCCTCAAATTGCCATGCTGATTGATAGCATTCCCTTGATTTTATTGACTTTTGGTCAAGACATTTTATTTTTTGCTTGCCTATTGGCTTGAGCCACATTATATTTGTGGGCTATTTTTTAGCATTAGTTTTTATAATTGAATTTTTATTCATGCTCGTTTATAAATGGATTCTGCTCTCATGTGATGGCACTTCTGTTATCTTATTTAGTCCGTTCCCGGATCATGGGGGGGTGTTGTATAGCTCCTATATATCCTTATATCGTGTTAAGTTAGCATAGGTACATTTGAGATTTAAACGCCATTTTTCCTTTCTTGCTACTTCTGCACACGACCCTTAATTGTTGACTTAGCTTTCAACCTAGTAGTTTGCCGTGGTGAATGTGAGAATAATATGTTATTGCTCTGATATCTGCTTTGTTTAATAAAACATGTCTGCACGGAGAGTGCTGAAGTTTCAGGAGCAACACGATATGGAATTGTTATGAGGTCTGATCTCCACGCCTTCATAGTCATAACACAAGTGCAGCCTTTGCCAACTTGGGCTTGAGGCGGGATTGATATTGCTTTGCACGAGAATTGTTAACACACTTGATGCGGTGCACATGCAGAGAGAGCTGGTGTATGCTGATGTGATTCCTTCATGCTAGGACACTAAGGTATGGGCCCGCCCTAAAACAACCCAAAGAGACCTTCTTAGATAATAATATAATATATGTGTTAGGGAGGGTGAGATATAAGTGTTGTTAACTCTTATTCATTACAGCATGTTAACATGCTGTCACCATTCGCTTTTTATGTCTTAGTAACTATGCTGATAATTTTGCTACTGATAATAAGTATACTTGTATTATCAAAGATACTGCGCCTGAGAAGACGGCATTAGTAAATAAACATTTCAAATGCACATGTGTCTTCTTTACTCCATGTTCTGGTTTGTAATGATAATATAACGAAAGAGTGTTCATGAGTCCCACGTACCCTGAGGTACTGTAAGTTCATGTTCTGGTTTGTCTAAACATTGGGTGTTTGATATGTCCAATGAGACACTGTAGCTAGCTCGGTAAGGGGTGAGTTGGTTGCTAAGGTAAGTTTTGGGACACCCTAATTTGCCGAGGTTCCACTCCTCTGTGCACAGTTCTGTGTGAGTACAGAAACCCTGCAACACTAGGTCAATACCGACTTCCTTAATTATTTTGTCAGCGCGTCCATTTGTTAATCTGATCTGAGCAAAGCGGAGCGTTCCCCTCTTTATAATATGTGGACACACCATGAGACCTGGCCGGGTGGAGGCTCAAATACCGGCTTCTTGTCTCTTTTCGTCTATCCTTTTTGCCAAACTTCTTGCCGCGCTTTTGCGTTGTAACATAAAATAAATTTAAATACACCTGAACACAGCGAAGTGTTTTCCAGACCTTAGGTGTAACATGCCTACTTCCCAGCCAATTTAATATCGGCTTTATGAAATCTTGTGCAGCGCTTTCACTTTATAACCTAATCTGAACTATGCGAAGCGTTTTCTTTACCCCTGTTGTAACATGTCTATTTTCCAGCCAAGTCTGAAGGCTTACCCTGATGTACTGACCCGCCGATCACTCATGTGGTATTTAGCCCTTAACCCTTAGGTGAGTCCGGCGTTAATTACTTCATGACCATGTGAGCCACTTAGGTTTGATAACGCACACTGAGTGTTAGGTGTTGCCACTCACTTAATCAAGGTTCATGATGCCGCTCTGAGCCAACATGGTGTTTGTATAGTTGCCTGCTGTTTTGTATAACTGTTTTTAAATTCTTTACCCCCTCACCGATATAGTTTTAGAGTGTGTGTGCACACCACACTGCACGCTGAAACCACCTGGCATGAAGAGGTAGTGACAATTTCCCACACTGCCCCAAGCATGCCTCCTTATGTTCACATTCTGGCGTTGGCAATCCTTGCTGTTCTAATGAGAAATGTACTACTAATGTGTATTTGCTTTCTTTCTCATACTCTAGGCATAGGACTTTCCATGAGGTAAACTGTATACCCATACCACACCATATACATGACACTAGCATGTTATTGAGTTAATTTTCTTTATTATTTTTCACTTTTTAAGGTCCTGATGAATCGCAGGATAGTAATCCGTTTGCGAGAAACATGTTGACCACTTGTTGTTTTTCAGAGCTCCACATAGGTCACTCTACCTAACGAGGTGACACTGAGTGAGCTTGTTTTCACGATTTTAACTGCAATAGGGGGACCACCAGAATAAAATTGTTTCTGGTACCTCTTACTGCATTTTAACCTTCACCTCAGGCTCAGTTGCCTCCCCGCCCACACACCCACACTTCACCATAGGGCAGTTGGATACAAAAGATCTCCGCCAAAGTGCCCCTCTTTGAGGTGTGCCCGTCGGGGATTGCACCGCCCCCCCCGACGAGGAGCAACCGCCGATGATGAAGCATGACATCCTTCGGGGTGTGTGAGGCAAATACATCCAACAAAAGGGATGCCCACAGGTGTTACATTTACACCTCTGGTCACGCCAGCGTTTGCATAGTCCTTCCTAGCCTTCCCCTTCTCTTCCCACTCTTTGCAGGAACAGTTCAGCCCCCCGCTTTGTTAGCATGAATCAAGCTTCAGTCACAGCGTGATCTTAGGCACATGATCAGAATGTTACATATAATGTACCATGTCTGTCTCTGCCAACAGTATGTGTGACTCTGCCTAAGATCACAGTGATGGGTGAATCAAGCTTCAGTCACAGTGTGATCTTAGGCACATGATCAGAATGTTACATATAATGTACCAAGTCTACCTCTGCCAACAGTATGTGTGACTCTGCCTAAGATCACACTGATGGGTGAATCAAGCTTCAGTCACAGTGTGATTTTAGGCACATGATCCGAATGTTAGATATAATGTACCATATCTGTCTCTGCCAACAGTATGTGTGACTCTGCCTAGGATCACAGTGATGGGTGAATCAAGCTTCAGTCACAGTGTGATCTTAGGCACATGATCAGAATGTTAGATATAATGTACCATGTCTGTCTCTGCCAACAGTATGTGTGACTCTGCCTAGGATCACAATGATGAGTGAATCAAGCTTGAGTCACAGTGTGATCTTAGGCACATGATCAGAATGTTACATATAATGTACCATGTCTGTCTCTGCCAACAGTATGTGTGACTCTGCCTAAGATCACAGTGATGGGTGATTCAAGCTTCAGTCACAGTGTGATCTTAGGCACATGATCAGAATGTTACATATAATGTACCAAGTCTACCTCTGCCAACAGTATGTGTGACTCTGCCTAAGATCACATTGATGGGTGAATCAAGCTTCAGTCACAGTGTGATTTAAGGCACATGATCAGAATGTTAGCTATAATGTACCATGTCTGTCTCTGCCAACAGTATGTGTGACTCTGCCTAAGATCACAATGATGAGTGAATCAAGCTTGAGTCACAGTGTGATCTTAGGCACATGATCAGAATGTTACATATAATGTATCATGTCTGTCTCTGCCAACAGTATGTGTGACTCTGCCTAAGATCACAGTGATGGGTGAATCAAGCATCAGTCACAGTGTGATCTTAGGCACATAATCAGAATGTTACATATAATGTACCAAGTCTACCTCTGCCAACAGTATGTGTGACTCTGCCTAAGATCACACTGATGGGTGAATCAAGCTTCAGTCACAGTGTGATTTTAGGCACATGATCAGAATGTTAGATATAATGTACCATGTCTGTCTCTGCCAACAGTATGTGTGACTCTGCCTAAGATCACAGTGATGGGTGAATCAAGCTTCAGTCACAATGTGATCTTAGGCACATGATCAGAATGTTAGATGTAATGTACCATGTCTGTCTCTGCCAACAGTATGTGTGACTCTGCCTAAGATCACAATGATGAGTGAATCAAGCTTGAGTCACAGTGTGATCCTAGGCACATGATCAGAATGTTACATATAAAGTACCATGTCTGTCTCTGCCAACAGTATGTGTGACTCTGCCTAAGATCACACTGATGGGTGAATCAAGCTTCAGTCACAGTGTGATTTTAGGCACATAATCAGAATGTTACATGTAATGTACCATGTCTGTCTCTGCCAACAGTATGTTTGACTGTGCCTAAGATCACAGTGATGGGTGAATCAAGCTTCAGTCACAGTGTGATCTTAGGCATATGATAAGAATGTTAGATATAATGTACCATGTCTGTCTCTGCCAACAGTATGTGTGACTCTGCCTAAGATCAGAGTGATGGGTGAATCAAGCTTCAGTCACAGTGTGATCTTAGGCACATGATCAGAATGTTACATATAATGTACCATGTATGTCTCTGCCAACAGTATGTGTGACTGTGCCTAAGATCACAGTGATTGGTGAATCAAGCTTCAGTCACACTGTGATCTTAGGCACATGATCAGAATGTTAGATATAATGTACCATGTCTGTCTCTGCCAACAGTATGTGTGACTCTGCCTAAGATCACAGTGATGGGTGAATCAAGCTTCAGTCACAGTGTGATCTTAGGCACATGATCAGAATGTTACATATAATGTACCGTGTCTGTCTCCGCAATAAGTATGTGTGTCTCTGCTCATATTATTTCACTGTATCTACAGGCCAAAACAGGCCACCTATATATAAGCAAGACATAACGTTAATTAGTAAATCGTTTTTGACACAAGCAAAGCACATGTAATGTAAATCAGCCTTTTGTTGTATACTAGTGTTTATATTGTTTACTTATTGTAATTGCTATGTAACATGTGTGTAGTGGTCTATAATATGTTATTTTTTGTTTACCACAGATTATAATCATCTATACAAACAAAGAAAGAAAAGCCTTCGAAAGCAAGACGTGAAAAAGTTTATAAAAGAAAATTAAGGTCTAAGGAAAAAGAAAACCAAGAACCAACCAAAATAAAATCTTCAGAGAAAAGAAAAAATGCTCCTGGTAAGCAAACCAAAGATTTTTTAAGGAAATTGTTCAAATGCAGAAAAAGTCAAAAAAGTGTTTCTATGAAAAAAAAACAAGGTGTTACTAGAAAGAAAAAGCAGAGGTCACCAAAAAATGGTATAATGGTACGAGGAGATCATAGTGTGTCTGGTAATCGTAGGACAAATCAGTTTATTGACATTCGTAGACGAATGTTTCGTAACAGAGTAGTTTTGAATTTATTAAAAAATCTTAAGAAAAATAATAGGAAAACGGATTTTTACAAGAAAAAGAAAAGAATAAAAAAGTTTGTTGATCAGGCTTTTGAAGTGAAGAGAAAGCTGTATATTTTAGTAATCAATAGAGTTTGTACACTAGATAAGGTAATCAATGTTTTGAAATCAAAATGTAAGTGGAAAAGAGTAATTAATTGGACTAATTTTTGTGATGTTTTTTCTGGAGAATGGAAGCATAGTTCAAGTTGTGAGCCATTTTTTAATGAAGAAAGTTACTTTCAGGATAATGATTTGGTGCATGCAGTTGACACCAGTGGTCGAGCATATGAGGTGAAGGACGGATGTCCGGGTGAAAAAGAAGAGATTGTGCCTAGAAATACAGAAGAGGTGTTAGCTGATGAAATTTTAGGGAGATGTCCTAAGGCTTTAGTGTACATATGGAATTGTAGTAGTATTTGTAGTGTGCAACAGGATTCAATTGATTTGTTTTGCACTTTTTTACGGACATATACTAACAAAAGTGTGAAACAAAAAATGAAAATTTTACAAGAGTTAGATCCTTGTAGAGTGAGAGAAAAAACAGGTTTGCAAGGGCATTCACTTGCTTGTCTTTCAAGAAAAGTATGTCAGAGTCTTTTTCACCATTTTAGGATGTTAGCAGTGCATCATAATAAAGTGAGGAAATTAGTGAGAAAGTTGTATTATGCAAAAAGTCCAGCACTTAAACTAAAACAGTTAAACAGTGCTCTTTTGCATTGAACTGAATTAGATGTCAAAAACATTTGTGATGAAATTGAGTTTTGTTACTTTGGTGAAAAAGAGGTCAGTGCAGAAATTGATACAGTAATAGAAGGTAATGTAGAAGAGAATGTAGAGATTTTAAGTATAGGACAATTTGAAAATGAAATTACAAAGTTTAAGGTCAATTCAAGTGAAAGGCCTAATTTTTCTTGTGTGTGTTGTCGACGAACTCATTATAAGCATCAGACTAGATTAGTTGATTTATATGTAAACAGCAAAAAGATAAATAATGAGTGGAAGGATTTTGCAACTTATTTGTTGGTTGAAAATTCTTTTGATTTGGGCTCTGATCAACGTATTTGTAAATATTGCTATAATAAATTAAATGAAAACAGAATGCCTGCTAGAGCTGTTCATAATAATCTGGAGTTGGTAGACATTCCTTCTGAATTGATGGATCTAAATACCTATGAGTCTATTCTGATTCAATGTGTGCATCATTTTCAGGCTATTGTTCGCATGGAGCCTAAGACAGGGAAATTGCCTCCTTCAGATTTACAGAGAGGATTAAAGGGAAGAGTTGTTTATTTGCCTCTAGATTTTAAGAAAAATATTGATACAATTGGTGTCGAAAAAGTAGAAGAGGAACCTCTGGTTATTCTAGTTAATGGTGTGCCGACAAAAAGTAAGAAAATCCGGCAAGAATTAGTGGATGTTAGGAAAGTCAAAAAGGCAACGTTGTATTTGGTAAAAAATAATCAGTACTATAACAATGTGTATGTGGGAGAAGAGGAAACAACTGTACAAGACGACACTGATGTCTCTGCTGGGCAAATAGAAAAAGTTGATGTCTCTAGAAGTGAAGAAATTTATGAACATTATAGTGTTCATCCATTGCATTCCAAAGAAGTAATGGGGAATGCTATTGACTTGTTTCAGATGAAAAAAGCCGAAGGAAGTCCCATTAGTGTATGGGAAGAAAGTTTGGAAGCTCGTTGTTTTCCACAGTTATTTCCAACAGGTGAAGGTGGACGATATGACGACCGACCAGTTCAAATTCCTGCATCTGAATACCGGACTTCAAGATTATATGCAGAAGATCCAAGGTTTCCTCAATGCATTCCATATTTGTTTCATCTACTGTTTGAGAGTGACTTGTCTGGACTTTCCTATGCAGTAAACCATATAATGAAAAGTGGAGCATATCTACAAAATGTTTCGGCAAGGGATTTTATGGATAAAGTGAAACTGCAAGACAGTGTTTTGGAATCTCAGCTAATTAATCTCATGGCATGTCAGCGCGGTACTAACGAGTATTGGTACCGTCGTCATGGGGAATTGAAATGTATGCTAAGAAACTTAGGAACTCCTACATGGTTCCTCACTCTTAGCTGTGCTGAGTATGCTTGGGAAGACTTACTTGAATTTCTACGAGAGGCAAATAAAAACATTGAAAATATTGAATACAAGACACCTGGAGAACTGTGGTCTTTGGATCCAGTTAAGGTATGCAGGTATTTCAATCATAGGTTTGAAGCTATGATGTCTTTTATTACAAACAAAAAAAATCCTCCACTTGGAGAGGTGTTGGATTTCTTTTGGAGAAAGGAGTATCAAGCAAGAGGTGCTCCTCATATACCTAAGCTGCTATGGATTAAAGATGCACCAAAATTTGGAACAGATTCAGATGAGAAAGTGATGAGTTTCATTGAGCAGTATTCTACATGTGCTGTTCCGAAAAGTACAGAAGAAAACAAGTTAAGACACCAAGTTTTACGCTTTCTAAGCCATCGTTGTGGGAAATACTGTCGTCGAAAATACAAATCCAAGGACAAGTTCTACACGAAATGTCGTTTTGCATTTCCACGTCCAGTAACATCGAAAGGAAGAGTCAACAATTTTATGTCTTCTCTGCGACATACTGTGACAAGAAAATCACCCAAAAATACATACAACCTAAGAATAAATGAGGAATCCAAATTCATAAATGAATACTGTGAGAAGTTGGCCTGGTATATGATGCTCACTAGTTCTAGTGATTCCTTGTACCATGCCAAGCAACCCCCTTGGTGCAGGTTGTAAAGTCAACCTTATAGACAAGCTATCCTAGGGGTAGCATGGACTAAGCAGTCTTAGGCCAAACTCTGTAAAGGCATGTGAAGCAAGCTGTTTTACCATACACAATCCCCTTGAATACCAAATGAAAGGACACCACACAGATATATATTGAAAATATATATAGATTTATTTCTACAAATATCCCCTATACTCTTTATGAGCACAGAAGCAAATGCGTTAAAACAAAACACAGTTTAAATATACCAAAGTTGCACAATTATGGATGAGCCCTAGGGGCCACCTAAACCATATACTAAAATAGTGGTATAAGAACCACTATGGGGGAAGTGAAGAGGCCTTGGGCCTGGGGAATCGCTGGAGCTGTTCGGGACTAGCAGTGAAGAAGTCGGGAAAGGCCCGCGGGACTCTGGTGCAGTGCGGAAAGTGCACGCATTATCAATGCAATGTCAATGGTGCGTAAAAGTTACAAAGTTAGTTATTAAGGAACCTTCCGAGTGACCTAGAAGGATGAAACTTTAGACACAGACACTAGAGGTGTGGACCAGTGTGGTAACACCGGCGTTGCTGAGTTACCTCACCCACAGGAAGCGGGTGCACAGGGTCGAAGTAGTGTCAGGTTTCGTCACGCAGGTCGATGGTGCTTGGAGCTGAAGATGCTGCAGGCGGCTCGATGTGAAGAGTTCCGGTGGATCCAAGGGTGGATCTGAAGAGGTGAAGACCTGAAAGCAGAGGGGACAATGTTCAAAGTCACTAGCCAGTGACTACCGTGGAACCAGGAAGGAACCAGGCGATGTCGGGTGCAAACAGGCGATGTTGTGAAGATTGTCTCTGCAGCCACGTGGACACGAAAAGGTCAAGGATGTCCAGGCGTTGGTCGCGAGCTGTCCCACAAAGGCTCTCGCTGATGGCAGTGTCGGCAACTTGATTGGAGCAAACAGGCCTTGGCTAAAGCAAGCCACACAGGAAGTGATTCAAGCTTCTCACTCGGACCAGCAAGGTCAGAGCGGCTGCTCCTTTTCAGGGGAGCACGGGCCAGTCTGGAGCAACCAGACCAGTGGTGTAGTTTGTCGTTTTTGTCGCCAAGATGGCCGCTAGCCACGTGGCAAGTGGCCGGGATGGCGCGTTGAGTGGCACGGTGCAAAAGGGCCCCACGCAGATCGTGGAGATGCTGGGGGGTTGATCTTCGGTGCAAGGGCTGCTCGAGGTTGGGGCTTCTGAAACCCTAAAGCACAGTGTCGAGGGTGCCTCGGATACTGCGCAGTCAGCTTCTTGGGGGTCTTTCAAGAGGTCCGGTCCCACGTCTCTCGGTGTCTCCACAGGTCCCTTCTTTGCTGGGACTGTGGATCGGGATGTGAGAAGTTTGGGAGTCTGGGTCTTGTCAGGCTCTGGGCTCGGGCTCCGGCGGGAGGCGGCGGCAAAGCAGATGTCGAGTTGCTGGATGGTGCCTGTGTTCACAGGGTGGCCACTCCTAGGCCACAAGGGAGATGCTCTTCAGTCTTCTGTGCAGCAGAATGTCGAAGTCCAGTCGTCTTCTTAGTTTCAAGTTGATTCAGGATGATCTGAAGTCTCAGGACACAGCTCCCACTCTTATTCGAATCTGGGGGGTCGGATCACCTACTAGGTCCCTCCTCTGAGTGGGACCAGGAAGGGGAGTGGTTACACCCCCTTTCCTTTGTCCAGTTTTCGCACCAGGACTGGGATTGGAAGGCCCCAGCACCGGTTTGAACTGGCCTATGCACAGAGACACCTTGTGTGCCCCAGGCATGTCTGATTCTATTCAGCCCTGTCCTGCCCAATACACAAAATCCTGTCTGGGGTGGTGCTAGCACCTCCCAAGGCAGGAAACCCTTTGTCCAAGCTGCCCTCGCTGGAAGGACTCCCAGCAACAGGAGGTCAGACTTGTGTCTGTGGTGGCAGCATCCATTTTGTGATGCTAAGGCTCAGTTTAACTTTAACCGGGGTTCAGGTTAGGTACATGTCGTGTCCCTCTAGAAGGGTGGAATGCTACCCCCGTCGCCAGAACTGGCGAGGGGGTAGTATTCCAATTCGTATGACACCTTACTCGACATGTTTTGATAAAGCCAAATCCAAGATAGCATTTAACCGCGAGGATTATAATGCACTTAGAGTATATGGTATGGCAGTATCATGAAACAGCTAAAGGACATGGTTCCGAAAGCTGCAGACAGGCTCAGCTCATGCCAGAGCACCATCTCACATATTTCCAAGCACTCTGCCTCCAGGATTGATGAGGCCTTCCATAGGAGTGACTGATAGGAACATATGTGTCCATTTTAGGTTAGGTATAGGCTTACTACACCTTAGTAAGGGGTGGTTACACCGACTTACCCCAGCTGAGTGATCAGCCAGTTGTGTCAAATATGGAGGCCAGGCCAGGGGTGGCACAATACATGCTGCAGCCCCGGGTAGGCCTTGGAAGCACCTATGCCCTGGGTACCTGGGTACACTGTTACAGGGGCCAATAAGGTGAACCAGTTCCAATTTCGTTATGCACCTAAAGTACATGGGTAACAATTTAGAGAGAGAACAGCAGGCTGTGGGTCTGATTAGCAGGCCCACAGCCACATTAAGTCATAAAACAGTGAAGCAAAAAGCAAACATTTGGGGTGACCATAGGATAGCAGACCCTACTCTCCTACACAACCCCCCCAAACGCAGGGACATTAGACTAACCTTGATCAGTTGTGTCTTCATGTTCTAAGTGGAAGTACCTGGAGAGACCATCTGCATTACCATGGTCAGTCCCTGGGCGGTGCTCCACTGTAAAGTCCATCCCCTGTAGGGAAATGGACCACCTGAGCAGTTTGGGGTTTTCACCCTTCATCTGATTAAGCCATAAGAGGGGCTTTTGGTCGGTCTGAATCTTGAAGTGAGTGCCAAACAAGTATGATCTCAACTTCTTCAGGGCCCACACCACAGCAAAGGCCTCCCTCTCAATGGCTGACCATCGTTTCTCTCTGGGGGTCAGCCGTCTGCTAATGAAAGCAATGGGCTGGTCTTGACCATCTACATTAAGTTGTGAAAGCACAGCTCCCACTCCCAACTCAGAAGCATCTGTTTGGACAATAAACTCTCTTGAGTAGTCAGGACTCTTCAGGATAGGTGCAGAGCACATGGCCTTCTTCAGGTCATCAAATGCCTTTTGACAGTTTTCTGTCCACTGAACCTTTTTGGGCATCTTCTTGGATGTCAGATCATTAAGAGGAGTCACAATGGACCCATAGTTCTTAACAAACTTCCTGTAGTACCCAGTCAGGCCCAAGAAAGCTCTGACCTGAGTCTGGGTAGTTGGAGGAGTCCAGTCCTTTATGGTCTGAATCTTACTCTCCAGCGGTTGAACTTGGCCTCCACCCACAAGGTGGCCCAAGTACACAACCTTACTCTGCCCTATCTGGCACTTGGTTGCCTTGATAGTGAGGCCTGCCTTTTGCAGAGCCTCTAGCACTTCCTTCAGGTGGACCAGGTGATGCTCCCAGGTGGAGCTAAAGACAGCAATATTGTCCAGATATGCTGCACAAAAGTCATCCAACCCAGTAAGGACTTGATTCACCAACCTTTGGAAGGTGGCAGGTGCATTTTTCAAACCAAAGGGCATCACCACAAACTGATAATGCCCGCTGGGGGTAGAAAATGCTGTTTTGGCTTTAGACTCCTCAGCTAACCTGATTTGCCAGTAGCCAGCTGTCAAGTCAAATGTGCTCAAATACTTGGCAGACGCCAATTTGTCTATGAGCTAATCTGCCCTTGGAATTGGGTGTGCATCTGTCCTGGTGACAGCATTGAGTCCTCTGTAATCCACACAGAACCTCATCTCTCTCTTTCCATCTTTGGTGTGAGGTTTGGGGACCAGAACCACTGGGCTAGCCCAGGGGCTCTCTGAAGGCTCAATGACACCTAATTCCAGCATCTTTTGTACCTCAGCCTTGATACAGTCTCTGACATGGTCAGGCTGCCTGTAAATTTTGTTCTTTACAGGAAGACTATCACCAGTGTCCACCACATGGGTACACCAGTTAGTCTGACTGGGTGTCAGGGAGAACATATGTCGGTATGACTGCAGAACCTGTCTACAGTCATGTTGCTGATGTTCAGTGAGGCTGCCATCTAAGGCCACACCATCAACTGAGCCATCCTCAGGATTTTGAGTCAGCAGGTCTGGGAGAGGGTCACTCTCTTCCTTCTGCCCCTCATCTGTAGCCATGAGCAAGCCCATGTCTCTCCTGTCAACATATGCTTTCAGCCTGTTAACATGGAGCACCCTGTGGGGGCTCCTGGGAGTTCCAAGGTCCACCAAGTAGGTAACCTCTCCCTTTTTCTCAAGGATTGTATGGGGTCCAGACCATTTGTCTTGGAGTGCTGCTGGGGCCACTGGCTCCAACACCCATACCTTCTGTCCAGGCTGGTACTCAGTCAGGACAGCCTTTTGGTCATGCCAGGCTTTCTGTAATTCCTGGCTAGCCTCAAGGTTTTTGGATGCCTTCTCCATATACTCAGCCATCCTGGAGCGGAGACCAAGTACATAGTCCACTATGTCTTGCTTGGGCTTTTTGAGAGGTAACTCCCAAACTTCCCTCACCAGACATAGGGGTCCTCTTACAGGGTGCCCAAACAACAATTCAAAGGGGCTGAAGCCAACGCCCTTTTGTGGGACCTCTCTGTAAGCAAACAGAAGGCAGGGCAGAAGGATATCCCATCTTCGCCTGAGCTTTTTAGGTAATCCTTTGATCATGCCCTTCAGGGTCTTGTTAAATCTTTCAACAAGCCCATTGCACTGTGGATGATAGGGAGTGGTGAACTTGTAGTTGACACCACATTCCTTCCACATAGCTGTCAAATATCCTGACATGAAGTTTGCACCTCTATCAGATACTACCTCCTTAGGAAACCCCACTCTGGAGAAAACTCCAAGTAAGGCCCTGGCCACAACAGGAGCTGTTGTGGTCCTAAGTGGAATTGCCTCTGGGTACCTGGTGGCATGGTCCACCACCACCAGTATGAATCTGTGCCCAGATGCTGTAGGGGGATCCATTGGTCCAACAACAGGTGACCGCCTGGACCCTCGTTCAGTCCGGTTGCTCCTCCACGCTCCTGCTTTCCAACACGCTGGTATCGTTTTGATCTCCTGCCCTGCATCTCTGCAGCTCTCTGCTCGCCTAGCGCTGCACGCATCTATTTATTTAATTACAGCGCTGCACTGTCGCTCTATTGATTTACTCGCGCTGCACTGTCGCTTAATTTATTTATTTAATTCGTAGCGCGACCTCGCTGTGTCAGTAACTGTGATTGCCGCTAAACTGATGCTGATTTGTGCGCTTTAGGCTCTTTCTCATTACACGCTGTGCTTTTACTGCCCCTGGCTGTGCTCGCCTTTGACCCTCCATTTTGTGTTGTTGTTTTCCCCTGGTCCGCCCCTCCTCACGCCACCGCCTCCCAGCTGCTGCCCCTCCCACCCACGATTAATATCTGTCCTCGCTCCCGAGCTCGCTGTGACCGCCTGGACCCTCCTTCAGTCCGGTTGCTCCTCCACGCTCCTGCTTTCCAACACGCTGGTATCGTTTTGATCTCCTGCCCTGCATCTCTGCAGCTCTCTGCTCGCCTAGCGCTGCACGCATCTATTTATTTAATTACAGCGCTGCACTGTCGCTCTATTGATTTACTCGCGCTGCACTGTCGCTTAATTTATTTATTTAATTCGTAGCGCGACCTCGCTGTGTCAGTAACTGTGATTGCCGCTAAACTGATGCTGATTTGTGCGCTTTAGGCTCTTTCTCATAACACGCTGTGCTTTTACTGCCCCTGGCTGTGCTCGCCTTTGACCCTCCATTTTGTGTTGTTGTTTTCCCCTGGTCCGCCCCTCCTCACGCCACCGCCTCCCAGCTGCTGCCCCTCCCACCCACGATTAATATCTGTCCTCGCTCCCGAGCTCGCTGTGACCGCCTGGACCCTCCTTCAGTCCGGTTGCTCCTCCACGCTCCTGCTTTCCAACACGCTGGTATCGTTTTGATCTCCTGCCCTGCATCTCTGCAGCTCTCTGCTCGCCTAGCGCTGCACGCATCTATTTATTTAATTACAGCGCTGCACTGTCGCTCTATTGATTTACTCGCGCTGCACTGTCGCTTAATTTATTTATTTAATTCGTAGCGCGACCTCGCTGTGTCAGTAACTGTGATTGCCGCTAAACTGATGCTGATTTGTGCGCTTTAGGCTCTTTCTCATAACACGCTGTGCTTTTACTGCCCCTGGCTGTGCTCGCCTTTGACCCTCCATTTTGTGTTGTTGTTTTCCCCTGGTCCGCCCCTCCTCACGCCACCGCCTCCCAGCTGCTGCCCCTCCCACCCACGATTAATATCTGTCCTCGCTCCCGAGCTCGCTGTGACCGCCTGGACCCTCCTTCAGTCCGGTTGCTCCTCCACGCTCCTGCTTTCCAACACGCTGGTATCGTTTTGATCTCCTGCCCTGCATCTCTGCAGCTCTCTGCTCGCCTAGCGCTGCACGCATCTATTTATTTAATTACAGTGCTGCACTGTCGCTCTATTGATTTACTCGCGCTGCACTGTCGCTTAATTTATTTATTTAATTCGTAGCGCGACCTCGCTGTGTCAGTAACTGTGATTGCCGCTAAACTGATGCTGATTTGTGCGCTTTAGGCTCTTTCTCATAACACGCTGTGCTTTTACTGCCCCTGGCTGTGCTCGCCTTTGACCCTCCATTTTGTGTTGTTGTTTTCCCCTGGTCCGCCCCTCCTCACGCCACCGCCTCCCAGCTGCTGCCCCTCCCACCCACGATTAATATCTGTCCTCGCTCCCGAGCTCGCTGTGACCGCCTGGACCCTCCTTCAGTCCGGTTGCTCCTCCACGCTCCTGCTTTCCAACACGCTGGTATCGTTTTGATCTCCTGCCCTGCATCTCTGCAGCTCTCTGCTCGCCTAGTGCTGCACGCATCTATTTATTTAATTACAGCGCTGCACTGTCGCTCTATTGATTTACTCGCGCTGCACTGTCGCTTAATTTATTTATTTAATTCGTAGCGCGACCTCGCTGTGTCAGTAACTGTGATTGCCGCTAAACTGATGCTGATTTGTGCGCTTTAGGCTCTTTCTCATAACACGCTGTGCTTTTACTGCCCCTGGCTGTGCTCGCCTTTGACCCTCCATTTTGTGTTGTTGTTTTCCCCTGGTCCGCCCCTCCTCACGCCATCGCCTCCCAGCTGCTGCCCCTCCCACGCTCCGCCCCCTCCACCATCCATATATGACCAATGACCTAACGCGCAGCGTCCACGCGCAGCGTTCGCGCCCCTTGCGCGCCGAAGGCGCGCCAAAGGTAAGCCCGTCTGCACCCGTCGACGCCTGGACCGCGCCCAGTGCCAGGACCCCTGGCCCCCACCAACGGAAGCCGACCCGACGAACCTACAACGCCGCCGAACTCATCGCACTCAACACCGGCGGCATCCCGGGTTGCCACCGAGCCACCCCGAAGCACACCCACGGACCCTTCAGCTGCCACGCCTGCAAGTTCTCCTGCGTCCGGACCTGCCCTGCACCAGCACCCGCCAGGCCGAACACCAGCAGCAACCACCTCAAGTGCATCCTGATCAACACCCGCTCCGTCCACAGACACGCCATCGAACTCTGGAACCTCCTCGACACCACAGCCCCTGACATCGCCTTCCTCACGGAGACCTGGTTGAACGCCTCCTCAGCGCCCGACATCGCCATCACCATCCCAGAGGGCTACAAGATCACCCGGAGGGACCGCACCGCCAACCAGACGGGAGGAGGCATCGCCATCATCCACAGGGACACCATCCGCATCACGACCAACACCGACGACACCCTAACCACCGCCGAACACCTGCACTTCCAGATCCACACCGACCCGAAGACCACCCTCAGAGGCACCCTGATCTACCGACCCCCGGGACCACGCACACGATTCAGCGAGGACATCGCCGACTTCATCAGCCCGCATGCCTTCCCCTCCGCCGACTACATCCTCCTGGGGGACCTCAACTTCCACCTGGAGAACAACAGTGACCGTAACACCATCACCCTGCTCGACAACCTCGCCAACCTCGGACTCAAACAGCTGGTGTCCACCCCCACCCACCTCGCCGGACACACACTCGACGCCGTCTTCTCATCCAGCAAAGACATCGCCTTCAGCCACGCAACAGGACTCCACTGGACGGACCACAGCTGTGTCCACTTCACCTTCAAACGAACGACGATCCACCACCACCAGCAACAGGTTGCCCGAAGAAGCTGGAACAAGATCACAGCCGACCAGCTCACCGCCTCCCTGAGCCAGCACCCTCCTGCCGGCTCAACTAACCCCAGCCAGGCCGCCGACAACCTCACGAAGTGGATCAGCAACTGCGCGGACGAACCCGCCCCTCTGAGGACCCCGCCCAGCAGACCCGGCAGCAGAAAAACCCCATGGTTCACCGACGAACTCAAGAACTCCAAGAAGAACTGCCGAGCCCTCGAGAAAGTATGGAGAAGGGAACCAACAATGAACAACATGTCCACCCTCAAGCTCGCCACCCGGAAACACCACCAACTGATCCGCGCCACCAAGAAAACTGCATACAAGGACCGTCTGGACAACAACGCACACAACTGCAAGGAACTCTTCAACGTCGTGAAAGAGCTCTCCAACCCCAACGCCGGAAACAACGACATCACCCCATCGCAAGACCTCTGCAACTCCCTCGCCTCCTACTTCCACAACAAGATCGCGGACATACACAACAGCTTCAGCATCCAACCAACGCACGTCAAAACCGCAGCAACGCCACCCACCACCACCCTCCGCGCCTGGACCCCGATCAGCACCGAAGACATCATCCGCACGATGAACTCCATCCACTCCGGATCTCCAACCGACCCCTGCCCTCACCACGTCTTCAACAAGGCCGACGCTGTCATCGCACCCCACCTGCGGGACATTATCAACACCTCCTTCGACACCGCCACCTTCCCTGAGAGCTGGAAGCACGCCGAACTCAGCGCTCTACTCAAGAAACCTACAGCGGACCCCACCGAACTCAAGAACTACCGTCCCATCTCGCTCCTCCCGTTCCCGGCCAAAGTCATCGAAAAGACCGTCAACAAACAGCTGGCCGCCTTCCTCGAGACGAATGGATCCCTCGACCCCTCACAGTCTGGCTTCCGAGCCAACCACAGCACCGAGACCGCCCTCATCGCCGCCACCGATGACATCCGCACCCTGATGGACAACGGAGAAACAGCGGCCCTCATCCTCCTGGACCTCTCCGCGGCATTCGACACTGTCTGCCACCGCACCCTAGTACAGCGCCTTGGCAACATCGGAATCCAGGAGAAGGCACTGGAATGGATCACCTCCTTCCTCGACGGAAGAACACAGAGAGTCCGCCTACCACCGTGCAAGTCAGAGGCCACCGAAGTCATCTACGGCGTCCCTCAAGGATCCTCGTTGAGTCCCACCCTCTTCAACGTCTACATGAGCCCCCTCGCGGCCATCGCACGCCAACACAACCTCAACATAATCTCCTACGCCGACGACACCCAACTGATCCTCTCCCTGACCAACGACCCCGCCGCCGCCAGAGCCAACCTGCACGAAGGGATGAGAGATGTAGCTGAATGGATGACGACCAGCCGCCTGAAACTGAACTCAGACAAGACGGAGGTCCTCATCCTGGGCTCCTCGCCCTCCGCCTGGGACGACTCCTGGTGGCCGCCCGCCCTGGGCACCGCACCCAAACCGACGGACCACGCACGCAACCTGGGCTTCATCCTGGACTCCTCCCTCTCCATGACCAGACAAGTCAACGCAGTCTCCTCGTCATGCTTCAACATCCTGCGCATGCTACGGAAGATCTTCTGGTGGATCCCCACCGAGACCAGGAAGACTGTCACCCAGGCCCTCGTCACCAGCCGACTGGACTACGGCAACGCCCTCTATGCCGGAACCACTGCCAAGCTCCAGAAGAGACTCCAGCGGATCCAGAACGCCTCAGCCAGACTCATCCTCGACATCCCACGAAACAGCCACATCTCCGGGCACCTGAGAGACCTGCACTGGCTCCCCGTCAACAAAAGAATCACCTTCCGCCTCCTCACCCACGCACACAAAGCCCTACACGACCAAGGCCCGAGCTACCTCAACAACCGAATCAACTTCTACGCTCCCAAGCGCCACCTCAGATCAACCAGCCACGCCCTCGCCGCCGTCCCCCGCATCCGAAGAGCGACAACAGGAGGAAGGTCCTTCTCCTACCTGGCCGCCAAGACCTGGAACTCCCTCCCAACCGACCTACGCCTGACCCAGGACCACCTCTCCTTCAGGAAGAGGCTTAAGACCTGGCTGTTCGAGCAGTAAAGGCACCCCCCCCTCCTAGCGCCTTGAGACCCTACGGGTGAGTAGTGCGCTCTATAAATGTATTGATTGATTGATTGATTGATTGACACCAACCACCTAAAATGCATCCTGCTCAACACCCGATCAGTCCACAGACACGCCATCGAACTTTGGAATCTACTAGACACCATCTCTCCCGACGTCGCCTTCCTGACAGAAACATGGATGAACGCCTCATCAGCCCCTGACATCACCATTGCCATCCCGGAAGGATACAAGATCATCCGTAAGGATCGCATCGACCAAACAGGAGGAGGCATCGCTATCGTCCATAAGAACTCCATCCGCATCTCAACCAGCTCAGACGTCAACCTAGCTAGCGTCGAACACCTTCACTTCCAGATCCACACCGACCCCAAGACCACACTCAGAGGCACCCTCCTTTACAGGCCACCTGGACCCCGTGCAAAATTCAGCGACGTTATCACCGACTTCATCACCCCACACGCCCTCCCCTCCGAGGAATACATCCTACTGGGAGACCTCAACTTTCACCTGGAAAAGAGCAACGACAGCAACACCACCTCCCTTCGGGACAACCTCGCGAACCTCGGACTCAAACAACTTGTCTCTACGCCCACCCACATCGCAGGTCACACACTCGACCCCATCTTCACCTCCAGCAAACATGTCTCCTTCAGTCACACTACTACCCTCCAGTGGACGGACCACAGCTGCGTACACTTTCTCTACAATAAAACCACCACTCACAACCGACCTCAACCTACTCTACGAAGAAACTCTCCATTGACCAGATCTCCTCTTCGCTTCTTCAAAACCCACCTACCCACTCCTCAAACCCCGACCAAGCAGCATTTAACCTCACCCAATGGCTATCCAACAGCGCCGACACCCTAGCACCACCGAAAAAACGTCAAATCAAACTTGGCAGCAAAAACGCCTCCTGGTTCAATGTTGATCTTAAGAAATCCAAGAAACTCTGTCGCTCCCTGGAGAAGGCCTGGAAAAAAGCCCCAAACACCAGCACCAGGGACGCCTTCAAAAACGCCACTCACATACACCACCAACTGATCCGGTCTGCCAAGAAAGCCGCATTCAAAGACCGACTAGACAACAACGCCCACAACAGCAAGGAACTATTCAACATCGTCAAAGAATTCACCAACCCCTCAGCCAACTCCAACGACATCACCCCCTCGCAAGCCCTCTGTGATTCCCTAGCCTCATTCTTCCACAACAAAATTGCAGACATCCACAACAGCTTCGACATCCAACCCGGAGACCATCCCACCCAATCTTCTGCCGTACCCACACCCCCCTCGAACATCCTTAACAACTGGAACCCAATCTCCACCGAGGACACCATCCGCCTGATGAACTCCATCCACTCAGGATCCCCCACAGACCCATGTCCACACCACATTTTCAACAAAGCAGACTCCATCATAGCACCACACCTCCGAGACGTCATCAACTGCTCCCTCAACTCCGCCACCTTCCCGGAAAACTGGAAACACGCCGAACTCAGCGCCCTTCTGAAAAAACCCACAGCGGATCCCACCGAACTTAAAAACTACCGCCCCATCTCGCTCCTACCATTCCCGGCCAAAGTCATCGAGAAAGCCGTCAACATCCAGCTCGCCGCCTTCCTCGAAAGCAACAAATCCCTCGATTCCTCTCAGTCCGGCTTCCGAGCCAAACACAGCACGGAGACCGCTCTCATCGCAGCAACAGACGACATTCGAACTCTACTAGACAACGGAGACACAGTCGCCCTCATCCTCCTCGACCTCTCCGCAGCCTTCGACACAGTCTGCCATAGCACTCTCCTACAGCGCCTCAATAACATCGGGATCCAAGGAAAAGCACTGGAATGGATCACCTCATTCCTCACCGGAAGAACCCAGAGAGTCCGCCTCCCACCATTCCAGTCTGAGGCCACTGAAGTCATCTGCGGCGTACCCCAAGGTTCCTCACTCAGCCCCACCCTCTTCAACGTATACATGAGCCCCCTCGCAACCATCGCTCGCCAACACAACCTCAACATCATCTCCTACGCAGACGACACCCAACTGATCCTATCACTCACCAAAGACCCCAACACCGCCAAAACCAACCTACATGAAGGCATGAAAGAAGTAGCAGAGTGGATGAAGCACAGCCGTCTGAAACTGAACTCAGACAAAACAGAAGTCCTTATCTTAGGCACCTCCCCCTCCGCTTGGGACGACTCTTGGTGGCCAGAGGCCCTTGGAAAAGCACCCATCCCGACGGACCACGCACGAAACCTGGGCGTCATCCTGGACTCCTCTCTCTCGATGAACAGACAAGTCAATGCAGTCTCATCTTCATGCTTCAACATCCTCCGCATGCTCAAAAAAACATTTCGCTGGATCCCCACTGAAACCAGAAAGACAGTCACCCATGCACTGGTTACAAGTCGCCTGGACTACGGAAACACCCTATACGCCGGTATCACCGCAAAACTCCAGAAAAAACTACAACGCATCCAGAACGCATCAGCCAGACTCATACTTGACATCCCACGCAAAGACCATATCTCTAGCCACTTGAAAAACCTCCACTGGCTCCCCGTCAATAAGAGGATTACTTTCCGACTCCTAACCCACGCCCACAAAGCACTCTACGAACTTGGACCCGAATGTCTCAACTCACGACTTTCCTTCTACACCCCCCCCGCCAGCTTCGATCTTCCAACCAAGCCCTTGCTACCATTCCTCGCATCAATAAAACCACCATGGGAGGTAGATCCTTCTCCTACCTCGCAGCGAAAACCTGGAACTCACTCCCCACCCACCTACGTCTCACACAGAACCACCTAGCATTCAGAAAACAACTTAAAACCTGGATATTCGACAAGTAACTCCCTTCCCCTCCTCAAGCGCCTTGAGACCCTCTGGGTATGTAGCGCGCTATATAAATTTCTGACTTGACTTGACTTGACAATGTCAATCCCTACCCTTTCAAAGGGCACCCCCACCACAGGTAGTGGTATCAGGGGGGCCTTTGTGGTACCACCTGCTTTGCCACTTGCTTGGCAGGTTACACAGGAGCGACAAAACTCCTTTGTATCTTCTGACATGTGAGGCCAGTGAAAGTGACAGACAAGTCTGTCCCATGTTTTGTTCTCGCCTAGGTGTCCTGCTAAGGGAATATCGTGTGCCAAGGTAAGAAGGAAGCCCCTAAATTGCAGAGGTATGACCAACCTCCTGGTTGTACCAGGCTTGGGGTCTCTACCCTCTGAATAAAGGAGCCCATCATCCCAATAAACCTTATGGGTACCTTGAGCATTCCCAGCAGCCTCAGCAGCAGCCTGCTGTCTGAGGGGTTCAAGAGAGGGACAGGATAGCTGAGCCTGCCCCAAGTCTGCCCTAGAAGGTCCCCCTGTCCCCAGAAACTCAACCTGATCAGGTTCAAGCTCTATAGGGACAGTTCCTTCAGGGGTCTCAGAATCATCTTCCTGTGAAGGCTGATCCTCACTTGTAGGCATTTGGGAAGGCACAGCCTTTACCCTCCTGTTCCTTGTCTTGGGAGGTACTTGGTCCATTGTTCCAGGATCCAAGACCTGAGGTTCAGAGAGGCATTTTTTGGCCTGTGACCTGGTCACAGCAAGGACATGTGATGATATCCCTAACATCTCTGCATGAGTCCTGTACTCAACTTCTGACCATAGAGAGCTCTCCAGGTCATTGCCCAACAAACATTCTACTGGGAGATCAGCACTAACCACAACTCTTTTTAGGCCAGTTACCCCTCCCAGGGAAAAGTTAACAATTGCCACACTATGTGTAGTAGTGACATTGCTGGCATTGGTCACCAGGTAATTATCACCTGGTATGTACTGTCCAGGGTCCACAAAGCTAGGTGTCACCATTGTGACACTGGCACATGTGTCCCTGTATGCTTGAGCCACTTTTTCATTAATCAAAGGTGTCTGTCTGTACTTGCCCAAATTATTGTGACTGACAGTAGGGGAAAAATCAATCTCCCCATCACAAATCAGAACAGCATGTGTAGGAGTTCTGACTAGGCCAGAATCTCCATCAGTTCCCAAGGTGATACCGACTACCCCCTTAGTCTGTGGACCAACACTGCTAACTGTACTAGTGGGTGCAGGTGCCTTAGGGGCTGCAGTGTTGGGGGCTCCACCCTTTTTACAATCACTTGTCCAGTGAGTGGTGTTTTTGCAAAAGCTACACCAGGGTTTTCTTTGACCTTCTTTCTTCTTCTTCTTGGAAGTTTGGGACCCACCCTCAGTATTAGTTTGGGGCCCTGTTGAAGACTTCTGGTCTTTAGCTTTCTGCTCCCCACCCTTCTGGTCTGTTTTCTTTTGGTCACCACCCTGGTTCTGGTTCTGGTTCTTTTGCTTAACTCTGGTTCTAACCCATTTGTCTGCCCTCTTTCCCAATTCTTGGGGAGAGGTTAGATCTGAGTCAACCAAATGTTGATGCAACTGCTGGGTCTGACAGTTATTTAAAATCTGTTCTCTCATAAGCAAATTGTACAATCCTTCATAGTCTGTAACCTTACTTCCCAGCAACCAGCCCTCCAGAGCCTTAGTGGCACATTCAACAAATTCAGACCAGTCCTGAGTCTGTGTCTTCTGGGTATCTCTGAACATTAACCTGTACTGTTCAGTGGTTAAGCCTAACCCATCAATCAGAGCACTCTTCAGGACCAGGTAGTTTCTAGAATCCCCATCACTAACTGTGAGGAGTCTGTCTCGGCCTCTACCTTCAAAGGAGAGCCACAAGATTGCTGCCCACTGATCTTGAGGGACCTGCTGTACTTTGCAAGCTCTCTCAAGTGCAGTCATCCATTTGTGGATATCATCCCCAACTTTGTAGGGGGGCACAATCTTACTCAGGTTTCTATTGTCATAGGACCTGTCTTTATCCTTAGGGATAGTGCTGCCACCAGTGGATCCTAATCCACTCTCTCTAGGCTGCCTTGCTCTAGCAAGTTTCTCTTTGGCCAGGGCAACTTCTAATTCTTGCTTCTGGATCCTAAGTTCAGCCTCTCTCATTTTGGCCTCATGTTCCCTTCTCTGAGGGCTAGTCAACTCCCTTCTGGAGTTGCCATGAGAACCTCTAGAAACATGGGAAGTATTGGATTCACCTGAGTGATTCCTCCTCCTCCTATGCTCCTTGTTAAGTCCATTTGGGGGTCTGAAGGGGTTGGACCCACCTTCAGTCCCAAATAAGCTTAAGTTAGCCTGGTTAAGCCTGCTGACTAACACCTGGCTATTTCTCTCATCATCAGACCCACTTTCTTCCTCCTCCTCCTCTTCTTCCTCATCCTCTGGCTGAGTATCTCCAGTGACCTGGTCTTCCTCATCTATGTGGATAACAGGGGCAGGGGCATCAGTGTTTTCTTCTTCAGAAGGAGAACCTCTATCACCAGTCCCTGAGGGGCCTGGCTTGGAGTTCTTTAGAGCTTCAGACTGGTCTAAAAGCTCTCTGAGGTGCCCTGCTGTAGGAGTAGGACCTGTTTTGATTCCTCTCATGGAACACAGCTGCCTCAGTTCCTTAAAAGGAAAGATAGCAAATTTGGATGGTGCCCTTGGAGGGTCACTCTCAACAGAGATAGGTCCAGTGGATCCCTCTGCTCCAGACATTGCTCTAGTGTGGTGGATGTGTTGCAATCTACCTACACTTGTGTTTTCCTAAAAAACCTATCTAGTAGTTGTAGTCAGGGTGTGCTACTCCCTATCCTCTACAACAACTAAGTTCAGTAGAACTTAAGTATATTAGTCTTGTTTTAGTGTACCTATCAGGTACCTGTATGATCTTTCAAATGATACTCTCAAAAGATTGTAATGGTAAAACAACAGCAAGCTCAAATCCCAATCCGCTGCTCACCAATGTGAGAAGTTGGCCTGGTATATGATGCTCACTAGTTCTAGTGATCACCTTGTACCATGCCAAGCAACCCCCTTGGTGCAGGTTGTAAAGTCAACCTTATAGACAAGCTATCCTAGGGGTAGCATGGACTAAGCAGTCTTAGGCTAAACTCTGTAAAGGCATGTGAAGCAAGCTGTTTTACCATACACAATCCCCTTGAATACCAAATGAAAGGACAGCACACAGATATATATTGAAAATATATATAGATTTATTTCTACAAATATCCCCTATACTCTTTATGAGCACAGAAGCAAATGCGTTAAAACAAAACACAGTTTAAATATACCAAAGTTGCACAATTATGGATGAGCCCTAGGGGCCACCTAAACCATATACTAAAATAGTGGTATAAGAACCACTATGGGGGAAGTGAAGAGGCCTAGGGCCTGGGGAATCGCTGGAGCTGTTTGGGACTAGCAGTGAAGAAGTCGGGAAAGGCCCGCGGGACTCGGGTGCAGTGCGGAAAGTGCGTAAAAGTTACAAAGTTAGTTATTAAGGAACCTTCCGAGTGACCTAGAAGGATGAAACTTTAGACACAGACACTAGAGGTGTGGACCAGTGTGGGAACACCGGCGTTGCTGAGTTACCTCACCCACAGGAAGCGGTGCACAGGGTCGAAGTAGTGTCGGGTTTCGTCACGCAGGTCGATGGTGCTTGGAGCTGAAGATGCTGCAGGCGGCTCGATGTGAAGAGTTCCGGTGGATCCAAGGGTGGATCTGAAGAGGTGAAGACCTGAAAGCAGAGTGGACAATGTTCAAAGTCACTAGCCAGTGACTACCGTGGAACCAGGAAGGAACCAGGCGATGTCGGGTGCAAACAGGCGATGTCGTGAAGATTGTCTCTGCAGCCACGTGGACACGAAGAGGTCAAGGACGTCCAGGCATTGGTCACAAGCTGTCCACAAAGGCTCTCACTGATGGCGGTGTCGGCAACTTGATTGGAGCAAACAGGCCTTGGCTAAAGCAAGCCACGCAGGAAGTGATTCAAGCTTCTCACTCGGACCAGCAAGATCAGAGCGGCTGCTCCTTTTAAGGGGAGCAAGGGCCAGTCTGGAGCAACCAGACCAGCAGTGTAGTTTGTCGTTTTCATCACCAAGATGGCCGCTAGCCACGTGGCAAGTGGCCGGGATGGCGCGTCGAGTGGCACAGTGCAAAAGGGCCCCACGCAGATTGTGGAAATGCTGGGGGGCTGATCTTCAGTGCAAGGGCTGCTCGAGGTTGGAGCTTCTGAAACCCCAAAGCACAGTGTCAAGGGTGCCTCGGATACTGCGCAGTCAGCTTCTCGGGGGTCTTTCAAGAGGTCCGGTCCCACGTCTCTCGGTGCCTCCACGGGTCCCTTCTTTGTAGGGACTGTGGATCGGGCTGTGAGAAGTCTGGGAGTCTGGGTCTTGTCAGGCTCTGGGCTCGGGCTCCGGCAGGAGGCGGCGGCAAAGCAGACATCGAGTTGCTGGATGGTGCCTGTGTTCACAGGGTGGCCACTCCTAGGCCACAAGGGAGATGCTCTTCAGTCTTCTGTGCAGCAGAATGTCGAAGTCCAGTCGTCTTCTTAGTTTCAAGTTGATTCAGGATGATCTGAAGTCTCAGGACACAGCTCCCACTCTTATTCGAATCTGGGGGGCCGGATCACCTACTAGGTCCCTCCTCTGGGTGAGACCAGGAAGGGGAGTGGTTACACCCCCTTTCCTCTGTCCAGTTTTGTGCCAGGACTTGGGCTGGAAGGCCCCAGCACCGGTTTGAACTGGCCTATGCACAGAGACACCTTGTGTGCCCCAGGCATGTCTGATTCTATTCAGCCCTGTCCTACCCAATACACAAAATCCTGTCTGGGGTTGTGCTAGCACCTCCCAAGGCAGGAAACCCTTTGTCCAAGCTGCCCTCGCTGGAAGGACTCCCAGCAACAGGAGGTCAGACTTGTGTCTGTGGTGGCAGCCTCCATTTTGTGATGCTAAGGCTCAGTTTAACTTTAACCGGGGTTCAGGTTAGGTACATGTCGTGTCCCTCTAGAAGGGTGGAATGCTACCCCCGTCGCCAGAACTGGCGAGGGGGTAGTATTCCAATTCGTATGACACCTTACTCGACATGTTTTGATAAAACCAAATCCAAGATAGCATTTAACCGCGAGGATTATAATGCACTTAAGAGTATATGGTATGGCAGTATCATGAAACAGCTAAAGGACGTGGTTCCGAAAGCTGCAGACAGGCTCAGCTCATGCCAGAGCACCATCTCACATATTTCCAAGCACTCTGCCTCCAGGATTGATGAGGCCTTCCATAGGAGTGACTGATAGGAACATATGTGTCCATTTTAGGTTAGGTATAGGCTTACTGCACCTAAGTAAGGGGTGGTTACACCGACTTATCCCAGCTGAGTGATCAGCCAGTTGTGTCAAATATAGAGGCCAGGCCAGGGGTGGCACAATACATGCTGCAGCCCCTGGTAGGCCTTGGAAGCACCTATGCCCTGGGTACCTGGGTACACTGTTACAGGGGCCAATAAGGTGAACCAGTTCCAATTTCGTTATGCACCTAAAGTACATGGGTAACAATTTAGAGAGAGAACAGCAGGCTGTGGGTCTGATTAGCAGGCCCACAGCCACATTAAGTCATAAACCAGTGAAGCAAAAAGCAAAAATTTGGGGTGACCATAGGATAGCAGACCCTACTCTCCTACAACTACAACCCAGTCATTTTGTCCATGTGGAATGCTAACATGGATATTCAATATGTGGCTGACAACTCTATTGCTGTGGATCGATATGTGACGTCTTACATCACAAAATCAGAAAAGACGGAACTGAAGGAAATGTGGGAGGAAATTTCACATGAAAAGAGTCTAAGCAAGAAATTGTACAGTTACAGTCGGAAGATGTTGTCGCATCGAGAAATTGGAGCATATGAATGTTCTGATCGGTTGTCATCAGCAAGTCTATATGCCAAATCTAGAACCATCATTTGGGTGAGTCTAGGTCTTGCTGCAACACGAAACCGAGTTTTGAAATCTGTACAAGAAATAGAGTATTTGGCAGAGAAAGAACCGGACAGTACAGATATTTTGAAGACAAACATGTTGGATACATACTATCCAAATAGAAGTACTCACCTTGAGAACGTGTGTCTCTATGAAGTTCTGCAAACCTATATTTTTAAAAAGAACATCACAGAAGACATCAATAAAGGTATATATGCTGTAATTGGTTGTGAAGGCTGTCTAGTGAAACAAAGAAAAGGCCATTTGATTAATCATCGAAAATTGAGTTGTGATTCTCCAGACAAAAGGGAATTTTATTACTTAGCTCTTTTGCAACTCTTTAAACGTTGGTGTACAGAAGAGGAACTACTTGGAGATTTTCTTACTTATGAAGATTCGTTCAATGCAACCAAGGATACAATAGAATGTCCTATTTTTTCAAATTATCTGCAAATGTTGAACGAGGAAATACAGCAAGAAGCTACAATTGCCGCAGAGATTGCTAGAGACAGTTCTCAAGATAGTCAGAGTTCTGCTTCATTGAGTCAGGATCCACTAGGAGGACCAATTATACAAAATGAAGCTGCTACTGCCATGGATGAAGTTGAAAGAGCCATGGAACAAGCTCAGGAGGATGGAGTTGACTTACAAGATTTGGAAAAAGAACTAAACGTTGAGCAGAGACAAATATATGATGAAGTCACAGAACACATTGAGCATGGTTTATCTTATGAGAAAAAAGAGTGCTCATGTACATCATTTGTACCTGTCCGACTATATGTGAGTGGAGAAGCAGGAACTGGGAAAAGTTTCCTGATTAAAGCGATTGCAACATATTTGCAAAAAACAACGGAGTCATCGCTCTCTTGTGTTGTTACTGCTCCAACTGGGTTGGCAGCACACAACATTAAAGGGATTACTTTACATCGGTTATTGATGCTGCCAGTGGAGCATGATAACAAATTACAATACCACAAGCTATCTGGAGAAGCTTGTTGTGAAGTTTCAAGAGTCCAAAAGAAAATGAAACTTCTTATCATTGATGAAGTAAGCATGGTATCAAATGTAATGCTTGCTTTTGTGCATTTAAGAATGCAAGAAATTCTTAAAACAGACTATGATGTGTTATTTGGAGGCAAACACATCATTGTTTTTGGAGATCTACTGCAACTAACTCCAATGAAAGGACAGCCAGTGTTTAAAATGCTTACGCATGAAGATACCAGGAAGTGCTTAGGAAGCATTGGAAATGTTAACATATGGTTAAATTTCAAATATGCAGAACTGCTTCAAAATATGCGACAGGCAAAGGATGAAGATTATAAAAATATTCTACAAGATGTGAGGTACTGGGTTTTTCAGAACCGGTAATGAACCGGTAACCCAGCGGTGCCAGGGTACACCCAAAGACCTCAGGTTCTTTCCTGATTCAGACCACAGAAACTCAGAGTCTTCTAGGTGAAGTCAAGGATCGATTTTCTTGGCTGCAACCAAGAAACAAGCGTCCTAGAAGTACAACACACGGGATGTATATTCTCAGGAGACTGCTCAAACTTACAAAGTCAGGCTTCTCTTTTTATACAAAATATTGTGCTTTAGGCAAACATTCTTCGAATTTACAGTACACTATTCACATTCTTTGTTACAAAGGAAAAGCAGAGTCATAATGACAAGTCTATATTTCAGTTCGTCCAGCCTACAACAAATCACCCGGCAAGGCCCAACATTTCATCAGATATCGGTGGACCCCCAATAAAAATGGGCACCTCCCCATCATAAAGCAAGTGAGAGAAAAGAGCAGGGACAGGTGTGAGCAAGATTCGGCAGGGTGTGTGCGATGAAATGGGTTTATGGCCTGTTGTGCCTTGATGCTATCTCATTCGGCCACTGGGAGAGGAACTGACCGAACAGGTTCGGCCTGGGGCAATGGTTCCAACTTGCCCAGGTCACAGGAAAGTCAATTAAGGTGTACGTGTCCTTTGGAATCGAATTTAGCTGTATTGTAAGCCTATGTAAAGGGCAACTCACAAAATGGCTGCCGTATACAAAATGGAAGCCAAGGGTTCAGAACGAAAATGACGATTTCGAGGTGAAATCGTCACTGGAATATGACGAAAATGCTTGTACATAGTGTACTCGTCATTTTCGGTCTTTTGATACTAAATTCGTCATGTTACGACGAAGTTTTATTCTCAAGTCCAGAATTTTCAGAACCACAGATGTAAGAATTGGAAAACTAACTGAGCATGGCAAAGAAGCTTTACATGGACGATTAATTTCAAATTTGTTTCCAAATGAAAATATTCTCCCAGAGAATATTTTTAAGAAAATTCCTGAAAACAAATCTGTCATATGCTTGATGCCAACTCTGCAAAAATGTTCAATCTTCAAGAAAAAAATGTTAAAGTTGGAAAATTAAAAGATTGTGAAACTGGAAGGAGCAACTATTATTTTGTCAGAAAAGTTGAAATCAAAATTGGATTCTTTAGAGAAGACAATATCTAAAACTGCTGGTATGGAATAGACTCTGTATGCATCTTTAAATTGTCGTATAATTTCACGACGTAATTCACATGTGGAAAGAGGTTTAGTAAATGGAGCAATGGGTCATGTTGTGGATTTTGTGAATTACCGAAATAGAGATGGAATTGAAATTAAAAAAATTAAATTTGATGGTATTGAAGAAGTACAACAAATCAGTCGTTGTTCTGCCCGTTTTTTGCTAGTGAAAGATTTATATGTCCGCAGAAAACAGTTTCCTGTTTCTTTGGCATATGCAGTAACTATTCATAAATCTCAAGGTTTAAGTGTTGATAGTGCTTTGGTGAATATTGGAAATTCTGTGTTCAAGGAGGGTATGGCATATGTTGCTTTATCTCGAGTCAGAACTTTATCAGGATTGTACTTGATTGATCTTGATGAGACAAAGATTAATGCAGATCTAAATTGTGTAAAAGAATATAATAGGTTAAGAAGAGAGTATGCTCCAAATTTACCTCAATATCCTCTGTTTGAAAAGCGTGTGGTAGGCCGAAAAAGAAGAAATGAGAAAAATTGTAGTGAAGTTGTAGCAAAAAAAAAAAGGTAGATGAACCAGTAATTGTAAGCAGAAACAAAATAGATTCAGTTAAAGATGTTGTTGGATTTCAGTTTGAAAATAGTTCTGGTGTCAACTGCTATGCTAATGTAGTGGTTAATGTTGTTTTCTTTCTCCAAACTGTACAAGAACAGATTGCTGAAAATCGTGATCAAACACTTTGTTGTTTATTAAATTCTGTATTAGAGAAATGTAGCCGTGATAGAACAAAAATACAAAGTGTTTCTGAAATTCGAAAGGTTTTAGACATATGTTCTGGTCTAAATCAATTTACACAGAATATTCAGCAAGATTGTCAGGAATTTCGAATGTATATGCTTGTTGTTTTGCAAGATGAAGGTGTAGATGTAGAAAATCTTTTTGGCCTTTCTTATAAATGGCAACATGACTGCGACAATTGCTCCTTTTCAAGTAGTACTACAGTAGACACTGAAAGATTTATATATTTGACTTAACCAGACTGCAAATCAGTGTCTTTTAATAATCTAGTTAGAGAAGCAAATCAAAACATGGTCTGTACTCAATGTAAAACTGCAATGCTATCAACTTTATTTTTACGAAGAAATGTACAGTATGTTATTTTAATGTTCCAACGATGTAGACCTGATGGAACTAAATTGACAACATTAATTAAAAATTTTGTGGCTTCTCAATTATCAATTTCAGGAAGAACTTTTACAACTGCAGCAATTATTTACCATGATGGTCCTTCAACAACATCAGGACATTACACATGTTATTTAAAATGTCAAAAAGGCTGGAAGCACTGTAATGATACTCAATTGACTTTCAAACAACGTTTGCCTTCTGACTTACTAAATTCATACCTAGTGTTCTTACAACCAAAATTTTAGGGAAGGTAATTGGCCTATGAAGATTGCAGCAGTTAATATAACTTTGTTTGCTCTTCAAAATTACTTTCTGAATGAGAGTGATGAAGATAATAAAAAACATGTAGTTCTCATAGAGATAGCATATGTATATCATATAGTGTGTGCTGTGAGTATTATACAAAATATTTATAAAAAGTAAGCTAGAGGTGGAAATAAACTCTTGTTTCATAATGTAAAAGATGTTGGAGCTTTTCTTTCAGAAAGTCGGGTAAATGAGAAATTAAGAATACTCTGGACTAATTTCCAAAGAAAAGGACTTTCCATATACTATTTGGCCTCGTGGAAAAGTGGATGGATCAAAAGTGAGTTTAGATATGTTTTTTCAAACTTTTACATTATTTAAGAAAAGATTTTATGGGTTTTTTAAACACAATCATTTTGATTGTGGGTTTTTTTGCCCGCTGTTATATGATGAGTACTATTGAAGTCACTGTTTTAAGTGAAATTCAATATATTCTGAGAACAGCAAAAATAAACCATATTACATGTTGTTGAAATTATTTTGTATTTTCTATTATTAAATATATATTATTTTCCCATTCTCTTATGCTCACTTACCTATTTCCACCCTCTATCACTCCTCTTAACTCACCCTCACTGGCCTTTTTTCACTCTCCCTCACCTCCCTTCCCTTATTCCACTTTCCTCACTTATTCTCATTAACCACTCCTTCACTGCCCTTTCCCTCTCTCCAATTCACTACTTTCCAGCTGTCAGTCACTCTACTTCACTTCCCTTCCCCTTGTTTCCTTTCTTTGTTTCCTCAATAATTCCCCTTCTCTCACTCACCTTATTACACTTCACTCACTCCTTCTCTCACTTCCTCTGTCCTCTCACATCCTCACTCCCTTTACCTGACTCCCTGTCTCTTAGCTTCAGTCTCTCGATCCTCTTACTCTCTCACTCCTCTTCTGTCATCCTTACTCCCGAAAACTCACCCACACTCCCTTACTTATCTTTCTTTGCTCTCTTACTCAGTTTCTTTCTGCCAGTGTTTTCTTCACTACCTCTATGTTCTCACTCTTTCACTTCCTTTGTCTCAAGCTCATTTGCTTTTATCCTCTTTTTATTTTCCTTTTTTATCAACCTCACTCTCCTGCACTCACCCTCCCTCACCCTTGTTCCCTTACTTCAGTTCCTTCAGTTATCCTCAATCATCATCTTTAACTACCCTTCTTCTTTCTTTCGTCACGTACTCACCTTTTCCTAGTCCCTTTGCTTCTCTTTTCTTCCCTTTCTTCCCTTCCTTTGCTCTCTCAGTCATTCTCCTTCCCTTACTCACCTTACTGCCCTTTACTCACTCTTTCTTTTACTCCCTCTGTTCTCTCATATTCTCTCATATTCTCACGTGTCTTCCCTCACTTCCTCTCTGTTACCTTCCCTCCCTTTGTCTCCTCACTGTCTTACGACCCTACATTCACCCTCACTCAATATGTTTTATATATTGAAGAATGAGTGGATGTATGAGTGACATGATGAAGGATTTACTAGGTGCGTGACTGACTGTATGAGTGAGTGATTAAAGGTGTCTTACTGAATGCATTGGTTAGTGACTAATCTGTTTGAATGTGTGCATCAGTATGTCTGTTGTTGTGTAAGCTGCTGCATGTGTTGATCAGTAGCTATATGAGTGGCTATATGGGTTATTGATTGGTTGCCCAAGTATTTGCATGTGAGGGTGAGTGTGTGTGTGGGTGGCTGGGAGGTGAGTGACTCTGTGCATAGATGTGTGAGCAGTTGATTCACTTGGTATATGGGTTCAAGAGTGCATGTGGAAAGAGCTGTATGGGCGGTTGACTGTGTGCATGGGTGTGTTGGTGAGTGAATGGATTTCTCAGTGCTACATGTCCAAGTAAGTACATATATAAAACACAGTGCATGTAAGAGTTGGCATATATAAATGACTATACATGAGAGCCTGTGATTGCGTAAATGACTGTATGGATCAATGTGTAGTTTTATCAGTGTTTGTAAAAGAGAGTAAGTATGTGTTAATCTATCTTTGAATAAGTAAGGTTTGTGTGTATAACTGTATAGATGAGGAAATGGGAGTGTGATTGATTCTTTGCATGACTGACTAGGTGTGTGAGTAACTCTATGAATGAGTGACAGTGTGTGAGTGTCTGTATAGGTGTATGAGTGCATATAATAGTGTTGTATTGATGACTGACTGTATGTATGAGTGATTGTATGTGTGAATGAGTGGATATATGTGTAGACTTAGGAATCAGTGAGTGCGTATGTAGTAACTGGTATTGGTGTGTCAATGGTTTCTGGAATGGTAGTCTGTATTTAACACTGGATGTATCAAAGGTTAGATTAGAGTGTGAAGAGGTGCATCGTATTGTCACATGAATGATGTCATCAGTGATGTCATCAGTGATGTCATCAGTGATGTCATCAGTGATGTCATCAGTGATGTAATATGTGACATCATCAGCAGTGGATTGCGGGCGCGCGAGTTATAGTGAGTCCAACTAACTATAACGTGGGAATTTCAATGGCTTTGTATGAGTAAAATGTTCAGCTAACTATAAATGGTGTGAAACCTATGTTTTTTTCAGTGAATTTCAAAAGTTTTTTAAATGCAAATTCCGAACTATAACAAATGTGAAACCTATGTTTTTTTTAGTGAATTTCAAAGGTTTTTTAAATGCTAATTCCTAACTATAACGATTGTGAAACCTCTGTTTTTTTCACTGAATTTCAAAGGTTTTTTAAAAGCTAATTCCTTTCTGTATCGAGTTTGTAACCTACGATTTTTGGTGGGTTTTTTTTATTAGCTGTTTTGTATAAGTATTAATTATTATTAATTTATTTAAAAAAATTATTTTTTCAATGTATTTTTCTTTTTTTAATAATTTTTTTCTGGTGCGCTCAGGGTGCGCGCACTGGTAAGCTCACCCGCATCATTTTGACTTGGAGCGCTCAGGGTGCACGCACCGGTAAGCTCTCCCGAGAGCGCAGTGAGAGCGCTATTTCTGCGTTCGTAAAAAAAATATGTATGAAAAGTAAATAATAATGCAAGACATTCAGTATCATGCTTATAAAAGTAGTATTTTTGATTTTCCGAATTAAAATGATTTTGCATTTCCGTAAAGCTACCAAAACGTCACTCAGGTGCACCGCGTAAGCGTCCCCGGAAGCGCCTATGTTCGCGCCGCATAAGCGCCCCCGGAAGCGCTCCGGTGCGCGCAGCGTAACCGCGTCAAATCATGTGACCTTAAATTAACACTTTTCATTGGTTGCTAACAGTTTTTTTTACAAAGAATGAAAACCTCACCCATTTCCTTCACTTCTTCTTTCACTTTTGTGACTGAAAGGCCTGTTTTTTGCTGCTCATCCTTTTTGGAATTATAATGGCTGCTAGACCCACCAGTAGAAGTGAGGACTCAGATGGGTTCATAGAGGAAGAGGCTCCTCAGCCTAGAGTAAAGGAGCACTTCATATGGAAGTTTTTCTCAATACCAGCAGATTAAAAAAAAGTAAATGCTCCAAAGGTGGAGTGCCGAATTTTTCATACTGTCATGTCACGGGGTGACCCTTCCAGGAAATACTCTTTTGGAAATTCGACCATGATTCGGCACGTACAGAGGAGGCACCCCCAGAACCATGCCCGGGAGAGTGTCAGGGCTCTGACACGAGATGCTCCAAGGGATGGTGCTTCTACTTCGACTGGAGGAGCAACTGCATCATCGGTGAGGGGGCGACCAGAACAGCTGATTCCAAATATTCAGCCTGTTTGCAACGGAATCACAATCAAATGCAAAGATTGTGATGAATTACTTTGTTATGGTGAACAAAGTATTATGAACATTGTCCGAACCAGAGAAAATCACCGCTGCCGTTCCCAGCCCTAATTTTGTTTCATTTTTTTTGCTCCTGTTGAGCAGTTTTGCATTCCCTGTTTTTGTTTTTGTTGAGAAAAAAACGAAAAAAGAAGAAGAAAAAAGTTCTTTTTAGAACTACCTCCAATTCTCAAAAAAGAGCTGTATTCTTAAAAAAATCAAAAAGAGTAACTGAAGTGGAGTGGAGTTAGAGAGGAGAGGAAAATGAGTGAGAAAGCAAAGTAAGGGAAGAGAGGGGAAGGGAAGTGAAGTAGGGGGACTGAAAGAAGGTGGGTGTGGGAGGTGAGTGAGGAGAAGGAGAGTGAACATGTGGAATGAGGATAAGTGAAGAAAATGTAGTAAAGGAACGGGGGTGTGGAAGGGTAAGAAAAGAGCAGTGATGTTTAGGAAAGAGTGGTGATACAGACTGGATAAAGGCAAGTGAGTGTGAGACAAGGTGAGTAAGGGAGTGAAGAGCCAAAGAAAGTGAAAGGAAAAGTGAGAGTAGAAGATTGAGTGAGGGAGGAAAGAAACATAAGTGAGGGAGTGTGTCTGTGTTATAGGGAGTGAGCGTGATAGAAGAGGAGTGACAGACTAAGGGGTCAGAGAGAATGAGGCTAACAGAGAGAGAAAGAGGGAAGGGAAGTGTAGAACAAAGAGGACAGAGGGAGTAAGAGAAGGAGTTAGTGAAGTGGAGTAAGGAGAGTAAGGGAAGAGAAAAGAGTGAAGGAGCAAAAGAAGGAAAGAGACAGGAAGTAAAGTTAAGGTTAAGGTCTCAAAGAAGGTGAGTGTGGGAGTATGGCTGAGTTATAGGGAGTGAGCGTGAAAGAAGAGGAGTGAGAGACTAAAGGGATGGAGAGAATGAGGCTAACAGAGAGAGAATGAGGGAAGGGGAGTGTAGAAGTAAGAGGACAGACAGAGTAAGAGAAGGAATTAGTGAAGTAGAGTAAGGAGAGTAAGGGAAGGGAAAACAGTGAAGGTGTAAAGAAAGAGAAATGAGAGGAAGGAAAGTGAAGGAGAAGGTCTGAAAGAAGGTGAGTGTGGGAGTATGGCTCAGTTATAGGGAGTGAGCGTGATAGAAAAGGAGTGAGAGACTAAGAGGACGGAGAGAATGTGGGTAACAGAGAGAGAGTGAGAAAAGGGAAGTGAGTAAGTTAGAGGACAGAGGGATTGAGAGAAGGAGTTACTGAAGTGGAGTAAGGGGAGTAAGGGAAGGGAAAAGAGTGAAGGAGCAAAGGATGGGAAGAGAGAGGAAGGGAAGTAAAGGAGAAGGTTTCAAAGAAGGTGAGTGTGGGAGTATGGCTGAGTTATAGCGAGTGAGCGTGACAGAAGAGGAGTGAGAGACTAAGAGGATGGAGAGAATGAGACTAACAGAGAGACAATGAGGGAAAGGGAGTGTAGAACTAAGAGGACAGGGGGAGTAAGAGAAAGAGTTAGTGGAGTGGAGTAAGGAGAGTAAGGGAAGGGAAAAGAGTGAAGGAGCGAAAGAAGGGAAGGGACAGGAAGGAAAGTAAAGGAGAAGGTCTGAAAGAAGGTGAGTGTGGGAGTATGGCTGAGTTATAGGGAGTGAGCGTGACAGAATAGGAGTGAGAGACTAAGGGGATGAAGAGAATGAGACTAACAGAGAGAGAATGAGGGAAGGGGAGTGTAGAACTAAGAGGACAGAGGGAGTAAGAGAAGGAGTTTATGGAGTGGAGTACGGAGAGTAAGGGAAGGGAAAAGAGTGAAGGAGCAAAATAAGGGAAGAGAGAGAAAGAAAAGTAAAGGAGAAAGTCTGAAAGAAGGTGAGTGTGGGAGTATGGCTGAGTTATACGGAGTTAGTGTGACAGAAGAGGAGTGAGAGATTAAGGGGACAGAGAGAATAAGGCTAACAGAGAGAGAATGAGGGAAGGGGAGTGTAGAACTAAGAGGACACAGGGAGTAAGAGAAGGAGTTAGCAAAGTGGAGTAAGGAGAATAAAGGAAGTGAAATGAGTGAAGGAGCAAAAGAAGGGAAGAGAGAGGAAGGAAAGTAAAGGAGAAGGTAAGAAAGAAGGTGACTGTGGGAGTATGGCTGAGTTACAGGGAGTGAGCGTAACAGAAGAGGAGTGAGAGACTAAGGGGGAGAAAATGAGACTAACAGAGAGAGACTGAGGGAAAGGGAGTGTAGAACTAAGAGGACAGAGGGAGTAAGAGAAAGAGTTAGTGTAGTGGAGTAAGGAGAATCAGAGAAGGGAAAAGAGTGAAGGAGTGAAAGAAGGGAAGAGAGAGAAAGGAAAGTAAAGGAGAAGGTCTGAAAGGAGTTGAGTGTGGGAGTATGGCTGAGTTATATGGAGTGAGTGGGACAGAAGAGGAGTGAGAGACTAAGGAGACGGAAAGAATGAGGCTAACAGAGAGAGAATGAAGGAAGGGGAGTGTAGAACTAAGAGGACAGAGGGAGTAAGAGAAGGAGTTAGTAAAGTGGAGTAAGGAGAGTAAGGGAAGGGAAAAGAGTGAAGGAGTGATGGAAGGGAAGAGAGAGGAAGGAAAGTAAAGGAGAAGGTCTGAAAGAAGGTGACTGTGGGAGTATGGCTGAGTTACAGGGAGTGAGCGTAACAGAAGAGGAGTGAGAGAGTAAGGGGATGGAGAAAATGGGACTAACAGAGAGAGAATGAGGGAAAGGGAGTGTAGAACTAAGAGGACAGAGGGAGTAAGAGAAAGAGTTAGTGTAGTGGAGTAAGGAGATTCAGAGAAGGGAAAAGAGTGAAGGAGTAAAAGAAGGGAAGAGAGAGAAAGAAAAGTAAGGAGAAGGTCTGAAAGAAGTTGAGTGTGGGAGTATGGCTGAGTTATACGGAGTGAGTGTGACAGAAGCGGAGTGAGAGACTAAGGGGACGGAAAGAATGAGGCTAACAGAGAGAGAATGAAGGAAGGGGAGTGTAGAACTAAGAGGACAGAGGGAGTAAGAGAAGGAGTTAGTGAAGTGGAGTAAGGAAAGTAAGGGAAGGGAAAAGAGTGAAGGAGCGAAGAAAGGGAAGAGAGAGGAAGGAAAGTAAAGGAGAATGTATGAAAGAAGGTGAGTGTGGGAGTATGGCTGAGTTATAGGGAGTGAATGTGACAGAAGAGGAGTGAGAAACTAAGGGGATGGAGAGAATGAGGCTAACAGAGAGAGAATGAGGGAAGGAGAGTGTAGAACTAAGAGGACAGAGGGACTATGAGAAGGAGTTAGTGAAGTGGAGTAAGCAGAGTAAGGGCAGGGAATAGAGTGGAGGAGCGAAGGAAGGTAAGAGAGAGGAAGGAAAGTAAAGGAGAAGGTCTGAAGGAAGGTGAGTGTGAGAGAAGAGTAATGAAAAGGGGAGTAAACATGGGGATTCAGACTAAGTGAGGCAAGCGCAATAAGGGAACAGGGGTGTGGCAGCATGAGAGAAGAGTAGTGAGGTTAAGGAAAAGAGTATAGAGAAAGTTAATTTTGTACATCAGACTTACCTTATAAGTAATGTAAACTTAATTACATATTTCAGTAAACTTAATATCTGTGAAAGAGAAAAAAAATTGAATATTTATAATATATATTTTACAATACAAAAGACAAAGTAGGAGATTAAAAGTCATAAAAGGTTAGTAAGAGATAAAGTAGAAGTGAAGGACTCAGAAAGAAAAACAAAGGAATGGTGAAGGTCAGAGAGAGTTAAAAAGAAATAGAAAGAAAGCAAATTACTAAAAGAATAATGACATGGATACATTCAGTGACAGTGAACAAGAGCAGGAGAGAGAAATTAAGTGAAGGTGAGTAAGATACTAAAGAAATGTGCATTAGGAAAACTAAAGAAAGAAAGGGGAGTAAAGAAAGGGGAGTGAGTGATAGAGAAGCAGGAGTGAATAACGGTGGATTAATGACAATGAGGCATGGAAGGTGAGTGAGGGTGAATGTAGGGTCGTAAGACAGTGAGGAGACAAAGGGAGTGAAGGTAACAGAGAGGAAGTGAGGGAAGACACATGAGAATATGAGAAAACAGAGGGAGTAAAAGAAAGAGTGAGTAAAGGGCAGTAAGGTGATTAAGGGAAGGAGAATGACTGAGACAGCAAAGGAAGGGAAGAAAGGGTAGAAAAGTGAAGCAAAGGGACTAGGAAAAGGTGAGTACGTGACGAAAGAAAGAAGAAGGGTAGTTAAGGAAGATGAATGAGAATAACTGAAGGTACTGGAGTAAGGGAACAAGGGTGAGGGAGGGTCAGTGAAGGGCAGGGAGATGGAGGAAAAAGGAAAGATAGAGAGAGGATAAAAGCAAGTGAGCATGAGACAAAGGAAGTGAAGGAGTGAGAACATAGAGGTAGTGAAGTAATGAGTGGCAGAAAGGAACTGAGTGAGAGAGCAAAGAAAGGTAAGTAAGGGAGAGTGGATGAGTTTTAGGGTATAAGCATGATGGAAGAGGAGTGAGAGAGTGAGAGGATCGACAGAGTGAGGCTAAGAGAGACGAAGTGAGGAAAGGAGAGTGAGGATGTGAGAAGACAGAGGAAGTGAGAAAAGGAGTGAGTGAAGTGGAGTAAGGTGTGTGAGAAAAGAGGAATTATTAAGGGAACAAAGAAAAGAAAGAAGGGTAAGGTAAGTGAATTAGAGTGACTGACAGCTGGAAAGTGGTGGATGGGAGAGAGGGAAAGTGTTGTGAAGGAGTGGAGGATGAGGATAAGTGAGTAAAGTGGAATAAGAGAAGGGAGGTGAAGGAGAGTGAGAAAAGGCCAGTGAGGGTGAGTTAAAAGGAGTGATAGAGGGTGGAAATATGTGAGTGAGCATAAGAGAAGGGGAAAATAATATATATTAGATAATACAAAATACAAAATAATTTGTACAACATGTTATATGGTTTATTTTTGCTGTTCTCAGAATATATTGAATTTCACTTTAAACAGTGACTTCAATACTACTCATCATATAACTGGAGGAAGCCAGTGAGTTGTGCAGAGAACGCCAGAAACGCCATCTTCGCCGAGCCGAGACGGACGTGGTGACTGCTGCTCCCACCGCGCCCTTTGAGGAGCCGAAGAACCTACGGAACCCGGGGGAGAACGAGGAACGAGGAAATAGCGGGTCAGCCACTGGCCTCGATCCGCCTGCCAGCCCGACTGCGAGGCTGTCCGTGAGGCTATTTGGGCGTCGTCAGCAGACAGCGGTGATCCGCGCCCCGCGAACCCGAGCAAGGAGCAAGGAGCAAGGTGCTGTGGGCAGGTGTGAGCGCTGCTCCAAGCGCTGAGATAACAACACCGCCACAGCGGGGGGGGGGAAAGTCTGTCACTTTTGTCACTTTGGCCCCCCCCACCGTCCCCCACTGTCCCCGTCGCTGAAGTGCCGCAGGCAGGTGTGAGCGCTATGTTCCAAGCGCTGTGATAACAACACTGTCACAGCGGGGAGGGGAGCTTGCTACGTTTGCCCCCCCCCCAGCGGCTCCGTCGCCGAGAAGCCTCGAGCCAAAGGCTGAGAAGGGCCGTGAATTGAAGAATAGAGAACTGGTTAGCCCCGGGGAGAGAGAGGAACTGGTGCTGGTGCAGGAGCCGGAGGACAAGAGGGCTCGGGTGCCGGTGAGTCAATACCAAGGCAGCAAGGCAGCAAGGCAGCAAGCACCAGCTGGGGGCTGGGGGGGAGCACACGCAGAGCAAGAGTAAATCCAGAACTTCAACACCCTGGCCAGCTTTATTGGGACAGAGGCTGCGGGCAGCGGCTTTTAGCTGGACTGCGCAGCAGCGGTAGGGGGAACTCCATCCGTTCATCGCGGCGACCCCCCACATAGGAGAACACGCTGCCCTCGGCTGTCCCAACACCACCCTCCCCCGCCGCCCTATCATCGCAACTCACCAGGAAAAGACAACTTAAACAGGGAAAAACTATGAGGACTAGAAACTCGACCTTACTACAAGCACAGGAAAAGCCTCGCCCCCATAGATCAGCTAGGAGACGGAAGGCGAAGCTTTTCTACCCCCCGGGAGCAGGGGGCCTCCACCCAGGTCCAGGGCACTGGGACGGGGGACTCTCAGGATCACCTGGAGCCACAGGAGCAACGCCAACCTCCCCAGGTCTAACTACTGCATTTCCAGCATTGACATCGATCCCACCACCGTCGCAAGTAGTGCCAGTGGGGAAGTGCTATAGCCCACTCAACTCAACTTCCAAAACGCCGCGACCCGGCGCCAACATAACCACTGCTGGGTCCCTAGGAAACAGAGACATAAGAAGCTTCTTATGCCCTCTGGTAACAAGTTCAGCTGAACCACTTATGTCTCCAAGTTGCACACCGCCTAATAAAGCATTGGAGGACGGTCAAACCCCTAGCCCTATTGCCACCCGGGCACTAGGAATACCTCTATCACCTACAATAACTACGCTCCAGGGCGGAAAACCCCTCAAGTTAGAGGCTTCAGACAGGGTCGCACCCAGGCTCGATCATATCAGAACAACAACTCCGACCCAATAATCTCTGGAAGACCCTCAACCAACTACGACCCCAAACGGGGTCCCCACGTTTGACGCACCCAACAGCACTCACTCTGACAACGAAAGAAGAGCTTCGGCAAACGGAGTACACATGCTCGATGCGCCCAAAAGCACTAATGAAACCAATGAAGGAGGAGGAACCCCAGAATTACTGGCCGCCCGGCAAATCCAGTCCCCGAACCCGTCGAGCTGGAGCCTCCTGGAACAAGACAAAACGGCTCAGCTATCAACGTCAGTGAGCAGCCGCACGGACAGGGGGGAGAGGCCTTCAGTGATTGTAGACCATCTATCACTGATCAACGAGACACTCATCTCAATGACAGGCGCCACAATAATGCACGCAGACAAGCTCGACGCCCAGATTAACATACTACAAACAGTTGCAAACCTAATCTCTGGGATTGATTCCAAACTGGATCATCTGAATTCCCTGATCCGCAGAGCACAGGATAGCACCCATTTCAAGCCTGAGTCATGTAGTTGCAGTCCAATTCTGCACAACCTAGAAAAACTTCCAAACATCATGACCACACTAATAGAGGATCTCAAGAAAGAAGCTAGCAAGACCAACCGGGCTGTGGATGGGAGTAGAGGTATGGGGGGCCTCCACCTCTGACACATGTGCTTAACGTTCCTTCACCAACACCAGCTTCAGAGGACGCATGGGTGATGGATGTCTGTCCTTGGTGGATGTCCTGTCCATGGGAGACTCCTTGGCCCTGGGAGGTGCCTGCTCCCTGGGAGTAGCCTTGGCAGTGGGAGACGCCTTGGCCTTAGGAGGTGTCCTGTCTCTGGAATGTGCCGAATCCGTGGGCGGTGCTCTGTTCCTAGGAGGTGCCCTGTCCTTGGGAGGTGCCCTGTCCTTGGGAAGTGCCTGGTCCTTGGGAGGTGCCCTGTCCTTGGGAGGTGCCCTGTCCTTGGGAGGTGCCCTGTCCTTGTCCTTGTGAGGTGCCCTGTCCTTGGGAGGTGCCCTGTCCTTTGTAGGGGCCTGGTCCTTGGGAGGTGCCTGCTCCTTGTGAGGAGCTGTGTCCTTGGGTGGTGTCCTGTCCTTTGCGGATGCCCTGTCCTTGGTCTGTGCCTTGTCCATGAGATGTGCCTTGCCCTTGTGAGTACCTTTTGAGGGGGATGCCTGTGTGTCCCGTGAATCTGTGCCCCCCATCACCCCTTGAGGGTCCTGTGTGTCATCTCCAGGGTATCTGATGTCGTGTTCTGTGAAAGATTTCCCTTTCCCAAGGGATGGTGTCTGTGGCCTCCGTTGCCTGCCTTGCTACCTGTGGCTGCTTCTAGTGCAATGCCCTGAAAATGATGCATGTTCTGACGTGTCACTCTCCCCTGAGACAGTAAGTGGTGTGGATGGGGGAAATGAAGTAGAACCTTGTCCATGTGACTGGCTGCAGACACTGTGTTGGATAAGGACTGTACTGTCCTGTGGAGTCCAGCAACATCACCATGCATCCCCTCCATGAATGCTACCACTTACCCCAACTTCCTATCGTAGTCCAGGAATACATTTATCATGTTTGTTTGCCCTACACAATGCTGTCGCAGCTGATCAACCACCTCAGCACTAAGGGCAGTTTGTGTCACAGGGGCAGGGGCAGCGGTGCCTGCACCAAAGGCCACTCTGCTCCCCCTACTCTTGCGAGCACGAGCAGTACTTTTTGCAGTTGGTGGCAGTGTGGGCCCAGTGTGCTGTGTACCGACTGAAGGTGTAGATTGTCCACTCCCTGTGTCTACCAACAGTGCTGACTCACCACTGCTGTCTGAAGATGATGACGATGGTGTCTCTACATGTGAGTCCTCAGGGATAGTTCTGTCCCCCTCTCCGGGGCTGCTCTGTTCCATCTCAGTCTGTGTATGTGTGGTCTCTGAACCGGATGCATTGCCATCACTTCCCTTCGTCGTTTGTCTGTCAGTGCTTTCGTCCAAAGCTTAAAGAGGGAGATCAGAGGTATACCTAAGTGCCACACTCACTAACTGCAAATTACAAAATCAAAACTTCCTTGACTGCTGGACAACATGTCGAACCCATCCTGCACATGAACCACCCCTCCCAGACATCCTCATGTCAACGAATTAGTGGGCCCTGTGACACATGTACATGAAACAAACTGGGCAAGTGCATGCAGACCACCACACATGTGATGCCATGGGACCACAGACATGAATGACATGTCCTGGGCCCCTGCACTACAAAGCAACTGGTATGTCCAGCTGGCTGACATGGATGCTGACTCTCACTCCGATAATCCAACAACATGCAATAGCAGCACACCATATACACCATGGATGTCATTACTGTGTCTGACCAGCAATACATGCATGCACTCCCAAGTCAAATTCAAAAGTCTTTATTTCGACGATAAGTCATAAAAGACAGCAATAATATACAAGATTTCATCTGGTTAAAATACATCTACATATTCAAGAATAGAAAAGTTATTCATTACAAAATCCAACAGGGTTGAAAACATCCCAGGGCTTGGTGGCAGATCAACTATCCGTCTCACAGATTAAGAAAATAATTTACATCCAGTTAGGTATAAGGTATTGTACATTAACAATTCTGTTATACACAATGACTAAAATTAAGATCATCTAAAATAGAGAGACTACAATTAAAATATATATACAGAAGAAAGCTAAAAGGTCATCTCGGACTAGATTTGATTAAACGAATTCTCCATGACCAATGTAAAAACTTAGCCACTGCAATAACCACAGGCTGAGTGGTATCAGTTTTAAGAATTCTTAGAGCTTCACAGCCAGTTTTAATGCTAAGCTGCAGACAGATGGGTCTCAGCCATACCCGTCTTGGAACTTTGTACGCAGGGCAACAAAATAAAATGTGACCAGTGGTCTCTTTTAAAGTGTGGCAGAAAGGACAGGAGGGAACAAGTCCTTCCCTCCATTTACAAGTGAAGGAATTTGTTGGTAGAGTTCCCACCCTAAATTGATGGTATCTCTTTCTAGCCTCTGGGACAGTAATATAGTCCCAGTACCCCTCTGGCGCAGATAGATGTTTTAGTTCCAAAAACTCCGTCGTTAGTGACGGACCAATGGTCGAGCCAAATCTCTTCAATGTTACCAAGCTCCAATAAAGGTCTCTTAGGACCTTCTTGGGGGGGAAGGTGTTTGCTATGGGGTCCTCCCATAGGCTAACCAAGCCCATGGCAGAATAAATAGACTTTACCTCACCCAGCCACCCGATTTTGTGGGCCTTATCAGCATTTCTTACATCTATAAAAGCCCTTGCGTACTGGGAGAGTTCTGGGGTAACCCATAATCTCCTCCAGTACGCCACTGGTCTGTAGTGGGCCTTATCTTCCTGAATACCTAGATCATAAAAAAGAGGGGTCAACGGGGTTGATGCTGGAAGGCCCGAGACCCGACGCAGAAACTTGTTTTGAGACTTAGTCAAGTGAGATAAGTTACTATATCCCCATAGTTCCGCCCCATATAAAACTGCTGTGGCTATTTTGGCGTCATAAATTTGCAGTACGGGCGTTATTGGCCTAGTGTGGGAAAGAAAAAATTCCTTGATTAGGGCTCCTGATAACTGCGCATGTTTAATAGCCAGGTGTGTAACGTGTGGTTTCCAATCTAATTTGCATGCAAGGGTAATGCCCAGATACGAAAAATCCTGAGTCTGCTCTAGTCTGACCCCATTCAGTGCCACATTACCTCTAACATGTTTAGATTTGTGCAATACCATGAACTTGGTCTTACTAGCGTTTACAACAACTCCATGATCCTGGCAGAAGACCTCAAACACATCAATGGCTCGTTGAAGGCCCTGCTGCGTTTTGGAGATTATAAGAGTGTCGTCTGCAAACATCAACAGGGGGATCAGCATACCGTCCAGCTTTGGAGCATCGGTTGGACAATGCATAAAGTAGCCAATCACCCTGTTGATGTATAAAGAGAAGAGGGTTGGGGCTAAAACGCACCCTTGGCGTACACCCCTCTCTATAGGAAATGTATCTGTCACATTACCCTGTTGGTTCCACCTGATATGGGCAAAATTGTCCTCATGTAGCCTCTTAAGTAGGGACAAAATATTTAAGGGCATGCCCTGATCTGCAAAGACTGCCCACATTTTTTCTCGAGGTACTAGGTCAAACGCGGATTTGAGGTCGACGAATGCCGCAAATAACATACCCCCCCCCAAGGATAACCACCCGCCAATAAATTAAAATGAATCTAAAAACTTGGTCAATAGTGCTTGTGTGACTGCGGAATCCTGCCTGGAGGGGTGACAATACTTCTTCCTCCTCAATCCAAGCTAGGATTCTCTGCAGACCAAGCCTTGCAACAACCTTCTGTATACAATCTAACAAGCTAATGGGCCTGTAATTGCCTGGATCGGAGCGTTCTCCCTTTTTATGGATCGGTATGATTACCGCGCCTTTCCAGGTAGTTGGTATGGGCGAGCCATTGGCGATGCCATTTGCTAGGTTCTGAATGTAGGATTCCCAAAGCTCTTTATCATGCATGAAGAGGTCGGCTGGAATAGAATCCAGACCGGGTGCTCTACCCTTTGGGATGCAATTAAGTACCTTTCTCACCTCTATCCTCTCAAAGTGTAGGGGAGCTACTGCCATGTTACTGAGCACAGGACCCTCAGTGTCAACCCGGGTCGTTTCTTGGGATGCAAACTGGGCGGCGTAGTGGGCGACCCAGAGATCAGGAGACACAGAGTTACTTGGTTCGCCCCTCTGTGTCCCCCTACCCCACTTAACCATATCCCAAAAGGTACACATGGAGCGTTCCCTACTAGCAGAATACAGTTCCCTCAAATACTCCTCATCCCAAGCATGTTTAGCATCATATTGTGCTTTTTTATAGAGGACACGCGCACTCTTAACCCAGGCTCTATCTTTAGTTTTTATTGCCAGAGCTTTGTACGCGGACCTACACGACTTCCCAAACCACTGGTCTTCCTTCTTAACAGGCCCATTGGGCTTAGGTGGCCCACTTTTCGAAAAAAATACCCTGAGTTTTTTTTAAAAATTGGTGTGAATCGGATTCAGATCTGCCGCAACACCCTCTTGGTTTGTACAATTTAGGAGATCATTAGTCGCTTGGATAGTAAGTTCCCTCATTGCTATTAACTTGGCCCCGTTCGTTGAACAATTCGCCCATCTAATGGGCCTGACATCATTCGATAGGGCGATGTCAATCCTATCCAGAGGAGTTTCCTCCCTTAAGTGTTTCCCTAGGGTAAATGTAAGACAAAGGGGATCATGGTCACTTTCAGCCCTTTCACATACCACCATGTCCTTTAAGCTGGACCAATTCTCTTTATTGGTAGGTATATAATCAATCCGGCTCTTACGTGAACCATTATTAAAGGTGAAAGCCCCGGTTTTATCGGAGGCAGATCTACCATTAACTGCTCTCAACCCTAGTCCAACACATAGCACCTTTAGCTGTAGCGCAGCCTCTGTCCATTTTTTGATTGGGGGAATTGTCAACTGAGGGATATTCCATCTACTGTTTCCTCAGAAGTGAGGTCCACATCATTACTATCTAGCGGCTCAAAACAACAATTAAAATCTCCCGCAACTATAATATTACCCTTAGTGGAATAGAGCTCAAGGAGGGTTATTAATTCTTCTATAGTTTTGGACGGTTTCCCACCCTGCGTTCCCCTTGAGTAAGCATTAAAAACAAAGAGATCACTGCAGTCGAGGCAACGAATTTGAATTAACAATATATCGTTGCTTTTAGAATCTAAGTGGGTCACTTTATATCTACTATCTTGTCTAACCCACGTTAGAAGTCCCCCTTTTGATCGACCACGTCGGCTTGGGATTGCGTGGACGCTAAAACTAAGGAATCCAGGTCTATGCTCTGGAGCATTCAACCAGGTTTCCTGAAGGAGCACTAAGTCCCAGCCATCAAGGAATGTAAGCCAATCAGTGGATGATGCCTTGCTCTTAAAGCCTGCCACATTCCATGAGACCAGTCTTGTTAGAGCATGGTCGCTGGCACTCATGGAGATTTCAGGAGGGCCCCCTGCCACGGGGTCCTCGTGCTCTCTAACCCCCATTAGGCCTACATCTCTAGGCGGAATATTCGTATCTCTGAGGGCAGTTGGAGCAACACTGTCAGTCACTACAGGATGTAAGGAGCCCTGTGACCCATATAAAGAGTGCAGGATCATTCTGTGATCATTGGCAGGACCCACCGTTTCCTGGTCTGTAGATCTCCCACCACAGAGTCAGTCATTAACATCCAAAGAACTTAAGACCTCATATCTATTGTTTAATGCAACAGGACAGATAGGGGGCCTATCTGAGTGTAATACTCTCCCTTTCTTTTGGGTCCAATAGTGTATGGTGGATAGAAGAACCCCAGTGGTAGTACATTGACATAATCATGATGGATCCTAGCTGAACCTGCCTGCCTCAAAATATTGTCAACCAAAAGAGCACAGCCAAAGGTCACAACAACACAGTCACCCTCCATGATCTTCTTTGTCTTATCCACCCAAGGTACCCTTCTCACCATTTTAACATTTTTGAACAAGTGTTCACCTAACACTGTTTTGTTTGTCAGAAAGTGGAGGCCTTTATTTTTTAAGGTAGACCAGTGTTCCTCCCTGTCATCCTTGTTTTTCGGAACATTTGCTAAAATAATAGAATACGGACAAGCCTCCGGTGGAGGATGCAACGCAAAGGACTCCTTTGCTGGCGCATGTTTGGGGGGGCTTAATCATCCCACTGGGCCCCTAGGGCCAAGCTTTGTGCCTTGTTTGGCTCTTAGGGCTGTCGATGGGGTGGTATTTGCCACAACTTGGGGTGTTAGGGTCATCATGGAATCCGCCAGGTCATTGACAGTAGTTGTAAGTGTGCTTAGAGTATGTACTACTGGTAGGTTAGTTCCGAGCATTGTAGCTTTCTGATTTGAAATGTATTTTTCAATAATAGTGAGTCTGCCATCTATTTGCTCTAGTTTGTCCATCACTGGAGATATGAGGGCCCCCAACCGTTCATCCATGAGCCTAAAAAATTCAGACATCTTCCCCCCCATGTTATTGACTCCATCTATCTCGTTGTGTGAATTTCCTCCTTGCGCCCTGGCCACATTAACTTTATTTGTTACATTTCCTTCCTGTCTGCCTGGCCCAGGTGCAGAATTTATATTCCTAGGCTGTTTTGCTTGCTGTCGCTACCTTTAGGGGCATTAATGGCCTTCCTTTTCCCCGGTAAAACTTTGTTACTATCTATTGTTCTAGCCCGTTACTGCCTAGTGCAACTGACTTGGGATATGGGGGGTGGGCTTAATACAAGTGAAGAGCCAGAGGAGATTGACAAACTGACATCTAATATACATCCATTCAAAATCGGGGGGAACCCATAGTCTCAGGGGGTGCGGCTGTACTAGTGAGCACCTCTATAGCTGGTATCAAGGGGACAATTTGGGAAGATGGGCCCAATGAAAATCGCCTCTCAGCGAGTTCAATTTCCTTTGCCACAGCAGATTCGGTCCGTTTAAGAAATGCATCCAAGGTCCCCACCCCCCTCAGCCCCAGTACACACTCTTAAATTAGATTTGGCCATATTGCTCAAAAAGAACTATAAGTAGGATAGAACATTTATCCGACAATATTAAGGCCACAATCGGAATTAATGATCAAAACCAATAATGTCTCGCACCTCAATTGTAAATGTCTCTGGTACAACTCGAACGCAGATGAAAGAGGGGGGCCCTGCCCGGCCTCCTCCGGCCTGTGACGGCCTAGGACGACCCGCCCTTTGCCCGGGATTAGCCCGGCGCAACCCGCGCGCGTCCCGCGACGCGGGACCTCTAAGTTCCTTTTGAAGCGCCGCTTGGGGCAAAATCCTTGCGTGGGTGGGTCTGCCGCGGGGAGCGCTGGGGGTTGTGGTCTTCCCCCTCAGCGGCCGTGCACAGGTGGGAAAGTGCACCGGCGGCGAGGGAGACCAGCAGGAGTCCACCGTGAAAACAAGAGCGTCCCTCGCGACCCTTCTGCGGCCAAAATGTCAAGAAGCAAGTGCCGGTCAAGGTCCGATTTTGAAATAAAGAGCACCCGCTCAGCTGCACCTCTAAGCTCCTTTTGAAGCGCCGCCTGGCGCGAAATCCTTGCGTGGGCGGGTCTGCCACGGGGAGCACTGGGGGTTGTGGTCTCCCCCCTCAGCGGCCGTGCACAGGTGGGAAAGTGCACCTGCGGCGAGGGAGACCAGCAGGAGTCCACCGTGAAAACAAGAGCGTCCCTCGCGACCCTTCTGCGGCCAAAATGTCAAGAAGCAAGTGCCGGTCAAGGTCCGATTTTTAAATAAAGAGCACCGATAATCCAACAACATGCAATAGCAGCACACCATATACACCATGGATGTCAAGTCAAGTCAAGTCAAGTCAAGTCATAAAATTTGTATAGCGCACTACATACCCAGAGGGTTTCAAGGCGCTTAGGAAGGGGAGGAGGATTATTTGTCAAATATCCACGTTTTAAGCTGCTTTCGGAACGCTAGGTGATTCTGGGTGAGGCGAAGGTAAGCGGGGAGTGAGTTCCATGTTTTGGCAGCCAGGTATGAAAAGGATCTGCCTCCACTACTGTGTCGGACCAGCAATACATGCATGCACTCCCAAGTCACAAACCCATGTCAGTGTGCTCACCGCTAGTTTGCTGCTGCTCCCCTCTCAGCCGTGCGGCCAGGTCAGGATGTGTCACAGTATGACACATCCTGACACAGTATGATACGTAGCATTAGAGGGGTCATGGTCCGTCGTGCAAGCCGGCCTGATCTTGGAATCTGCCCCATTGTCATCACCGCCACAGTTTTGCTGAGTCTGGAAATGTCATCCCACCGCTTTGGCAGTGTGTGTGTCGCCTGTTACACACCCCCACTGTCCGTACATCACGTGCTATGGCCCTCCACACGGCCTTGCAATGGTGCAGCTTGACCTACCATAATGGGAGACAAGAGGGGGCAAGTCAGTGAACAGTTGACCCTTCACACAGATAGAAGGTACAGGTATCTGTCATCAGCCATGCACAGTACAACATATGTGACTGACAGGACAATATGGCATTATTCCTTCATGGATAGCAGGTAAGGCACACACACACAAGATAGCTGTGATTGGTCGTGACACAGCACAGCCACAAGACTACACATGTCATGTTTGTCACCCCTCAAAGATAACACTGCGCAGCATAGAGGTCAATCAGTCAGTGACAGAACCAGGAACACATCACAGCGTTCCTGGCCTGCTGGGGCATACCCACACTGCCTCCCACAGAACATCACCCAGATTGCAGACACCAGGAGTCAGGGACCACCTCATGGACACCAACATGTCCCCCACTGCACTTACCACCTGTCCTGGGGCACCGTAGAGACATTCATAGTGGCTGAACACACCGTCCACAAGGACCTCCAGCTACTCTGCACTGAAGGGACGGGACCGGATCTGTCCAACTCCTGGCATGGCAAGGTCAAGGATGCTGGCACAACAGCAGCAGTTGGTGGAGTGGGCAGTAGCAGCAGGTAGAGGTGATGGGTGCAGGCAGCAGTTGGTGGACTGGGCAGCAGCAGCAGGTAGAGGTGATGGGTGCAGGCAGCAGTTGGTGGAGTGGGCAGCAGCAGCAGGTAGAGGTGATGGGTGCAGGCAGCAGTCGCTGGAAGCAGTGGATATGTGGTGCTCAGACTCACACATTTATAGGGCCCTGAGCTTATATCAGTGGCACACGTCAGCAGCAATTGGTGTTCCCGGGCTGCCTCATTCAAAATTAGCCAATGACTGGCCCCGCTGTGGTGGTGCACGGCTTCCGCATTTTTGAAAATCGCTTACGCGTCCCGCGGTACCTGTTTCCATTGGCTGCGAGTGCAAGGACCATCACGGTCACATACCGCCAACCGCATGTGCGCGCTACCGCGATGGTGCATCATTTGAAATACATCACTTGCTGGCATCGCAATGGCGGAGCTCACATTCCACGGGGGTGGGACAGGCTAACAGATACATATGAAAGTGAAAGTGGCAATGGCAGTTGTTATCCCCCCATTCAGTCACATAGCGGTACCCACCACTCACCACCCATGCAGTGGGTAACTGCCCATGCCCATTCAGTCCAGGGGCCCGCCATGCAGATAGCGGTACCGACCGCCGCCGACATGAAGATAGCGGTACCCACCGCTGTTCCCTGGCGGTGGGTAACATGCAGTCCAGGTCCCTGCCATGCAGATAGCGGTACCCACTGCCGTTCCCCGGCAGTGAGTCACCCCCCATGCCCATGCCCATTCAGTCCAGGGGCCCGACATGCAGATAGCGGTACCCACCGCCGTTCCCCGGTGGTGGGTAACCGCCCATGCCCATGCCCATTCAGTCCAGGGGCCTGACATGCAGATAGCGGTACCCACTGCAGTTCCCCGGCGGTGGGTAACCGACCATGCCCATGCCCATTCAGTCCAGGGGCCCGCCATGCAGATAGTAGTACCCAACACTGACCGGCGGGGAACGGCGGTGGCTACCGCTATCTGCATGGCAGGCCCCTGGACTGAATGGGCATGGGCATGGGCGGTGACTCACCGCCGGGGAACGGCGGTGGGTACCGCTATCTGCATGGTGGGCCCCTGGACTGAATGGGCATGGGCCTGAGCGGTTACCCACCGCCGGGGAACGGCAGTGGGTACCGCTATGTGCATGGTGGGCCCCTGGACTGAATGGGCATGGGCGGTGGCTCACCGCCGGGGAACGGCGGTGGGTACCGCTATCTGCATGGCGGGCCCCTGAACTGAATGGGCATGGGCGATGACTCACCGCCGGGAAACGGCAGTGGGTACCGCTATCTGCATGGCGGGCCCCTGGACTGAATGGGCATGGGCTGTGACTCACCACCAGGAAATGGCGGTGGGTACCGCTATCTGCATGGAGGGACATACCAACTGCCATTTCACAATGTAGATTTAAATGATGTGGAAAGCCTGCCCCGCCCACGCAGCATGTGTGAACCTCCATCGCGGTGCCGGAAACTGTTTGCATTTGTAAGATGCACCCTAGCGGCAGCGCAAGCATGACCGCGCCGGTGTGTCTCCGCCATGGCACCCTATTCAACAGCCAATGGGAGAAGCATTCGTGGAGGCTGAATGCAAGTTTTGAAATTGCGGTAGGTGTGCACTGCCTGCGCGAGGCCAATTACTGCATGGTCAGGCCCACATTCCATGTTGGCAAGGGGACATGGGTGGCTGAGCAGGTGCATGGTACCTGCAAACACTTCATGCTGTGGCGCGGGTGCTGTTCAAGGGTGTCCATTGGCCACCATGATCATGCAACAGGGCAGTGCTAACATTGCAAGTTACACATCCAGACCAGTGCTGAGTGCACATGCCAGGCCAGTGCACATCAGTGACAATGTAGTGATGTGGTGGCTCACATGTGACATGGGTTGTTGGTTTACATTGACACAGTTCATTGTTACTATGGACCTGCAGATTGTGTTACATGTGTGTCTGTGCATGGTATGTGCAACGACATGTGATGATGTGATGGATGCACTATGAATTTGTTGCTGTGTGATGTATACCTGATGGATTGCCCTCTCATGTGTCCTTGTCCAGCCTATTCAAGTCTAGTCAGAGGTGCATGACCTCATGGACTGTGTATTTATCCATTGGCATCTACACATGAGGTGTATGTTGCACAATCAAGGCTGTCTGTGCTACATGTGGGAACGTGCCTTTGGGCATACACATGTTTGTGATGTCATTGTGGGGATGTCAATGTGTGGCAAGTCTACAGGTGTGCCATTGTTTTGTGCCAGGGCCAACCCACATGTAGTCTGTGGTCCCATCACTGGTGATGTCAGTCATTGGTATTGCTGTGTCTGTCATGAACACAAATGTGGTACAGCTGTGTTGTGTGTACAATTGACATGTGTTACCATCCTAGGAGGGCTCCGAATGTGCACTGTCCATACACTGTGCTGGAGGACATTGTGGACGACGAGGTGATACACAGATTCCGCTTGGACCGTCCCACATTGCAGATCCTGGTTGCCCAACTGGAGCCCCCCTGCAGCCACGCAGGGAATATCCCGGGGCAATCACACCAACGGCCAAGGTGATGGCGGCACTTCACTTCTTCGCTACTGGCACTTTCCAGCACACAATTGGTACAGCAGGGGGGATGTCCCAAACCATGTTTAGTGTGGTACTGAGTGATGTCCTGGCAGCCATGATGCTGTTTAAGGATGAATATATCAATTTTCCTGGGGCAGCGGAATTGCCAGCTGTGAAGGCTGATTTCTACGCTCTGGGTCGGATTCCACATGTGGTGGGTGCCATTGATGGCACACACATTGGTCTCATTCCACCACAGGCTTGTGAATACATTTATTGTAATAGGAAGCATTATAACGCCATCAACGTCCAAGTGGTGTGCCAGGCCAATCAAATCATCTTGCATGTGTGTGCCAGATTTCCAGGCCCTGCACATGACTCCCACGTCCTGCGGAGCGGCATTGTGCCCCGATTGATGGCGAATATGCATCCGGAACAAGGCTGGCTTGTTGGTGAGTTTTAAGTGTCAAACACTGTGTTGTATGTGTGCCCTGCTGACCCCCACCACAGTGGTAATGTTGGATGTGCCTGTCCACCTCTCCCATAGGTGACTCTGCGTATCCAAACCGCCCATGGTTGTTGAGCCCAGTATGGAATAATCCCACTACCCCAGACGAACAACGATATAATGTGGCACATGGCAAGACACGTCGGGTGGTGGAGCGCACATTCGGGCTGCTGAAGTCAAGGTTCCGCTGCCTGGAGAAGACCGGACGGGCCCTGCCTTACTCACCCACAAAGGTCTGCAAAATCATGGTCTCCTGCTGCATGCTCCACAACCTGGCCCTGCGTAAGGGGATCCCCCTGATCCTGGACCCTGCAGACCAACAAGTGGTTCCGCATGCTATCCCGCCCATGTCCAAGTGATGATGATAGTGGAGAGGAGGAAGGTGTGGACCAGAGACGTCAGCTCATTGAGCGCTACTTCCCTTGAAGGTGGTTGTCAACGTACGGTGTTGACATGGTATGCGGGAGGGGTGGTTGGTAGTGATGTCTGGATGTGTGTTGTGACTGCTGCCTGTGGTTGGCTCTGTGCTGCTTGCAAATGTGTGTGGGACATGGTAGTCATGCACGGCACACAAATGGGTATGTTTTGACTGGTGAAAATTGTGGAGTGGATAGATAGCACAGCTGTGAATTGCGGTGCGGTGTGAGGGCTGTGATGCAGTTTCCTGTACAAAAGGGGGTGGTGATGGACGGAGCATCTGAATCAATCAAACACTCACACCCAGTCAAAAGATCTGGGTTTAATCCATCACCGTTCTTTAGCCCACTCTGCCACCCCAGTTCAGACATGGCTATATGCAAATCAGTCTGACCCTGTGCCCCATGGGAACAATCCAGCCCGAACTGCCAAGCCATGTCTTCCCTGAACCGGAAACAAGCTTCCGAGGACCGGTTTCTGGCATTCCAGCCGTCTTCAGCCCGGCTTGCTTGAATCCAGTGGCAAAGTCAGCAAGGGGTTCACGTCTGAGCATATCCTGCCACACTTATGGCGGCCAAAAGCGGTACAAAAGGGGGTGGTGATGGACGGAGCATCTGAATCAATCAAACACTCACACCCAGTCAAAAGATCTGGGTTTAATGCATCACCGTACTTTAGCCCACTCTGCCACCCAGTTCAGACATGGCTATATGCAAATCAGTCTGACCCTGTGCCTCATGGGAACAGTCCAGCCCGAACTGCCAAGCCATGTCTTCCCTGGACCGGAAACAAGCTTCCGAGGACCGGTTTCTGGCATTCCAGCCGTCTTCAGCCCGGCTTGCTTGAATCCAGTGGCAAAGAGAACAAGGGACTCACGTCTGAGCATACCCTGCCACACTTATGTCGGCCAAAAGCGGTACAAAAGGGGGTGGTGATGGACGGAGCATCTGAATCAATCAAACACTCATACCCAGTCAAAAGATCTGGGTTTAATCCATCACCGTTCTTTAGCCCACTCTGCTACCCCAGTTCAGACATGGCTATATGCAAATCAGTCTGACCCTGTGCCTCATGGGAACAGTCCAGCCTGAACTGCCAAGCCATGTCTTCCCTGGACCAGAAACAAGCTTCCGAGGACCGGTTTCTGGCATTCCAGCCGTCTTCAGCCCGGCTTGCTTGAATCCAGTGGCAAAGTGAACAAGGGACTCACGTCTGAGCATACCCTGCCACACTTATGGCGGCCAAAAGTGGTACAAAAGGGGGTGGTGATGGACGGAGCATCTGAATCAATCAAACACTCACACCCAGTCAAAAGATCTGGGTTTAATCCATCACCGTTCTTTAGCCCACTCTGCCACCCCAGTTCAGACATGGCTATATGCAAATCAGTCTGACCCTGTGCCTCATGGGAACAGTCCAGCCCGAACTGCCAAGCCATGTCTTCCCTGGACCGGAAACAAGCTTCTGAGGACCAGTTTCTGGCATTCCAGCCGTCTTCAGCCCGGCTTGCTTGAATCCAGTGGCAAAGTGAGCAAGGGACTCACGTCTGAGCATACCCTACCACACTTATGGCGGCCAAAAGCGGTACAAAAGGGGGTGGTGATGGACGGAGCATCTGAATCAATCAAACACTCACACCCAGTCAAAAGATCTGGGTTTAATCCATCACCGTTCTGCAGATCTTTTGACTGGGTGTGAGTGTTTGATTGATTCAGATGCTCCGTCCATCACCACCCCCTTTTGTGTGATGCAGTTTCCTGACATGTGTATGTTGTTCTCCCTAGGTCATTTCATTTTCAACATGAGTACAGACAAGCATTGCCCCTTGGACATGGTAACGTTTACATCATTGTACACCCTGTGACTTAAACATGGAGTACACACAGAGTACACACAGGGTGTTTATTTACAATGGTGGCAGTGTTGGTGGAGTGCATATTTACAAGATGGGTGGGTGAAGATCATCAAGTTGAAAGTCATGGTGGATGAGAACATTGTGTAGAACCCACATTGTCGTGGAAACCCAGTACAACACATAAAAGCAATGGCCTGGCGGTGTGGGGGACGATAGTCAGCAGAGTGAATCGCAGGCTCAGGGCATGGTGAAGTCAGCGCTGGCTCCTCATCTGGTAGCTGGCTGGTGCTTTGCCACTGGTTTCAGCTGGCTGTTTCCTCGGACGTCCCCTCTGTATTTTGGTCAGAGGGGGGGACTGCTGTGGGGGCAGCTTGCTCGGGGGCCACATCCCTCTCTGTGGCCTCAGGGGATATTTGTGTAATGACATCCTTCAGGCCACTCGGGGTAGGGGGAGGTGGTATATGGGCTGCAGGCTGCTCCCTCTGAAACGCTGCTTGCTCACCCATGATGTCCACCAGTTGTGCCAGCCTGTTGTCTATGGACCCCAACAGCTGCCTGTGTTCCAGTGTTTCTTCGTGTGCCTGTGCCTGTGCACGCTCATAAACGTCCACAACCCTGTTGATGGCATCCAGGGCCTCAGCACCACAATTGGGTGGATGTTGCTGGCCACCTGCCCTTCCACCTGCCCTCCTGTCCAGAACCTGTTGCCTCACCTGGGTCCTAGACCGGAGACTCTCCCTGCTCTCCTGGGATGTGGTGGGTGTTTCGTTGTCCAATGGGTCTGGGAGGGTGGGACAGGGTTGACTTGTTGCAGTGGTGGTGGTGGTGGTAGTGGCAGTACAGGTCCCGACGGAGAGGGGCCACTGTTGGTGTTGTGGTCAAGGTGGTGGTGACAGCAATGTCCTGGGAACGTGAAGGCACTGGCGACACTGGTGTACTGGCCACTTCCACGGCATCCGAGGCATCGAGGTCATCAGCTCCAGAGAGTCCATGGTCTGAGAGGGGTACCTGGTGTTGCCGGTTGCTGACATTTCCTGCCAGTTCACGATCACCTGTTGTACAAAGGATAGAGAGTCATTGACGTGTACTGCACTGGTTGGTTGTTGTGACAATTGGGATGTCATGTCATGCTGCACAGGATTGCCGAAATCATCACATTGTTGTGGTACACAGTACTGGGCATCATGACGGGTTCGGGTGGCATGCGTCACTTGGCTAGGTGTCATACTGTGCTGGCCCCTCACCCAGGTACACCCCTCCCTGTAAAGATGGCTACCTACCTGTTACTTTGGTGAGGCTAGCACATGGTGGGGGTCTCCATCTTGCTGGGCTGTGGGTGAAGGGGGCCTGGTGGGAGTTGTAATGCTGGCCCCTCAACCAGGTACACCCCTCCCTGTGAAGATGGCCACCTACCTGTTACTTTGGTGAGAGGGGTTGCATTGCTAGCACATGGTGGGGGACTCCATCTTGCTGGGCTGTGGGTGAAGGGGGCCTGTTGGGAGTTGTAGTGCTGGCCCCTCAACCAGGTACACCCCTCCCTGTGAAGATGGCTACTTACCTGTTACTTTGGTGAGAGGGGTTGCATTGCTAGCACATGGTGGGGGACTCCATCTTGCTGGGCTGTGGGTGAAAGGGGCCTGTTGGCAGTTGTAGTGCTGGCCCCTCAAACAGGTACACCCCTCCCTGTGAAGATGGCTATCTACCTGTTACTCTGGTGAGAGGGGTTGCATTGCTAGCACATGTGGGGGACTACATCTTGCTGGGCTGTGGGTGAGAGGGGGCCTGTTGGGAGTTGTAGTGATGGCCCCTCACCCAGGTACACCCCTCCCTGTGAAGATGGCTACCTACCTGTTCATTTTGGTGAGGCTAGCACATGGTGGGGGACTCCATCTTGCTGGGCTGTGGGTGAAGAGGGCCTGTTGGGAGTTGTAGTGCTGGCTGCTTAGCCACATGTGACCCAGGAAATGGTGGTGGCTCCGTGTGTGGGTGGCCATGCTGGATGTATTTTGGCCCTGACATTCATACATTTGGATGTATGTGTTTTCAACATGCATGGTGTGGGGCCTAGGCGGAGTACCTTAGCAGTTGTGCACGGCAGTACTTGACATTGTGATTGTGGTCATTAGGTTGTACTTACCAGCCTTCATTCCCTCAGCTATTTCTTCCAGGCTCTCCGGGTGCAGTATTTCAAGCACCGTCTACTCCCATTCAGTGTATGGTATTGGCTGAATGGGACTTCCTGCGCCAGTACGGTCGGCCCGCTCACGGTTCTTGACTCTTATAGACTTCACCTTTGCCTTGAGGTCATGCCACCGCCTCTGGATGTCTCTTTTGTTGCGTGGTGCGGTCCCTGATGCGTTCACTCTGGTGACTTTCCTTTCCCACATTTTGGTTTTGTTGGCCAGTGTGGTCTGTTGTACAAGGTTTCCAAACAGGTTGGGTTCTACGCGTATGATCTCATCCACCATGACTTTCAGCTCACTCTCTGTGAATTTGGGCTGTTTCTTTATTTTTTTTGTGTCCTCATTTGTCATGACCTCCATCCACACAAGAAACGCCAACCGCCACGCGTGTCTGTCTTAAGGTGCAATCTCGATCTATCCTCCTTCATAACCTCTTCCAGACATGATTTTTGCGGTAGGCAGGAGACCGACCTCCTGAGTGAGAAAAGGAGAGACTCCAGCCAGCGGTGTGCAACCTGAAAGACCCGGGATTACATACGAAAAAGACCACTTCCCAAAGTCTTCTGGAGACTACTAGACATAATCATCAGACCGGGGGAAAAAAAAAAAAAACCCGGTCTTCTTATCTCCAATTAATTAACAAATCCCAAAAGGACAGATTTCTTTTGCTGCATGATCTAGCCAAATCAGATTTTGATGTTTCGTACAATGATATTAGCCAGGCTGCGTGTGATGGAGCTTTAGCTTCCACCCAAAATTTGCATATTTGTCGCCTTGCCACAATGATGGAATAGAAAAGAAATGACTTTGCCTGCCCACTTACATTTTCCTCGATTCCAAAAATTATTAATGGGAGAGTCATGTTAAGTGAAGTGCTTAGAATTGAATCCAAGGTAGCCTTTACTTCTTCCCAAAACAACATGATGGCAGGGCAATCTATAAACATGTGTATGTCTGAAGCTGCCACCAGATCACACTTGTTACATTTCTTCCCTGAAAGAAATTTAGAGAGCCTCAGAGGAGAAAAATAGGCCCGATGCAAGGTGAACAAACGGTTACGTCTTAACCAGGCTGGCTTTACTATTTTATAGAGGAAAGAAAAAGATCCCATCCATAGGTCCTCACACTGGGAGGCCAGCTCATTCCCCCATAACTTTTCTGGCAAGACGAATTCCCCGTCCGCCTCCTCCACTATGCACCAATACCATATTGCCACCTCTTTGCCCCCTTCTCGTTTTTCAACCAACTGCTGTTCGAACTGGCAATATTTCCCCGGTTGAAGACCCTTCTTATTTACCGCTCAAGCCCAACTAGCCAACTGTATATATTTGAACCTAGATAAGGCCATACCCACCTTATCCCTCAACACCTCCCAGTCTAGTACCCTCCCGTCTACCAGCAATTCTCCCCATTTGAGTATCCCAGCCTCCTTTAACGGGATTGCTAAACTATCCTGCATACAAGGTGGCAGCCCAGGAGAATCCCACACCGGGGCAAAATTAGAATAATAATGTAACCCAACTTTCTTTTTAATCTGAACCCAATTTGATATAACGGACTGCAAGGTCTTTAATCTGACTTTTTTGAAGTATTTCATGTCTCCAAACTTAAATAGAAATCCATCCGATGAGCTATCAACTCTCCCTAACATAGCCCTAAACATTGCCCCCATAGGTGATGTTGCGGGGGATTTAAGAAACACAAAGACCATCTTAGACCCTCGTGGGAAGGTCTTTAACATTGAAGATACTATAACATGCAACACCACACATGTCGTTTACTGTTTGGAATGCCAATGTGGCAAACGTTACATTGGAAGCACCATCTGTCCCTTAAAAAAGAGAATCCTTGAACACACAAGGGCGATCCAAAATAAAGACTTGACATACGCCATGTCAAAACACATGCTAACCCATGCAGGCAAAACATGGAAGGACATTAGTTATTTTGGATTGGCAACGATACCTGTTAATGAGAGAGGGGGAAATCGAACCTTCAGATTGCGAAGAGTGGAATCCAAGCTAATTATCAGATTTAGAACTAAATTCCCGACAGGATTAAAAGGGGACGTAGAGATGTATATACATCTCTGAAATCAAGTACATAATGGAAGGAGATGGCAAGAAGTAACAACAATAACCATAATGAAGATCTGAACACAAACAACAGGATCTGAATAAGAAATTTAAGATGAGGCGTGTTGGGAACAACAGAAGGCACTGACCTTCAGAACATGGCGGATCTGGCAGGCACTAAGGCAAAAGAACAGGAAAATATTTAAGACCAGTAACACAGAATCAAGATGTCTCCAAAAAAACACACTAGTCATGATAATGTAACAATAAACAATAAACATTGTGTTCTAAAAAGTGTCCAATACAGAAAAAGATACATTTGTATATAGTCACTGAGACTGTCATGAAACACAAAAGGGAGACTTCAAAAGAAGATACATATTAAAAACTGAGTAAAAAATACCAACATTCTGGTGAGCCAAAAGAATTTCCCAACATAGCTTCTTCACTTAGAAGATCAAATGACATTGTTATGTGGCATAACACGTTAAACAGACCGATACATTTTTGATTATAATTTCATTCAAAAAAATTTATTCACAATTGGGTGAAAACTCTGAGAACTACCTGACCCAGAATGCACCATAATATGCACAATGGTGACCAGGTATAAAGCACAGAAACTGTGAAGGGACTAATGTTTTTGCACCATGATCAAGCCCAGCAGGGTGAAACGCATTGGTGAAGGAGGAGAATGGCTCTGCTAAAGTTTGAATAAATTGTTATTCTGCCAAACTGGGAAAGTGCTGCGTGTTCTTGAAATTGGTGAAATATTGAACGCGAGGCTTGTCCAGCCTTTTTACGTGCACCAGCTGTGAAACAGAGCGCCCTTCGTGTAGGACACTGTTGGTGATATATATATATATATATATATATATATATATATATATATATATATATATATATATATATATATATATATATATATATATATATATATATATATATATATATATTCACTGAAAAAACCATAGGTTTTAAACACGTTATAGTTAGGAAGTAGCATTTAAAAAACCTATGAAATTCACTGAAAAAGCCTTAGGTTTTATACCAGTTATAGTTAGCTGAAAGTTTTACTCACATAAAACCATTGAAATTCCCACGTTATAGTTAGTTGGACTCACTATAACTTGCGCGTGCAATGCACTGCTGATGACGTCACATATTACATCACTCATGAAATGGTCAGTGACATCACTCATGACATCACTGATGACACCATCCAGTGAATGTGTGTCTTTTTGATAAATAAATATTAGTGAGTAATGTTTAAATATTTAAATATATGTATTAGTGTTTCACTTTGAGTATAAGTGGCTGCATGGGTTGGTTGAGTAGCTACATGTGTATGTATATGGGTTATTAGATGTTTTTTAGTATCAGTATGAGTGTCTGTATGGTTTGGTGGGGGTATTACTTAACACATAAATGCATGAATGACTAACTCTCTCTTTGTATCTGTTTTGAAGACAGCATATGTGCAGGACTGTATGGGTGGATGAGTGTGTATATGTGTGTGTAAGTGAGTGAATGACTGTCTTACTAGTGTCTTTGTCAATAAATACATATGTTTTAATTTAATTTAATCTAGTATATGTGAATATTGATGTATATAAGTGAGTATATGTGAGAGTGAGGGATTGTAAGAGTTCCTGTTTAAGTTAGTATGTGTTTCTATAAGTGATTATTTAAGAGAGTAAGTATGTGTACGTTTCCTCAGAAGAAAAGTGGTAGTATGTGTATAGCTGTATATGCAAATAAATGGATGTTCAATAGTTTATTTGCATGTGTGAGTATGTGTGTCTATAACTTTTGAATGACTGTCGGTGTGTAACAGGATGTATAGATATATCACTACATATGATGAGTAAGTATATGTATGAGTGACTGTATAGAACTGTTGGTGAATGAGTGGATGTGTATATTGATGGTGGTATTACTGAATTGGTTGTTGTAACTGGTATGGGTATCTTTATTTTTTTGAAAATTTTAACTTCTATTTTTGAATATGTGTTTCAAGGGTTACATTACAGTGAAAGGAGGTCTCTCACTCTGTCACAATGATGATGTCATCAGTGATGTCATGAGTGATGTCACTGACCATGTCATGAGTGATGTAATATGTGACGTCATCAGCAGTGCATTGCACGCGCAAGTTATAGTGAGTCCAACTAACTATAACGTGGGAATTTCAATGGTTTTATGTGAGTAAAACTTTCAGCTAACTATAACTGGTATAAAACCTAAGGTTTTTTCAGTGAATTTCATAGGTTTTTTAAATGCTACTTCCTAACTATAACGTGTTTAAAACCTATGGTTTTTTCAGTGAATTTCATAGGTTTTTTAAATGCTAATTCCTAACTATAACGTGTGTAAAACCTATGGTTTTTTCAGTGAATTTCATAGGTTTTGTAAAGGCTACTTCTTAACTATAAGCTGTTTATAAAATATATTATTTCATTATATTACTTAGGTTATAATATTTTGGGAAATATAAAATATTTTTTAATATATTCTAGATTTATATTTTAGATTATCAAAAAATAGTTTCATAGCATTATAAACTTTTCTTCACTGTCAGAATTGCTTCAGAACTCCATGCAAGTCTCAAAAGCTTTACAAAGTCTTCACCTTAACTTTATTTTACCGTTTTCAGATTTGTCACATGTAGTAAAACGTACCGGGGTGCGCGACAGCGTGCGCGCACTCTTGAAACAAAAAAAAGGTTTGAAATTTTATCGGCATTGTTCTAGTGACCCCATATGAAGGTATTTAATATTTGACAATATATATCTTTCCTCATTTTCACATTTTAAAACTTCATTAAATTTGACTGATACTTCTAAGTCACGTACGTGTCCGGATTCCGTCACCGGGTACACGTTCTAATACGCGCATGTCAAATCATGTGACTTGAAAAGAACACTTCCTATTGGTTCATAGTAGTTTCTATTCCGCAATTTTTGCAGAAACCACCAACTTCCCTCACTATCTATTTTGCGCTGATGCGAAAACAACCTTTTTCATCTTTCCGGACACTATCCAGAAATGGCGACTGCACGCAATTCTTCTTCGGAGTCCGAAGAAAATCTTTATCCTCCTTTAAGAAAAAAAAAGGAATCTTTTATTTGGCAATTTTTTACCTTTCCACAAGGTCAAAAAAAAGTAAATGCTCCGAAAGTAACGTGCACAATTTGCGGCTCAGTACTTTCCAGAGGAAATCCATCCAAAAAATATTCTTTTTCAATTCATACAATGAAGAGACATATGAGCCAAGTCCACCCTGTGCAATATGCACAGGCAGCGACAAGAGCTCTAGCCACAGAACTACCACTATCTGTGGCGAGTACTTCATCGACCGGACGACCTATATCTCCATCACTTGAACATATGGAGTTGAAACCCTTTTTAAAGGAAGTGCATATAAAATGCAACAAGTGCAACGGATTGATTGTGTACGGAGAGCAGAGCCTCATTCTTATTCAAAGAAGATTTAATGAGCATAAAAGGTTGGAATGCATCTAATTTTTTATCAACTTAAAATGTTCCTGTTTTACATTTCACAAATTGGATTCCTATTTCACAAATTTTAAAGGACGAAAAACGTTAAAAAAAAAAAAAAAACAGTTCTTTTCAGAACTACCTCATTGTACCAAAAAAAGCTCTAATCATAAGTTTATTTATTGCCGCATTTTAGGAACAATAATTAAAAAATGCGGCAATATTTGGGACATATTATGAAGACGTGATAATTTCACTTCACTTTTATCGGCATAACGCAGTTTAAAATGCGCCGATAATTGCCTTCATAATATGAGCCATATTATCAAGGATGGACGATACAATATCGCCGCTTCTCTCGACTGGAAACTGCCGATAAAGCGGCGATAATGGACTTGATAATATGCTGTATGAAATTCCTAGTGTAGCCCATATTACATGTTTTCGCATCTTAAATGGGCTTCGATAGGATTTCCATAGGGCATATTATGAAACCCATTATCGCCGCTTTATCGCCAATTTCCTGTCGATGAAAATGCATTCATTGTCCATTGTAATATGCCCCTATGTTTTTCAAAATTCAAATTGAAACGTATGTTATATGCGTTTATATCTAACATTACGAGAAAGTCATAACACCGCCTGCGATAAAACCACTTTACATGTGTTGCGCACAGACAGTTAATGACATGCATAGTAGACGTATGTTAAACTACTTCCAAATCCTGTTAAAAGGCAAAAATACTATCTCGTACACGGCTCCTGTTACAAAAACAGTTTAAATAAACTTATTTATCGTACGAGTGCCACGGGCAACATTGATGAAGCATTTGGCAGTGTTAACGTGGAGGTGTGAAAATGAAACTAAATCCACCCCCTCTCATATTTACATAGCACACATTAGTGCATATAAAAAGAACACTTGTTTTCACGCGGTAATGTTAATTGTCACAGGGATAGTATTACATATTTATTCAAATTATGTTCAGACTGCCTGTTTTGTAATTCTCTGCTAACATGCACTCTCATCATTAGAAGTGAAAGCATAATGCTCCTTCTATTTTCATTTAATGTCCCATTTTTTTCCTTTAGAAATCTACTTACCGTATACTACTAACAAAAATTATCACTATCTTAGCTTACTTCCAATAATTATTCGTAGACCAGCAGCGACTTTTAACGCTTAGGAGTGATACAATTATCAAAGTTTAATTCTAAAACTAATGATTCCCAAACTGTACACCGCGGCTCCCTACTCCGCGTAATAAGGTGCCAAGGGCACGGCGCACTCAAGGTTGCCTAACCGTCTGTAAATTCCACAGACGTCACTACCCTTTTATGTGTAACTATATCCATCTCAGAGAGCTGCGCGCTCCTCCCCTATGATAACGCTGACAGTCCATGCTAAAATGGCCTTGAATTTTACTGCAGCAGGAGCACCCCTCCCACGCATTGGAATCCTAAAAAAAGCTTCCTACCTCAATGAACAGAAGACATTGTTTTAGATAAAAAAAAGTAAAAACACCATCAAGGCTTATTATGAAACAGTTTCTGTTAAAAAGTCTATGAATGAAAATTATTAAATCAGATTAACGCGCTTTCATTGTCTCATAAATTTTACACAGCAATATTTTAATTAACATATTCAACAATTCCATGGTTACTGCTTTTCAACTTAAAGGTACTAGCACCTATTCTGAAAGGCAATAGTCTTTGCTTCTTCTTTGTATGAAAGTATTTGTTAAACTACATATCTACATGCAATAAGACATACAACATACCTCCAGTCGCGCACCACACTATACTACACGCATATTTCTAGTTTAGGTGCTTTCATCTGCATACAGAATAACATCCAACACCTTCTTTAAAAAAACTCCTTACTTTTAAAAAACAGTGCTGAAAGTCAAGGGCGGATTACCAAAGTGGGCATGCGGACATGGGCCGAAAGGCCAGTGCCTCGTGACCCTCTGTAGGCCGTTTTTTTGTCCCCTGCCCCAGTCCACTTAGAGTACACTTGAAAAGGGGAGAAAATAAAAAGCCGACCCACAGAGTACACAGAGACAGACTGCGAAAATAAAACCAGCCTCCCTGTGCGACCGAACACCCCTGCCCTACCAAACAATGAAGCTGATGCTGGGCTGGGGAGAGCTCATTGTTACCAAGAATCGACCTCCCTGGGGGGCAGTTGTTTCTGAGACCTTTCAGACATTTTCACCTCGGCCCTCCTGGGGCTCAAGCAGGCACATGCAGCAAGTTTCTAAAACAAACAAAAATGAGAGGTTGCATACACTGTGATGCCAACAAAAAGTGAAGTGTACTAGTAACAAAAGAGTACTATCCACAAGTACATAGATAATACTACATTAAATGGTAAACACTCAATCTGCCACAACACACTGGGAGGGCACTTCCCATGCACCAGCTACACCTCAACTTTCCCCTGCCTACCTGACTATGTTTTGTGCTCCCCTGCCAGGATATTTTGCCGAGCCCTGGAGGCCTAATTAATTAACTAATTGCAGGAGCCTTACCTCTCTTCGAGTACTTCTAAGCTGAAGGCCTGGGAAGGACTAAGGGGCATATTATCAAGGGGGTTTATCTCTTTTGGCTTTAAAAGCCAAGAAAGCGGAGATAAAATTATCTCCCTATTACCTAGCTGTCGCTAACACCAGTTAGCGACAGCTAGTAGGAGATAGCGACCATCTTGGGCCCCACTTTGCATGTCAGTGATATTTATCACTAATGACATGCAAAGTGGGCGTGCCAAGATGTTAGCGACTGGAAACAGTCGCTAACATTGCTATCTCCTATTACCAACTTTTGGAGATATTTGCGCTAAGCGCGAATATCTCCAAAAGCTAACACCTGCCCTGAGCAGTTCTTAGCCATGTTATCCAATGGGAGATGGATAACATGGCTAAGAGCATTAGCTCGGTTTTCAGCGATATTCATGCATTGCGTCAGTTTTTTATCGCATTTGCGATAAACCTTGGTAATACCAAGGTTTATCTGCCATAAAAATCGCCGCAGCTCAGCAGTAAATCTTTGTCTCTAACCAAGCAATAGCGATAATTATCGCTATTGCTTGGTAATATGCCCCTAAGTCGGTTAGTAATAGCGCCGGCTTCTTTGCTTTTCAAATGCTTCTGTGTTAAAGGGCTGAAATAGTTTTGTGACAGTAAAGGGCCTTGCTATTTGTTTTAGTTGCTCACCATGTTACCATTGTCACCTTGGTCTTGTGTCCTATGGAACAACAGTTTCCTCCCACCTTCATGTCTTGTATATGCAAATGGTGTTTCATAGAAGGGCACGCCCCTTGAATGTGGACCACACCCATTAAATATGGACCAAGTCTCATGAATTTAGCCCACTTTTTTTGTCACTGCCCGGGAAGATATGAAATCCCAATCCGACCCTACGTAAAGCCATGAAAACAACAACACTTACATTCACATTTTGCAATGTTATCTTTATATGTCAATTATATTAAATTTCACAGACAAACAAAGCAAATCCCAATATAGTTATTATCTATAATTAATTATCACTAACTGGTGTTAGCATCAGCTACATACTACTGAGACAATTTTATTTGCACTATCTTGCCTTTTAAAATTAAAAATACAGAATAAAACTCCCTTGATAATTTCCTGAAAAGTTCTGTAATACATTACATTTACCAGCAATTTTTTTACACATCAACATTAGTAAACTGAGTGACTGAAATGTTGCTCATTTCTTACAGTAATTTGTTTAGACACTCCTCGTAACTGTGCAGCTGATCCTCCATGGAAATGCTTACATAAAACACAACACTAGTATGACCAGGATACTCAAAGAAATAACACAGGGTTTAAAAAGAATTTTTATTATTTATACTTACCTAAGAAATAGTAATAAATGAAAATTTTTAAATATTTGAAAAACATGGTATCTGTGAAAGAAAAGTAAAAATATGGTTATAGTGTTATTTCATTAAACAAAGCTAAGTAGAATTGATTTAACCAAAAAGTGAAAAAACAAAAAACAGAAGGACAGAAAGAGACCGAGACAGAATATTTTGAAAGAAATAAAAGCACTCAAAGAATCACAGTCTGAAGCAAAGTAAACTGATAGCCAAAATGAGAGTATGATTAGTGATAATACACAAACCAAACAATCTCTGAAATAAACAGAGTAAGAGTACCTAAATATCTTAAAGAGAAAGATAAAATAAAGAATCAACACTAAGAGAAAAAGAGTCAAAAGGTAGAGTAACAGAAGATGAATAAAATACAAACAAACATGTAGTATAACAGAGACATATAAACAAAAATAAAGTAGGGTGAGAAAACTAAACTATAGATTTTAGATTGGAAATTATTCATAAATAAAGATAGCAGAGTAAGGGAAAAAATTGTAAGATATAGTAAGAGAAAGAAATTAAGATTCAGGAAAGAAAGCCAATAAAAGATCAATGAAGGTGACTCTCTGTAAAGCAACGTAAGTTAGAAACTGAAGACATAGAAAGACTGAATAGAATGCTAACAAAAAAGATGTAAAAGTAAAAGCATGAGTTAAAGAAAATAACCATATCTAAACACCATTATCAAAGGAAGAGGATGAAGAAAATTAGAGTAAGAGATAGATACCCAAAACTTTCAGATATGATTAGTTGTGCTTACCTTGAAAATGTAATGTTTGTGGAAGACAATAAAGAAATCTGTTATAATACATACTTCTAAATCAAATGTAACAAAATATCTTAAATAACATATTTACTGGTTTATTTTTGCTGTCTTCAGATACATTGATTTTCACTATAAACAGTGATTTCAATAGTAATCATCATGTAACAGCGGGGAACAAAAAAACACAATCAAAATGATTGTATTTAAAAAACCCATAAAAGATCTCTATACATACTATAAATACCTAGAAAAAAACATGTCTTAAATGTTTTTCTCTAATTCGCAATTTCTTGAGTAAGTACAGCACATATTTCACAATTATAAACTAACTAAAGTATAGCAGTTACTTTAAAATACCACTCCACAAATAACCGTGCATCTATGTTCTTAAAACATTTATCTGAAGTCAACATTTTGATTACTCATTATTTTCCACATGTCCAAATACTATCAGATAAGTCCTTTTTTTTTTGAGTACCTCTCAACAAACTCGCGAGTAAGTATGTTCTAGAAACATTTATCTGTATTCCACATTAATATATCTCATACATTTCCGCAAGGCCAAATGGTATGAGTTAAATCATTTTTTTTAGTACATCTCCACAAACTTCCAAGTAAGTATACTCTAAAAACATTTATCTTAAGTCAACATTTCCATATCTCATTGTTTTCCGTATTGCAAAATAGTATAAGTTAATTCCAACGTCTCGTCTTCCAGAAACATTAATGAAACCTTACCTGATGCTATCACTTTGTCACATAATAGTTTCATTTCCATATTTGAACACCCTTAATCACATCATATTTCTAATGGACACATTTTCATATCTTTACAGTATTACTCTGAGTCGTCCAACTAATTTCACTGAAATTTTGGTTGCAAAAATATCAGATAAGAATTTCTTAACTCAGAATGCAAACGTTTCTTAAAACTTAATTGACTATCATTGCACAGCATCCAACCAGTTGCACTCTTCAAATAAGCTATGTAATGTCCTGATGATATAGATGCCCCTTCATGAAAAATAATTGCTACAGTTACAAATGTTCTTCTAGAAATAGATATTTGAGAAGCCACAAAATTTTGAATTAAAGTTGACAATTTAGTTCCGTCAGCTCTGCATCGTTGAAGCATTAAAATAAGATATTGTCCATATCTATGAATAAATAACGTAGATAACATTTCTGAATTACATTGAGAACAGACCATGTTCTGATATGCATCTTTAACTAGTTTATTAAAGGACACTGTTTTACAATCTGGTAATGTTAAATATATAAATCTTTCTGTGTGTATGTCAGTACTACTTGTAAATGAGCAATTATCACAAATATGTTCCCATTTATAAGAAAGGCCGAATAGACTATCAATACCTACACCTTCTTCTTCCAAAACTGTAAGCATATACATAATGAATTCCTGACAATCTTGCTGAATATTCTGAGAAAATTGATTTAGTTCTGAACATATGTCTAAAACATTCCTTACTTCTGAAACACTTGCTACTTCACTATTACCACTAGTACATTTTTCAAGCACAGAATTTAAAGAACAACAAAATGTCTGCTCCTGATTTTCTCTAATCTGTTCCTGTAACCTTTTTAGAAAAAAAACACATTAACCACTACATTTGCATAGCAGTTGACACCAGACCTATTTTCAAATTTAAATCCAACAATCTCTGTAGAACTTATGTTTTTCTTACTCTTATCAATGGCAGTCTCATCTTTTTTTCTTCTTTTCTCTAAAACTTCACTACATTGTTTCTCATTTCTCCTTTTCTGACCAACTATACGCTTTTTAATTAAAGGATATTGAGGTAAATGTGGAGCATATTCTCTTCTTAACCTATTATACTCCTGTACACCTTTTAAATCTGCACTGATCTTTGTCTCATCAAAATCAATTAGATAAAGCCCAGATAAAGTTCTAACTCGTGATAAAGCAACATATCCCATACCCTCTTTGAATACACTATTTCCAATATTTAAGAAAGCACAATCTACACTTAAACCTTGCGATTTGTGAATAGTCACTGCATATGCCAAACAAACTGGAAATTGTTTCCGACTGACATACAAGTCTTTTACAAGTAAAAAACGACTTGAGCAGCGACTGATTAGTTGAACTTCCTCAATTTCATCAAATTTTATTCGTAAAAATTCAATCTCATCTCTATTTGGGTAATTTACAAAACTAACAACATTACCCATTGCTCCATTCACCAGACCTCTTTCTACAAGTAAATTTCTCCGTAAAATAATCCGACAATTTAAACATACATACAGATTCTTCTCTAAACCAGCAGTTTTAGATATAGATGTCTGTAGACTATCCAATTTTAACTTTAAATTATCAGACAAAACAATAGTACTTCCTTCATACTCTATTTTATCTTTTGCTTCCAGTTTCTTAATTTCTTGATTTTCCAACTTCAACATTTCTCATTGAAAACTGAGCATTCTTTTAGAGTTGGCATCAAGCATATAACTGACTTATCTTTTACCTCTTTACTATATATTTTTTCTGGTACATTTTCTTCATTGGGAAACAACTTACATATTAATCGAGTTTGTAGAGTTTCTTTTGCATCTTCAGTTAGTCTTCCAATCCTTATATCTTGAAGAATATCTCCATATTTAGTATCCTTTGCTTGTCGCATATTTTGAATCAGTTCAGTATATTTTGAAATGTGACCATATATTTACATTCCCAATACTGCCAAGGCACTTTCTGGTGTCTTCATGTGTCACAGTTTCAAATACAGATTGTCCTTTTACAGGAGTTAGTTGCAGTAGGTCTCCAAAAACTATGACATGTTTCCCTCCAAATAAAACATCATAGTCAGTTTTAAGTATCTGCTGCATTCTTAAATGTACAAAAGCAAGCATTAAATTAGATACCATGCTTACCTCATCAATAATAAGAAGTTTCATTTCTTTAAGAACTCTTGAAACTTCATAACAAGCATCTCCAGATAGCTTGTGATATTGTAATTTGTTTTCATGTTCAACTGGCAGCATCAATAAACGATGTAAAGTAATACCTTTAATATTATGTGCTGCCAATCCTGTTGGAGCTGTCACCACACAAGATAATGATGACTGAGTTTTTTGCTGTAGATATGCAGTAATTCCTTTTATAAGAAAACTTTTCCCTGTACCAGCTTCTCCACTTACATATAGTCGAATAGGTTGAAGTGACATACATGAGCATTCTTTTTTCTCATGACGAAAACCATGCTCAATGTGCTCTGTCACTTCCACATATATTTGTCTTTGCTCAAGATTAAATTCCTTCTCCAAATCTTCTAAGTTTATTACATCCTCTTGAGCTTGCTCCATTGCTCTTTCCACCTCATCCATGGCAGTGGCTGCTTCATTTCGGATAATTGGTTCTCCCAGTGGATCCTGACTCAACGATGCTGAACTTTGTGTTTCTTGTGAACTTTCTCTAGCCATCTGCGCTGCAATTGTTGCTTCTTGCTCTATTTCGTTGTTCAACATTTTCAGATAATTACTAAAAGCAGGACATTCTATACTACTTTCAGATGCATTAAAAGAATCTTCATAACTTATAAACTCTCCAAGTAGTTCCTCTTCTGTACGCCATGGTTTAAAGAGTTGCAAAAGAGCTAAATAGTAAAATTCTCTTTTGTCTGGATTTTCGCAACTCAGTTTTCGGTGATTAATCAAATGTCCTTTTGTTTGTTTCACCAGACATCCTTCTTGTCCAATTACAGCGTAGATACCTTTTTCAACATTTTCTCTAATATTCCTTTTAAATGTGTATTTTTCAAGAACTTCATACAGACAAATATTTTCTAGCAGAGTACTTCTATTTGGATAGTATGTATTCAACATATTTGTTTTCAAAATGTCTGTACTATTGGGTTCTTTCTGTGCTAAATATTCAATTTCTTGCACAATTTTCAATACACGGTTTCGTGTTCCTGCTAGACCTAAACTCACCCACAGGATACTTCGAGATTTCGCATAAAGACTTGCTGATGACAATCGATCACAGCATTCATATGCTCCAATTTCTCAATGTGATAACATCTTTAAACTGTATGTATACAATTTCTTGCTTAGGCTCTTTTCATGAGAAATATCTTCCCACATCTCCTTCAATTCCGTCTTTTCAGATTTTGTGATGTAAGACGTTACATATCGAGCCACAGCAATAGAGTTGTCCGCAACATATTGTATATCCATGTTGGCATTCCACATGGACAAAATGACAGGGTTGTAGTCATTTATATATTTGGACTCTTCTCCTCTTCTTAAATTATAAGTATTTTTGGGTGATCGTCTAGTGATGTTATGTCGCAAAGATGACATCAAATTATTCACTCTTCCTTTTGAAAGTACTAGTCGTGCAAATCCAAAACGACATTTTGTATAGAACTTATCCTTTGTTTTGAATTTGCGCAGACAATACTTTCCACAACGATGTCTTTGAAACCGTAACACTTTTCCTCTTAAGTCTTTATCACTTGTACTGTTAGGTATGTCACAAGTGGCATATTACTCAATAAAAGACAGTACAGTTTCATCTGAGTCTTTTCCAAATTTGGGAGCATCCTTGATCCATAGTAACATATGAATATGTGGAGAACCTCTAGCTTGATACTCTTTTCTCCAGAAGAAATCCAAAACTTCACCAAGCGGTGGATTCTTCTTGTTTGTAAGAAACGACATCATTGCTTCAAATCGATGATTAAAATATCGGCAAACATTAACTGGATCCAACGAACACAATTCTCCTGGTGTCTTGTAGTTTATATTTTCAATATTTACATTCGCCTCTCGAAGATATTCAAGTAAATCTTCCCAGGCGTACTCTGCACAGCTTAGAGTTACAAACCATGTTGGTGCTCCCAAGTTTCGTAGCATGCATTTTAAATCTCCATGACGACGGTACCAATATTCATTAGTACCAAGCTGACATGCCATTAAGTTAATTAGATGAGCATCCAAAACACTATCTTTCTGATGCACTTTATCCATGAAATCCTTAGCTGAAACATTATGTAGATGCACTCCACTTTTTAAGACATGGTTTACTGCATAAGAAAGACCAGATAAGTCACTCTCAAAGAGAAGATGAAACAAATATGGAATACATTGACGAAATCTGGGATCTTCTGCATATAACCTTGTTGTCCGGTACTCAGATGCAGGAATCTGCATAACACGATCATCATATCGCGCACCTTCACCTGTTGGGAATAAGTGTGGGAAACAACGACCTTCCAAACTTTTTTCCCACACACTAATAGGACTTCCTTATGCTTTTTTCATCTGAAATAACTCAATTGCATTCCCCAATGCTTCTTTGGAATGCAGTGGATGAACACTGTAATGTTCATAAATTTCTTCACTTCTGGACATTTCGACTTTTTCAATTTGTCCAGTAGAGAAATCATTATTCTCTTCATCACTTACATCTTCTTGTTCTACATACATATTTTTATAGTATTTATTGTTTTTAACTAAATACAACGTTGCCTTCTTCACTTTCCTAACATCCACTAAATCTTGCCAGATTTTCTTACTCTTTGTAGGTACACCATTAACTAGAATAACAAGAGGATCCTCTTCTACATTCTCAATACCAATTGTCTCCATATTTTTCTTTAAATCAAGTGGCAAATATACAACTCTACCCTTTAATCCTCTTTGTAAATCTGTAGGATTTAATTTCCCAGTCTTAGGCTCCATACGAACAATAGCCTGAAAAGGATGTACACATTGAATCAAAATAGTCTCATAAGTATTTAAATCCTTCAGTTCCGATGGAATATTTATCAACACAAGATTATTATGAACACCTCTAGCAGGCATTTTATTTTCATTTAATTTATTATAACAATATTTACAAATACGTTGTTCAAAACCCAAATCAAAATAGTTTTCTACCAGCAAATAAGTTGCAAACTCTCTCCACTGAGTATTATCTTCATCTTCACTTTTTAAATATAAATCAACTAACCTAGTTTGACTTTTGTAATGAATGCGTCGACAACACACACAAGTGAAATTTGGTTTTTCACCTGCAATGACCTTACATTTTGTTATTTCCTGTTCAAATTCTTCAGTATTAAAATGTCCAACATTTTCTAACACATTTCCTTCTATAACTACATCAGTTTGTACATTCTCTTCACCTCGACCAAAATAACTTACCTCAATCTCTGCACAAATATGCTTCACATCTAATACACATCCATGTAAAAGAGCACTATTTAACTCTTTCAATTTAAGTGCTGGACTTTTTGCATAATACATATTTCTGACTAATTTTCTCATTTTGGTATGATGCACTGCTAACATCCTAAAATGGTGAAAAACACTCTGGCATATTTTTTTTGAAAGACAAGCCAAAGAATGTCCTTGCAAACCTATTTTTTCTCTCACTCTGCACCGATCTAATTCTTGCAACAGTACAATTTTTTTCTTTAAACTTTCCTTAGTGTACTTACGTAAGAAATTGCGAAAGAAATCAATTGAATCCTGTCACACACTGCAAATACTGCTACAATTCCAACTATAAACAGGAGCATGAACAGATCCCTGTAAAACTTCTCCACCTATTTCCCCTTCTGTATTTCTGACCTCAATTTTCACTTTCTCAATAGGACAGCCATCCTTTACTTCATACGCTTGACCACTGGTGTCAACTGCATGCAACAACTCGTTACTTTGAAAGTAACTCTCTTCATTAAAAAATGGCTCAGAGTTTGAAGTATGCATCCATTTACCAGAAAAGATTTTACAAAAATTACTTCTATTTATGTGTCTCTTCCATTTACTCTTAGCTTTTAAAACTCTAATTGCCTTATTTAGTGTATTTATTCTTTTCAGCACTAAAATAAACAAATTTTTTTTCGTCTCGAACGCATCATCCACAACGTCCTCTATATATTTTTTTTCTTATAAAAAGCAGATTTCCTTTTAGAAACTTTTTCCTTTTGTAATAAATTTATAACAACTCTCTTACGAAACATACGTTTCCTTATTTCCGCAAATTGATTTGTACGTCTTTTACTGTACATATTTTCTTCACCACTCTTTTCCAACACAGTTTTCTTTTTTTGTCCATTTCTCCTTGTAGATCCTGAAAACTGTTTTTCCTTAGCAATATTATCCAATTGACTTTTTCTCTGACACAATTTTTAAAAAAATTCCTTTCTGCTCTTACCAGGAGCACTCTTGTTTTTGTCCGTCCTTTGTTGTGTTCGTAAATCTTGTCCCTCTTTTCTCGTCAAATGGTATGTCTTTTTATACAGCTTTCTTTTCTCATTTCTCGTCGGCATACTGATTGATGTTTCTGATGTCAATGATAACCTGCTTTGAAAAAAGTTAAAAAATATTATAGACCCCTACTTCCATATACCATACAAATTATAAGCAATACTTGATTTTATAACTTGAATAAAGACAAAGAAACAGTCTCTGGTCAAAGTAGCAAATCCTAAATTGAATATTGTTTCTAAATTTGTGACACTCCATATCTATGTTATCCTTACACATGTTTTGTTTTATTTATTTTTCTTGAGACATATAAGTACTATTCTGACTTTCAAGCATTGTCGATGTTGCTAATACTTTTTATTTTTATAACTTTAATCTTTTATCCACCTTTGCACAACTTTTACTGTCATTCCCAAAAAAGAGAATAATTATTAAGAGTACAACAATAATATTTTTAATCTTTTTTTTATTTAATCATAAATAATTTTATCCATTTAATAATTCATATTCTAGAATCACATTTAGCATTATTTCATCTGATATTTCATTGTTATTTTCCTCTTCCACATTCTCTTCTTCCACCATCTCTAAGTATGCACTGTCAAATGTGCTGTCCAAAAAGTCCTCATTTTCAGATGAAATCTCATCCTCAAATACTCCTTCAAGTATTTCTTCTAGGACTTCTTGTGCCATTTCAAAATTGATATTCTCATTTTCATTCAAATCTTCCATGTTTTTATTAATTTTCTATCTTCTGTCTCCTTTTAAAAAAAATATAAAGACTAGATTATATTCTTTTTATAATTAGTTAACTAATGATTACCTTGAGTAATCTTTTCACTACATACCCTTTCATACTTTTAAAGTCATTAACTACATTGATTATTATAATACCTTCATCTTTATTTTATTAAGAAACAGATACTTTTATCCTAAAGATTAACAGGTTTCTATTTAATTTTGTAAATTACAATTGTGCTACAGAAATATATTTCACTGTGAAATTTGCTTTCTGCATTTCAGGCTGTAGAACTATTTAAACACTTTCTAATTTTATTGTACAGATCTATTTTTAACTTTACCACTATAAACTGTCATTCAAACTATATGCAAAGTGAAAGAATAACTCACAGTATACCAATTAAACAATCACTAAACCGATTGCTACTTCCCACAGAGGCAGTTGCTTTTACCTTTAACAACATACTCGTCATGTAAATTTCATCTAATGTAAAACATTTCATCATAATCATATGAAACCACAATGAGTCGCAACTCGTGGAGGCAATTATGGTGCGACAGGGAGACAAAGAGAGAAAGATCTTTGCTGGAGGGACCTAAAAAACAGGATATAGATAATATGTAGTAAATACATAATTTAATTATTTAAATACATTTTGCAGTGTGCACTACATTCCAAATTGCGATGCTGTGTACACTGGAAAAATTATTTTATTAATTAAAATATATACTTTCCTACATTTATCTATGTATCATATTTTAGATCTCTGTACCCTACACCTCCCCCTCCCTCGCTTCAAGGCCCTACCATTACTCCCTCGATGGCGTCCGACTGACCTCATCATAATACACTTCTGCAAATGCATATAATAGAATGCAAATAGATAGTACAGTCACAAAAATGCATCCGAATTGTCCATCACGCCAACAGCCATATCATAATATACCTCTATAATTACTCAATCATTACTGTACACAAATGATACAGCATAAAGTTGAGAGTTAATGATGACTTAGCAAAAATTAACCAAGGTAAACAGCAAACTCTTACAGTCAAAGAATAGATAAACCCAAACTGTATATAAAATAACACATGAACCTGGCCAATCAAAAGATGGTAACAATTGAGTATAAAATTGTATTTCAAAATACATATGTACTACAAGCATGTTTAGATATGTTTAAAGTACAAATTAAAACCGTTATGTATAACAGAAGCAGTGTTCATTTTTTTTTAAAAAACATGCATATTATGATAATCTTCTCACAAATAACTTATCATTTTAATTTTATCAACTCACCTGTAAAAAAAGATTTTCTGTTTCTATACTGTCACGTTCAACGTCAGGTTATTGCTTTTCAGCACCAAACACTCTCTAAAAAAATACACAACTACATTTTAGTTAACATAATACACACATATATATTTCACAACATACGCCCATTTTACCAAATATCATACCTATCATATACATTCCTTAATTTTCTATCCAATATATATCATAAAGTCTATGTTTAAGAAGCCTTATTTATGTAATCTTTGCGCCACCGGTGCGTCACTGTTTTCCATGTTAAAAATAACGCACGGGCGGCGCAACACCTTCATAAATAAAGCCCAAGATATCTTTGTGAACCACATTTTTTTATCAAATTTTTCCCCCTACATTTTTTTTAAATCAATCACTATATACAATATAATTTAACAAACATTACCAAGAAACTACATGCAATATTTTTGATAAGCACTACAACACAACCTTACTTTCTATATTTATTATGTAAATACATATACATTATGTGCAGGGAATTTTTTAACATAATAACGCTTCACACTTTCTGAATTCCCCCAAATAGGGCATATTATCAAGGGAGTTTATCTCCACTTTTTTGCCTTCAAGAGCCAACAAAGCGAAGATAAAATGATCTCCCTATTACGTAGCTGTCGCTAACACCAGTTTGCAACACCTATTAGCAGATAGCAACCATCTTGTGTGCCACTTTGCTTCTCAGTAATAATTATCACTAATGATATCCTAAAGTGAACGTGGCAAGATGATAGCAACTGGAAACAGGCGCTAACATTACTATCGCCTATTACGAAGTTTGCAGATATTTGCGCTAAGCATGAATATCTCCAAAAGCAAACATCTGCCCTGAGCAGTTTTTAGTCATGTTATCCAATGGGACCTAGATAACATGGCTAAGAGCATTAGCTCGGTATTGCATGAATATCGCTGACTTTTTAACAATATGCAAGCATTGCAGCCGTTTTTTCTAGCATTTTTTATAATTAGCTGCTCAACGTCTGTCAACATTCCAATCGGAAGAAATAAAGAAGTGTTGCCGCCATTTTCTTAATGCAACTGCATATATTCTACCGAACAAACGGTGAGAACATGGAAAGAGAAAAAAGTACACATTATCTAAGCGAGTACGTTTTCTCAGGGAGTGCACTATAGACCCTGAACGCCAAAACAACATTTTTTTTTCCAGTAAAAAGTTACGTGGTGCGCGCACTCGATCGCGCAACCCTATTTACAAGACTGTGATTCACATGCTTTATAAGTAAAATTTAATGGTGCAAAGGCAGACGACACTTAAAGATCGTTTCAGATCTTTCAGTTTACTTATTTTGCCTATTTTTTAAATTTACAAAAATATACAGTTTAAAAAATTCTCATTTGCTGTTTAACATCTGTCAACATTAGAATCAGTGGAAATCCGAAAGTGTTTGCCGCCATTTTGTAACTGCGAGTGAATGTATTGTACTGATCAAGTCATTTTATCCAATGGGACCTAGATAACATGGCTAAAAGCATTAGCTCGGTATTGCATGAATATCGCTGACTTTTTAACAATATACATGCATTGCAACCGTTTTTTATAGCATTTATTATAATTAGCTGCTCAACGTCTGTCAACATTCCAATCGGAAGAAATAAAGAAGTGTTGCCGCCATTTTCTTAATGCGACTGCATATATTCTACCGAACAAACGGTGAGAACATGGAAAGAGAAAAAAGTACACATTATCTAAGCGAGTATGTTTTCTCAGGGAATGCACTATAGACCCTAAACGCCAAAATAACATTTTTTTTTTCAGTAAAAAGTTACGTGGTGCGCGCACTCGATCGCGCAACCCTATTTACAAGTCTATGATTCACATGCTTTATAAGTAAAATTTAATGGTGCAAAGACAGACGACACTTAAAGATCGTTTCAGATCTTTAACTTTACTTATTTTGCCTAATTTATAAATTTACAAAAATGTACAGTTAAAAAAATTCTCATTTGCTGTTTAACATCTGTCAACATTAGAATCAGTGGAAATCCGAAAGTGTTCGCCGCCATTTTGTAACTGCGAGTGAATATATTGTACTGATCAAGTCATTTTATCCAATGGGACCTAGATAACATGGCTAGGAGCATTAGCTCGGTATTGCATGAATATCGCTGACTTTTTAACAATATACATGCATTGCAACCGTTTTTTATAGCATTTATTATAATTAGCTGCTCAACGTCTGTCAACATTCCAATCGGAAGAAATAAAGAAGTGTTGCCGCCATTTTCTTAATGCGACTGCATATATTCTACCGAACAAACGGTGAAAACATGGAAAGAGAAAAAAGTACACATTATCTAAGCGACTATTTTTTCTCAGGGAATGCACTATAGACCCTGAACGCCAAAACAACATTTTTTTTTTCAGTAAAAAGTTACGTGGTGCGCGCACTCGATCGCGCAACCCTATTTACAAGACTGTGATTCACATGCTTTATAAGTAAAATTTAATGATGCAAAGGCAGACGACACTTAAAGATCGTTTCAGATCTTTAACTTTACTTACTTTGCCTATTTTTTAAAATTACAAAAATATACACTTTATAAAATTCTCATTTGCTGTTTAACATCTGCCAACATTAGAATCAGTGGAAATCCGAAAGTGTTCGCCGCCATTTTGTAACTGCGAGTGAATGTATTGTACTGATCAAAGGGTTAGAACATGGAAAGGACAGAAGGTACAGATTATGTAACCGAGTAAGTTTTATCAGGTAGTCCAGTATAGACCCTGATTTTGAACGAAACTTTTTTTTTCTCCATAAAAAGTTACTTGGTGCGCGCATTGGATTCCGTACCTCTATTTTCAAGTTTGTAGACTATTACCTTTTCTCAAAGATTATTATCTGCACATATTAAATTCCCCAAAATTTACTTATTTCATTAATCTTTATCAAACTTCAACTTACAGTTCCGCTAACACAGTTACTATATTTTTATACCTTAGTTTGTGGAAAAAATTAAAAATTATTCCATACTAAATGTAATTCTCTTTAAAGGTTTTTCGTCCCGTAATTACACTACACTCACCTAACATCATTTCATCACGTCATTTCTCCATTTGTCATAAGTACACAGGGGCAGATTTATGAAGGCCTTGCGCCGCCGGTGCGTCACTTTTAACATGGGAAAAAGTGACGCACCGGCGGCGCAGGGCCTTCATAAATCTGCCCCACAGAGCCTTATTTATGAAGCCCTTGCGCCACCGGTGTGTCACTTTTAACATGAGAAAAAGAAACGCATCTATAGTGCAAAATTTTCATAAATGAGGCCCACACTGTCAAAAATATCAATGTCGCACATAATCGTACACATCCAAGCACTACCAATTGCATAACTTGTTTAACATAAAGCGCTGTAATATTGCATGTGTTTTCAAAGGTACACCGGTATCCCCTATAATGCTTAATTTTACCATAACACTCAACAGTAACTATTTATTTTCAAGCAATGTTAATTAGTTTGACTTTTTAAACGACAAGCTTTAGTCTGAAGTAGTCACTCTGCATATGTTCCTCTCTAAAAATTAACTTCACCCACCCACGCATGAGAACCTTCATGTGTGCATCTGGGCGCAAAAAACGACCTTGAACTCAAAGTTCCATCCCAAAACTTGAACAACAGCCTTATTGTCCCAAAATCAAGCTACCCGAGCATCTGTTCACAAACATATCTCATTCACTTAGCTAACACTCGTAGAAAACTGCATATCTTATTAAATAGTGACCTTCCTTTACAATTTTCTAAGGTGACTCTCATAACCTTTAACGCTCCTCCACTTCCCAGCTGCACTAATTTTTTTACAACTACTAACCAATGGTTTTGTGCTTTTTTTCCACCAAATTATTTAAAGACATTCTGCTACTCTCACTCCATACTCTCTGATCTATGTTTCTGGACATCCTCATCTATTACCAGCAGCTGCAACCTTTCTATTCCTATTTTCGTTATTACAAAATGGAGGTCCGTCCCGCCTTTGGAAACGAGCTGGAACACTTAGAACTATTTCGCCACAAGGTGCTTGAATACTATGGCATCCTACCACTCGCGACTTTGAGTGCATCATATGGATTATCATTTCGATTTTCCTATTTCACCTGTGTGCAACCTGTATTTCATTGCCTGAGCTGTGATTTCATGTGGGCCCTGGACTTATGTCTCTGCAACTCGGTGTCTCCTGAAGTGAATTACAATCATCTCATGAATCCGTTACTTGATCATGAACAGCTTTGTTCCGACGGAGGGATTATGGCCTTTGCAGCGATACATGGAGTTCTGGGTCATTGGAATATATTCGCAGCGGCGCAAAATTTCTTGGCACACAGCTACATTGAAAATTCACCGACTTGCCCTCTGATGCAACTAGAGGCTCCACTAATTAATGACCATGTTTGTTCATTTCCTCTTTTAAATTGGATGGCTGACTTGTTTTCGGATGATAACAATGACTTTCTATTAGAAGCAGTTGCCACTTACTTTGCCTATTCAATGGAAGTATAGCTGTTCTGCAAACCATTGACGTCTTGACTTTTTTTTAACCTTCCTAATTTTACTTATTTTTTTTTAATTCTTATATGTTATATAAAAGATGACCTATTGACTTTACTAACAATGGACATTGCAATTTCCGGCTGGTGTGAATTTTTTTAATTATGTGGACTTAATTTTCTTTCCACACCTCCTCGATTTTATTCAAAACATTTCATGATGCTCTAATTACAACAAAACACTACCTTATGTTATCTTATCTGATTTAAAATGTTGTCGTACCAAGGCTGCATAAAATATCATTAAATGTGCCTTCACAAATGTCTATAGTTACAATGACTTTTTATATGATTGTATATGGTTTATCACCATTCTCCCTTTCTACTCCTTATTTCCGCCTCACACACATGTGCTGCTTTTAATTGATGGCTATTGAAAGATTTTTCATTCACAATTGAAAAGTTTATAATTACCCTGATATTACCCTTGCTTATCAACCTGTATCACACATTGTGTACTGAAACCTTTCAAAAAATTATATCAAAACAATAGTTATTCTGAGTCCTGATTTTCGAACGTTCCTACAGATAACATACATGCACCTCAAGTCAAAATCTACCTTTTGGCGCGTTTTTCATTTCCTTTGACAATACCATACAACAAGCTTATTACTGCTTCGTATATTGAAAATTAACTGTTAATGAAGTGATATTTAACCAATTATATTTTCATATATGATTACAGAATTTCAAATCAAAGCACACCTTCTTGCATGCAATATAATTAAATATATTTCATTGCGAGGCTTTTTCATTTTCTTTTTTATACGTTATTCATTTTGCTTCATACTACATTTCCATCATTTGTGTTCTATGAACTACTAACTTTTCCTACTATTTTCTTTATATTATGTTTACTTGTATTAAATAAAAATCTTCGTATCAAAACACTGCATTATTGAATAAAAATTTTAAAAATATACGTTCCCTCTTTTAACTCATATTTACAACTGAAATAATATATTCTAAAACTGTATTCATGTGTTTCACGTAATCTCAACTGCACTCAAATCATGTTTTCTTTTGTCAACCTGAATTTCTCATACTTTAACCCCCTGGCCTGCGACGGTCACTCAAGCCTTTCTTTACGAGTTGTGAACCATAGCATCAATCGTACCTCTGACAAAAAAATTATTTATTACTGTAACAAAACTTGGCCGCAGTTATGGTTCACTCAGTGTATTAATCACAGATCCCCCGCATCCACAGAGCACACGCTATATCCTATTTCAGTACGTATCACCCTTTCATCTCCACTGTAACAACTGTCTCTGCCTGCAGAACAAACTTCCTCAGCTCAGACTGAACGCACGCACACACACACACACACATATACACACACTAAGATAACACAAAGCAACTGATATGGAAATCAAGAGTCAGATAAAAATGGTCTCTCACATTGTGGTACACAGAAACCTCTATATATATTTGGTCTTCTACTTCAATTTATTAAAAGCATATACTCCACGAACCTCTGTACAACCTCATGGTCACAATTTTTCATTTGATTATACTGGGACACCTTTCCTTCTCACCCCACCCCCACCACTGCATCCCTCAGCTCTAGGCCATACTGTAATTTTTTTCATCAAACTTAAATTTTAAAATACCTAAAGCTTTACCACTTTTTTTTCAACAATATTACATTTAATCAACAATTTTTCTCTCTACATGCATTATCAATGCTCTACCAATTCCTTTTTTTTTTGATCGGTAACCAACTTTACAAATTATGTCTAAACGCTCCCAAATGTTTATTAATTTCTGTCTATTTCATTACATTTTATATTCTTTTTATTTAGTTTACCACAAATACATCCTAAACTATAATTCAGACTTAAAAGAAAGTGAAGAAACGGCGCACAACCTCCATTAACTTTACAGAACTTCAACCCCTCCCCCCCCTCCAGTCTGCTGTGGAAACCCAAAATAACACACATCCCAGATACACACAGAGCCGCACCTGAGCGTTTCACACCTCTATAAAGAACTATTCCAATATTAATTTGGACTTGCACTTCTTTTACCCATTATTTGACCCCCTCCACCTTTACTCTACCTACTGATTACACGTTCATGTTCCCCTACAAAAAAATATTTTTTTACGTCCTTCCCTCCCCCCCTAATTTCGTTGCAGATCAGTCTTTAAGTGTCATTTAATTCATAGACCTAACAGTACCTCATAACTTAAAAACATGACTGAACTCTACTATCCTTAATCAAATTAATTAATCGTAATTTTTATGTAATAATTACAAAGATACAATGTTCCAAAACATTGATATTATAAAATGGAACATTAGTTGAAATTATCTCAAGCTGTATGTAACTCAAAAATGTGCTTCCTTACACACACACAAACTCAAAAAATCAAATATAGTGATCAAACCACATTTAACGGTACATCATGAAACAATCAGTTATACACTCACCTTTACCAATGCTTTATCAGATGTAGAACAATGATAGTTGTAATACGATAGTCGTTTGACGGAGCTCTCAATAATACTTCTATCACTGCAACCAAAGAATAATGGCATAGGTTTTCTGTCAATACACACTCATATATGTCTCTTCAACCAATCATATTTGTGCCCGCACAATTTCATATTCAAATTAACATTTCAGTTGGTTATCCTTTCAATATTTTCAAAGTCACATAACGGTCACCCTTCACCCTCTGCCTTCTCTGGCTGTTACCATGGTAACAGCTCATTCTGCACCTGGCTGAAGGCACAGGTCAAAAGTTCATATCTCAACGTTCTAAATCCAAGCAAAAACGATAATTTCCCTCCAAACACACCTGCCTATCCACTCTTATTTTACATTTCTTTTTTTTCCACGACCAATAGAAGATTTGTTTGTAAAAAAAACTGTAACATACAGCGTAGTCTTCAATCTTGATGTATATCAATTAACCAATCATGTTCAGTTTTTCATTAACACCAAACCTCACACACTTTTTTATCGTGACTTTCACCATCTACTTGCCATTCCACTTCCAGAACCCATCGGAGTACTACTGCATCTACCTTGAAAATGAAGGTTTGGCTTGTAGGACACAGTTATATTCACTGGAGTGAAAAATTTGCTGCAAACAGACGAATTTCTAACCTTGACTTACCAAATGTGCAGATTACGTGGATTGGGCAAAGAGGATTAAAATGTCACCAATTGATACCATTGGTGAAAACTTTTATGCATCTCCCTGAACCTAACCTGATAATTGTGCACTGTGGTGGGAATGATCTAGGCAAATTAACAGGTGTAGGTCTAGAAATGCTTCTAAAAGACACCTTTCTTCAATTGATGTCACTTTTTCCTCGAACTGTCTTGGTGTATTCAAATATATGCCAAAGACAAAAATGGAATTGGTCCAATGAACGTTGTCCACAGATTGAGAAAGCAAGGAAACATGTAAATAAATCTGTTTCTGCTTTCCTCAGAGAATATAACATGGGTTCTATGTACAACAACAACCTACGTTTCAACATGGAAGGCATCTATCGGAGAGATGGTGTTCATTTCACGGATGAGGGAAATAGAATTTTCCTCTGTAACATGAGACTCTGCATCGGAACATACTTATAAGTTCTACAAAAACTCAATTAACACAAGGGCTCTTTTAAGAGCCACCTTACATCTAAACACTCAAACTTGTAATTTATCTCCATCTTTCTTTATGTTTTTCATCGCCGTGCGTGACCGAGTGCGCGCACCTCGTAACTTATTTACGATAAAAAGCTACTTTTAGACTTTCCTCATCCTTAATAAACCCCTCAAGAAACCTACCAAATCAAACACTCTCCACCCTGCTCCCTTTCCATTCTCACCACTATAGTTTTTCACAGTCTTGTAAATAGGGGTGTGCGACCGAATGCATGCACCCCGCAAATGTTTTCTCCCCCAAAAAAATGGTCTTTTCGCGTTCAGGGTCCATACTGCACCCCCTTAGAAAACCTACCCGGCAAGACAATCTCTACCTTCTCCCCTTTCCATGTACTAACCCTTTGTTCTGTATTATATATTCACTCGCACTAACAAAATGGAGGACAACACTTCCTGATTTCCTCCGAATCGAATGTTGACAGACGTTAAACAGCAAATCAGAATGCCGCTCGCGCACACCCGCATAAGTGCGCGCACCCGTGCGCGCTTACAGATATATAACTGATTTCAACTTTAATTTTCTCAGCAACTACTGAACGGATTTACACCATTTAAACAAAAGCGTGATCTGCGACCCACACTCTACCTTTCTACCAAATTTCTTATAAATCCATTCAGCCGTTCGAGCTGTAGCCGTGTCTAAACGTCCTATGAAAAATAACATGGGAAAAACACGTTTTGGGACCCCCCTTTTATCTCAACCCCCACTTCACCAATCCCCCCAAAACTTTCACAGAATGAGCGGAGCGGACCGAGCCATCTTCTTTGAGAAATTCGCAAACATTCATCCACCAGGTCCAAAGTTATTTCCAATAGAATGTTGCGGATTTCCTATGGAAACTAGGTCCTAACTATAACTACCTACTGGCGACCGCCAGTAGGTAATATATATATATATAAATATATATATATATATATATAAATATATATATATATATATTCACTGAAAAAACCATAGGTTATACACCATATATAGTTAGGAATTAGCATTTACAAAACCTTATTTTACTCACACAAAACCATTGAAATTTGCATATATAGTTAGTTGCACTAACTATATATCGCGCACCCGCAATCCACTACTGATCATGTCACATATTACATCATTCATGACATGGTCAGTGACATCACTGATGACATCACTGATGACATCTCAAATGACATCACTGATGACATCACTGATGACATCTCAAATGACATCACTGATGACATCATTGATGACAACATCCAGTGACTGAATGTTTCTGTAAAGTTAAAATATGTCTTACATATTGAAGAATGAGTGGATTTATAAGTGTCTGGATGAAGGATTTAGTAGGTGCATGACTGACTGTATGAGTGAGTGATTAAATGTGTCTCACTGAATGCATGGGTTAGTGACTAAACTGTCTTAATTTGTGCATCATTATATCTGTTGTTCTGTAAACTGCTGCATGTGTTGATCAGTAGCTATATGAGTAACTATATGGGTTATTGATTAGTTGCCCAAGTATTTGTATGGGAGACTGAGTGTGTGTGGGTGGCTGGGAGGTGTATGACTCTGTGCATAGATGTGTGAGCAGTTGATTCACTAGATGTATGGGTTCAAAAGTGCATGTGGAAACAGCTGTATGGGCGGTTGACTGTGTGCATGAGTATATTGGTGAGTGAATGGATATCTCAGTGATACATGTCAAAGTAAGTACATATGTAAAACACAGTACATTTGAGAGTTGACATATATAAATAACTGTGCATAAGAGCCAGTGAATGTGTGAGTGGCTGTATGGATCATTGTGAACTTGTATCCGGGATTGTATAAGAGAGTAAATATGTGTTAGTATATGTTTGAATAAGTAAGGTGTGTATAACTGTATAGTTGAGAAAATGGAGGTGTGATTGATTCTTTGCATGACTGACTAGGTGTGTGTGTAACTCCATGGATGAGTGACAGTCTGTGAGTGTCTGTTTACACTGAGTGTATCTAAGGTTATATTAGAGTCTGAAGAGGTTCATCGTATTATCACATGAATGATGTCATCAGTGATGTGATCAGTAATGTCAAATGAGATGTCATCAGTGATGTCATCAGTGATGTCATTTGAGATGTCATCAGTGATGTCATCAGTGATGTCATTTGAGATGTCATCAGTGATGTCATCAGTGATGTCACTGACCATGTCATGAATGATGTAATATGTGACATGATCAGCAGTGGATTGCGGGTGCGCGATATATAGTTAGTGCAACTAACTATATATGTGAATTTCAATGGTTTTGTGTGAGTAAAACAAGGTTTTGTAAATGCTAATTCCAAACTATATATGGTGTATAACCTATGGTTTTTTCAGTGAATTTCAATGGTTTTTTAATAGCAAATATCAAAAGCTTTAAAATGTATTCTTCTTTAAATCGAAAAATATATTTTGTATGTTTTTAATACAATTTTTTTATGTATATATTTTTTTTTAATTTTTTTTTTTGTTTCGCTACCGGTCCGCGCACCGGGTAGCTTCCCGTTAGCTCAATTTGGTGCCGTGACCCGGTCCGCGAACCGGTAAACATTCCGTTTGCGCAACTGCCGCTTTAGAAAACAACATCGTGACGCGTCGCGTAAGCGCGACGTATCGCGTTGTCGCGTAATGCGTCTTATGACGAGCCGCGTTAGCGCACCCGGAAGTGCTCCGGAGCGCGAACCGAGGCGCGAAGCGCAGCACCCCGGAAGCGATCCGGGGCGCGGCGCAGAGCGCATAACATAAACGTAACAGGTCATGTGACTTGTTAATAAAACTTTTCATTGGTTCATTTCACTTTTGGTTTCCTAATGATGTAAGGCTAGGTCATGTGACCTAAAAATAACACTTTTCATTGGTTTAGAACATTTTTTTTCCCAAATGATGAAAGCCCCCACCTTTTTTCTCACTCTGACTTTCAACTTTGTGAGAGGAAGACCTACTTTCCATATTTTCTAAAATGGCAAGTGTTGTAGCTGCAGCTGTTGGAGCCAATCCACCACCACCACCACCACCAAAAAAGGATGGACCATCTCCTCAGGTCATCCTTAATCAAGAGGAGGAAGAAGAGGAAGAGGAGCAAGAGAGGAGACAGTTTTTGCCTGAAGAGCCAAGGAGGTCCCATGTGAAGGATAGTTATATCTGGCAATTCTATACATTTCCCCGGGGCCTAAAAAAAGTAAATGGCCGCTACGTCACATGTCTGATCTGTGACAAAGCTCTGTCCAGAGGGACTGATAAAAAGTACAGCTTCGGGAATTACACCATGCATCGGCACATGGAGAGGTGGCACCCTATAAATTATAGTGCTGCGCAGGTACGTGACCTGCAGGAAAAAACCCCTCCTGTGGCCAGTACATCAACCGAACAGGCAGTGACGGGACCAGAGGCGAGGGAGACGGTCCCAAACATCCAGATGAACTTCGGGGTCGTGAAGCAAGTCTGCATTTTTTGCGGCAAATTAATTTGCTATAGGGAGAGTAGCATAAATCTAATCAACAGAGCTATTGAAAATCATAAATGTACAAAACGCCCCAGAAAGTAAATTATCTTTTTTTTGTTGCTCCTGTTGAGCCTTTTATAATGAATGATTTTCGTTTCCCCCCCAAAAAAAACAAAAAATATATAAAACCGTTCAAAAAATACAAAAAATGTAAAAAAATGTTCAGAAAAATAATAAAAAAAATATAAAACAACAAAAAGAATTAAAAAAAAGTTCTTTTCAGAACTACCTCCCATTTATAAAAAATTGCTAGAATGTTTAGCACTCTGGCAACCTCTATTTCTTTTGATTCGCTTCCCGGTTCGCGCGCCGGTACGCAAACCGGAAGCGAAACAGAAAAAATAATTTTTAAAAAAAAGAAAGAGTGAGTATAAGGGAAGGAAACAGAGAGTAATGTTAAAAGAAAGACAGCTAGAGTGAGTAACACAGAGATACTGTTTAATAGATCTATTTACCAAAGAAAAGATGTAAAAGGGTATAATTGAGAAAAACAAAATAGATAAGGAAGTGAAAGAAAAAAAGGAGAGTAGAAGAATAATAAACAAGAGTTTCTTGGAGAATGTGAGTGAATGTTCAAATTAAGAAGAAAAACAGTAAAGGATGTGGAATGAGAGGTAGGGATAGAACCGGACTAAAAGAACAACCCTGAGGGAAAGTGTTAAGAAAACAGTGAGCGAAAGTAAATAGGAATAAAACAAGATGTATGACAGTGACTAAGGTTAAAACATGTGGAATAACAGAGAGAAAAAACAGAAAGCAGAAAAGAAGAAGTGACAGAAAAGGAATAATTGAAACAGCAAAGAAATGTAAATAACATAGAGTGCTTGAACTACAGGGAGAAAGCATAATGAACAAGTAGTGAAAGAGTGATGAGTCAGAGACAGTGAGAGTAATAGAGACGGACTGAGTGAACAGGAGTGAGGAACTATGAGAACAGAGGGACTGAGAAAAAGAGTGGAAGGAGTAGAGTAAGTAAGTAATAGAAAAAGGAATGAGGGAAGTAGCAAAGGCAGGAAACTGAGGGTTAAAGAAATGAAGCAGTGGAACTAATAGAAGTCAAATGTGATAGAGATGTAACGGAAAGAGTGCAAAACACTTACCTTATAATTGTCGTTAACTTAGTCACTTGTTATTTTTATACTTTCAATCTGTGAAAGAAAGAACAAAAATTAGAAAAATATTAAAACATGTATTTAAAAATTAGAAAAGACAAGGGAAAAGATTCAAAATCATCCAATTTTACAAAGAAATAAAGTTAGAGATAAACATGCAGAAAGAAAAAGAAACGGTGATAGACAGACAGAGACAAAAAGAAATTGTAATAGAGTAAATTACTAAGAGAAAAAAAAGGAAGATACTTTCAGTGACAGAAAAGAAGGATAGAAGAGAAAACTAAATTGAAGTTGTGTAAGCTACTAAAAGAAAGTGAGTAAGGTAAACTATATAAGGAAAGGGTGAATAAGGAAAAGAGAGTGATTGAGAGAGGACATAGAGGAAGTGAAGGAAAGAGTGTCAGATACAGACTGAGTGAGGCAACAAAGAAAGATAAATGAGTGAGGGTGAGTTATACTAACTGATTGCACCAAAAAAAGAGAACCCAAAAATATTTAATTTAGAAAACAAAGGGAGGAAAGATGGAAAAGACAAGCGAAGCAGAGGGTCTAAAAGCTGGAAAATGGTGCAAGGGAGAAAAGAAAAAAACAGAGTTGGAATAGAGAAACAAAGGTTGAAAGATAAGTGGAGTTAGAGAACAAGGGTGAAAGAGAATAAAACAAAAGGCAATGTGAGTATGTAAAGAGGATTGATAGAAGGTAGTAAAAGATGAGTGAGCATGAGACAAGACGAGTACAAATTAAAATTCACAATACAAAGTACAGAATTAATTATACATGTTAAATGGTTTATTTTTGCTGTTCTCAGAATATATCAAATTTCACTAAAAACAGTGAGTTGAAGGTATTCATCATATAACAGCGGGGGGAAAAAACACAATCAAAATGATTGTGTTTAAAAAACCCATAAATCAGAAATCAGAACTCCTCAAAAGTAACTTACTTTCCATGACGTCAAAGGATGTCCTATAAACAGCTTATACTCTGTTGTGCTGTTATTATTTTCTGCCCGCCACTTTCTGAAAGAAAAGCTCCATCGTTTTGACAAATATGTTACATACAATAAATGACTTCTCGCTCTCTACCGCACTTCTCCTCAAGGCCAAATAGTGTAAAAGTCATTTATAACTCTTGGAATTCTTCTAAGCAAATCCGGTCATTTTCTTTTTCCACAACTTTCAGAAAGAAAACGTCCAAGATCACTTTCACAATCCTGTACTAGTAATATCTCACCCTTCTTGTTCACTCATGTTCCACATTTCCTATGACACTGATACTGCTTACTATGAGGCACACTTACACTACCTCTATGACTACTACAATTATTTAATTCTCTTGATCACTGTTAATCACAAAGCAATTTAAAACAGTACATAAAATTATATCAACTCCTAGAATCATTATAGGCCAGTTACCTACCCTAAATTCTCTCTTCTGAAAACACAAAGTAAGAATATTTTAAGTCAAAAGGCAACATCGTTTCATAGTCAAATGGGAATCATTTCCGAAACACCAGCTTTTTTTACATTTTAAATAAGCTGTGTAATAAGCGGATGTTGTCAAAGGACCATCATGTCATATAATAGCTGCAGTTACAAATGTTCTTCCTAAAATCAACGACTGTGTAGCCACAACATTTGTAATTAAAGTTGAAAACTTACTTTCATCAGGTTTATATAGTTGGAATTTTAAAATGACATTATAACCAAATGTTTGTACAAATAATGTGGACAGCATTGCAGACTCACATTACCTCTACTCCATGTTTTGATTGGCTGCTTGAATTAGCTTATTAAAAGAAACAGTTTTTCTGAACTCATTCAAAGTGCAGTTATTTTTCCATGACGTCAAGTGTTATGGTAAGAACACCGTTTGCTTTGGGAAATACTCTGTTGTCCTTTAACTAATCCGTGCCCACCACTTTCTGTAAGAAAACCTTCTTTTTTTTCAGGAACTACTTAAAACTCAAAAATAACTTTTCACTCTGTACTACACTTATCCTCAAGGCCAAATAGTGTAGGAGCCATTAGAACCTCTTGAAATTCCTCAGAGCAAATCCAGAGATTCCTTCCCTAAAATTTTGGTTGTAAAAACACCAGGTAAGAATTTTTAAGGTCAAAAGGCAATCTTTTTTTGAAAGTTAAAACAGAATCATTGCAGAATGACCAGCCGTTTCCAGACTTCAAATAAGCTGTGTAATGTCCTGATGTTGTTGAAGGACCGTCATGATATATAATTGCTGCAGTTACAAAAGTCCTTCCTGATATTGACAACTGCGAAGCCACAAAATTTTTAATTAAAGTTGTCAATTTTGTTCCATCAGGCCCACATCGTTGGAACATTAAAATGACATACTGGCCATATCTTCGTATAAATAATGTGGACAGCATTGCAGACTTACATTGGCTACACTCCATGTTTTGATCGGTTGCTTTTACTAGCTTATTAAAGGACACTGATTTACTGTCTGGCAAAGTTAAATATATAAATCTTTCTGAGTCTACACTAGTAGTACTTGATACCCTACAGTTCTCGCAGTCATGCTGCCATTGATAAGAAAGGCCAAACAGATGATCTACATCTACACCTTCATCTTGCAATACATCAAGCATATACATTAAAAACTCCTGACAATCTTGCTGAATATTTTGAGAGAATTGCGTTTGACCTGAACATTTGTCTAACAGATTTCGAATTTCAGACACACTTTCTATTTTTGTTCTATCAGTGCTACATTTCTCTAACACAGAATTCAACAAACAGCAAAAACTTTGATCCGAATTGATCACAATCTGTTCTTTTAAAGTTTCTAGAGAAAAGACAACATTAACCACTACATTAGCATAGCAGTTGACACCAGAACTATTTTCAAATTGAAAACCAACAACATCTTCAACAGAATCAATTTTCTTTCTGCTTATAATTTCGGGTTCATCGACTTTTCGTCTTATTGCTACAACCTCCCTACTATTGGTCACATTTCTTCGTTTCCGGCCTACCACACGTTTCTCAAACAAAGGATATTGAGGCAAATGTGGCGCATACTCTCTTCTTAACCTATTGTATTCCTTAACACAATCTAGATCCGCACAAATGTTTGTGACATCACACTCAATCAAGTACAATCCCGATAAAGTTCTGACTCGTGACAATGCCACATATGCGATACCCTCCTTGAACACAGAACTGCCAATGTTCACCAATGCAGTGTCTACACTTAAACCTTGCGATTTATGGATTGTCACCGCATATGCCAAGCAAACAGGAAACTGCTTACGGCGAACATATAAGTCTTTTACAAGCAAAAACCTAGCAGAGCAACGACCAATTAGCTGTACTTCCTCAATGCCATCAAATTTAATTTTTAAAAATTCAATTCCATCTCTATTTCTGTATTTCTCAAAATCAACAACATTACCCATTGATCCATTTACCAGACCTCTTTCAACATGTAAATTCCTTCTCAAAATGATACGGCAATTTAAGCACACATTCAGAGTCTTTTCAAAACCAGCAGTTTTAGATATAGTCTTCTCTGATGAATCCAATTTTGATTTCAAATTTTCAGACAAAATAATTGTTGCTCCCATATGCTCTATTCTGTCAATAGCTTCCAGTTTCACAATCTCTTGCTTTTCTAAATTCAACATTTTGTTGTTGAAGATGGCACATTCTGCAAGAGTTGGCATCAAACATATTCCAGATTTCTTCTCAGTAATTTTCCGAAAAATATTCTCTGGCAGAATGTCTTCTTCTGGATACAAATTTGACAGTAATTGTGCATGTAAAGCTTCTTTCCCATGCTCGGTCACTTTCCCGATTCTAACATCTTGTAGAATATTCTTGTAATCTTCATCCTTCGCCTGACGCATATTTTCACGCAGCTCAGCATAATTGAAGTTTAACCATATGTTAACGTTGCCAATGCTCCCTAGGCACTTCCTGGTATCTTCATGCGTAAGCAGTTTAAACACTGGTTGTCCTTTCACTGGTGTCAGCTGCAGAAGATCACCAAAAACAATGATGTGTTTGCCACCAAATATTACATCATACGCTGTTTTAAGAACTTCCTGCATTCTCAAATGCACAAAGGCAAGCATGACATTAGAAACCATGCTTACTTCGTCAATGATAAGAAGTTTCATCTTCTTCAGGACTCTGGAAACTTCACAACAAGCATCTCCAGATAACTTGTGGTATTGTAATTTGTTATCATGCTCCACTGGCAGCATCAGTAGACGATGTAAAGTAATCCCTTTAATGTTATGTGCTGCCAGCCCAGTTGGAGCGGTGACAACACAAGACAGCGATGACTCGGTCCTTTCCTGCAGATAACATGAAATTGCTTTCATTAGGAAACTTTTTCCAGTTCCTGCTTCTCCACTCACGTACAGTCGGACAGGCTTCAACGACGTACATGAGCACTCTTTCTTCTCATGACTTAATCCATGATCAATTTGGTTTGTAACTTCGTCATATATTTTCCTCTGCTCAACGTTGAGTTGTCTTTCCAAATCTTCTAAGTTAACCGCATCCTCCTGAGCATGCGCCATGGCTCTTTCCACTTCAATCATGGCAGTGGCAGCTTCATTTTCGATAACTGGTCCTCCTAGTGGATCCTGACTCAATGAAACAGAACTCTGACTGTCCTGAGAACTGTCTCTAGCAATCTCGGCTGCAATTGTTGCTTCCTGCTCGATTTCCGCATTCAACATTTCTAGATATTTTGGAAAAACAGGACATTCTATGGTCTCCTTGGCTGCATTGAAAGAGTCTTCGTAACAGAGGAAATCTCCAAGCAGATCCTCTTCTGCACGCCAAGGCTTGAAAAGTTGCAAAAGAGCTAAATAGAAAAACTCTTTTCTTTCAGGAGATTCGCCACTCAATTTTCGATGATTTACCAATTGGCATTTTCTTTGCTTGACCAGACATCCCTCACTTCCAATTACAGCATACACTCCTTTATCAATATCTTCTTTGATGTTCCTCTTGTATATGTAATTTTGTAGAACCTCATACAGACAAACATTCTCGAGGTGACTGCTTCTATTTGGATAATATGTATCCAACATGTTGGTCTTCAAAATATCTGTACTTTTTGGCTCCTTTTCCGCCAAATACTCAATTTCCCGTACAGGTTTCAGAACTCGATTACGCGTTGCAGCAAGACCAAGACTCGCCCAAATGATACTCCTAGATTTGGCATAGAGACTTGCTGAAGATAACCGGTCAGAACATTCGTAAGCTCCGATTTCTCGATGCGACAACATCTTCAGACTGAAACTGTACAACTTCTTACTGAGGCTCTTTTCATGGGAAATGTCCTCCCACATATCCTTCAATTCTGTCTTTTCTTTTTTTGTGATGTAAGATGTCACATACCGAGCCACAGCCATACAGTTATCAGCCACAAACTGTATATCCATGTTAGCATTCCACATGGACAAAATCACTGGGTTGTAGTCGTTGATGTACTTGGACTCATCGTTTCTTTTCAAATTGTATGTATTTTTGGGTGATTTCCTCGTCACATTATGTCGCAGCGAAGACATCAAACTGTTCACTCTTCCTTTAGATATCACCGATCGTGGAAATCCAAAACGACATTTTGTATAGAACTTGTCCTTGTCTCTGAATTTACGACGACAGTACTTTCCACAACGATGGCCTTGAAAGCGTAAAACTTGTTCTCTTAGGCTTTTGTCTTCCTTTGTCTTTGGAACAGCACATGTAGAATACTGTTCTATGAAACTCATCACTAAGTCATCCGGATCTGTTCCAAATTTGGGTGCATCTTTGATCCATAGCAGCATATGTATATGAGGAGCACCTCTTGCTTGATACTCCTTTCTCCAGAAGAAATCCAACACCTCTCCAAGAGGTGGATTTTTCTTGTTCATGATGAAAGACATCATAGCTTCAAATCTATGATTGAAGTACCTGCATACATTCACTGGATCCAAAGAGCACAGTTCTCCGGGTGTCTTGAATTCGATATTTTCAATGTTTCCATTTGCCTCTCGTAGAAATTCAAGTAAGTCTTCCCAGCCATACTCGGCACAGCTGAGAGTGAGGAACCATGTGGGAGTTCCTAAGTTCCTCAGCATACATTTTAAATCACCATAACGACGGTACCAGTACTCATTAGTACCACGCTGACATGCCATGAGATTAATCAGGTGAGAATCCAAAATACTGTCTTACACATTGACTTTATCCATAAAGTCCCTTGCCGAGATATTTTGCATCTGTACACCACTTTTCAAGATGTGGTTCACTGCATATGACAGTCCAGACAGATCACTTTCAAACAGTAGATGAAACAAATAGGGAATGCAATGACGAAACCTAGGATGTTCTGCATACAATCGTAAAGTCCGGTATACAGAAGCAGGAATTTGATCAGGTCGCTCATCATATCTTCCTCCTTGACCTGTTGGAAATAGCTGTGGAAACACCGAGCTTCCAAACTTTCCTCCCAAACACTAATGGGACTCCCTTTGGCTTGTTTCATTTGAAACAACTCAAAAGCATTCCCCATGACTTCCTTGGAATGCAAAGGATGAACACTATAATGTTCATATATTTCTTCATTTTTAGAGGCTTCTACTTTCTCAATTTGTCCAGCACACAAATCGCTGTCCTCTTCTTCACTTACTTCCTCTTCTGCAACACATACATTCTTGTAGTACTCATTGTTTTTCATCAAATACAATGTTGCCTTTTTGACTTTCCTAACATCCACTAAATCTTGCCAGATTTTCTTACTCTTTGTCGGAACCCCATTAACTAAGATAACCAGAGGTTCCTCTTCCACTTTCTCTACTCGAATTGTATTAATGTTTTTCTTCTAATCTAGAGGCAAATAAACAACTCTTCCCTTTAATCCTCTCTGTAAATCTGATGGAGGCAATTTCCCTGTCTTTGGCTCCATTCGTACAATAGCCTGAAAGGGATGGACACTTTGAATCAAAATAAATTCATAAGTATTTAAATCCTTCAATTCAGAAGGAATGTCAACCAATTCCAGATTATTATGAACCGCTCTAGCAGGCATCCGGTTTTCATTTAATTTGTTACAACAATAAGTACACACACGTTGATCCGATCCCAAATCAAAACAATTTTCTACCATCAAGTATGTTGCGAGATCCTTCCATTCACTATTATTTTCCCTTTCACTTTTTGCACATAAATCCACTAACTTAGTCTGATTCTTATAATAAGTGCGTCGACAACACACACAAGTGAAATTAGGCCTCTCACTTGATTTCACCTGAAACGTGGCAATTTCCTTCTGAAAATTATCTGTACTGGAAATCTGTACACTCTCTTCCACATTACCTTCTTCTTCTGGGTCAATTTCAACATTCTCCTCTTTACTTGCAAAGTAACAAAACTCAATTTCTTCACAAATATTCTTCACATCTACTTCAGAACCATGCAAAAGAGCACTGCTTAATTGTTTAAGCTTAATTGCTAGACTCTTAGCAAAATACAACATTCTCACTAATTTCCTCACTTTATTATGATGGACTGCTAGCATCCTGAAATGATGAAAAACACTCTGGCATACTCTCCTGGAAAGACAAGCCAGTGAATGACCATGTAAACCTGTCACTTCTCTCACTGCATGGATCTAATTCCTGCAACAACTTCATTTTCTGTTTTAAACTTTTCTTATTAAATGTCCGTACAAAATCACAAAGCAAATTGATGGAATCCTGTCGCACACTGCAAATACTACTACACTTCCAGGTGTACACTGGACCCTTAGCACGTCTCCCTAAAACTTCATCACCTAACACCTCTTCTGCCTCTGTTGACACAAGTTCTTCTTTTTCAACTGGACAACCGTCTTTCACCTCATATGCTCGACCACTGGTGTCAACTGCATGCACCAAATCATTGTCCTGGAAGTAACTCTCCTCATTGAAAAATGCCTCACAACTTGAACTATGCATCCATTCTCCTGAAAATACTTCACAAAAATTTGTACGATTAACTATTCTCTTCCATCTACGTTTTGTTTTGAATTCATAAATTGCCTTGTTTAGTTTCCTAATTCTATTGATTACCAAAATAAATAACTTTCGCTTCATTTCCAAAGCCTGATCAATAATTTTCTCAACATTTTTCTTTTTCTTATAAAAAGCCAGTTTCTGTTGACCTTTCTTTAAATTTTTCATCAAATTTACAATTATCCTGTTGCGGAACATTCGTCTACGAATGTCCCTAAATTGATTGTGCCTTCTACCGGCACTCACAGAGTTTTCTCCTGCTCTACTACTAACTTTATTAAGGGGCCTTTCTTTCCTGTTTAAATTGACTCTCTTCTTGTGGACTAAAACATGTTCTGTAGTGATACTTTTTTTTCTGGAAATGTTTCTTAGGAAAGATTTCGTTGTCTTACCCGGAGCTTTTTTGGTGACTTGTCGAGTTTTTATTGTAGAGGACTGCTGCAAGCATGTAGTAAGCTGCTGTGTTTGACGTTTTGTAGCCTTTCTCCTCCTTTGCCTTGAAGGCATTTTTTAATTTTGAAATGATCTGCAGTTGAATCTGTGGTAAAATATAATAAAAAATTTTATTAACCACTATTACCAAACAGTAAATCAATAACAGTCGTCAAAAAATTAACACACTAGTTGTCAATTCTACATACAATATTTTTTAGTGCAGTGACACATTTAAAACTCACAAATAGTAGCAAAGAAATGGAATGCTTCTACATTTGACCTGTGCTCTTTTATATGTGAATCTGACCTAATTTTATTAGCATATTTCACTATTTTATTAAAGACACTTCACACAAGCTGTTTTTGAAGTTGTATTTAAATTTAAATAAAACGGTTAACATGGTTACTTTTCATTTCCAGTAACTTAAATTTATTTTTAAAAGTCTTTATAGTTCAATACACTCCAGCAGGTCAGCTGCCCACCCTATGTCATACAATTCTACAAATCGGCATCCTCATCATATTCTTCATCATCCACAGGATATAAATCATCCAAGGGATCTACTTCCACTGACGTTTCAATGACAAGTTCAATGATAAGATCGAGATCAACAGATTGCTCATTATCACTCATGGTTGATGTTGTCGTTATCTTTAAAGAAAGAGAACAACAATGAGATGTTGCAGAGTAAGAGACAAATCTCAGAGACTATAATAGTAAAATTGTTTAACAAGAGTAACATTTTGCAGATATTATTTAGCCATGTCCAGCGATGCTGAGGAGGTGAGGCCTATGTCCAAGTTTTCAGTGAACAGGACTCATCTCTTCTTAACCTTGGATAAGCCTCACCGACTCTGTGTCCCCTGCTCATACTTAAATGTAAAAGGGCAGATTTATGTTAACTGGCGCATCCCCAGGGATGCACCAGTTAACGCGCGCCGCTGCTCTGCCACCCATGGTGTGCCGCATTTACAATGCGGAGCACCATGGGGCAAAAACAGCACAGATGCGTCACGCATCTGTGCCGCAAAAGCGGCGCATTGCAGGAATCACGTCGCAAGCGCGACATGACTCCTGCAATGCACAGGGGCAAGCCACACATTGCATGGTGCGTCACTCCTTATGCCTGTTTCAAACAGGCGTAAGGATTTGATTCAACAATGCCATAAAGCTGACTCAGTGAAATCTTGTAAATTTCACTGTGTTAGTTTTACAGGGCTTTCATGCAAGTGAACGCCCACCCTGCAACAAAACGCCCACATGAAACCTGACGCAGGTTTCATGTGGCGCAGGACTTTACAGCGTGACACATCTGCCTAGATGCATCAAGTTGTAAATATGTCGCAACATGGTGCATCTTTTGCGCCGCCACTGCGTCACAAAAGTGATGCAACGGCGGCGCAAAAGAGGCGCACGGCCATCATAAATCTGCCCCTAACATTTTAAATGATTGGTTCAGGATGCCGATAAGGTGTGGCCTATCCAGAGGTTTCTTTGAGGTGAGGCCTACTCAGGGTTGCAGATGAAATTTAGGCTTGTTGAAGAGTACAGAGGAGATAATACATGTGCAGGCCTACCAACGAAGTGAGTCATGTCCACTGCACTCTTGAACAAAGGCCAGACCTCCTCTGTCTCCCTGGACAGGCCTAAACCTCATCTGCACAATGTGATTCGTAATGTTAGGAAACACAGGTGATATAATTGAAAAACGTGCAAATATTTTTGCACATTTCACAATCACATCACCTGTATTTCCTCAGCTTAGGTATCTCATTGTCCAGATGTAGTCTAGCATATCCAAGAGTACGCAGAAGATGAGGACTGTATGCAACAGAGCAATGTACATTACTCACCTCCCTTGACCCTTACAGAAGCCTCAGTTTCTCCATGCCTCCTACACAGTTCTAAATGTATATCATTATCATCATAGTGACTATGAAACTCTAGCATTACATATTGTGAAACCTAAATGTCTTAAAGTAACGATTTTTTAACCGACAAACAAGCAAATTATTCTCCCAGATTGATGGTGAGAAGTGATATATTTATTTAAAGAAGCAGACACCTTTTTGTCATTGTCATAAATGTAAAAAGCATTCCTTTTCTTTATGAACCATTTTCATGTCATAATTTGAAAACACGATTCAGAAAAGGGGGTGGTGATGAACAGAGTGTCTGAATTAAGCAGACCACTCTTACCCGGTCCAAAGATCAGGGTTTGATCCATCACCGTTATTTAGCTCACTGCCCCATCCCAGCTCAGAACCTGGCTATATGCAAATTAGTCTGTCCCTGGCCCAGTGCATCATGGGAACAGGGCAGACCAAACTACCAAGCCAATTCTTCACCAGAAAGGAGACAAGCTACCGGGGACCGGTTTCTGGCATTTCAGCCTCGTCGGCCCGGCTTGCTTGAATCCTGATGGAGCAGTGAGCAAGGGACTCATGTCTGAGTATACCCTGCCACACCTATAGTGGCCAAAAACGATTCAGAAAAGGGGGTGGTGATGAACAGAGTGTCTGAATTAAGCAGACCACTCTTACCCAGTCCAAAGATCAGGGCTTGATCCATCACCGTTATTTAGCTCACTGCCCCATCCCAGCTCAGAACCTGGCTATATGCAAATTAGTCTGTCCCTGGCCCAGTGCATCATGGGAACAGGGCAGACCAAACTACCAAGCCAATTCTTCACCAGAAAGGAGACAAGCTACCGGGGACCGGTTTCTGGCATTTCAGCCTCGTCGGCCCGGCTTGCTTGAATCCTGATGGAGCAGTGAGCAGGGGACTCATGTCTGAGTATACCCTGCCACACCTATAGTGGCCAAAAACGATTCAGAAAAGGGGGTGGTGATGAACAGAGTGTCTGAATTAAGCAGACCACTCCTACCCAGTCCAAAGATCAGGGCATGATCCATCACCGTTATTTAGCTCACTGCCCCATCCCAGCTCAGAACCTGGCTATATGCAAATTAGTCTGTCCCTGGCCCAGTGCATCATGGGAACAGGGCAGACCAAACTACCAAGCCAATTCTTCACCAGAAAGGAGACAAGCTACCGGGGACCGGTTTCTGGCATTTCAGCCTCGTCGGCCCGGCTTGCTTGAATCGACGGCTGAAATGCCAGAAACCGGTCCCCGGAAGCTTGTTTCCTTCCCAGTGTAAGAATTGGCTTGGTAGTTTGGTTTGCCCTGTTCCCATCATGCACTGGGACAGGAACAGACTAATTTGCATATAGCCAGGTTCTGAACTGGGATGGTGCAGTGAGCTAAAAAACGGTGTTGGATCTAGCCCTGATCTCTTGACTGGGTGAGAGTATTCTGCTTAATTCAGAAACTCTGTCCATCACCACCCCTTGTTGTTAAATAATTTGTCCACCCTAAGCGTGGAAGGGTATACTCAGATGTGAGTCCCTTGCTCATTGCACCATCAGGATTCAAGCAAGCCGGGCCGACGACGGCTGAAATGCCAGAAACCGGTCCCCGGAAGCTTGTTTCCTTCCCAGTGTAAGAATTGGCTTGGTAGTTTGGTTTGCCCTGTTCCCATCATGCACTGGGACAGGAACAGACTAATTTGCATATAGCCAGGTTCTGAACTGGGATGGTGCAGTGAGCTAAAAAACGGTGTTGGATCTAGCCCTGATCTCTTGACTGGGTGAGAGTATTCTGCTTAATTCAGAAACTCTGTCCATCACCACCCCTTGTTGTTAAATAATTTGTCCACCCTAAACGTGGAAGGGTATACTCAGATGTGAGTCCCTTGCTCATTGCACCATCAGGATTCAAGCAAGCCGGGCCGACGACGGCTGAAATGCCAGAAACCGGTCCCCGGAAGCTTGTTTCCTTCCCAGTGTAAGAATTGGCTTGGTAGTTTGGTTTGCCCTGTTCCCATCATGCACTGGGACAGGAACAGACTAATTTGCATATAGCCAGGTTCTGAACTGGGATGGTGCAGTGAGCTAAAAAACGGTGTTGGATCTAGCCCTGATCTCTTGACTGGGTGAGAGTATTCTGCTTAATTCAGAAACTCTGTCCATCACCACCCCTTGTTGTTAAATAATTTGTCCACCCTAAGCGTGGAAGGGTATACTCAGATGTGAGTCCCTTGCTCATTGCACCATCAGGATTCAAGCAAGCCGGGCCGACGACGGCTGAAATGCCAGAAACCGGTCCCCGGAAGCTTGTTTCCTTCCCAGTGTAAGAATTGGCTTGGTAGTTTGGTTTGCCCTGTTCCCATCATGCACTGGGACAGGAACAGACTAATTTGCATATAGCCAGGTTCTGAACTGGGATGGTGCAGGGAGCTAAAAAACGGTGTTGGATCTAGCCCTGATCTCTTGACTGGGTGAGAGTATTCTGCTTAATTCAGAAACTCTGTCCATCACCACCCCTTGTTGTTAAATAATTTGTCCACCCTAAGCGTGGAAGGGTATACTCAGATGTGAGTCCCTTGCTCATTGCACCATCAGGATTCAAGCAAGCCGGGCCGACGACGGCTGAAATGCCAGAAACCGGTCCCCAGAAGCTTGTTTCCTTCCCAGTGTAAGAATTGGCTTGGTAGTTTGGTTTGCCCTGTTCCCATCATGCACTGGGACAGGAACAGACTAATTTGCATATAGCCAGGTTCTGAACTGGGATGGTGCAGTGAGCTAAAAAACGGTGTTGGATCTAGCCCTGATCTCTTGACTGGGTGAGAGTATTCTGCTTAATTCAGAAACTCTGTCCATCACCACCCCTTGTTGTTAAATAATTTGTCCACCCTAAGCGTGGAAGGGTATACTCAGATGTGAGTCCCTTGCTCATTGCACCATCAGGATTCAAGCAAGCCGGGCCGACGACGGCTGAAATGCCAGAAACCGGTCCCCGGAAGCTTGTTTCCTTCCCAGTGTAAGAATTGGCTTGGTAGTTTGGTTTGCCCTGTTCCCATCATGCACTGGGACAGGAACAGACTAATTTGCATATAGCCAGGTTCTGAACTGGGATGGTGCAGGGAGCTAAAAAACGGTGTTGGATCTAGCCCTGATCTCTTGACTGGGTGAGAGTATTCTGCTTAATTCAGAAACTCTGTCCATCACCACCCCTTGTTGTTAAATAATTTGTCCACCCTAAGTGTGGAAGGGTATACTCAGATGTGAGTCCCTTGCTCATTGCACCATCAGGATTCAAGCAAGCCGGGCCGACGACGGCTGAAATGCCAGAAACCGGTCCCCGGAAGCTTGTTTCCTTCCCAGTGTAAGAATTGGCTTGGTAGTTTGGTTTGCCCTGTTCCCATCATGCACTGGGACAGGAACAGACTAATTTGCATATAGCCAGGTTCTGAACTGGGATGGTGCAGTGAGCTAAAAAACGGTGTTGGATCTAGCCCTGATCTCTTGACTGGGTGAGAGTATTCTGCTTAATTCAGAAACTCTGTCCATCACCACCCCTTGTTGTTAAATAATTTGTCCACCCTAAGCGTGGAAGGGTATACTCAGATGTGAGTCCCTTGCTCATTGCACCATCAGGATTCAAGCAAGCCGGGCCGACGACGGCTGAAATGCCAGAAACCGGTCCCCGGAAGCTTGTTTCCTTCCCAGTGTAAGAATTGGCTTGGTAGTTTGGTTTGCCCTGTTCCCATCATGCACTGGGACAGGAACAGACTAATTTGCATATAGCCAGGTTCTGAACTGGGATGGTGCAGTGAGCTTAAAAACAGTGTTGGATCTAGCCCTGATCTCTTGACTGGGTGAGAGTATTCTGCTTAATTCAGAAACTCTGTCCATCACCACCCCTTGTTGTTAAATAATTTGAAAACACAGCACAACTCCTATGTACAAGTACACCCTGTCAGTACTTAAATTTGCCAAGCACACATGGGGGCGTATTTACAAGGACCTTGCACCACGGGGAAATGACTTAAATTTACAAAGCACTCATGAGGGCGTATTTACAAGGACCTTGCACCACCTTTAAAGTCACTTTTAACGTGGGGAAAATGACGTGAATGTGGCTCATAAGCTTTGTAAATTTGCCCCCATGTTGACTATGAAACTCTTGCAGAACATATTGTGAAACTTAAATGACTTCAAGTAACGTGTTTTTAAACCGACAAACAAGCACATTTTTCTCCCATATTCATGGTGGGAAGTGAAATATTTATTTAAAGAAGCAGACACCATTTTGTCCTTCTCATAAATGTAAAAAGCATTTCTTTTTTTAAAAAAACGATTTTCTGGTCATAATTTGAAAACACAACACAGCTCCTATGTACAAGCACACCCTGTCAGTACTTAAATTTGCCAAGCACACATGGGGGCGTATTTACAAGGACCTTGCACCACGGGGAAATGACTTAAATTTGCAAAGCACTCATGAGGGCGTATTTACAAGGACCTTGCACCACCTTTAAAGTCACTTTTAACGTGGGGAAAATGACGTGAATGTGGCTCGTAAGCTTTGTAAATTTGCCCCCATGTTGACTATGAAACTCTTGAAGAACATATTGTGAAACCTTAATGACTTCAAGAAACGTGTTTTTAAACCGGCAAACAAGCAAATTATTCTCCCATATTCATGGTGGAAAGTGAAATATTTATTTAAAGAAGCAGACACCATTTTGACCTTCTCATAAATGTAAAAAGCATTTCTTTTTTTAAAAAACGATTTTCTGGGCATAATTTGAAAACATAACACAGCTCCTATGTACAAGCACACCCTGTCAGTACTTAAATTTGCCAAGCACACATGGGGGCGTATTTACAAGGACCTTGCACCACGGGGAAATGACTTAAATTTACAAAGCACTCATGAGGGCGTATTTACAAGGACCTTGCACCACCTTTAAAGTCACTTTTAACGTGGAGAAAATGACGTGAATGTGGCTCATAAGCTTTGTAAATTTGCCCCCATGTTGACTATGAAACTCTCGCAGAACATATTGTGAAACCTAAATGACTTCAAGAAACGTGTTTTTAAACCGACAAACAAGCAAATTATTCTCCCATATTCATGGTGGGAAATGAAATATTTATTTAAAGAAGCAAACACCATTTTGTCCTTCTCATAAATGTAAAAAGCATTTCTTTTTTTTTTTGTAAACGATTTTCTGGTCATAATTTGAAAACACAGCACAGCTCTTATGTACAAGCACACTCTGTCAGTACTAATACTTCACATTTTCTCCAATTACAATTTGTCAAAGAAGCAAAATCTTTTTGGAAAATATAATGAATACACTTGACACAAAACAACATTTTAAATGCACAGCTTGCTTCCTTATTTTCTCCATAAACCATACTAGTCTCTATCTAAAGTAAATGAATCTTTTCTTACCTTAGCAAATGCTTTTTGAGTTTGAAAACAAACAGTCTCAGGCACACACCAATTTTTCTTTAGCAGAGCAAAGGGTATGATCTTCTGAGTCTGCAACCAGCAATGGCACAGAAATCCTGTAATTCTTCACACATATCCCTCATGTCAGCCAATCAAAACTCTTCCCTCACTTTTTTCAAATGAACACCCTTCCCCCCTCTGCCCTTTCTGCCTTTTTTCCATAGCAACTACCTCCTGAAAGACCTCTCACACAACAATGTTTCAACTGAACTCTGAACTCTCAGTACACCTGCTTATCCAGTGCAATGTTACTTAAAATGATTTTTTCTTAACCATTCAATTTACATCTTTCAAAGAACTCATCCATGCACCCTAACTTTCTGTTTTCAGCAATCATAATCCACCAATCACTGCTACTGAATCATTAGCACTGAAACTCCACAGTTTTTTTCATAACAAACTCCTACTGTTTCAAATGCCATTTCATTCCCACACTTCATCTGACTGCAGCAGAACATCCTCTCACCATGTTTTCGGTCTGGATTATTGGACATAGTTACATCCACTGGGCTCAAAGGTATGCTGATAATAGAAATTTACACAACCTCAATTTACAAAATGTGGAAATCAACTGGATGGGCCACAGAGGATTAAGATGTCACCAATTGATACCATTGGTGAAAACCTTTTTGCATTTGCCAAACCCTGACCTGTTAATTGTGCACTGTGGAGGAAATGACTTTGATGAGTTCAGGCCTCAGCAAGGCCCAAAGGTACCGAAAGGGTTCGCCCTTCTGTGTACAAAGTCCTTAGACTTACAAATGAAGTTGGCAAGGAAACTGGAAATACAAAAACATAGTTTAATAAACCTTTAAAGGTGGTGATACAACCTCCACAACACTTCTACAGTATTGTACAGAGTAGCACACTGAATACAAGCACATGGCCCCTTTTATACACAGTGGAAGGGGTTCAGCTTACAGCTTAGACAGAGGTTGCAACCACGTAAGGACATTTCCAAATATATCAGTGGGTGGAGCTAACAGTATTTCTAGAACATGGGAGGGCTATGCTAATAAGGAACAACTGTTACTTCTGCTGAGCATGCGCTACACTCTCAAGAAGGACTAATAATAACTGTTGCTAGGTAGAATCCACAGTGTAACTGGCAGAGAGGTAGGACAATCAGAACATTGAGCACATGGCAATGTAGGGCATGAAAAATGGCGAACTCGAAATACAAAATGGAATCCCTATACTAGATATTTGGACTGATGCATTATGGCTTCAGCTAATGCTTAATAATACCGTTGTTTTATTTACAACAGACGACCCTTTCAGCGTTAGCTGAAGCCATTCCATTTCATAGGGTAGTCATCAAACTCATCTTGAATATCAATGCTCATAATGTTAGAAATCTCTTTAGTTAGACTCTTTTGATAAGCAGCTTCGGAAACAGCTTTCTTATTGGGTATACAAGAGGTAATGCAAAGGGAACATATCATAGGACCACATTGAATACACATACAGCAAGAAAAAAGAATTACTACTATTATACAAAGGCCAGTGAGGATCTTCCAACCCCATGTAGTAAATAAGGTCCAAAACCAACTAGAGAAGGTCCATGTACCATTATCAACATGTATGTCAGCAGCTATTTTATGCAGTTTATTTATGGCATTATAAACAGAAGGCGAGTTGTCTGGGATGAAGACACAACAGCTACTTCCAATAAGTCTACAAGCTCCTCCTTTTTCTGCTAATATGACATCTAACACCATTCTGTTTTGCAGGGCAACAATTCTAGTAATTTGCAACTCTTCAGTTACGTTTCCTAGTGCTGCAGCAGTTTGGTTGGTCACTGCCTCTACAACTCTAGTTAATCTTCTTATCTTTCTACTGTTTAGGGCAGCTCCAACAAAAAAGAATAACCCTAGGTTAAAATCTACATATTGCTGCAAACTAGTGTCGGTCTGGTCCACATCATCGATAGATAAAGTACGTTTGTATCTATTCACAGTGGCATTATTCAACAATTTCAAGTCTTTATGATAAGTGGCAGCTGCTAAAAACACTGGTGGTAATAAAAACGATACATAGCATACTCCTGACCAGCCAGCTGGTAATCGATAATATCCTCTATTACCGCATACAAAATATGTATTATGGGATGCTAAAAATGTGCTATTATTCAGACCATCTATATTTAAGACTTTAATACAATCACTAACACCTACAGGGATGTTCCCAACACTTTGTACGCATAAGTCCGCTTGTGCTTGTGCAACTGAGATCACAAATTTTTCACTTTCGACAGTGTCTCTAGTGTTCGTAAAAATGTAGGGAGTAGACTCATTGTCTGGTCGATATTCTTCCCACTCCCATATAGTTCCATTGGCTTGTGGATAGCCGTCTTTATTCTGGTGACATTCTTTGTTTAGTCTAAAAAGTAATCTTCCAACAGCAGGCTTTCTTGTGGCAAATAGAAGAGTATACCAGGCACGACAAGAACCATTATGAGAGAAAGGGAGAGGTATAAACGGTGTTCCCCCCTTCTTCTGGTGCGCTGGCATCATACCACATATCCAGCAATTTGTTTCATTTGTAGCAGTGTGGGTATGATGTAGCATCTGAATGAAGGTGTTATTTACAAAGGACAAGCGGTGTTTTGATTCCTGATAGGGGAGCGTATAAAAGAAATGCTCCTCTGGCACCGGTGTAGAAACCACATATAGATCACGGGCAGGAATTACATCCTCAACAAACCACGTGATAATGGCAACAACTGCCACACTAGCAATAAATCCGAAGGCGCAGATCACTTTCATTCTCTCCATGTTGAACAAATGTCTCGCAAATCTTCCTGAAACAAAAAAAAAAGGCTGTCAGAACTCTTCCCCCAAGGCGGCTGTTGTTTTCTTCACCAACGGGCCAAGACGGGTGTCACTACTCTAATGCAAGGCTGATCCCCCCCCCTTGCCTCATCGGCTCTCCGTTGCACCAACCAAGAGGCCGTTCTGACAGCAGTCTAAACAGCAGAAAACTTCTTCCTGGGTCGAAGGTTGTATCTTCTTACTCCAGAAGTCGTCGGGTCCGGGAAGAACTCCTCTTGCTCATCAGGTACCACAGCAGGGCCTTTCTCTGTAGTCAGGATTTCTCGATGGTCAGTCAACACGGCAGGCTCCACCAATCCGGGTTGCACTCTGCGACAATGAAGGGAGTGAATCCAGTTCTTCCGGTTGGTCACTCGGACGGCCGTTCTTGTTGCGAGCAGAATCTGCTCGGGACCGCACCATCGGGGCTCCAGGCCACTCGTCCTCTCGAACGCCTTGATGAGGACGAAGTCACCGGGTCGGAGACTATGACCCTCACCTGTGGACCGGTCAGGGAGTGCTTCTCGAACCTGTTGATGAATAGAAACCAAGTTATCAGTTAATTGTGCCAGATAGTCATTCATCAATACACAAGGTACATCATATACGGAACTTGGTTTGGGCACTCCCCAAATATTCATGGGACGACCAAACACCACCTCATACGGTGTAAGGCCGGTTCGGGAGTGTGGTACTGATCTTATTGACAACAATGCCAAAGGCAAAGCGTCGGGCCAAGTCAGAGAAGTGGAAGCCTGGATCTTTGCTAGTTTAAGCTTCAGTGTTCCATTGTAGCGTTCCACCAAGCCAGCCGACTGTGGATGGAACACTGCATGAAACTTCTGTTTTATCCCCAGACCTCTCAGAACGTACTTGATAACGTCTGCTATAAAATGAGGCCCGTTATCACTCCATAATAGTCTACAAACACCATACCTAGGGAAAAACTCCTTCAGTAGCACCTTTGCTGTAGTCATTGCAGTATTGTCCTTAGTAGGGTAGGCTTCAATCCATTTACTGAAAGCACACACCACTACCAAGACGTACTTTAGATTATTACAGCGTTCAAGTTGGATATAGTCCATTTGCAGGACTTCAAAAGGTGCAGTAGGTATTTCAAATCCTCCTGCTGGAGTCCGTGTTCCTTTCCCTGGGTTGTATTTAAGACAGATCATACAGGTCTGTACCACTCTCTTGGCCGTGCTAGCAATCTCTGGATGCTCCCAAACTTGCGCAAGCAATTTCACAATCGCTGAAGCTCCAACATGTGCTAGCCCATGTGCCATTTGAACCATAGGTTGGACAAAAGCTGTGGGCAACTTCCACCTATCCATTTGTTTGTTGCGCCAACAACCTTCATCATCCAGTTCTCCATTTTCAGACCATTGCTCTCGTTCTTTATCAGAAGCAACTCTCTGTATTTCCCTCACTTCTTTCCTAGCATCATGCCATCGTTCTGCTTGTGACTTCACAACATACATTGAAGTGGAGTCAGGTCTCATTGCAGTTTCTCGTGCTACTTGGTCAGCGAAAGCATTTCCTTGCCCTACTTTGTCAATAACTTTCTTATGTGCACTGCATTTCACTATAGCTATCTTCTTAGGAAATGTCAGGGCAGTCAAAAGATTGTGCACCAATTCTCCATACATAATTTGTGTTCCGTGTGATGTCAGAAAACCTCTTTCCTTCCAGAGCAGGCCAAAGTCGTGCGCTACTCCGAAAGCATAGCGGCTATCTGTATAAATATTCACACACAACTCTGCACTAAGCTCACATGCTCGTGTCAATGCGATCAGCTCCGCTGCCTGGGCTGATTTCTGTGGAATGCGTGCTGTTTCCACGATAGTATACAAAGTAGTGATGGCATATGCTGCCGAAGTCGTACCATCCGGTAGCTTCAGGCAGGAGCCATCCACCCATAATTCTCCATCTACATCTGAGAAAGGCATATCCTGGAGATCGATACGACCCTTTGTCTGTTCCTCAGTCACAAAAATACAATCATGTGCTTCTTGTGCCTCAGGCTGAGTCGTCGGGAATGGTAACAATGTTGCTGGATTTAACGTAGCACATCTCCTCAATGTGATATGGGGAGCCAGCAACGTTAGTTCATATCCGGTCAGACGGGCACTTGTTAAATGCTGCGTCTTTGTTTGATTCAAAAGGGCGTCAACAGCATGGGGAACCAACACTAACAGCTTGTGAGATAACACTATTCCCTCACTCTGACGTATTGACACAGCTGTCGCTGCGACCGAACGAAAACACCCCGGCAATGCCCGAGCGACAGGATCGAGCAATGCCGAGAAATATGCACACGGACGCTGCCTGTCCCCGTGCATCTGTACTAACACAGATGACGCACATCCATCTCTCTCATGTACATATAATGTGAAAAGTTTCGTGTAATCAGGAGTGCCTAACACTGGTGCTGAACAAAGGGCCTGACGTAACTGTTGGAAAGCGTTTTCACATTCATCTGTCCAAGGAAGGGGAATTGGAGTGTCTTTTGTCAATAGCGCTAACAGTGGTTTGACTATATGTGAAAACCCCAGTATCCACTGCCTACAAAAAGACGTAAGACCCAAAAATGCTCGAACATCTTTCTGTGTAGAAGGTGTTGGTGTGTCCAGGATGGCTTGGATACGATCTGATGTAAGTGCACGCCCCTCCTTAGACAAAAGGTGGCCTAGGTAGGTCACCTTAGGTCTACAGAATTGCAATTTCTTCATAGATACCTTATGATTGTGAGAAGCCAAAAAGGAAAGCAAGGACAACGTACAAGTCTCACATTGCTCAGGGGTGTCAGCAGCCAACAAAATGTCATCGACATATTGAATAAGCACTACCCCCTCAAGCAAGACAAAGGAATCCAACTGTCTTTTCAACGCCTGACTGTAGATACTAGGGCTCTCAGTATAGCCCTGTGGAATTCTACAAAATCTATACGATCGATTATTCAAAGTGAAGCCGAAAAGGTAACGGCTATCAGGGTGAATAGGGATCGAAAAGAAGGCGTTCTTCAGGTCGACAACCGAGAATGTTGTCGCTGTTGGTGGAACCAAGGTAAGGAGTGTCGTGATGTCAGAAACAACAGGGTATTGGGGCACCACTATCTTGTTCACCTCCCGCAAATCAATAATAAATCGATATACCCTAGTATCAGTGTCCCTCTTCAAGATTGGTAAAATAGGACTGTTACAAACATTGTATGGGACTTCTTCCACCACCCCCACTCGGATGAGATCCTGCACAATCTGTATGAGCGCCTCCTCACCCTCCTGTGAAATCCTATATTGAGGCAGGCGTGGTAACACAGCTCCCTCCTTCACACTAATGTGAACCGGAGGAATGACCATCTGTCCCACATCAGTGTCTGAAGTAGCCCACAACGTGTGAGGTAAAGAGGCTAATGGAGCACTTTCAGCGACCATACACACTCTCTCTTTTGCAGGGTAATTGTCATTTAAAATCACGCGTACTCCTTCAAGGGAGCAGCGGATTGTGGCTCTAAAATGTTTCAGCATGTCTAGACCCACAATGTTGTCAGGCGTGTTTGAGGAAAGCAAGAATGAACATGGTGCTGTAAATTTGTCGACATGAAATGCAAGGGGTTGGGATAATGGGCTAAGAGAAGGTGTTCCATCGAACCCTACAGATGTGATCGTTAAGCCAGACAGGGGAGCCCTCGGAACCAATTGTTTAGACAAAGCGCTACGAGTAGCCCCTGTATCAACCAAAAACTGATCAGTAGAACCCAAAACATGTGCTGTAACATAAGGACCCCTCTGATCTACTGGTACTTCAACTGATTCCTCCCCCCATCCTACGCAATCCTATGCATATTGGGAATCATGACTTTCGGGGTGCACATAGTCAGACATCTGATACTGATTTCGTCTATCAAAGGTATTAGACCCTCCCTGTTGTTGCTCCCTAGATTCGAATCTAGCCCTATCATTTAGGTTACCTCGTGGGCCAGAAAAACCCCCACGATTTCTCCCAAAACCTCTACCCCGTCCCATAGCCCTGTGTTCTCGCGCTAAAGGACACTCATTGGCCCAGTGGCCTCGTTGCTTACAATATGCACATTGATCTTTAGCCAAGTCTGTGCGGTTATATGTAGAATCATAAAAACCCCGACCACCTCTATTATTTCCTCTCTGGGGTGGTCCATACACTTGTGCTAACATAACTTTTGTTTTCAAATCCTTAGATTTCTTATCTTCATTACTTTTTGCTTCTAATTCCTGACGCTCGTAATACTGAGCCATAGTCAGGAGGGATGCCGGAGTCGAAGTCGTCCAGGAGCTTTCACTCGCTTTCAACCGAGCTGCTACTCCCGGTAATAAATTTGAAACATATTTGTCTACAAACAGATGTCGACCCGTGTCATCCGTCAGAGACTGACCACTAAAATCATGAAAAGTTTCTTCAAATCGCGTAAAGAAGTCAGAAACTGATTCATCTGTCTTTTGCTTGCAAGATGCTAACATAGTCCAGTCAATCTTTTTAGGGGGAATAATCGTCTTTAATTTAATCAAAATAGCAGCAGGGAGGTCTAGAATGAGCTGGGGTGGTTTCTGCGCAGGTTTCCTAGCTCTGTCCTCCTCCTCAATGTCTTCCCATTTAGCTTTAAACGTCACTAAATCATCAATTTTCCGTACTGATCTCCACATGTCAGGGGGTAATATAAGACCAAAGAATAAATCAACGTCAGCTAATGTCATAGTACAAGAATTCAAAGCCCCCTCAACTTCCTCATAAAAGGCAGCAGGATTTTTCCGTGGGTCAGGTAACGCTTTCTTTAAGGCCATAACATCCGCTCTATTCCAAGGAGTATATACCCAATTATAGATAAAATACCCTCGGGCATCAGCTGAATCTTTATCTGAACTAGTACCCGCTCCTTTAGGAGGAACATACAAAGGCGCTGCCTCTCGCATAGGTTTAACATGCACAATATCGACCTTATCTGAAGAAAAGATAGGTGATTGTTTCCCGTCGCCACTCAAACCCGTCTCTTTGTCGTCCACCGTCTTTTGTCGCTTTTCTTCTCGTAACCGAGACGCCTCATCCCGCAATACGAATAACCGTCGAACTGCATCAGCTGCCTGGGAAGGAGAAAAGAGACCTTTACGCAATTCTTTCTTATCTTGTATTATGTCATCAGGTTCAAGAACAGGAGAATATTTTCGAAAAGCCCCGACTACTTCATCAGAAAAGGTTTCAAGAAAATAAATGTTTTCCCTGTCCGGCCATTTTTCAAGAGACAACAATATTTCAGCAAGAGGAATTGTACCCTTAAGAATACGATAAGAAATTTGTCGGAGCTCCGCCATACGATCAGATGTTAGCTTAGACCGCGTGTCTACCTTATCTTTAAATGATCCAGAATCCTCATCTTCCCCTTTCGGAGCAGACGGGCCAGCATACGGAGGCGGAGAACGATCTAGTAATGAAAAATCATCATCAGAATTATTAAGGACAGGATAAAGAGGCCGACGAATGGGATATTGGCCAGATATCTGCAATCTACGTTCCTTTTCCCGTTTTTCTTCCGCGTCTTTTTGTTCACGTTGTCTCATTTCTTGCGCCTTCTCACGCACATTCTTCCTCTGCTCTTTCTCAATCAGCGCATGTTCACGTTTCTCACGCTCACGTACTTCTTTCACCCACATTCGCACACTCTCAAACATATCTTGTCTCGCTCGGCGCTTACACAGGCACTGTTCCACATACTCAATTTTGCGCACATCAAACGAACCATACAAAGGCCATCTCCACTCAGGATCCTTCTTGGTATACTTCCTCCACAATGTGCTGTACATTATAGGGGAAAGACCAAACTTAATGTACATATCCCTATTTGGCGTCCCTTCTGGGGGAGCCGGCTGCGATTCTTCAAGACTTAACCGGTTTCCACAGCAGCACCACTTACGTAGTGCGCTAAAAGTAGACATGCTAGAAATAGTGCGAAATACGCAATATTATACAGAAAAATGGCACTTAATCGTTGCGCCGCTCACAACCATATGTTGGAGAAAAATCTCCACATTGCCTACCTATATGTGTTGCAACGCATATATACCCATATTCATAATCATAATATGATCGATCATCCAAACATCTCCATATCCATATCCATATCCATAAGCCACAGCAAGCGTATCCTAAAACTGCCTTGCTAATCACTGGCTACCATAAACACTCACAGTAATTACCATACATTGGTCCTTACCAAGCACGAGCGTCCAGATTCCACTTGCCAAGTTCCACAATTTGCTCAAACAGCTTATCCACAGCAAACCGACAGAAGAGGTCTCAGTCGAAGACCGGCGCCACCCAGATGGTCAGATCGGAAGGAAGGAAGAAATACCTCAGGATGCCAGGACTAAAGACGCCGCTGGCAGTGATCACTTCCCCGGCAGAGTTCCACTCCTTCGTCACGACCAGTCCTTCGAGCCTCCGAGTCGCCGATGAGCCCCACGTGACGGGCGCCAATTGATGAGTTCAGGCCTCAGCAAGGCCCAAAGGTACCGAAAGGGTTCGCCCTTCTGTGTACAAAGTCCTTAGACTTACAAATGAAGTTGGCAAGGAAACTGGAAATACAAAAACATAGTTTAATAAACCTTTAAAGGTGGTGATACAACCTCCACAACACTTCTACAGTATTGTACAGAGTAGCACACTGAATACAAGCACATGGCCCCTTTTATACACAGTGGAAGGGGTTCAGCTTACAGCTTAGACAGAGGTTGCAACCACGTAAGGACATTTCCAAATATATCAGTGGGTGGAGCTAACAGTATTTCTAGAACATGGGAGGGCTATGCTAATAAGGAACAACTGTTACTTCTGCTGAGCATGCGCTACACTCTCAAGAAGGACTAATAATAACTGTTGCTAGGTAGAATCCACAGTGTAACTGGCAGAGAGGTAGGACAATCAGAACATTGAGCACATGGCAATGTAGGGCATGAAAAATGGCGAACTCGAAATACAAAATGGAATCCCTATACTAGATATTTGGACTGATGCATTATGGCTTCAGCTAATGCTTAATAATACCGTTGTTTTATTTACAACAACTTGGGCACTTTGACTGGGGTAGGTCTGGAAATGCTTTTAAAGGACACCTTTGAGCAATTGATGGCACTTTTTCCTCAAACTGCCTTGGTATATTCAAATATATGCCAAAGACAGAAATGGAGGTGGTCCAACCAATTTTGTCCACAAATTGAGAAATCGAGGAAGCATGTAAATAAGTCTGTTTCAGCTTACATGAGAGACCATGGAATGGGCTCCATCTACAACAATAACTTGCGTTACTACATGCAAGATATCTACAGAGGAGATGGAGTTCACTTCTCAGATGAGGGGAACAGAATTTTCATCCTGAATTTAAGACTATGTATTGGTACCTACTTATAAGTACCTAAATCTACCAGAGACCCAAAAGCTCTTCTCAGAGCTACCCTAACTATGATCACTCTAAACAAATTTTAAATGTAACTTTTTTTTTACTAATTTTCACGATTTACGCTTTCCGGAGCGCTACCCGGTTCGCGAACCGGACGCTAACCGCACGAAAACTTGAAAAAAAATGTGGGGTTTTTTTCCCACATATGGGCCTCCTCAGCCACCCTCAGAAAACCTAGGGGGTCAGGATACGTCTCCCGTGCCCCCTTATACCCATTTCCCACATTGTTTTTCCTCCATCTTGTGATTAAATTCGACCGAAACACAAGATGGCGGACTGCCGTTACGCTACCGGTTAGCTACCCGGTTCGCGTACCGGGTAGCGCCTCTACCGCGAAAAAACAGAATTTTTTTTTTAATTGTTTGCCCCGCAGGACCCTTTAATAGCCCCCTCATCAATCCTAGGGTGTCAGGAGGGGTCTACCTTGCCCCCTTTCATTAATTTCCCCCTTCGTTTTTCTTCACCTCTTGTCTCTCGATCCTACCGAGAGACAAGATGGCGGCCGCCCCGGACTGTTTAGAATGTTGACAGACACCGGAGAGCCAATCAGCTTCGCTTCGCGAAGTTCCGTTACGCGTCAGGTACGCGAACCGGGGCACTAACCGGAGCGCTGTTACAGATATATATATTTTTTTGAACGTGAATTTATCAAAATCCACTGGAGCATATATATTGAAACCTAGCAAAGGCACATCGGGCAAACAATATCTACAATTTTGCCAAGTTTCGTGGAAATCCATTCAGCCGTTCGAGCTAAAAGTGAGTCCAACCGCCCTATGGAAAATTGCATGGGAAAAACGCGTTTTGGGACCCCCCTTTTTTCTCGGCCCCCCTTGACGAAACCCCCCCAACTTTTCAGGGGCTGCTCAGAAACAAAATGTTCCATTTTCCTGAAAATTTCAGCCAATTCCGTCCTCAAACGCCAAAGTTATTCGACATAGAATTTTCAAAAATCCCATAGGAAAAAAATCCTAACTATATATACCTACTGGCGACTGCCAGTAGGTAATATATATATATATATATATATATATATATATATATATATATATATATATATATATATATATATATGCCACCAAATGCCCTGAAGCAATTCGAAAGGGCACACCACGATCCTCTGCCATCCGGCCTGTCTGCCCATGCACAGTTCCTCACCCCCTCTCCATGTGTAACCTGATCCGACGCGTTTCTGGGCCATCCGCCCCTTAATCATGGATTTGTCATACACGAGGCGTCAAGGCTCACCTTCTGTAATCAATGCAATTTTATTGATTTACTCCGCCCTAAGTGGGTGTGGCTAATTGTTCGTCATGCAGCATGCTGGTTGACGTAGTCCAAATAAAGGTGGCAACATTAGTCCTTCAGTAGGTTTCTGCCTCGTGTATTAGTTTGACATCTATTAATCCTTTAGTAGGAAGGGAGAGCAGGGTACAGGCGCTGTATTGTAACGCCGAGTCTCGTGCTGCAAGGCAAGCAGTGTAGCCTCGTCAAGATCTCCTCGCACACAGTGACATTCCGTGTGCAGCAGAGGTGCTCCTTTCCACGACCAGGAACCGCCGTGCAATCCATACGCCACCAAATGCCCTGAAGCAATTCGAAAGGGCACATCACGATCCTCTGCCATCCGGCCTGTCTGCCCATACACAGTTCCTCACCCCCTCTCCATGTGTAACCTGATCCGACGCGTTTCTGGGCCATCCGCCCCTTAATCATGGATTTGTCATACACGAGGCGTCAAGGCTCACCTTCTGTAATCAATGCAATTTTATTGATTTACTCCGCCCTAAGTGGGTGTGGCTAATTGTTCGTCATGCAGCATGCTGGTTGACGTAGTCCAAATAAAGGTGGCAACATTAGTCCTTCAGTAGGTTTCTGCCTCGTGTATTAGTTTGACATCTATTAATCCTTTAGTAGGAAGGGAGAGCAGGGTACAGGCGCTGTATTGTAACGCCGAGTCTCGTGCTGCAAGGCAAGCAGTGTAGCCTCGTCAAGATCTCCTCGCACACAGTGACATTCCGTGTGCAGCAGAGGTGCTCCTTTCCACGACCAGGAACCGCCGTGCAATCCATACGCCACCAAATGCCCTGAAGCAATTCGAAAGGGCACACCACGATCCTCTGCCATCCGGCCTGTCTGCCCATACACAGCTCCTCACCCCCTCTCCATGTGTAACCTGATCCGACGCGTTTCTGGGCCATCCGCCCCTTAATCATGGATTTGTCATACACGAGGCGTCAAGGCTCACCTTCTGGAATCAATGCAATTTTATTGATTTACTCCGCCCTAAGTGGGTGTGGCTAATTGTTCGTCATGCAGCATGCTGGTTGACGTAGTCCAAATGAAGGTGGCAACATTAGTCCTTCAGTAGGTTTCTGCCTCGTGTATTAGTTTGACATCTATTAATCCTTTAGTAGGAAGGGAGAGCAGGGTACAGGCGCTGTATTGTAACGCCGAGTCTCGTGCTGCAAGGCAAGCAGTGTAGCCTCGTCAAGATCTCCTCGCACACAGTGACATTCCGTGTGCAGCAGAGGTGCTCCTTTCCACGACCAGGAACCGCCGTGCAATCCATATGCCACCAAATGCCCTGAAGCAATTCGAAAGGGCACACCACGATCCTCTGCCATCCGGCCTGTCTGCCCATGCACAGCTCCTCACCCCCTCTCCATGTGTAACCTGATCCGACACGTTTCTGGGCCATCCGCCCCTTAATCATGGATTTGTCATACACGAGGCGTCAAGGCTCACCTTCTGTAATCAATGCAATTTTATTTATTTACTCCGCCCTAAGTGGGTGTGGCTAATTGTTCGTCATGCAGCATGCTGGTTGACGTAGTCCAAATGAAGGTGGCAACATTAGTCCTTCAGTAGGTTTCTGCCTCGTGTATTAGTTTGACATCTATTAATCCTTTAGTAGGAAGGGAGAGCAGGGTACAGGCGCTGTATTGTAACGCCGAGTCTCGTGCTGCAAGGCAAGCAGTGTAGCCTCGTCAAGATCTCCTCGCACACAGTGACATTCCGTGTGCAGCAGAGGTGCTCCTTTCCACGACCAGGAACCGCCGTGCAATCCATACGCCACCAAATGCCCTGAAGCAATTCGAAAGGGCACACCACGATCCTCTGCCATTCGGCCTGTCTGCCCATGCACAGCTCCTCACCCCCTCTCCATGTGTAACCTGATCCGACGCGTTTCTGGGCCATCCGCCCCTTAATCATGGATTTGTCATACACGAGGCGTCAAGGCTCACCTTCTGTAATCAATGCAATTTTATTGATTTACTCCGCCCTAAGTGGGTGTGGCTAATTGTTCGTCATGCAGCATGCTGGTTGACGTAGTCCAAATGAAGGTGGCAACATTAGTCCTTCAGTAGGTTTCTGCCTCGTGTATTAGTTTGACATCTATTAATCCTTTAGTAGGATGGGAGAGCAGGGTACAGGCGCTGTATTGTAATGCCGAGTCTCGTGCTGCAAGGCAAGCAGTGTAGCCTCGTCAAGATCTCCTCGCACACAGTGACATTCCGTGTGCAGCAGAGGTGCTCCTTTCCACGACCAGGAACCGCCGTGCAATCCATACGCCACCAAATGCCCTGAAGCAATTTGAAAGGGCACACCACGATCCTCTGCCATCCGGCCTGTCTGCCCATGCACAGCTCCTCACCCCCTCTCCATGTGTAACCTGATCCGACGCGTTTCTGGGCCATCCGCCCCTTAATCATGGATTTGTCATACACGAGGCGTCAAGGCTCACCTTCTGTAATCAATGCAATTTTATTGATTTACTCCGCCCTAAGTGGGTGTGGCTAATTGTTCGTCATGCAGCATGCTGGTTGACGTAGTCCAAATGAAGGTGGCAACATTAGTCCTTCAGTAGGTTTCTGCCTCGTGTATTAGTTTGACATCTATTAATCCTTTAGTAGGAAGGGAGAGCAGGGTACAGGCTCTGTATTGTAACGCCGAGTCTCTTGCTGCAAGGCAAGCAGTGTAGCCTCGTCAAGATCTCCTCGCACACAGTGACATTCCGTGTGCAGCAGAGGTGCTCCTTTCCACGACCAGGAACCGCCGTGCAATCCATACGCCACCAAATGCCCTGAAGCAATTCGAAAGGGCACACCACGATCCTCTGCCATCCGGCCTGTCTGCCCATGCACAGCTCCTCACCCCCTCTCCATGTGTAACCTGATCCGACGCGTTTCTGGGCCATCCGCCCCTTAATCATGGATTTGTCATACACGAGGCGTCAAGGCTCACCTTCTGTAATCAATGCAATTTTATTGATTTACTCCGCCCTAAGAGGGTGTGGCTAATTGTTCGTCATGCAGCATGCTGGTTGACGTAGTCCAAATGAAGGTGGCAACATTAGTCCTTCAGTAGGTTTCTGCCTCGTGTATTAGTTTGACATCTATTAATCCTTTAGTAGGAAGGGAGAGCAGGGTACAGGCGCTGTATTGTAACGCCGAGTCTCGTGCTGCAAGGCAAGCAGTGTAGCCTCGTCAAGATCTCCTCGCACACAGTGACATTCCGTGTGCAGCAGAGGTGCTCCTTTCCACGACCAGGAACCGCCGTGCAATCCATACGCCACCAAATGCCCTGAAGCAATTCGAAAGGGCACACCACGATCCTCTGCCATCCGGCCTGTCTGCCCATGCACAGCTCCTCACCCCCTCTCCATGTGTAACCTGATCCGACGCGTTTCTGGGCCATCCGCCCCTTAATCATGGATTTGTCATACACGAGGCGTCAAGGCTCACCTTCTGTAATCAATGCAATTTTATTGATTTACTCCGCCCTAAGTGGGTGTGGCTAATTGTTCGTCATGCAGCATGCTGGTTGACGTAGTCCAAATGAAGGTGGCAACATTAGTCCTTCAGTAGGTTTCTGCCTCGTGTATTAGTTTGACATCTATTAATCCTTTAGTAGGAAGGGAGAGCAGGGTACAGGCGCTGTATTGTAACGCCGAGTCTCTTGCTGCAAGGCAAGCAGTGTAGCCTCGTCAAGATCTCCTCGCACACAGTGACATTCCGTGTGCAGCAGAGGTGCTCCTTTCCACGACCAGGAACCGCCGTGCAATCCATGCGCCACCAAATGCCCTGAAGCAATTCGAAAGGGCACACCACGATCCTCTGCCATCCGGCCTGTCTGCCCATACACAGTTCCTCACCCCCTCTCCATGTGTAACCTGATCCGACGCGTTTCTGGGCCATCCGCCCCTTAATCATGGATTTGTCATACACGAGGCGTCAAGGCTCACCTTCTGTAATCAATGCAATTTTATTGATTTACTCCGCCCTAAGTGGGTGTGGCTAATTGTTCGTCATGCAGCATGCTGGTTGACGTAGTCCAAATAAAGGTGGCAACATTAGTCCTTCAGTAGGTTTCTGCCTCGTGTATTAGTTTGACATCTATTAATCCTTTAGTAGGAAGGGAGAGCAGGGTACAGGCGCTGTATTCTAACGCCGAGTCTCGTGCTGCAAGGCAAGCAGTGTAGCCTCGTCAAGATCTCCTCGCACACAGTGACATTCCGTGTGCAGCAGAGGTGCTCCTTTCCACGACCAGGAACTGCCGTGCAATCCATACGCCACCAAATGCCCTGAAGCAATTCGAAAGGGCACACCACGATCCTCTGCCATCCGGCCTGTCTGCCCATACACAGCTCCTCACCCCCTCTCCATGTGTAACCTGATCCGACGCGTTTCTGGGCCATCCGCCCCTTAATCATGGATTTGTCATACACGAGGCGTCAAGGCTCACCTTCTGTAATCAATGCAATTTTATTGATTTACTCCGCCCTAAGTGGGTGTGGCTAATTGTTCGTCATGCAGCATGCTGGTTGACGTAGTCCAAATGAAGGTGGCAACATTAGTCCTTCAGTAGGTTTCTGCCTCGTGTATTAGTTTGACATCTATTAATCCTTTAGTAGGAAGGGAGAGCAGGGTACAGGCGCTGTATTGTAACGCCGAGTCTCGTGCTGCAAGGCAAGCAGTGTAGCCTCGTCAAGATCTCCTCGCACACAGTGACATTCCGTGTGCAGCAGAGGTGCTCCTTTCCACGACCAGGAACCGCCGTGCAATCCATATGCCACCAAATGCCCTGAAGCAATTCGAAAGGGCACACCACGATCCTCTGCCATCCGGCCTGTCTGCCCATGCACAGCTCCTCACCCCCTCTCCATGTGTAACCTGATCCGACGCGTTTCTGGGCCATCCGCCCCTTAATCATGGATTTGTCATACACGAGGCGTCAAGGCTCACCTTCTGTAATCAATGCAATTTTATTGATTTACTCCGCCCTAAGTGGGTGTGGCTAATTGTTTGTCATGCAGCATGCTGGTTGACGTAGTCCAAATGAAGGTGGCAACATTAGTCCTTCAGTAGGTTTCTGCCTCGTGTATTAGTTTGACATCTATTAATCCTTTAGTAGGAAGGGAGAGCAGGGTACAGGCGCTGTATTGTAACGCCGAGTCTCGTGCTGCAAGGCAAGCAGTGTAGCCTCGTCAAGATCTCCTCGCACACAGTGACATTCCGTGTGCAGCAGAGGTGCTCCTTTCCACGACCAGGAACCGCCGTGCAATCCATACGCCACCAAATGCCCTGAAGCAATTCGAAAGGGCACACCACGATCCTCTGCCATCCGGCCTGTCTGCCCATGCACAGCTCCTCACCCCCTCTCCATGTGTAACCTGATCCGACGCGTTTCTGGGCCATCCGCCCCTTAATCATGGATTTGTCATGCACGAGGCGTCAAGGCTCACCTTCTGTAATCAATGCAATTTTATTGATTTACTCCGCCCTAAATGGGTGTGGCTAATTGTTCGTCATGCAGCATGCTGGTTGACGTAGTCCAAATGAAGGTGGCAACATTAGTCCTTCAGTAGGTTTCTGCCTCGTGTATTAGTTTGACATCTATTAATCCTTTAGTAGGAAGGGAGAGCAGGGTACAGGCGCTGTATTGTAATGCCGAGTCTCGTGTTGCAAGGCAAGCAGTGTAGCCTCGTCAAGATCTCCTCGCACACAGTGACATTCCGTGTGCAGCAGAGGTGCTCCTTTCCACGACCAGGAACCGCCGTGCAATCCATACGCCACCAAATGCCCTGAAGCAATTTGAAAGGGCACACCACGATCCTCTGCCATCCGGCCTGTCTGCCCATGCACAGCTCCTCACCCCCTCTCCATGTGTAACCTGATCCGACGCGTTTCTGGGCCATCCGCCCCTTAATCATGGATTTGTCATACACGAGGCGTCAAGGCTCACCTTCTGTAATCAATGCAATTTTATTGATTTACTCCGCCCTAAGTGGGTGTGGCTAATTGTTCGTCATGCAGCATGCTGGTTGACGTAGTCCAAATGAAGGTGGCAACATTAGTCCTTCAGTAGGTTTCTGCCTCGTGTATTAGTTTGACATCTATTAATCCTTTAGTAGGAAGGGAGAGCAGGGTACAGGTGCTGTATTGTAACGCCGAGTCTCTTGCTGCAAGGCAAGCAGTGTAGCCTCGTCAAGATCTCCTCGCACACAGTGACATTCCGTGTGCAGCAGAGGTGCTCCTTTCCACGACCAGGAACCGCCGTGCAATCCATACGCCACCAAATGCCCTGAAGCAATTCGAAAGGGCACACCACGATCCTCTGCCATCCGGCCTGTCTGCCCATGCACAGCTCCTCACCCCCTCTCCATGTGTAACCTGATCCGACGCGTTTCTGGGCCATCCGCCCCTTAATCATGGATTTGTCATACACGAGGCGTCAAGGCTCACCTTCTGGAATCAATGCAATTTTATTGATTTACTCCGCCCTAAGAGGGTGTGGCTAATTGTTCGTCATGCAGCATGCTGGTTGACGTAGTCCAAATGAAGGTGGCAACATTAGTCCTTCAGTAGGTTTCTGCCTCGTGTATTAGTTTGACATCTATTAATCCTTTAGTAGGAAGGGAGAGCAGGGTACAGGCGCTGTATTGTAACGCCGAGTCTCGTGCTGCAAGGCAAGCAGCGTAGCCTCGTCAAGATCTCCTCGCACACAGTGACATTCCGTGTGCAGCAGAGGTGCTCCTTTCCACGAACAGGAACCGCCGTGCAATCCATACGCCATCAAATGCCCAGAAGCAATTCGAAAGGGCAAACCACGATCCTCTGCCATCCGGCCTGTCTGCCCATGCACAGCTCCTCACCCCCTCTCCATGTGTAACCTGATCCGACGCGTTTCTGGGCCATCCGCCCCTTAATCATGGATTTGTCATACACGAGGCGTTAAGGCTTACCTTCTGTAATCAATGCAATTTTATTGATTTACTCCGCCCTAAGTGGGTGTGGCTAATTGTTCGTCATGCAGCATGCTGGTTGACGTAGTCCAAATGAAGGTGACAACATTAGTCCTTCAGTAGGTTTCTGGCTCGTGTATTAGTTTGACATCTATTAATCCTTTAGTAGGAAGGGAGAGCAGGGTACAGGCGCTGTATTGTAACGCCGAGTCTCGTGCTGCAAGGCAAGCAGTGTAGCCTCGTCAAGATCTCCTCGCACACAGTGACATTCCGTGTGCAGCAGAGGTGCTCCTTTCCACGACCAGGAACCGCCGTGCAATCCATACGCCACCAAATGCCCTGAAGCAATTCGAAAGGGCACACCACGATCCTCTGCCATCCGGCCTGTCTGCCCATGCACAGCTCCTCACCCCCTCTCCATGTGTAACCTGATCCGACGCGTTTCTGGGCCATCCGCCCCTTAATCATGGATTTGTCATACATGAGGCGTCAAGGCTCACCTTCTGTAATCAATGCAATTTTATTGATTTACTCCGCCCTAAGTGGGTGTGGCTAATTGTTCGTCATGCAGCATGCTGGTTGACGTAGTCCAAATGAAGGTGACAACATTAGTCCTTCAGTAGGTTTCTGGCTCGTGTATTAGTTTGACATCTATTAATCCTTTAGTAGGAAGGGAGAGCAGGGTACAGGCGCTGTATTGTAACGCCGAGTCTCGTGCTGCAAGGCAAGCAGTGTAGCCTCGTCAAGATCTCCTCGCACACAGTGACATTCCGTGTGCAGCAGAGGTGCTCCTTTCCACGACCAGGAACCGCCGTGCAATCCATACGCCACCAAATGCCCTGAAGCAATTCGAAAGGGCACACCACGATCCTCTGCCATCCGGCCTGTCTGCCCATGCACAGCTCCTCACCCCCTCTCCATGTGTAACCTGATCCGACGCGTTTCTGGGCCATCCGCCCCTTAATCATGGATTTGTCATACACGAGGCGTCAAGGCTCACCTTCTGTAATCAATGCAATTTTATTGATTTACTCCGCCCTAAGTGGGTGTGGCTAATTGTTCGTCATGCAGCATGCTGGTTGACGTAGTCCAAATGAAGGTGGCAACATTAGTCCTTCAGTAGGTTTCTGCCTCGTGTATTAGTTTGACATCTATTAATCCTTTAGTAGGAAGGGAGAGCAGGGTACAGGCGCTGTATTGTAACGCCGAGTCTCTTGCTGCAAGGCAAGCAGTGTAGCCTCGTCAAGATCTCCTCGCACACAGTGACATTCCGTGTGCAGCAGAGGTGCTCCTTTCCACGACCAGGAACCGCCGTGCAATCCATGCGCCACCAAATGCCCTGAAGCAATTCGAAAGGGCACACCACGATCCTCTGCCATCCGGCCTGTCTGCCCATACACAGTTCCTCACCCCCTCTCCATGTGTAACCTGATCCGACGCGTTTCTGGGCCATCCGCCCCTTAATCATGGATTTGTCATACACGAGGCGTCAAGGCTCACCTTCTGTAATCAATGCAATTTTATTGATTTACTCCGCCCTAAGTGGGTGTGGCTAATTGTTCGTCATGCAGCATGCTGGTTGACGTAGTCCAAATAAAGGTGGCAACATTAGTCCTTCAGTAGGTTTCTGCCTCGTGTATTAGTTTGACATCTATTAATCCTTTAGTAGGAAGGGAGAGCAGGGTACAGGCGCTGTATTGTAACGCCGAGTCTCGTGCTGCAAGGCAAGCAGTGTAGCCTCGTCAAATTCTCCTCGCACACAGTGACATTCCGTGTGCAGCAGAGGTGCTCCTTTCCACGACCAGGAACTGCCGTGCAATCCATACGCCACCAAATGCCCTGAAGCAATTCGAAAGGGCACACCACGATCCTCTGCCATCCGGCCTGTCTGCCCATACACAGCTCCTCACCCCCTCTCCATGTGTAACCTGATCCGACGCGTTTCTGGGCCATCCGCCCCTTAATCATGGATTTGTCATACACGAGGCGTCAAGGCTCACCTTCTGTAATCAATGCAATTTTATTGATTTACTCCGCCCTAAGTGGGTGTGGCTAATTGTTCGTCATGCAGCATGCTGGTTGACGTAGTCCAAATGAAGGTGGCAACATTAGTCCTTCAGTAGGTTTCTGCCTCGTGTATTAGTTTGACATCTATTAATCCTTTAGTAGGAAGGGAGAGCAGGGTACAGGCGCTGTATTGTAACGCCGAGTCTCGTGCTGCAAGGCAAGCAGTGTAGCCTCGTCAAGATCTCCTCGCACACAGTGACATTCCGTGTGCAGCAGAGGTGCTCCTTTCCACGACCAGGAACCGCCGTGCAATCCATATGCCACCAAATGCCCTGAAGCAATTCGAAAGGGCACACCATGATCCTCTGCCATCCGGCCTGTCTGCCCATGCACAGCTCCTCACCCCCTCTCCATGTGTAACCTGATCCGACGCGTTTCTGGGCCATCCGCCCCTTAATCATGGATTTGTCATACACGAGGCGTCAAGGCTCACCTTCTGTAATCAATGCAATTTTATTGATTTACTCCGCCCTAAGTGGGTGTGGCTAATTGTTCGTCATGCAGCATGCTGGTTGACGTAGTCCAAATGAAGGTGGCAACATTAGTCCTTCAGTAGGTTTCTGCCTCGTGTATTAGTTTGACATCTATTAATCCTTTAGTAGGAAGGGAGAGCAGGGTACAGGCGCTGTATTGTAACGCCGAGTCTCGTGCTGCAAGGCAAGCAGTGTAGCCTCGTCAAGATCTCCTCGCACACAGTGACATTCCGTGTGCAGCAGAGGTGCTCCTTTCCACGACCAGGAACCGCCGTGCAATCCATACGCCACCAAATGCCCTGAAGCAATTCGAAAGGGCACACCACGATCCTCTGCCATCCGGCCTGTCTGCCCATGCACAGCTCCTCACCCCCTCTCCATGTGTAACCTGATCCGACGCGTTTCTGGGCCATCCGCCCCTTAATCATGGATTTGTCATACACGAGGCGTCAAGGCTCACCTTCTGTAATCAATGCAATTTTATTGATTTACTCCGCCCTAAATGGGTGTGGCTAATTGTTCGTCATGCAGCATGCTGGTTGACGTAGTCCAAATGAAGGTGGCAACATTAGTCCTTCAGTAGGTTTCTGCCTCGTGTATTAGTTTGACATCTATTAATCCTTTAGTAGGAAGGGAGAGCAGGGTACAGGCGCTGTATTGTAATGCTGAGTCTCGTGTTGCAAGGCAAGCAGTGTAGCCTCGTCAAGATCTCCTCGCACACAGTGACATTCCGTGTGCAGCAGAGGTGCTCCTTTCCACGACCAGGAACCGCCGTGCAATCCATACGCCACCAAATGCCCTGAAGCAATTTGAAAGGGCACACCACGATCCTCTGCCATCCGGCCTGTCTGCCCATGCACAGCTCCTCACCCCCTCTCCATGTGTAACCTGATCCGACGCGTTTCTGGGCCATCCGCCCCTTAATCATGGATTTGTCATACACGAGGCGTCAAGGCTCACCTTCTGTAATCAATGCAATTTTATTGATTTACTCCGCCCTAAGTGGGTGTGGCTAATTGTTCGTCATGCAGCATGCTGGTTGACGTAGTCCAAATGAAGGTGGCAACATTAGTCCTTCAGTAGGTTTCTGCCTCGTGTATTAGTTTGACATCTATTAATCCTTTAGTAGGAAGGGAGAGCAGGGTACAGGCGCTGTATTGTAACGCCGAGTCTCTTGCTGCAAGGCAAGCAGTGTAGCCTCGTCAAGATCTCCTCGCACACAGTGACATTCCGTGTGCAGCAGAGGTGCTCCTTTCCACGACCAGGAACCGCCGTGCAATCCATACGCCACCAAATGCCCTGAAGCAATTCGAAAGGGCACACCACGATCCTCTGCCATCCGGCCTGTCTGCCCATGCACAGCTCCTCACCCCCTCTCCATGTGTAACCTGATCCGACGCGTTTCTGGGCCATCCGCCCCTTAATCATGGATTTGTCATACACGAGGCGTCAAGGCTCACCTTCTGGAATCAATGCAATTTTATTGATTTACTCCGCCCTAAGAGGGTGTGGCTAATTGTTCGTCATGCAGCATGCTGGTTGACGTAGTCCAAATGAAGGTGGCAACATTAGTCCTTCAGTAGGTTTCTGCCTCGTGTATTAGTTTGACATCTATTAATCCTTTAGTAGGAAGGGAGAGCAGGGTACAGGCGCTGTATTGTAACGCCGAGTCTCGTGCTGCAAGGCAAGCAGCGTAGCCTCGTCAAGATCTCCTCGCACACAGTGACATTCCGTGTGCAGCAGAGGTGCTCCTTTCCACGAACAGGAACCGCCGTGCAATCCATACGCCATCAAATGCCCAGAAGCAATTCGAAAGGGCAAACCACGATCCTCTGCCATCCGGCCTGTCTGCCCATGCACAGCTCCTCACCCCCTCTCCATGTGTAACCTGATCCGACGCGTTTCTGGGCCATCCGCCCCTTAATCATGGATTTGTCATACACGAGGCGTTAAGGCTCACCTTCTGTAATCAATGCAATTTTATTGATTTACTCCGCCCTAAGTGGGTGTGGCTAATTGTTCGTCATGCAGCATGCTGGTTGACGTAGTCCAAATGAAGGTGACAACATTAGTCCTTCAGTAGGTTTCTGGCTCGTGTATTAGTTTGACATCTATTAATCCTTTAGTAGGAAGGGAGAGCAGGGTACAGGCGCTGTATTGTAACGCCGAGTCTCGTGCTGCAAGGCAAGCAGTGTAGCCTCGTCAAGATCTCCTCGCACACAGTGACATTCCGTGTGCAGCAGAGGTGCTCCTTTCCACGACCAGGAACCGCCGTGCAATCCATACGCCACCAAATGCCCTGAAGCAATTCGAAAGGGCACACCACGATCCTCTGCCATCCGGCCTGTCTGCCCATGCACAGCTCCTCACCCCCTCTCCATGTGTAACCTGATCCGACGCGTTTCTGGGCCATCCGCCCCTTAATCATGGATTTGTCATACATGAGGCGTCAAGGCTCACCTTCTGTAATCAATGCAATTTTATTGATTTACTCCGCCCTAAGTGGGTGTGGCTAATTGTTCGTCATGCAGCATGCTGGTTGACGTAGTCCAAATGAAGGTGGCAACATTAGTCCTTCAGTAGGTTTCTGCCTCGTGTATTAGTTTGACATCTATTAATCCTTTAGTAGGAAGGGAGAGCAGGGTACAGGCGCTGTATTGTAACGCCGAGTCTCTTGCTGCAAGGCAAGCCGTGTAGCCTCGTCAAGATCTCCTCGCACACAGTGACATTCCGTGTGCAGCAGAGGTGCTCCTTTCCACGACCAGGAACCGCCGTGCAATCCATATGCCACCAAATGCCCTGAAGCAATTCGAAAGGGCACACCACGATCCTCTGCCATCCGGCCTGTCTGCCCATGCACAGCTCCTCACCCCCTCTCCATGTGTAACCTGATCCGACGCGTTTCTGGGCCATCCGCCCCTTAATCATGGATTTGTCAAACACGAGGCGTCAAGGCTCACCTTCTGTAATCAATGCAATTTTATTGATTTACTCCGCCCTAAGAGGGTGTGGCTAATTGTTCGTCATGCAGCATGCTGGTTGACGTAGTCCAAATGAAGGTGGCAACATTAGTCCTTCAGTAGGTTTCTGCCTCGTGTATTAGTTTGACATCTATTAATCCTTTAGTAGGAAGGGAGAGCAGGGTACAGGCGCTGTATTGTAACGCCGAGTCTCGTGCTGCAAGGCAAGCAGCGTAGCCTCGTCAAGATCTCCTCGCACACAGTAACATTCCGTGTGCAGCAGAGGTGCTCCTTTCCACGAACAGGAACCGCCGTGCAATCCATACGCCACCAAATGCCCAGAAGCAATTCGAAAGGGCACACCACGATCCTCTGCCATCCGGCCTGTCTGCCCATGCACAGCTCCTCACCCCCTCTCCATGTGTAACCTGATCCGACGCGTTTCTGGGCCATCCGCCCCTTAATCATGGATTTGTCATACACGAGGCGTCAAGGCTCACCTTCTTTAATCAATGCAATTTTATTGATTTACTCCGCCCTAAGTGGGTGTGGCTAATTGTTCGTCATGCAGCATGCTGGTTGACGTAGTCCAAATGAAGGTGGCAACATTAGTCCTTCAGTAGGTTTCTGCCTCGTGTATTAGTTTGACATCTATTAATCCTTTAGTAGGAAGGGAGAGCAGGGTACAGGCGCTGTATTGTAACGTCGAGTCTCGTGCTGCAAGGCAAGCAGTGTAGCCTCGTCAAGATCTCCTCGCACACAGTGACATTCCGTGTGCAGCAGAGGTGCTCCTTTCCACGACCAGGAACCGCCGTGCAATCCATACGCCACCAAATGCCCTGAAGCAATTCGAAAGGGCACCCCACGATCCTCTGCCTTCCGGCCTGTCTGCCCATGCACAGCTCCTCACCCCCTCTCCATGTGTAACCTGATCCGACGCGTTTCTGGGCCATCCGCCCCTTAATCATGGATTTGTCATACACGAGGCGTCAAGGCTCACCTTCTGTAATCAATGCAATTTTATTAATTTACTCCGCCCTAAGTGGGTGTGGCTAATTGTTCGTCATGCAGCATGCTGGTTGACGTAGTCCAAATGAAGGTAGCAACATTAGTCCTTCAGTAGGTTTCTGCCTCGTGTATTAGTTTGACATCTATTAATCCTTTAGTAGGAAGGGAGAGCAGGGTACAGGCGCTGTATTGTAACGCCGAGTCTCGTGCTGCAAGGCAAGCAGTGTAGCCTCGTCAAGATCTCCTCGCACACAGTGACATTCCGTGTGCAGCAGAGGTGCTCCTTTCCACGACCTGGAACCGCCGTGCAATCCATACGCCACCAAATGCCCTGAAGCAATTCGAAAGGGCACACCACGATCCTCTGCCAATACAGCGCCTGTACCCTGCTCTTTTTAGCCACACCCACTTAGGGCGGAGTAAATCAATAAAAGTGCATTGATTACAGAAGGTGAGCCTTGACGCCTCGTGTATGACAAATCCATGATTAAGGGGCGGATGGCCCAGAAACGCGTCGGATCAGGTTACACATGGAGAGGGGGTGAGGAGCTGTGCATGGGCAGACAGGCCGGATGGCAGAGGATCGTGGTGTGCCCTTTCAAATTGCTTCAGGGCATTTGGTGGCGTATGGATTGCACGGCGGTTCCTGGTCGTGGAAAGGAGCACCTCTGCTGCACACGGAATGTCACTGTGTGCGAGGAGATCTTGACGAGGCTACACTGCTTGCCTTGCAGCACGAGACTCGGCATTACAATACAGCGCCTGTACCCTGCTCTCCCTTCCTACTAAAGGATTAATAGATGTCAAACTAATACACGAGGCAGAAACCTACTGAAGGACTAATGTTGCCACCTTCATTTGGACTACGTCAACCAGCATGCTGCATGACGAACAATTAGCCACACCCACTTAGGGCGGAGTAAATCAATAAAATTGCATTGATTACAGAAGGTGAGCCTTGACGCCTCGTGTATGACAAATCCATGATTAAGGGGCGGATGGCCCAGAAACGCGTCGGATCAGGTTACACATGGAGAGGGGGTGAGGAGCTGTGCATGGGCAGACAGGCCGGATGGCAGAGGATCGTGGTGTGCCCTTTCGAATTGCTTCAGGGCATTTGGTGACGTATGGATTGCACGGCGGTTCCTGGTCGTGGAAAGGAGCACCTCTGCTGCACACGGAATGTCACTGTGTGCGAGGAGATCTTGACGAGGCTACACTGCTTGCCTTGCAGCACGAGACTCGGCGTTACAATACAGCGCCTGTACCCTGCTCTCCCTTCCTACTAAAGGATTATTAGATGTCAAACTAATACACGAGGTAGAAACCTACTGAAGGACTAATGTTGCCACCTTCATTTGGACTACGTCAACCAGCATGCTGCATGACGAACAATTAGCCACACCCACTTAGGGCGGAGTAAATCAATAAAATTGCATTGATTACAGAAGGTGAGCCTTGACGCCTCGTGTATGACAAATCCATGATTAAGGGGCGGATGGCCCAGAAACGCGTCGGATCAGGTTACACATGGAGAGGGGGTGAGGAGCTGTGCATGGGCAGACCGGCCGGATGGCAGAGGATCGTGGTGTGCCCTTTCGAATTGCTTCAGGGCATTTGGTGGCGTATGGATTGCACGGCGGTTCCTGGTCGTGGAAAGGAGCACCTCTGCTGCACACGGAATGTCACTGTGTGCGAGGAGATCTTGACGAGGCTACACTGCTTGCCTTGCAGCACGAGACTCGGCGTTACAATACAGCGCCTGTACCCTGCTCTCCCTTCCTACTAAAGGGTTAATAGATGTCAAACTAATACACGAGGCAGAAACATACTGAAGGACTAATGTCGCCACCTTCATTTGGACTACGTCAACCAGCATGCTGCATGACGAACAATTAGCCACACCCACTTAGGGCGGAGTAAATCAATAAAATTGCATTGATTACAGAAGGTGAGCCTTGACGCCTCGTGTATGACAAATCCATGATTAAGGGGCGGATGGCCCAGAAACGCGTCGGATCAGGTTACACATGGAGAGGGGGTGAGGAGCTGTGCATGGGCAGACCGGCCGGATGGCAGAGGATCGTGGTGTGCCCTTTCGAATTGCTTCAGGGCATTTGGTGGCGTATGGATTGCACGGCGGTTCCTGGTCGTGGAAAGGAGCACCTCTGCTGCACACGGAATGTCACTGTGTGCGAGGAGATCTTGACGAGGCTACACTGCTTGCCTTGCAGCACGAGACTCGGCGTTACAATACAGCGCCTGTACCCTGCTCTCCCTTCCTACTAAAGGATTAATAGATGTCAAACTAATACACGAGGCAGAAACATACTGAAGGACTAATGTTGCCACCTTCATTTGGACTACGTCAACCAGCATGCTGCATGACGAACAATTAGCCACACCCACTTAGGGCGGAGTAAATCAATAAAATTGCATTGATTACAGAAGGTGAGCCTTGACGCCTCGTGTATGACAAATCCATGATTAAGGGGCGGATGGCCCAGAAACGCGTCGGATCAGGTTACACATGGAGAGGGGGTGAGGAGCTGTGCATGGGCAGACAGGCCAGATGGCAGAGGATCGTGGTGTGCCCTTTCGAATTGCTTCAGGGCATTTGGTGGCGTATGGATTGCACGGCGGTTCCTGGTCGTGGAAAGGAGCACCTCTGCTGCACACGGAATGTCACTGTGTGCGAGGAGATCTTGACGAGGCTACACTGCTTGCCTTGCAGCACGAGACTCGGCGTTACAATACAGCGCCTGTACCCTGCTCTCCCTTCCTACTAAAGGATTAATAGATGTCAAACTAATACACGAGGCAGAAACCTACTGAAGGACTAATGTTGCCACCTTCATTTGGACTACGTCAACCAGCATGCTGCATGACGAACAATTAGCCACACCCACTTAGGGCGGAGTAAATCAATAAAATTGCATTGATACAGAAGGTGAGCCTTGACGCCTCGTGTATGACAAATCCATGATTAAGGGTCGGATGGCCCAGAAACGCGTCGGATCAGGTTACACATGGAGAGGGGGTGAGGAGCTGTGCATGGGCAGACAGGCCGGATGGCAGAGGATCGTGGTGTGCCCTTTCGAATTGCTTCAGGGAATTTGGTGGCGTATGGATTGCACGGCGGTTCCTGGTCGTGGAAAGGAGCACCTCTGCTGCACACGGAATGTCACTGTGTGCGAGGAGATCTTGACGAGGCTACACTGCTTGCCTTGCAGCACGAGACTCGGCGTTACAATACAGCGCCTGTACCCTGCTCTCCCTTCCTACTAAAGGATTAATAGATGTCAAACTAATACACGAGGCAGAAACCTACTGAAGGACTAATGTTGCCACCTTCATTTGGACTACGTCAACCAGCATGCTGCATGACGAACAATTAGCCACACCCACTTAGGGCGGAGTAAATCAATAAAATTGCATTGATTACAGAAGGTGAGCCTTGACGCATCGTGTATGACAAATCCATGATTAAGGGGCGGATGGCCCAGAAACGCGTCGGATCAGGTTACACATGGAGAGGGGGTGAGGAGCTGTGCATGGGCAGACAGGCCGGATGGCAGAGGATCGTGGTGTGCCCTTTCGAATTGCTTCAGGGCATTTTGTGGCGTATATATATATATATATATATATATATATATATATATATATATATATATATATATATATATATATATGTATATATATATATATATGTATATATATATATATATACATATATATAAGGCAAGCGAGTCATGCTACCCACATCTATTTCGAACGAGCCGCCCTGTAGAGGTCGAGGCCCCAAAAATGGAGAATATTGCTGTTCGAAAAGGATGTGGGGAGCAATATGCATTTCATGCACCATTATGGATTAGCAAGTATTTCACAGCGTGCAGGTGAGAAAGGGAGACAGGGTGAGAAAGGGAGACAGGAGGAGAAGTGTCTCCTCTAGCTGACTCTGAATCACTGGTGTTAGGAAGCATGGATTGCGAGTGGCAGCAAGTCCGTTGAGTGCTGTCTCTTTTTTGAAGAACTCGAAGCTATAAACCATAGGTTTCAGGCACGTTATAGTTAGAAATTAGCATTTTAAAAACGTTAGAAATTCACAAAAAAAACCATCGATTTTAGGGAAAGTTATAGTTAGTTGGACATTTCACTCGTACAAAACCAGAGACATTACCCCATTATATTTAGTTCAACTAACTGTAACTCGCGCCCCCGCAATGCACTGCTGATGATGTCACATATTACATCACTCATGACATGGTCAGTGACATCACTGATGACATCACTGATGACATCTCAAATTACATCACTGATGACATCACTGATGACATCATCGGGACTGTGTGATTCTGTAAAGTTTAAATATGTTTAATATATATAGGGAAAGGTGTATTGAAGAATGAGTGGGTGTATAGGTGTCTGAATGGATGATTTAGTAGGTGCATGACTGACTCTATAAGTGAGTGATTAAACATATCTTACTGAATGCATAGGTTAGTGACTAAACTGTGTGAATGTCTGTATCCGTCTTTCTGTTGCTGTGTAAGCTGCTACATGGGTTTGTGAGTAGCTACATGAGTGTCTATATGGGTTATTGATTGCTTGTCTGACTATCTGTATGGGTGCCTGAGTGTTTATGTGGGTGGGGTGTGTGTGACTCCGTGCATAGATGTGTGAGTGGGTGATTCACTGGGTGCATGGTTTCAAGAGTGCATCTGTGATGGACTGTATGGGTGGAGGAGTGTGTGTTAGTGAGAGAATGTATATCTCAGTGGTACATGTGTGAGGAACTGCATATGTGAAAGGCAGTATATATGTGTGTTGGAGTATTCAAATGGCTAGAAGTGAGAGTATGTGATTGCGAGAGTGGCAGTATGGATGATTGTGTGCTTGTATCAGTGATTGTATAAGAGGGTAAGCAGGTGCTAGTATTTGTATGAGTGATTGAGCTGGTGTGTGTATAACTGTATAAGTGAGTAAATGGCAGTGTGATTAATTATTTGCATGTCTGACTAGGTGTGTGAGTACGTCTGTGGATGAGTAGTGGTGTGTGAGTGTCTATATAGGTGTATGAGTGCATATGATAGTCCTGTACTGAGTGATCATAAGTAGGAGTGACTGTACGGGTGAGTGAGTGGATGTGTGTGTAAATCTAAGAATCAGTGAGTGTGTATGTAGTTATTGCTGTTGGAGTGTCTATGGTTTTGAGAATAGCAGTCTGTAATTTAGAGTGGGTGTATCAAAGGTTATATTAGGGTGTGAGAAGATGCATCAAAAAATAACATGGATGATGTCATCAGTAATGTCATTAGTGATGTCATTTGAGATGTCATCAGTGGTGTCATCAGTGATGTCACTGACCATGTGATGTAATATGTGACTTCATCAGCAGTGCATTCCGGGGGCGCGAGTTATAGTTAGCTGAACTAACTATAACAGGGGAATTTCTCTGGTTTTGTACGACTGAAATGTCCAACTAACTATAACTTTCCCTAAAACCTATGTTTTTTTCAGTGAATTTCTAAGGTTTTTTAAATACTAATTTCTAACTATAATGTGCCTGAAACCTATGTTTTTTCAGTGAATTTCAAAGGTTTTTTAAATGCTAATTTCTAACTATAACGTGCCTGAAACCTATGTTTTTTCAGTGAATTTCAAAGGTTCTTCAAATGCTAGTTTCTAACTATGCCTACAGAGGTAGCACATGTGAAGAAAGAAGAAAAACACACAGAAAGAAGTAAAAGAAATGCAGAAAGAAGCAACAGAAGTCCACAAAGACGACGAAAAGTGCTGGAAGAAGCAAGACATGTGCAGAAAGAGGCCCTGTTGCAAAATCATCCTGTGTCCACAACTTTTTCTGACGGGTATTGGTGGTAACTGACTCTGACTAACCAGGCCCAGTGCCAGTGCTATGCTAAAAGACACTTAGAATACAGTGAAAACACCTACATACACTAGGGAACACTATGTGTTGGGGTACCCCATGATTAGCATGACCTCCTCTGTAAGGCCCTAGTACGTAATAGGGCAGGGGGATTAAAACTACCTTTTAAAATGCGCTATGGGGTGCGTTTGCACAGTGGTGAAGGGAAGGGGGGGCCTGAGGTGACATATGTACAAACACGCCATTGGCATTTTAAGTTGGGAGAATAGGTCCCCTTAAATCCTAACAGTCCCTGGGGTCCAACTAGCCAACCAGGTACCTCCAGTAAGCGCCATAGAGCTGTGTTGCAGAGAGGTGTTAAAAGGGGCGTGGCCTGGCCCACCTCTCTGCAACGCAGTGAAGTGGTGCTTACTGGAGGTACCTGGTGGGGTTGTTTGCCCCCAGGGACCCTCAGGATTGAAGAGGGATTAATTCCCCAACTTACAACGCACCACAGGGCATGTTTGCACACATGTCACCTCAGGCCCGCCTCCTCCCTTCACCACTGTTCAAACGCGCCCTGTGTCGCATTTTAAGTTAGGGGATTAAGTCCCCATGAATGCTGAGGGTCCCTGGGGTCCAACTAGCCCACCAGGTACCTCCAGTAAGCGCCACAGAGCTGTGTTGCAGAGAGGTGTAAAAAGGGGCATGACCTAGAACTTATCTCTGCAACGCAGCGCAGTGGCGCTTACTGGAAGCACCTGGTGGGCTAGTTGGCCCTCAGTGGCCCTCAGGATTGAAAGGGAATTAATTCCCCAACTTTAAACGCGCCACAGGGCGTGTTTGCAGACATGGCACCTGAGGCTCCGCCCCCTCCCTCCACCACTGTGCAAACGTGCCCCATGGCGCGTTTACGTTGAGAGGTTAAATCCCCTTGAATCCTGAGGGTCCCTGGGGTCCACCTAGCCCACAAGGTACCTCAAGTAAGTGCCACAGAGCTGCGTTGAAGAGAGGTGTAAAAAGGGGCATGGCCTCTGAACACCAACGCAGCTTCCTGGCGCATACTAGTGGTACCTGGTGGGCTAGTTGGCCCCCAGGGATCCTCAGTATCCAAGGCGAATTAATTCCCCACTTTACAACGCGCCAGGGGCATGTTTGCACAATGTTACTGGGAGGGGGCGGGGCCTGAGGTGACATGTGTGCAAAGATGCCCTGTGGCGCATTTTAAGTTGGGGATTTAATTCCTCTTCAATCCTGAGGGTCCCTGGGGGCCAACTAGCCCACCAGGTACCTCCAGTACGCGCCACTGCTCTGCATTGCAGAGAGGTGGCCCAGGCCACATCCCTTTTTACACCACTCTGCAACACAGCTCTATGGCGCGTACTGGAGGTACTTGGTGGGCTAGTTGGACCCCAGGGACCCTCAGGATTGAAGAAGAATTAATTCCCCAACTTAAAACATGCCACAGGTCATGTTTGTACACATGTCACCTCAGGTACCGCCCCTCCCTTCACCACTGTGCAAACGTGCCCCGTGGCGTGTTTTAAGTTGGGGGATTAAGTCCCCTTGAATCCTTAGGGTCCCTGGGGTCCAACTAGCCCACCAGGTACCTCCAGTAAGCGCCAAAGAGCTGCGTTGAGAGAGGTGTAAAAAGGGGTGTGGCCTGGACCACCTCTCTGCAACGCAGTCCTGGGGTGCTTCCTGGAGGTACCTGGTGGGCTAGTTGGCCCCCAGGGACCCCCAATATTGAAGGGGAATTAATTCCCCAACTTAAACCGCGCCACAGGGCGAGTTTGCAGAGTGTTGCTTGGAGGGGGCTGGGGCTCCGGCACGATCACGAGTTGTGTTTTTTAAAGATTATTTTGGGAAGGGGGCGGTGTGGCCCCCCTTTCATTTTACTGTTTTTGGGCCCTGGGGACCCCAATTAAAAATAAATATATGTATATATTAACGGGAAGGGGGCCGCGTGGGCCCCCCTCCCGTGGCCAATTCCGGGCCCCGGGGACCCAATCCCCCGGGGCATGGCACAACTTTTTTTTAATATTATGGAGGGGGGCTGCGTTGCCCCCCTCCTCAGGCCATTTATGGCCCCAAGGACCCAATCACCCGGGGCCGGCCTTTGCGTGCTTCATCTATTTATTTATTTATTTTTAATTATTATTTGGGAGGGGGCTTGTGTCTTTTAAAAAATATATATATTTGGAGGGGCTGCGTGGCCCCCCTCCACCCCATCCCCCGGGGCCGGCCTTTGTGTACTTTTTGCGTATATATATTTAAATTTTATTATTGGGGAGGGGGGCTGTGTGGCCCCCCTCCCTGGCCACTTCTGGCCCCGGGGACCCCATCCCCCGGGGCTTGGCCTCTCGTTGGGGACCCTGGGGGGATCCCCAATGCCCCCATGGTCCCAACCGTTTCTCCGCCTCCTGCGGGAGCCGGCATTGCTTTTCCACACAGGGAGCTGCTAAGATGCAGCTCCCCGTGTGGAAAAGCAATCTGGTTTGAGTTATGGAGGAGAGAGCAGGTGTCCTGCTCTCTCTTCCAAAATCCAAACCACAATTTGCCATGACAGGGCGGGAGTGAAGAGGCTCCCGCCCTGCCATAGCAAACTGTAGTAACCCGGGATTGGGCACCCCGGGACACTGCAGGAGCCGGCCATGGTGGGTGGCACAACCTGAACAGCTCCGGGGAGGTGGTGGTCCCTGGGTAAGGGGGTCCTTTATGGACCCCAAAATGTAAATATTAGTGCCCCAGGGTGGTGTTGGTCCCTGGACGTGTGGGGGGCTCGAGCCCCCTCACACAGGTATATTTTGTTTTTTTTAAAGAAGCCCTGGGGGGTGGCAGTCCGCGGGGCTGCGGGGGGCAGTGTGCCCCCGTGATTATAATTAATGAGAGCCCCGGGGTGGCGGTCTCCGGGGCAGTATGGGGGGATTGGGGCCCCCCCGCACATTGTTTACTGCCCCCGGGACCTCGCCCACCCGAGACTAGAATTAACTGAAGCGCAGGAGCCCACACATCTTTTTTTAAAAATGTTCTCAGCCAACTTCGCGCACACAGCACGAATTCGGCTGATTTTTTTTTAATTGCTTTTTTGGGCCCTGGGTGTCCTTGTAGGACCCCCTAAGCAGGCCTCGGGGGTCAGGGTGTTTCTACCCTGCCCCCTTTTCTTGTTTTGCACGTTTGTTTTACTATTTTCTTGTGCCTCGTTTCTACTGAGGCACAAGATGGCTGCCAACACTTCCTGGTTTGAAGTGTTGACAGCCAATTAGAATAAAGCTCGTGGTCGGGAGGGTCCGCGGATCCACCGCGCCTCTAGATATCGAAACTTTTATTTTGGGATTTTCTCAGCAACTACTGAACGGATTTACACAATTTACAAAAAAGGTCTCGTTCTGAACCAAGAGCTACCTTTGTGCCAAATGTGGTGTAATTCCGTTCAGCAGTTTCGGCTATAACTGCGTCTAAAGTTTCCTATGGGAAATTCATTTTACGACCTCTATTTTTTTAAATTTCTCAGGAACTACTAAACGGATTTACAGCATTTTAAAAAAAGGGCTCTTTCTGAACTAAGAGCTACCTTTTTGCCAAATTTGGTGTAATTCCGTTCAGCAGTTCAGGCTGTAGCCATGTCTAAAGTTTCCTATGGGAATTAACATGGAGAAAACAAGTATTGGGACCCCCCTTTTTTCTCGGCCTCTGCTTTATCAATCACCCCCAAACTTTTAAGATAGGAGCTAACCGGAGCACCCAACTAGTTTTATATATTTGCGAAGATTCGTCAACCGGCGCCAAAGTTATTGGGAAAAGAAACATTTTTTTTAATAGAAACAAGGTCCTAACTATAATTGCCTACTGCCGACCGCCAGTAGATAATATATATATATATATATATATATATATATATTCACTGAAAAAACCATAGGTTATAGACCATATATAGTTAGGGATTAGCATTTAAAAAACCTTATTTTACTCACACAAAACCATTGAAATTCCATATATAGTTAGTTGCACTAACTATATACCACGCACCCGCAATCCACTGCTGATGATGTCACATATTACATCATTCAGTGAATTTCAATGGTTTTTTAATAGCAAATATCATAAGCTGTCGAATGTCAAGTACGTGGTAAGTAAAAACATTTTCGTGTTTATGCACACTGATCTGCTTTGAATGCTGCCCCCCCCCCTCCCCCTCATTTCTATTAGGAGTACTCTCTCTTTGCAGATAGTGAAGGGTAGTTAACGCAGGCCTTTGCCCCCGTTGTAATCCGTCGTGCCTGCTTCTCTCTCCATTTGATTGATTGTTATCCAAGCATTTACTGTTTAAGAATTGGTTCTCTTTGGTTCATTCTCTATTTACAAACAAGCACAGAGTCGCAATACTCTGTTTAGTCTTTGCAGATAGTGAAAAATCGTGTAAAAAAACAAAAGGAATCGAGCAAAATCAGTAGGCCACTAATGGGATCTCTTTTTGACCTCGCTAAAATAGAAACATTAGGAACAACCCCTCATGAGAAATAGGAAACTAGTGAGATGAACTGAGCTCCACACCATGATGGCTGCAAGACAGCTCGGCTCCGCCACCCACCCCGCCCAAAATAACGATAAACTCTATGCAAATATTACAAATATATAGAACACACCAGCAAAGTAACAGGGTAAAACATTTTATTAAATAACTATTTACATAACTATTTTATACTTTTTGTTGCCCGATCCGGCTAGCTCAATCGATCGAGCATGAAACTCATGCACTCTGATAATTCAAAGTTTTGAGGAGTGCTTGTAACACTGTCTGAAGCCTATTTGCACTTGCTACAGCTTCACTATTCTCAATGTAAGTGGGGGCTGTTTGAGGACGTGACTGCATTTGAAAACAATGTGATGCGGTGCCACCCTGAACCGCTTGACGGAGGCCCCCGAGGGACGGTGTCATGGCGCGGACTCGGAGGGGGCGCTTGGCTCCGGCCCCCTCCGCAAGTCGTGTTGCCCTGGTGTGGCCTGAGATCGCCCCCGACATAGGTGGCCGGCTCCCGGGGTCACGCGGAACTTTTTGCCTTTTGGTGAGTCTTCCATTCTTGACCTTGTCCCACAATCCGTTTCACCTAAAGACACGCTGTAGTGGGGCGCCCCTTTACCGTTTCAGTTGCCATTCCGCCCGCTTTTGCTACACTGTGCCTCTTCCGCTATTCAGCTGTTTACCGCCTGCTCTTTTGACTACAGCGTCTCGCTCACCATGTACTTGAGTTGCTCCCGCTCTTGCGGTGCAGCGATAGGCGGCTGCCACAGGACTCTCAAAATGGCGGCCGGCTCTTCAGATTTGGGCGTGGTCCACTAAAATGGGCCTGCAACACCTTGGAACTCGGACGCTTGTCTGCTAGGTCTTGGACCCCATTCTCGAAAGCGTCCCCTCAGCCTTGAAGATACTACAAAAGTCTTGGGGGCCCCCGACTCCCGCAGGCTTCTGGTGGGGAGCGGCTAGCATGATTGCTCGTGGAATGGCCACGACGGAGCTACGAAATGGTGGTGCTCTCATGCTAACGCCAGCTTCAGTCTGAAACATCCAGAAACACTGTAGACTACCAATTCGATCAGTTCCGGTAGCGCCCCAACGTGACCCGGTAGAGAAGAACTTGCCCTCCCCTCTTTGACTGATGGTTCTTGTTGCCCGTCCCTTCTGTTGTCATTTAACAGAACTATTTAGCCTGCTGAAAGGGGTTGTGTTCCGACCGCTGGTTGGTGGAGACATTTTGACTATATTCTGGACCTGCGTTGTCGCGTAATGCGTCATATGACGCGCCGCGTTAGCGCATCCGGAAGTGCTCCGGTGCGCAAAGCGCAGCTTCCCGGAAGCGATCTGGGGCGCGGCGCGCAGCGCGTAACGTAAGCATAACAGGTCATGTGACTTGTTAATAAAACTTTTCATTGGTTCATTTTACTTTTCTTATTCTAATGATGAAAGGCTTGGTCATATGACCTAAAAATTACGCTTTTTATTACTTTCGAACATTATTTTTTCTTAAACATATGTTATAATGTTCCAGGCTAATGTACTTTCCCGGAAAATTTACAACTGTCCTGCAAGTAAAATATATTCCTTTTTCGAGAAAAAGGGCGTCTCTTCGTCCCATGACGGAGCCGTTGAGCAAAAGAGGCTCGGCCTGCTGTCTTAGTCGCCGATACGCCTGAATATCAGATTCTTATCGATCACTTTATGTTGCAGAAGTAGAAACACAACAGCCCTTGACCATTTATCTTTACTGCGTTCCTGCGTATTATACCTTTTACCCTTCATGTAATTGGACTGCTTTATTTCACTTGCCTTTTACTGATTCTAAAACAGTGACTATTATTAAAAAATTTACCAATGTAAATACTACTACCATGTTTTCTTTTAAAAACCTTTATTGTGAAAATGTCAGTATACAAATACGGGCCTATAACCACGTGGGCCGGCCACGGAGCAAACTGTAATCATATATGATGAGTAGACATTTACACTGTAGAGGAACGTAACGGGCGGGCCATTAGGTTGCAAGAACTAAGGTGTCTAACAGTTGCGGAATCGGTGGACGTACATTTTATAATTAAAATACGACAGAGCCAGTTACAATAAAATTATCTAGATATACATTTGCGGGCAAGTACCATGGGTGACGTTAATTCGAACTTTCAATAGTACAGTAATCAATAACACATCAGAACTTAATATCAATAGGGATGTTGAAATATTCAATCAATTCTCGTCCCCGCCCGCCATGTGCTTCAAAACTGCATACGTATCTCGTGATTTCAAGGTTCAGCAACCAGTACACAACAAGGAGTTACGAGTCCCATTTATTCCGGCGCCATTTTGGGCGAGGACGGGCAGGTCCAAGATATAGTCAAAATGTCTCTACCAACCATCGACTATGATGATGTTCATATGCTGTATTTATTAGAGTAACACTCATCTGTCCACATGAAATTAATTTGCCACAATCTAAACATGTCATTTTAATCTTTCCAAAGTTCTTCTAAATATTTAGGACCGTTTCCCTTGCCTCTGATGCTGTCAGTGCCACTTCTTTGGTGAATGTACTGGCAGGTCGGGGGTTCTCCTCCAAATCTCTCTTTTGTGCAGCACTATAATTAATCGGTGCCACCTCTCCATATGACGATGCATGGTATAGTTACCATAACTATATTTTTTTTCGGTTCCTCTGGAGAGTACATCGTGGCAGATGAGGCAGGTAACGTACCGGGCATTTACCTTTTTTGCATGTAGAGGAAAGGAAAAAAAATTCGAGCGTCCGAGTTCTAAGGTGTCCCAGGGCCATTTTAGTGGACCAGGCCCAATCCAAAGAGCAGGCCGCCATTTTGAGAGTCCTGTTGCAGCCGCCTGTCGCTGTAGCATCAAGAGCGGCCGAAACTCAGCTGAATGGCAACTGAAACGGTAAAGGGGCGCCCCACGACAGCAGACGAGCCTCCACCTGGGAAGGCCCGTTCACGCCGCCTCCCCCCCCCCCTTCGGGCACCCCACGCCGTTATTCAGAGCAGGATTGTAGGATGGCCACACCAGTGCGGCAATTTGCTAGACACCACCTCGGTGCCAACCGAATCTCAGCGCCTTGTGGTGTCTTCTATTCAGAAAACATTGTTGTGCTGCCTTCGGCCTATTCGCCGCAAGTGCGCACGCAACTCAGCTGCATAGCGAGTGAAACACCAAGGGGCGCCCCACTGCAGCCGAGGAACCTTCATCTTGGGGGCGACGCACAGCATCACATTGCTTTCCAATGCAGTCAGATCCTCAAACAACCCCCACTGACTGACGCGAACTCACAGGCCAACGGAGCGCCCCACGCCGACTTTCGGCGCAGCATTGTAGGATGGCCACACCAGTGCGGCAACTTGCTAGACACCACCTCGTTGCCATCCGGATCTTGGCGCGTTGCGCTGCCTTTGGCCCTATTCGCACATCGGTCCGTTACTGACGCCATCTCACAGGCCAACGGGGCGCCCCACGCCGACTTTCAGCATTGTAGGATGGCCACACCAGTGCGGCAACTTGCTAGACACCACCTCGGTGCCATCCGGATCTTGGCGCGTAGCGCTGCCTTTGGCCCTATTCGCACATCGGTCCGCTACTGACGCCATCTCACAGGCCAACGGGGCGCCCCACGCCGACTTTCAGCATTGTAGGATGGCCACACCAGTGCGGCAACTTGCTAGACACCACCTCGGTGCCATCCGGATCTTGGCACGTTGTGCTGCCTTCGGCCTATTCGCACATCGGTCCGCTACTGACGCCATCTCACAGGCCAACGGGGCGCCCCACGCCGACTTTCAGCATTGTAGGATGGCCACACCAGTGCGGCAACTTGCTAGACACCATCTCGGTGCCATCCGGATCTTGGCGCGTTGTGCTGCCTTCGGCCTATTCGCACATCGGTCCGCTACTGACGCGAACTCACAGGCCAACGGGGCGCCCCACGCCGACTTTCAGCATTGTAGGATGGCCACACCAGTGCGGCAACTTGCTAGACACCACCTCGGTGCCATCCGGATCTTGGCGCGTTGTGCTGCCTTCGGCCTATTCGCACATCGGTCCGCTACTGACGCCGCCTCACGTGCCAACGGATTTTCTACGCTTTTTATACCCTATGCCGCATAACAGGTCATGTGACTTGTTTATAAAACTTTTCATTGGTTCATTTTACTTTTGGTTTCCTAATGATGGAAGGCTTGATCATATGACCTAAAAATAACACTTTTCATTGGATGAAAACTTTTTTTTTTCCCAAACGATGAAAGCCCCACCTTGTTTCTGGATGTTTCAGACTGAAGCTGGCGTCAGCATGAGAGCACCACCATCTCGTGGCTCCGTCGTGGTCATTCCGCGAGCAATCATGGCAGCCGCTCCCCACCGGAAACCTGCAGGAGTCGGGGGCCCCCAAGACTTTTGTAGAATCCTCAAGGCTGAGGGGACGCTTTCGAGAATGGGGTCCAAGACCTAGCAGACAAGCGTCCGATTTCCAAGGTGTCCCAGGGCCATTTCAGTGGACCAGGCCCAAAAAGGAAAGAGCCTGCCGCCATTTTGAGAGTCCTGTGGCAGCCGCCTATCGCTGCACCGCAAGAGTGGGAGCAACTCAGCTGAATGGCGGATTTTGACACAGTGTACCAAAAGCGGGCGGAATGGCAACTGAAACGGTAAAGGGGCGCCCCACTACAGCAGACGAGCCTCCACCTGGGGAGGCCCGTTCACGTCGCCTCACCCCCCCCCCGGGGCGCCCCACGCCGTTATTCGGAGCAGCATTGTGGGATACCAAAACCAGTGCGGCAACTTACTTGACATCACCTGGGTGCCATCCACATCTGAGCGCGTTCTGCTGCCTTGGGACTATTCGCACAACAGACCACTACTGACGAGCCACCCCCCGGGACGCCCCACGCCGTTATTCGGAGCAGCATTGTAGGATACCCAAAACCAGTGCGGCACCCAGGCAACATCACCTGGGTGCCGTCCAGAACTCAGGACGTTGTGCTGCCTTGGGACTATTCGCACAACCGACCGCTACTGACCATTGTTCCTTCTTTTTTCCTAAAAATGTTTAAATGTTTTTACTGTTTTTGTTGCGTTGTTTATATTTATAAGTTATTAAAGTTTTATAATCCTACTACTTTGTTGGAGTGCTATATATTTTTAATGTGACACATAATTGTAAAAACTTTGATGTACAAAGAGGCATCCCTGGAATCTTCCGCATCAGGCTCGGTCCCCTCCCCAATCACAATACAGGATGGTTTTCAGATAGTAGGAACGCGTGTGGTGTGACGGATCTCATCGGGTGGGGGCCTTGATCTACTGTAACTCCTGTGAAGAGGGGTGATTCTTTACAGCTGGGGCCATAAAGTACATCTGCAGGGCTACCTGATAGCCTGGGACCGGCCTGGACAATCGGACACAGAGGAAGAGGAGTGTCAGAGGGTGCGGTAGTGAATAGGGCGAAAGGGAGGTGTCGGGCGGGCACAGAGTGTGATTCTCAGGGAAGAGCAGCGCAGATGGGGGGAGGTTTATTGCCCATGCATAAGACAGAGAGCGGGGGTGACCAGTGCCTGGGGGAGATGCTTGCGAGGGTGGGGAGCCATGCTAAGGATCGACAGCGTGCAGAGAGTGGGTCTGGTCAAGGCATCTAAAATGGCTGCCGTGCACGACAAAAGTGTGGCATTTGAAAAAAGGCAAGATGGCGCAGACAATGTTTTTCAACACTTCCTGATTTCCTTCGAATCGAACGTTAACAGACGTTATCTCTCCCACACTACCGGTCCCCCTGGGCTTAAACGCCGAGATGGTAGGGACTGCATCCCGTGGAGATAGGCCGAGACGTCACTCAGCAGAAAAAAAAGTAAAAAAAGTCTATAAACATACAATAAGTTAAAAGTCAATCATTCTTGTTTCCTTGTAGTACGCTCCCCAGTCCGCTTCCCGTTACGCTAACCGGGCGCACCCCACCCAAAAAAACGATTTTTTTTTTTTTTTTTTGCCCCGCGGAGCCCTTTTAAAGCCTCCACATCAAACCTATGGGGTCAGGGAGGATCTACTATGCCCCCTTATGGTCATTTGCCCCTTCGCTTTGGCCTCCTCTTGTCTCTCGATCCTACCGAGAGACAAGATGGCGGCCGCTCCGTACTGTTTGGAATGTTTACAGACTCGGAGAGCCAATCAGCTTCGCTTCGCAAAGCTCCGTAACGCGAAAAGTACGCGAAACGGAGCTCTACCCGGGACGCTGTCACAGATATATATCTTTTTTTAAACGTTAATTTCTCAAAATCCACTGCAGCACATATATTGAGACCCAGCAAAGGCACATCGGGCTACCGGTCCCTACAATTTTGCCAAGTTTCATGCAAATCCATTCACCCGTTCGATTTTTTTTTTTTTCTTTTTTTTGCCCCGCGGGGCCCTTTTAAAACCTCCACATCAAACCTAGGGGGTCAGGGAGGATCTACTATGCCCCCTTATGGTCATTTGCCCCTTCGCTTTGGCCTCCTCTTGTCTCTCGATCCTACCGAGAGACAAGATGGCGGCCGCTCCGTACTGTTTGGAATGTTTACAGACTCGGAGAGCCAATCAGCTTCGCTTCGCAAAGCTCCGTAACGCGAAAAGTACGCGAAACGGAGCTCTACCCGGGACGCTGTCACAGATATATATCTTTTTTTAAACGTTAATTTCTCAAAATCCACTGCAGCACATATATTGAGACCCAGCAAAGGCACATCGGGCTACCGGTCCCTACAATTTTGCCAAGTTTCATGCAAATCCATTCACCCGTTCGATTTTTTTTTTTTTCTTTTTTTTGCCCCGCGGGGCCCTTTTAAAACCTCCACATCAAACCTAGGGGGTCAGGGAGGATCTACTATGCCCCCTTATGGTCATTTGCCCCTTCGCTTTGGCCTCCTCTTGTCTCTCGATCCTACCGAGAGACAAGATGGCGGCCGCTACGGACTGTTTGGAATGTTTACAGACGCCGGAGAACCAATCAGCTTCGCTTCGCAAAGCTCCGTAACGCGAAAAGTACGCGAAGCGGAGCGCTGCCCGGAGCGCTGTCACAGATATATATCTTTTTTTGAACGTTAATTTCTCAAAATCCACTGGAGCACATATATTGAGACCTAGCAGAGGCACATCGGGCTACCAGTCCCTACAATTTTGCCAAGTTTCGTGCAAATCCATTCAGCCGTTCGAGCTAAAAGTGAGTCCAACCGCCCTATGGAAATTAACATGGGAAAAATGCGTTTTGGGACCCCCCTTTTTTCTTGGCCCCCCCTTGACGAACCCCCCCCAAATTTTCAGGGGCTGCTCAGAAACAAAATGTTCCATTTTCCTGAAAATTTCAGCCAATTCCGTCCACAAACGCCAAAGTTATTAGACATAGAATTTTCAAAAATCCCATAGAGAAAAAATCCTAACTATATATACCTACTGGCGACCGCCAGTAGGTAATATATATATGTGGAGAGAGAGAGAGGGCTTTCATGCAGCCCTCTTCTTCTGTTAGTTTGGTGATGCACTGTAAGTTACGTTCTGCTGCTGCCCACCACAGTGTTTGAGTTACTGGAGAACTGGATACTGCACAGAGCAGTAGGTCAGTCCACTTCAGCTGATGGCTGTCTTTGCTATCAGTGATGGCATTTTGCTGGTGCACATGTGCATACCCATCTACTAAGTAGTTCACTCAATGCCAGGGCAAAAGGGGGGTGACCTTTCTGGTTCATTTTGGTTTCATTATTCAACAAAAAACATGAAACTTTGTATTAAAATAAATATTGTTATATTCAGAATTCTACACAGTTGATACAGCCACTCCACTTTCCTGTCCTGCCGCTTCCTCTTCCCTCAATCTGGTGCAGCATCTATGCCTGGTGTTGTCTGAAGAGGAGGGGCTGCTGCAGGTTACTGCCACTGCCTCTGCCCTGAACACAGTTCTCATTGTCACTAGGGGTGGCGGAATTCATGTAATTATGTGACATTTATAAAAAAAAGTATTCAAAATTACGTGCAATGCCAAATATGGCATTTAGAGCTGTATTTAAACGTGAAATGTGTCCCGCCAAAATCACAAAGACCGTGAATGACAAAATGAATACGTTTTTATTGCGTGATTGATTAAAATCATTGCAATTCCTTCTCAATAAATACAATATAACATAATAAAAAGCAAAGAGAATGGAGTTATATAAACATCATGCTACAGTGTATTCATAACATTTCTGTTTCCATTATATAATTTACCCAAGAATATATAGGCATTAATTTGCATAATAATAAAATCCTCCTTAACATATAGAAAGATAATAAAAGATCATATCCAATGTGCATACAATCAGATGCACTTGAAATTCAGGAGTTGAACAAAAACATGCTGACTTTAAACAGCAAAAGAGGCCTGTTTTTAAAAGAAATTGATGTGATACCACCCAGAAACAGAGCTGCGGGCGGATGTACTAAGAGTCCTATTAAGAATTCGTAAATTTCATCAAATACCAATTTGCAATTTCTTATTAGGAATCTATTACAATGAATTTGGTAAAAGTGGATGCAACTTGTACACTGACTCCTACCAATTGTGTTTGGTATTTTGTGAACCAACCTATGAATTAATTCTGAATGGGTCACAATTCGACCTACCAAATTAATATGCATGATGTAGGTAAATTGCGAATTGAGACCCTCTATGATTGGTTAGCCTGGTCTGCTCGGGTCAGCACACCACAATTTCTGTGATTGATTTTAAATAAAGCAATATTTTTTTCAATGCAATCTGTTTTCGTAATAGCAAAACAGAAAGTGTTAAAAAAAACACTTTAATAAATATTTTAAGGAGCAGCAGTGGCTCCAGGGACCACTGTCTGCTCCTAAAAAAATGTTTTGTTGACATTCACAAACGGGTCCCTTGGGGACGCCTTCCCATTTGCGAATGGTTACCACCAATTTTGATTTGGTGGCAAAATATTAATGTTATATGACCAGATTACCGTTCCAAAACATCAACAGGTAAGCTAAATAATCGGTATTTGGAAGGGATGCTCTTTACATGCCCCTTCCAAATAATGATTCTGGATTTATTCTCAACCCAAATTGCAATTTGGTAGCATGTAACTGAATCACAATTTGGGCTTTGTATATTTTAAAAAGCCATATTGCGGTCGCAAGAGCTCAAATTTGACATTTGCTACTCTATAATCACTTGGTGCTTCAGGCTCCAGATGCATAATATAAATCCCTTGCACAGCCTTACATTAGTGATTATTAACATAAAGTGATTGTTATCAAAAATACATTATTATATCTGAAATTGTAACGTAAAATTGCTATTTGTGTAAGTTTATTGGAAGTCATGCTACCAAGAGCGGGCTGGCCGTACCGGGCATCAGGCATTTCCCTAGGAGGCTGGAATGGTAGGGGGCCGCTTTTGTTAATGGGGGCCAGTTTTGTAGCAGTGCAACAGTTTTAAAACCACTGCAGAGGTCCTTGTATATCCAACAGTTTTCACGTAACAATAAAAGTGGCAAGAAACTGGAGCAAGGTTACCAACAAGCAACTTAACTCCACCCTCATCCGAGACAACCGCACCTGGGCGTCTGACGCAAGCCTCCCAGCCAGAGAGCTCCACACTTGGATCTCCAACTGCGCAGACGAGCTTGCACCGCTACGCAACCCTGACAAACAACGCCCCAGGAAAGCTGCCTGGTTCCCGACCGATCACCAAGAATCCAGACACACCTGCAGACACCTGGAGAAGAACTGGAGAAACACCAAGACAACCAGAAACAACTCCATCTACAAGGGCGCCATGACGGACTATCACAACCAAAACAGAACCACCAAGAGGAACTTCATCCACAACAGAATCCTCGCTGACTCCGCCAACTCCAAGGAACTTTTCAGTGTCATTCAGGAATTTACCAACCCTCGCAGTGAAGCCACAGACATCACCCCATCCCAAGACCTCTGTGACAAGCTTGGAACCTACTTCCACCTCAAGAACAAAACCATCTACAACAACTTCATCGACCAGCCACCAGACGTCACAACCCCCCCCCCAAGACACCGTCCAGCCCAACATCTCCAACTGGACTCCAATCGCAACCGAAGACACCACCTCTACCATGAAAGAAGTCCACTCGGGAGCACCCACGGACCCCTGCCCCCCCATATCTACCACAGAGCCACGACCGCCATCGCACCCAAACTATAACGCACTATCAACATCACCTTCACAACAGGCACCTTCCCCAACGTCTGTAAGCGCGCAAAAGTCACGTTCTTGCTCAAAAAGTCCACAGCTGACCCCACCAACCTCAAGAACTACCGGCCCACCCTGTTCCTCCCCTTCGCAGCCAAAGTTGCAGAGAAAATAGTCAAAAAGGAAATTACTTGTTTCATCGAAGAGAAAGCCGTCCTCGACCCATCTCAATCCAGATAGATTCCGAAGCAACCACAGCTCCGAGACTGCCCTACTTGCCGCCACAGACGATATCCGCACCCTCCTGGACCAAGGCCACTCGGCAGCCCTCATCCTACTTGACCTGTCAACAGCCTTCGACACGTATCCCACTGCACACTAATTGCCAGACTGCACAACGCCGGCATACAAGGAACAGCCCTGGACTGCATCCGATCGTTCCTCACCGGAAGAAACCAAAGAATCGTCTGCCAACCATCCGCTCTGATCCCAAGGAAATCACCTGCTAAATCCCACAAGGGTCATCACTGAGCCTGACCCTCTTCAACATCTACATGGCCCCCCTCACAGCCATCGTCCAATAACAAGGTCACAATATCGTATCCTACGCCGACGACAACCAGCTCATCCTCTCCCTCACCAGAGACTCCACCACCAACAAACTCAACTACCAGAAAGGAATGCAAGACGCCGCAATCTGGATGACCAACAGCTGCCTGAAGCTTAATGCCGAGAAGACAGAAGTCCTCGTCCTCTGAACCACCACATCAGCTTGGGACAACACCTGGTGGCCGACAGTTCTCGGAACCCCCCCACCCCCGCTGACTACGCCAAAAAACTTGGCATTCACCTCCAGCTGCTTCAACACCCTCTGCATCCTTCGCAAGACCTTCAAAGGGATCCCCTCTGAGACAAGGAAGACAGTCACCCACCCACTCATCACCTGCAGACTTGACTACGGAAACGCACTCTACTCCAGCATCAACAAGTCCCTACTCTGAAAACTCCAGATGGTACAGAACGCAGCTGCCAGATTCGTCCTCTGCATCCCGGGACACCACCACATCAGCCAACACCTACTTAGACTCCACTGGCTACCCGTAGAGAAAAGAGTCTCCTTCAAAATCCTCACTCACGCCTACAAATGCCTACACAACAATGGACGCAAATACCTCAACGACAAAATCAACTTCCACGCACCCAAAAGAAACCTCAGATCTGCCAACCTCGCTCTGCCGAAACCCTGGGAATCCACAAAGCCAGAGCAGATGCAATATCCTTCTCTCACATTGCAGCCAAGACCTGGAATAAGCTACCTGCAGACATCAGACACGCCCTCCCCTGAACACCTTCGGGAAAACTCTCAAGACCTGGATTTTCAGCTAAGCAGGACTGCGGACCCATCCCTTCAGCGCCTTGAGACCCTCACGGGTGAGTAGCGTGCTTACAATTACCCTGATTGATTGATTGGTGATAAGTGTACCAGCTGGAGAGAGCGCAGAGTTTTGTCTAGTGGTAGTTTTGACTCATCTAAGGTAGTGCAGAGGGTTAATATGCCTGCTGCAAAGAGTGTGTACTATCCAGATTACAGTACAGTATTTTATGGGCATAGCTCAGTGGGTTACTGCTTTTGTCACAGATATCATTTTTATACTGTGCAGTTCATAAATTACAATCATAATCTAGGTTAGAGAATTATGGGGCATATTACCAACAAGTAGCGATAATTATCGCTAAATAGGCTTAGCGACGATTTTTTTATCGCTGCCTATCGCTGGATATGTTAGCGAAGAAAACATGCTATTAGCAACGTTTTTCTCCATTGTGCTAAAATATCCAGCGATAGCGGCGAAATGTGTGAATATCGCTGAGAATACAGCGATATTAACGGATTAGCGACGAAATGCTCTTAGCCATGTTATCCACCACCCATTGGATAACATGGCTAAGAACTGATCTGGGCAGGTGTTAGTATTTGGAGATATTCGCGCTTAACGTGAATATTTCCATCGCTACGCCTGCCTTGCTAATAGGCGATAGCGACGTAAGCGACTGCTTTCAGTCGCTAACTGGTTGGGTACACCCACTTTGCATGTAATTAGAGATAAACATCGCTGACATGCAAAGCGGGCCCCAAACCGCTCGCTGTCGCTAACATCAGTTAGCGACAGCTTGCTAATAGGGCGATAGAATTATCGCCGCTTGATAATATGCCCCTATGTTTTTTGTCCCAGCCTTTCATTATTCTCATTTGCCTAAAAAGGGTTTGTTTGTGCAGAAATAAATTCTTATTATAAAGTCAACCCTAACCACTGTATTACGTTCTAAATCCTGAGTTTATGCTTCCCCAGACCAAGCATTCTTGAAAGTTGTCTACCAGTATGGATGACGTGAATCCTGCACTTTGTAGTCCCCTTTGTCTTATGTAACATTTTTTATACACTGATTTACACACATATGATTTACTATCTGTATGTGTGTGATATAAAATGCTCCAACATCCTCCACTGGTATGAGAGGCACTATGAAACAAATGAACGTGTGAGAGAGGGGCTATGGAGAGATGAGAGGCACTGTTAGACGGTGATGGTGAGGGTATCATTGAAGAGCCCCTATAAAGATTGTCGTATCCTGGTGCACTGTAATTGTCATCCTTTACTATGCTTTAAAACGAATACAATTGAATTCATAATGAAAAATGTGTTGTAGAATGCATCATTTTTGCCACTTTCCTCACATTTTCTTTCGGGAGCTAAAGGAACAGCTGGGGAGGCAGGTATTAGTATTTTAATGTATATTTTATTCATAAACATCCGCTGTTCTGCTCATCCCTAAATTAGATGAGCAGCGCCACCATGTGGCAGAGTGTCATAAGTGTGGGGATGACAATTAAGAGCTGGTGGTGGTCACTGGAAACCAATCAAGTCCCGTGGTGCACACCTGAAACCAATTAAGTGCAGTGCCAAGCACCAGAAACCACCAGCTAAAATGAACCCCTTGCATGCTCTGTCATGCGTCACGATGAGCGTGTGCTGACGACGGCCGGGGGCCATCCGAATCCCGCCAGTATGTAAATCGCCCACACGGCGCAAAAATTTGCCACGCATGCAAGGGGTTAAGCACTGATAGAAGGCATATGGTTTCTGCCAAACAGCCATGTGAGAGCGAGGCCCTGTGTTCAGTGCTAGTCATGATACACTGTAATTGTGTTATACTGCTAAACATGTGATTTTGTCCTGATGGTTGAATGTGCAGTTTTGAATAGAATTGCTGTCCTTCACTGTGCTGTTTATACATGAGAGAGGGTGTCCAATGCCCAGGGCTTTAAGTGGGCTGGGTCTCACCGGTGCTGAGCACCGGCAGTATTTAAAGGGGTGTTCAAAACGGGTCTCTATCAGGCTCTGTTTTGTGCCCTGGCACAGGCGGTCCGTTTTTTTCCGGACTGCAGTGACAGCATGCACATCAATATGCATGTGCTTCACACTGCCCACTTCTCACTAGTGTGCACGTGCTCACACTGCTCACTTCTCAATAGTGGAGAAGTTATGGCATAACCTCATGCCAGGTGAGCGTTCAAGGGGAAGGGAAATCGTTTAAAGAGTCATTTTCTTTCTGGATTTCCCTTCTCTTTTCGAAACTCAGGAGCAGCAACATGGTTGTGATGTCACCAGGCTTAAAGTGGAAGCTTATTCAATATTATATACAAGCCATAGTTGCTGCTTATGTATTTTATGCAACTAACAACCATTGACAAAGCCAATAGACCTGATTGTTGTGGGTATGATGTTACTTGTTGTATCATATATCTGGATACAATGACAGAAACAGCAAAATACAAGACGGGCAGCACACTATGATAAGCACAGTTTTTAAGCTTGCATATTTTAAGCCACACCCTTAATTACATTGACCATGCCCCTTTGAGAGACCCCCCCCCAGATTTTTAATCCTACTTAAAGCCCTAACAATGCGAAACAGTAAGAGGCAGCTTGTTGCCACTCACTGGTTTGTGGACAGAGCCATTCATTCACATTTGAAACCTTTACATCTTGTATTGATTTTTTTTCAAGGTTTGTTTTACTTAGGCGGTTACGCTATGTAATTTAGGTTTAAATCATTTTCATTGCAGTAGCACAAGAAAACAGAACTTACATTGCATATGAGGTACACATCTGCGATGGTTAGAGGCGCGCGCAGGGTTCTAAAGCCTTCTAGATGACATTCCAGATGAATCCAGCCAGCAGAGTGACATAGATATAGAAAGTGTTGCAAAACAGGATGTAACCCCCCCGGAAAGCCCCCCCTCGAACCCACCAACTCCCCAGACCCAGCATCCCCCCCACCCTCCGTCCAGTGCTTAGTTCTACCCCACCTCTTTTCTTCCAGACACCACCGTGTTGCAATGTCTCATCCGGAGTCCTTTTCTGAATCTGTCCCCTCAGGTGCAGTGAGCCGTAATAGATGAAGATATCTCGGGCACGTAATTCCCCTAAATTCAGTGACCAGCAAGGAGTGGAACGGCTGCCAAAGGTCATCAAACTTATCTATATCACCAGCTAAAGTAAGGGACAACTTCTCCATCCCCAGTACGTGCCACAACCTATGTAACCATCCTGTAAGGGAGGGAACTGTAGTGGTGCGCCAGTGTGTAAGGATGTTCTGCACCGCAGAGCCCAGGGCGATAGCAATCTGACGCCCCCTGCGGGAGCGCAATGGGTATGTCAATCGGTTTGGGAGCCCCAGGAGAATGTATGCAGGGAAGCGAGGCAGCTCGGTCTCAAAGTGTGTGTCAATGTTATCTATCACCTGCTTCCAGTAGGAGTGCAGACGCGGACATTCCCATAAGGTGTGCGATAATGTGCCTACTTGCCCGCATTCTCTCCAACAGGTGTTATCTTTGCTGCAGTCCATCTCGTGTATGCGTTCCGGGGTATAATGCCAGTAGGTCGTCACCTTGGTTAGTGTTTCCGTGAGCCCCGTATGGTATGCAGAGTGGTGAGCCCTGTGTGAGATCTGATCCCATTCCTTATGACTCAACGTCCTACCCAATTCCCGCTCCCAGCGTTCCCTACCCGGGTTGTGGAGGTGTGTGGGCGGTGGTTGTAAGAATTTATAGAGGTCGGATATCAGTTTCGCGTCTGATGTGCGGGTTAAGAGCCACCGTTCGTAGGGTAGCAGTTTCCTATCAGCCGTGTCCCTCACTTGTGGGTGCATGCCCAGTGGCGAACTTGCATGTAGTGCAACCGTTCCGTCTGCGGCAGAGCGTATTCTTGCCTGAAGAGTGCGAAGGGAATAACGCCGTCCGGACCATATATGTGGCATAGAGCCCGGCACCCCGCAGGCCGCCAGTGTGTAAAGGCCCCCTTTTCCATCCCCGGAGTGAAATCTGGGTTATCAACCAGTGGAGTCAGCGGGGAGGGGAAGATGGTAAGCTCATGTATGGTGTTAGTGGCGTCCCACGCTTGCAGGGGGACTTTCGTGATAAAGGAAGCATACAAATCAGCGGGTCGGTGGGCTTTGTGCAGAAAGGTTATTTCCTGCAAGGGGCGTCCCGCTACTGCCTGGTCCTGGAAGAGCCAGTGCTTATCTGACTTCCACTTGCTCCATTCCACCAGGTAGCGTAACTGAGCTGCCTGAAAATATTTCTTCAGGTCCGGTACCCCCAGCCCCCCGGCCTCCGGGGCTAGAGTAGACAGCGCTCTCTTCAGTCTAGGTTTCCGACCCTGCCAAATAAACCGCGAAAGGTCTGCCTGTGTTTGCTGAAGCCACCCCGCAGGTGGCTGCAGCGGCAGAGCTCTAAATAGATAGAGAATTTGGGGCAGGACTGTCATCTTGACCGCGGCTATTCTACCCAGCCAAGAGAGGGTACCGCGCCACCAGCGTCCCAACTCTTCTCGTATCTTCCCGCTTAGCATGGCATAGTTGGCTTTCACCATGGCTGGCAAAGTGGGAGCCAGCTGGATCCCCAGGTAAGGCACGAGGTCTGACGACCACTGCAAGGGGAAGAGGTCTTGTAAGTAGGCTTTGGTGGTAGGAGCGAGTGACAAATCCAAAGCCATAGATTTATCCATGTTCATTTTGAAATCCGCAACTCTCGTGAAGGTGTCTAGCTCCGCGATGCAGGCCGGTAGGGCCGTTCGTGGGTTCTCCAACGACAGTATAACATCGTCCGCGTAGAGACTGATGGTGTGGGTGAAGCCGCCAAACCTTACCCCTGTCGCTGCATTAGTCTGTCGTATCCTCTGGGCGAAGGGCTCCATGTACAAGGCAAAGAGTAGGGGCGACAACGGGCACCCCTGTCTCGTGCCTCTCCCAATAGTGAAGCTCTGCGAGCTGTACCCATTCACGCACACCACCGCCGAGGGGAATTTGTAGCAGTTAAATATGAGGGAGCGGAACTTCTCTCCAATACCTACTTTCGTCAGAACCCGTTCTAAGTATGGCCAAAGGATTCGGTCGAACGCTTTTTCGGCGTCCACCGACAGCAACATTCTCTCCCCGGGGATCCGGGAGGCTTTTTCTATGAGATGGACAATCCTCTTGGTATTATCCACCGTCTGCCGTCCGGGGACATACCCCGCCTGGTCCGGTTCCACAAGTCCCGGCAAATGGAGGACCAACCGAGCCGCTAGGATCCCAGTGTATAACTTAAGATCCACGTTCAGAAGTGATATTGGCCGGTAGGAGCCGCACTTGGTCCTGTCCTTCCCCGGCTTGGGGATGACCGTAAGAGAAGCCCCCAGGAGGTCAGGCGGGATAGCGCCCGGTGCAGAAAAAGAATTGAAAAGGCGGGTGAGGATCGGTGCCAGCGTCGTGCAAAATGTTTTATAAAAGAGAGGCGTGTAGCCATCCGGCCCTGGGGCCTTGCCATGTTTGAGCTTGGCAATTGCTGAGATCACCTCCTCAATGCGGATATCCCTATCTAGATACTCCGCCTGTGAAGGGGCCAGAGAGGGAAGAGTGACCGAGTCTAGGTATGCCGCCGCTGCGGAATTGTCTAGAAAGCTACCCGTGTAAAGGGCCTCATAGAAGTTGCGGAAAGTATCCGCGATTTGGGCGTCCTCCGTGACTAAGGCTCCGTCAGGCCAGCGATCTCTTTCACCAACTGCTGTTGGCGCGCAACCCAGAGCCTATACGCCAGAAGTCGGCCACACTTGTCTCCTCCTGTATAGTAGGTGTGTCGCAGACGTAGAGCTGCGTACTCCGCTCGGTCCATATCCAGGGCCGCCAGGAGTTTCCTCTCCACTTTAAGTTGCTTCCAAATTCTGGGAGCCCCCGTTCGTTGATGCATTTGTTCGAGTTCGTGCACTCGCTGGGTGAGCTCATCTCGCTTGCATTGCCTATCCCTATTTTCCGCTGAGGAGAGGGCCAGAAATTCGCCCCTAACAAAAGCTTTCATGGCCGCCCATTGTGTCGCTAAAGATGTGTCGGTGTTGGCATTGTGAGACAGGTAATCGCGAATAGTTTCCTGAATACGCGTCACCACTGCTTTTTTATGCAGTAAGGTGTCCCGGAGACGCCAGACCCTGGGGGGGTATGATATAGGTGGCAGTTGGAGCGTGGTAGTGACTGGCACATGGTCTGACAGGGAGAGAACTCCCATCTCCGTTGTAGTAGCTAAGGCGCACACCTGCTCCGTGACCAGAAGATGGTCCAGCCTGACGTATGTTTTATGCGCATTGGAATAATACGAATATTCCCTTTCCTGGGGGTGTGTGCAACGCCAGAGATCGTGAAGACCTAGTTCTGCTATCCGGTCTTTACACCCAGGCGAAAACGCTCCGGTTTGGGGAGTGCGCTGTGCGGACCTGTCCAAGACCGTGTCAAAGACCATATTAAAGTCCCCCCCAATTACCATGTATCTATCCGATGTGGCTGTGATATCTGTCAAGGCTGATTGTAGGAAGTGTTCTTGGTTCTCATTGGGGCTGTATAAGGACCCAATCGTGAACGTGAGGCCCCCTATCCTGAATCTGTACGCCAGTAGCCTCCCCTTTTGTTATGCGCATTTGTGTAAGACCTCCCCCTTAAAATGCCTTGCCACCAGGATCGCCACCCCTGCCTTCTTTTTTTTCTTTTTTTTTTTAAAACCTTTATTGTACATAGAAGGCTCACAAATACGGGCCTACAACCCAGCGGGCCGGCCACCACATGTAAGGAACATATTCAACAGTACAGAAGCGTGGTCAGAATATCACAACAGACCATACAGGAAATAAAGGCTAAAAGCCATAGAGCAACCAGCAGGGACAGGATACGAGAAGGTTGATTTTCTAATATAGGAACGGGAATAACAGGATAATGACAGGAAGTAAGTCTCGGAGGGCCGTGGTGGGCCGCAAACAAACAGCAGTATAATATACAGGATAAATCAATAATGACAATTACATATCGGTGAAGGCAGAACGAGAGTCCCGCCGTAAGAAGCAGTGGCGTCCGCCGCTCAGCGCCCACCCACCACAGCAGGAGCATATCATAACAAACAGAATTGAAAGAACTTATCATATAAAGCCCTCCGTCACACAACCCGGGGGAAAAGGAAAAAAAACCCCCACGAAAGGGAAAGGAAGGGAAGGAAAAAGAGGGAGAAAGGGACAAAAGGTGAAGAGAAGAACGCCACCTCAAGCATGCGCCCCATGGCAAACGATGCAGGAAACCACAGATCGGTATACGGAACCAGTGGTAATCGGAGCATAACTACGTAGTGAGCCAAAGTCACAGTAAGACCGGAAGGCCCGTGCATCAAAAATAACCCCCCCAGGGGGACACACGCTGAGACCGCGTCCCGAAAAAGAAAACACATAAGAGCCATAAAACCAAAAAAGGGAGAAAAATGGGGGGAAAAAACCCCAAAAGGACAGACCCCCCCCCACCCCGCAAGCCCACCCTGCACCCCTGCAGAAGGCTATGGCCTACCCCCCAGCAGCGTGCCTGTCGCCCTAATCAGAACCCGAAATATAGAAGAACTAAAGCAAGATGGAACCATAAAGACAAAAAGGGGAGAAGAAGGGATAAGGGAGGAAGGAACACGGGGGAGGGCCATAAAACAGAATCGTAGGCTCCCCCCCTCCCGTCCGAAACATCAGAGTCCTCGGGAAGACAAAAATTCTAAGGATACATTCCAGGAACACGACAAAAAGTCGACATGGTCATACCGTTACAAGCCGATCATCCAACCATTACAAAACAACAATCCACAAAGGCAAGATCGTCTCATCCCTGTCCTTGTTTTTCCAAATCTGTAGCAGTCCGCCTCACGAAGAACCAGACCACGAGGAACAGGAGGCAGACAACAGGGAGGTCAAACATCAATCCGCATAAGATGTTTCGGGTACAACCCGGATGATCCAGAACAGTCAGAAACCATCGTACACAATGCAGGCACAGTTCCGAAGATAATTGGAGGAAAGCCGACCCAGCGGAGTCAGCACAGGATCTACGTTCGGCCATTCGAGGCGAAGAAGGACAGGAAGAACCATCGAGACCGGTCCGGACAGGACCCGGCCCACCGACCCACAGCACAGGGGAGAGCAAAGCACGATGGACGGTAGCGGAACCCCGCACATCCACAGAAACGGCAGCCACCGGGCCCATGATTTCCAGGACAGTTCCAGCCGCACCCAGCAGCGACGGAGCCGCACATGCCAGGGGGGGCTCAGACGGCCCAGCGAAACGAGCCTCCTCCAGGTTAACGGCGGGTGCGGCCACAGGAGCACCCCAGGAGCGAGGATGTCGGCAAGTGTAGGAACACCTTTACAGTATCCGGCTTCCGCGCCAGACAGTGGACCACCGCCGCCCATCTCGGCCCGGCTGAGATATACAGGGTCGACCGCCATCTTGGAAGCCCGGCAGGGACGTAGCGATCCTCGACCCCCGTCCGGGCCGCAGCAAGGCAAACGGAAGTCAGCCAACCATCAGCAGAGACACGTCCAGAGCAGGAAGGGGGGCCACCAGAAGAAGGAGGATCGCCGGCTCCCCAATGCCACCGGCCCCGTTCTCCGAGTCCGGGCGGAGGGACTCAAAATGGCCGGACCGGAGAACAAAGGGGGGGACAAGCCACATATACGGTCAGCCCCGCCAACGGAAGGCAGCGCCTCCACCCCAGGCCGCGGGACCGCCCGACCAGGCCAGAAAGCCGCAACCGGCCTATCTGCACAACCGCCTCGTCGGCCGAGCCCACTGCGCCATCAAGGGCCGGCCATAGCGCTCCGCCCCGTCCGGGCGCCGCCGAAGAGACCCAGGCCAGCCCGCTCCGGAGGCCCCGAAGCGGGCAAAGGCACATCTCCGGATCCACAGCACCCAGAGACAACCGGAACAGATGGTAAGTGCCTGTAAATCGCCTTAGATCCACAGCGGAGCAAAACATTTTCTTCCCGGGGCAGGATAAAGACAGGATTTATGTTGCAAACAGGAAAGTGAACGGAGCCGAGCTAAAACGCGGCCATCTCGGACGCGAGCTTGGCTCCTCCCCCCACCCCTGCCTTCTTGTTATTGCCAGAGGAGAAGAGTTGAGTCGGGAATTTGTGTGAGCGGAGTCGGTGGCAGTCGCGGGGCAGTAGATGAGTTTCTTGTAACAAACAAATGTCAGCTTGGGTGCTTTCTAATTGGGACAGTATTGCGCGCCGTTTGACTGGGTTGTTTAAACCCCTTACATTAAGGGTCAAAATCTTAAAGGTTGTAGATGGCATGTGGGACAATGAAGTCAACAACGCTGTTCCCCAGTCTGGGCGGTGCCGGGTGCGGAGTCCCCTCCCGGGTGGCTAAAACCTGCGTGGAGCACTGGACGACCCATCCTCCCTCCCACCCCTCCCAAAACCCACCCTAACCCCAACTGCAGAGTCCTCAACAATCACCCCCAACCCGCCTCCCTCCCATCCCCCTCCCCCTCCCTCACCCCAACGTCAAAACCCCGAATGCAAACCATAGTCTTGGGCCTGGTTTAACAAAGTTCAGGTCCGTAGAAAGTCATCATGTTGGGAAATGTGGCAGTGGCAACCCTTTTTGGCTCCCAGCCCTTCCCCTCCTATCAAATCAAAGCACGAAAGGCGACCCCCCATGCAAGGCTTTTCAGGAAGGAGCTGTGGTATCTCTGACCACCTCCTGCGGCCGCTGCGCGTTCCTGGGCTATCGTCATGGGGTCAGGTTTGAGGCGCACTTTTGATTGGAGCCGTCGCCGAACCCGCTGCCAACCATCGCGGGAGTGCTGTGCAGGCCCTTCCTGTGACCCGTGCGGTGAGGCCCCTCCGGACTCCTCATCCTCTGGCAAGTCAATGTTCAATAGAGCACATGTGTCGCTAAGAGAGCGAAGCTGGTGTAGCTTCCCCTGCCATTTAAAGATGAGGCGAAATGGATGACCCCATGAGTAAGGCACCTCGTTGTCGCGTAGAAATGTCGTGACCACTTTGAATTCTCACCTCTTTTGGAGCGTGATGGCCGACAAGTCTTGGAATAGGGCGATGGGGTCGCCTCGGAACTGCAGAGGCTGCTTCTGACGGGCTACCTGTAAAATCCGCTCCTTTAGGGGAAAGTCCAGAAGGTACGCTAGTATGTCCGGCGGCGGGGCCGGCGCACGTCTCGCCAGGCCCACTCTGTGTGCACGATCAATGCGGAGGACGAAGTCAGATGGTTCCCCCAGTACATCCCTGAAGAGGTCCTGCAGGTAAAAGGTGCTGCTATTCCCCTCTGCTTTGAGCGGTACATTTCTGACCCGAATGTTGTTCCTCCGGGAGCGATTTTTGAGGTCCTCCGCGTGCGCCTGTAGGTCCACCTGTTGTTCCTGTAGGCGAAGGACCTCCTTCTGAAGGTGAACCAGCTCCTCACTGCGGACATAGCCAGCGTCTTCCACCGCGGCCACTCGTTCCCCCAGCCCGTCAATGTCCCTATGGAGTTCTCACTGCTCACCTGCTATGTTCTGCTTTAACGCCTGGAAATCGTCCCGCAGGGTATTGAAGAGGGATTCCAGGAAGGTCCTTGTGATGGGCGCTTCTCCGTCCCCTCGCTGTGTCTCAGTGGTGTCGGTTGAAGGCGGGGGGGGGGCGCCTGAGTTTTCCCTCCTTTTGGGGTGGTCTTGCTGAGCAAATCTGTGATAGTGCGGTTGCCCACATTAGCCATGCCGCACCCGTTAGCAGGGACCTCCAAGACAGCAGGGTCTCGCGCCAACAACACCAGGGGGGACTTTCTCGAGGTGGGTCTGGTTTGGGCGAAAGGCGCGGTGACCCGGGTGTGATGTCTACCGGCTGATTGATCCCCTTATTTCGTGAGCTCCGCCTGGTGCTCCTGGCTGTCTCTGGGCTTCGTCAGTACCGCCGATGCACGTGCTCCCAGTTTTGTCGCCCAATGTGTCAGGGGGGTGTTCCTTCCCCAGGGCCTGCTGCTCGGGGTCACCTGCCTCCGTGTCTGCCGTCGGGCCCCCCGGGCCTCCCCCCGGGTCCTGCCTCAATTGCGCTGTGGGGCTCTGGTGATCGGGGCCGAGCCGGCCTTGCTAGGCCCCGCGCCGGGGGGCTCGAGTTTCGCTTCCCAAGGCCGCGCTACCTCTGTGGGCGGAGCTCTAAACTCCGCTCCTGGGCTCCGTGGAGACCCAGCGCTACCTCTCCTCGCCTCTCAGCTGCCCCCGGGGTCTCTTCTCTGTCGGCACTTGCCCCCGCCGCAATCAGCCATCCGTGCCTGCCAGGTCAAGACGCTTCAGGCCTGGTGTCGGGTGGGCCCCCTCGCTCCTCCCGCCGGGGGCTCGATCTCCAGGCCCCCCGAGCTAGCCCCAAATCCCGCTCCTCACCTCTGTGGGGGCCCCCCTGGTCAGCTCTCCACTGTATCTCCTGGTCGTCGCGCTGGCTGCTGGAAGGTCCACTCCGGCACCAGCATAGGCCCAAGCCGGGGCCTCAGGTAGTGGTTTCCGGGCCCGCTCACCACCACTCCTCTGCCGGATCAACTTTGGCGGGTTCCCACATCGTTCGCCCCCCGGGCCATCCCGTTTCCACTCGGGCGGTGATCTGCCGAGGGGGTGACCCCCGACTGGGCCCCAGCCAGCCCCGGAATGGGGGGCACTCTGACCAAGGGAAACCAGTGAGTCCCGCCGTCTTCCAGGAGCTTCTCCGGCCTGCTCCGACACACGCCACCGGAGCCGGCCTCTGGAGCCCTGCCTGCTGCAATCCGCTCGCTGCAGGGGGGCCAAGTGCTCGCGGCTCCAGGAGACGCCGCTTTTGGGATAGATGGGGGGTCAGCTAATAATAAAAGGGTGCTAAGGGGGTTCGGGACGAGGAGCTACCCGTTCAGACGTCTGCTCCGGCCGCCATCTTAGCCACGCCCCTCACGCTTTGTAATTTAATGCGCATATGGGAGCACTGTGGTCTAATGTTTGTTTCTGAAGGCCTAATTTAGAGTTCATTGGTCGGATTACTCCATCACAAATATGAAGGAAATCCCGGCTGCCATATTACAAGTGCTATTGGATAAAATGCACTTGTAATTCGGTGGATGGAATATCCATCATCTTTGTGCCGGAGTAACCCTTCCGCCGAACTCTAAAGCAGGCCCTAAGCGTCAATCTATTAGCGCTAAAATAACACCATAGATTCCCTGCTGGCCAACACTTTGTGAAACTGGGCAAATTATGTCACACCATGTCTGCACTCTAAATTATCTGACGTGAAGGACCATACAAATACCAGGACTTCTATGTTTATATTACTGTGCGACATTATCAGCACTTCTAGTCTATGAAGCAACAGCACTCTGAGGTCTAACCATAACAGCTCAGACATGCATATAAATAGCAATGTGAGACCAGGCTACAGATAACTAACACTATCTTGCTGCTATCCTTCTCACTCCAAATAACTAATATCCACCACTCACATTACTTTCTTATTTCACTATACTAATTCACCACTAATACTTTATGGGTTTCCGGAGTAGCGTGCTACTCGCAGAAAAAAAAATGCTTCCGCACCCCATCAGGGGTAACAAGCACTATATAAATACAAACCTTTTTTCGCTCTTCTATCCTTCCGCTATCCTTCTGAATCCAAATAATTGACTAACCTATCCACCACTTAAATCACTTTGATATTTCACTATATTACTTCAACACTTACCCCTTAAGGGTTCCGGAGTAGCGTGCTACTCACAGAAAAAGCGATTTGATGCCTCGTCAGGGATAGTAAGCGCTATATAAATGGAATTATAATACAATACAATACTGGAAAGAGCACACTCCATCACTTCATGTCCTGTAGTCCTAATGGCCGAAGGCAATTTAGGGCAAGCTGCCCTCCCCTTTTTCGGGGAAGCCATTGCAGTGAGGGAACCAGTGTGAGGTGTGGTCACACTGCAAGTGACAGCGAGACATTGTCGCTGCTTCCTTATCCTGTTCCCCATGCTCGTGGCAGCAGTACCTCTTAAAAGAATCAGACCCGGGCTTAAACTCCTTGTGTGTTAGAGCATTTTGGGACTACATCTGCAAGACCTCTTCTAAATTGATCTGCATGGCTTCTACGTCATCTCCTGCCCTGCATTTTTTCATGGCTGTATCTATGCAGACATTTGTACACACAGCAGTCTTCTCTAACTGACTTCAAATATTTGTAGTTTCCAGGGCTCACGTCCTAAAACAAGCATTTGCAATACAATAGGTCTCGCATTTACCCAAGTTTAATCTATTGGCATTGTAAATGACAATGCCTTTTATTTATGTTTTAAAAATTAAAACATAAATAAAAGGTATTGTCTTGCACGATGCCAGTAGCTCAAACTCACGTAAATTCAAGACCTATTGCATTGTAAATGCTTGTTTCGAGTTGGATGAGCCGTGCGTCTCGTTGCGCGTGGCTGCCCTTTTCTAGAGATCCAGCGGGTTACCAACAACAGGTAATCTAATACCACATACTCACCTGGGCCCATAAATTCAATTCACAACACACCGGCAATCACCTCTGGAGTCATTGTTTTTATAATTCTCTAGGTTAATTATCTTTAGTCCCTAACCAATCTTTCACTGATCAAAAAGTTCTGGTCAATGGACCATTAGTTTAACTAGTTGATGGTGAAATGACATATGATTTCGATATTCCTACACATTGGAAATGATCACAGAGTCGGAATGACTTTTAAAGTTTTATCTCAGATTAATTCAACCACTTACACAGTACAAAACAAACTCTGTCTCTCACAGGAAGGAAGATTTCAAATAATCAATCAAATGCATTCACTTATACTTTGCAATGACACTGCATGAAAAGGAGAGGAGAAAGAAAAGCACATAATACATACACAGATATTTTATATATTTACCAAAAATGGTGTGAAAACCAACTCCCAGGCCTAGGAATTGGTAAGGGTCCCCCAGGAAAGATCTGGCGAACAAAGGCTTCAGGACAGGAATTAGGACAGGAATCAGGTCAGGGCAGACGACCTCTCTATCACCGACGCTTGCATAGCACCCCTCTCTGACACTCTCTTCCTCCTCGAGATTCTTCCGCAATCTTCTTCTAAATTAATTTTGCTCAGATAATATGTTCAGCAATTCGATTCTTTTTCAGCATTTCTCGTCACTGCGACAGCATCCCGGTCTAATGTTTCAGCATCTCCATGTGCAGACTTCTGTGCTCTAGGACAGCATCCAGGTCTCAAGCTAAGCTAACTAACTAACGTTAACTCAATTATACCTTTTTGTATGCTGGTACCACCTATTAATTTGTCAAACTTATGAAAATACTTACTCTGATTGGACAACCCAGGGGAGGTGGTCATCACACCATGCTTACATAATACTCTTTTCAGTTAGCCCTTTGTTAATAAACCCATCACCTTAATTCTTTATTCAAACTTTATTTCTCTCCTGCATTTACAATGTAATTGTCACAAATTATGAAACATTCTGTGGGTTCCCAAGCATTTCGGTGGACTGTCATTCCGGTTCTCATGAAAGTATCCACTGGAAGCCTTGGACGAACTTCAAGTTGACATGGCGTCTTCCAGCTAGGTTGCACTACACATGGGCGGCAGAACAAGAGGGAATAGACTGTGGCTCACAACTTTAGGCCCATAATAAGAACTATTGAAAGAATAAAAAAGAAAATGTTAAAATCAAAAATAAATGGTTTCACTGTATACCACCTATCTCTACTCTAATCCCATTTACTTATTATTACTCTCCCCGCATTAGCAAAAAAGCTGAGTTTAGTTTTCCAGCAAGCATGTGAGTTTCAAGTGGCCATTTTGTTACCTACTGCGCAAGTGCAGAAAGTTCCCTCCAAGCAAAATATACGTCATACTACGTAGATGCAGTAGACGCATGCGCACTAAAGAATTTCAGTTAGCGGCCATCTTAGAATCACTCTTGAGTTACTGGTTAACAAAACACATAGGCAAGCTTCGTTCTTACTATAAATGTTGTATAATGCATGTTATTTCCACAATACAAGTTTAGTATGGGTTTAGAGGTTACATGAGAAGATTGCATACAAGCAAGTCTCTTTTTCCACGAGTCCTTGCTCAATCACTAGCATGTAAATTAAAAAAAAATTAAAACAAGTTGGGTGAGCCTTGCACAACGAGACACTTGGCCATCCTTATTTAGCATATGAATACAATAAAAAAAACTTTGGCATAGCCAATAGGTAGGTAGGTAGGCATCACGGACAACGGGAGGAAGGGCGGGGGAGGTAGAAGGCATGACAACATGGGGTAAAGAAGGCACGGACAATGGATGGAGTGTGCGGGTAGAGAACAGATAGCACAGACAATGGGAGGGAGGGCGGTGTTGTAAAGAAGGCACCACTGACTGAATGTAAGTAAAGCACATAGTGTCTGCAGTAGGAGAAACTTGATTTAAAAAAGTGCTTATAGACTAAAGCAGCTGCGAGTGGCTCAACTTTTGAGTCAAATCAAGGTCAGGGGGCATCCATGGTTATACGGAGTACTGAGGTGGGGAAGGCCTCTCAAAAAACGGTACACAGGCCCTCAAATGGGGGACAGGTTGAGCCTCATGGTAGGCACCTCCCTGCCCAATGATAATAGCTCATTAAGCAAAAAAGGGCCTAACAAAATAGAATTTTTGAATCTTCCACCAGTTGCCTGCTAACTTCTAATAGTCATGGTAAATGTTCCGTCTCATAGAGTAGAGCAGCAAGAAACAACCACGCAGTTGATGGACAAATTGAGGCATTGGCTAGCTAAGACCGCCACACTTCCACTGTCTATCTATGATCATCTAATCATGGCCAGAAGGGTACCCTGGGTAAGAACATCTGAGAAAGTGATTGACTGACTTTGATAATAGATTTGTTGTAGGCGAACTGTTAGCCCAGCTCACTCTAAGTCGCTCTTCCAGCTCACAAATATATGTGGATCCACTAGGTTTCTTCTATCACCTTTAAATATATGAGGACCCACTCCCAACAGTGTATATCATCAGTGGAACAAAGCGAAGAATTGGGCAGAAAGGGGGGAGTGTCAAACTTAACAGATTTAAATAGATGCGATTGACTATTTTGCCTGTTTCTCTTGAAACTAGCCCCGAACTAGACGGCAGTAAAGGGCCTGATGTATTCATGAATACTTTAATAATGCCAAATTCGACTATAGATAAAAGAGACCGCACCGACATATTCCCTCCTCTATGCAGTTCCTTATTGCTCTTCCCTAGAGAGGTCATAGATAGCTCAAACCGAGTAAGTGACACCACAAGAGCCAACAATCATTATTCTTTACTATCATGGAATATATCAGGATACAAAAGTAAAAAATATAATTATGATTAGCCCAAAGTACTCTCTTACTATCAAATACTATGTCTACAAGAGACGTGGGAGGTGGACCCAATCTACTTAAACGGGTATAAATGTTTGCTTTACCATCAGTGAAAGGAAGGGCAAAAGGTTGCCTATTAACATGTGTTATTAACACAGTGATATTCAAATTGGTATGTTTTATTAATAAATCACCACATTTTCATAGTATCATGATAAATAGTAACTATAGCCTCAATTGGTTGATAATAAATTATTTTAATAATAACTATGAAAATCCAACTGCTGTGGCTAAGGAACTCAAAGTAGTTTTGGAGGATGTAATCCTCTCACAAGTAAAACCAGTCTATATCCTATGGGCGGGTGATTTTAATATTAGAAAATGCATAAACGAAGATTACTGTATGTGCCCACAAATTGCACAATCTGATGAGCTAGGAGAACATTTTATACACTCCACATATGGAAATGTCTTAAATAATTTATTAATGGTCTGGAACTTAGCACTTAGAACCCAAATTATACATAATAATGCACAAATGATTCCTAAATTTTATAGAGCATAGTCCTCCTCGACAATAGACTATATAACAACTAAAAGTCTGGAAAATATTTCTACTAAAATAAATATCAAGATGACAGAATTTAGTGATCGTGCAATAATTTTCACTACCCTCCAGTGGAAAGATCAAGGGCCTACAGGAAGGAGAGCCACAATCTCTAAAACAAAGCTGGCCAGGCGGAATGGATATTCATTAAGGTGGAATAAAGTTGATGAAAATCTTCTCCTCACATGGTTAATATCCACTAACTATAATGAGATCCTGTCATACTTAGATTTTCCACCAGGTAGTCAAAGCATTTATTAAAATTCTAGACAGCATTGAATCACAATTGACCTGCCCATCAGGTGTACGATACTGGAAAAACAATCGCTGGTTCGACAAATCGTCCTGGAAAGCATCGAGTAATTTACGTAATGTTCTAAAGGAAAAAACTAGGGATAAGTTACTAATTACAAATCTTAGTCCAATTAATTAATCATATATAGAGCAGCAGAAAAGCCAACTGAGATTGGAAGCATGGGAGAAATTAAGGGCAGCTGCTATTAGCAAAGATAGCAAGTCATTCTGGGAGGTTGTAAACATTCCCTTTATGCAAGAGGTGGGAGGCCCGTCGACAGATGTGTTCATTGATGAGGAAGCCTGGGTTAATCATTTCAAAAACATTTTCTTAACAAAATAAGGAAGGTATCACTGACAAATGGTCTGAACCCTCTGTAGCAATTATTCCTTTGGTTTTTTAAATGGAAGAGATAGAACATGCCCTGACTCAAACTATGCCTCTTAAAGCAGCTTGCCAAGAGGAGGTCCCTGGTGACATACTTTTAATAAATAGATCGCTTTGGGTCCTCTTCCTTACAGTTGTGTTAAACACTATCAGTATTATAGGTCCTCTCCAGTCATGTAAAGAATCAATAATCGTGCCAACATATAAGAAAGGTGATGGCTCAGATTCTGTAAATTATCATCCGATAGCCTTAATTGAAAGCACTGCTTAACCGCATGCGTGCGGGCGGAATTCCGCTCGTACGCTGAGATTTTTTAAAGCGCATTTTACGTGACGAGCTGGGCTCGTCATCAGCGTGCGAGGAGGCTACGCCATGACGAGCCCAGCTCGTCATCAGCGTGGAAGGGGTTAAGTAATGATTTTGTATTGTTATGCCGAATGGAAGAATAGGCAGCTTTAAAGGGGATACTTGCTGAGGTGCAATATGGGTTCAGGAGGGCAGGGGCACGGTGGACCAATGCTTGATCCTGGCTCTTCTAGCAGCAAAATATATGCAGGTAAGCAAGAAAGTTTCTATATGGCATTTATGGACCTTTCTTCCACTTTTAATTGTGTCAATCACAAGTTGTGGCATATTATGGAGCAAATGTAGGTGGACACCACAATTATCTGCTTTATTAGACAAATGTATAGAAGAGCCACTGCAAAAGTACATCACAGCAAACAAGGGGAATGTAGTAGACCTTTTATTATTGCAAACGGTGTTAAACAAGGTTGCTTTCTCGCACCCTTTCTGTTCTCGCTATATACTAATAGCCTAAATAACATCCTGGTTGAAAAGTCTATAGAAACGCCGAGAGTGGATACGACCCAATTTCCAATTTTATTGTATGCAGATGATGCTGTTTAACTTGCCCGAACACCCCTATCCTTACAAAAGAGTATTAAAAACTGTGCCCTCTGCATGAAAAACCTAGACCTATATATTAACAAAACAAAGTCTTTTGTTATGTCTATTGGGAAGCGAAGGAAAAAAAGTACACATTATAACACTGAGGAAAGGAAAATTGAAAATGTAGAAAACTTCTCATATCTAGGTTTGTTTCTTGACACTAACTTAGAATAGAATTTGATGGTGACCTCAAGAGCCACACATTTGAAGAAAAGTATAGCTGCAATTTGTAGGTCTCGCCTGACCCAGCGCATGCGCTGATCTGGCGAGACATTTAGTAAGGGCTCAAAAATGCTACCATGGCCAGCCTAATGCTACAGTGCATGTGCACGGGTGCGCGCTTAGGAGCCAAGGCGCCAAATGGCGCCCCTTTGATGTTCTCATTCAAAGAACATCAAACATCAAAGATCATATGTCACTTTCCTCCGTGTTCACTTTAGCAGCGCCCCTTTGATGTTCTTGTTCAAAGAACATCAAACATCAAAGAACATGTTGTTGTGTTAATGCTTTGCTGCGCCCGTTTGACTTACAATGTGCTTTCTCTTTCCACAAACTCGATGTTTGTGTTCCTTTATGTTGCGATGCTTTTAGTATTACTGTCACACACACAACCACAACCACACACACAACCATACACACAACCACAACTACACACACAACCACACGCTCAACCACACGCACAACCACACACACACAACCACAGACACACAACCACACATACAACCACACACACAGCCACACACACAACCACACACACAACCACACAAACAATCACAACCACACACACAACCACAACCACACACACAACTACACACACAATCACATGCACAACCACATGCACAACCACATGCACAACTACACACACAACCACACACACAACCACACACACACAACCACACATAAAACTGCACACACACGCACACAACCACACACATACAACTCCACACACACAACCACACACACACAACCACACACACAACCACACACACAACCACACACACAACCCCACATACAACCACACACACAACTACACACACACATACAAACACAACCACACACAACCACACACACAACCACACACACAACCACACCAAACCACACACACAACAACTAGCCCCCACACAACCATAAACACAACATAACCACACACACAACCACACACACACAACCACACATGGACACAACCAACAAACAACCACACACACCCAACCACACACAACCTCACACACAACCACACGCACAACCACACAGACACAAAACCACACATACAACCACACACACAAACACACAACCACATACACATAACCACACACAACCACACACACACACACAACCACACACACACAACCACAACCAGACCTACAACCACACACACAACCACAACCAAACACCCACAACCACACAAACACTACCACACACACACACCCACACATACAACCACACACACACAACCACAACCAGACCTACAACCACACACACAACCACAACCAAACACCCACAACCACACAAACACTACCACACACACACACCCACACATACAACCACACACAACCACACAAACACACATACAACCACGTCCAACCACACACACAAACACACATACAACCACACATACAACCACACACAGCCACACACACAACCACACAACCACACACAACCACACACGCAACCACACACAACCACACACACACACACAACCACACACACACAACCACAACCAGACCTACAACCACACACACAACCACAACCAAACACCCACAACCACACAAACACTACCACACACACACACCCACACATACAACCACACACAACCACACAAACACACATACAACCACGTCCAACCACACACACAAACACACATACAACCACACATACAACCACACACAACCACACAAACAACCACACACACACACATCCACACACACACAACCACACACACAACCACAACCACACACACAATCTCACAACCACACAACCACACACACAACCACATACAACCACTCCCACACAACCACACACACACATACACACACACAAACACACTAAACCCCCCACACACAAAACCACAAGCACACATACACACAACCATACACAACCACACACACAAACACACACAACCACAAGCACACATACAACCACACAACCACACACAACCACAAGCACCCACACAACCACACACGACACACAAACACAACCACACACACACAACCACAACCACACATACAACCACACACACACAAAATCTCACAACCAACCACACAACTACACACACAACCACACACACACACAACCACACACACAACCACAAACACAACCACTCAACCACACAACCACACACACAGCCATACCCAACCACACCCACAAACACACACAACCATACACACACAACCACACACACAACCACACACAACCACACATACAACCACACACAACCACAAATACAATGACACACACAACCATACACACAAACACACATACAACCACACACACACACAAACACACACACACCACACACACACACACACACACAACCAAACACAACCACACACAACCACACATCTACATGCACACACACACCCACAAACGCACCCACATACAACCACAACCACACACATTCACACACCCACACACACAACCACACACATACAGCCACATACACAACCACACACAGCCACATACACACCCACAACCACAACCAAACATACAACCACACACATGACCATACACACAACCACACACACAAACACACAACCACACACACACAACCACAGTCACACACACAACCACACACATAACCACACATACAACCACACACAAATACAACCACACACAAACCACACACACACAACCACACACACACACACAAACACACACACAACCACACACAAAACCACACATATAACCACACACATAAACACAACCACACACACAACCACACAACCACACACACAACCACACACACAACCGACATTATGCCTCATTGGTTCTAGCCGACCTTGTAAAATGGTCCGATGAAAATAATAAAATCCCTATAAACCAGTCAGGTTTTCGACGCGGCATAGGCACAATGGCAAATGTCATGGCAATAAGTCTGATTGCCGAAAAAAGCTTACAAAACCATCAAGCTTTACATCTATGCTTTGTGGACTTTAAGGCGGCCTTTGACCGGGTAAGTCGTCAAACTTTATGGGCCAAACTAAAGCAACAGGGCCTGCCTGACACGATCTTAAACCCAATTATGGACCTTTATACCAACACTTGGATGCAGGTTAAGATCGACAATGGCCAAAGGTTAACAAGGAAGATCGACACCAGTGAAGGCTTGAAACAAGGCTGCGTTTTGGCCCCTCACCTGTTTAATTTATTCATGGCAGATCTGACCCCAAGGTTAGACGGGGTCAACGCGCATCCTCCACGGCTAGGAACTTTGGCCCTTACTCATTTATCCTACGCAGACGATATTGTCCTCCTCAGCCAAACGAAAATAGGGCTGCAACGCCTAATGCATGAGCTGGCCGGATACACCAAGACTAATGTGATGGAAATAAACAATACAAAAACAAAGGTTATGATCATAACGCATTGTCGTCCTAAACAGCGGAAATTTACAATTAACAACATGAGCCTGGAGGTGGTGGATAGTTATAAATATCTAGGGATACATCTGGACAAACGGCTCACATTCTCGACACATTTCGAGGCTATCAAAAAGAAGGGAGCAGCACTATTGCATGCATTCTGTAGCCTATCAAAACAGCTAAAAGGCCCTTTGTTTACTCCCCTTCTTACAGTCATCAAAGCTAAGTTACTACCAACAATAGCATACGGTAGTGTGGTGCATAATGGAAGAAGTGCTCCGTTACTAGATAAAATCCAAAATAGAGTGTACAAACGTGTATTCAGCTTACCATGTGACGCTTCACCCGCACAGGTACGCCTCGAATTTGGACTTCAGTCTCAAACATTGCACAAAAAATATGAGTCAATCAAATTTTGGTATAACATCTGGCTCAATTGCAACATAGAAATTAATTCTGCCATTTGGGAAGCCCTGCAAAGCAACCCGAAATCTCACTATGCGAACTATTTAAAATCTTCTCTGACAAGCACAGAGTTGACATCTGTTTGGCAAAAGAAACTACCAGCACCAGTATTCAAGCAGCTTGTAAAAAAAGCAGTCAATACGCACTCGTTGCTCGAAGACAAACTGACATTAAGACGCCGTGCGCATGCCTGGATGATAATACAATCCTACAAAAGACCGGCTCCAGCTGCTTATTTAGGTCTCGCTTTCCCTTCATACTTAAAATCAAAGTATTTAAAGCTACGTCTGGGAAAATTACCAACAAATGCCGACCAGCCAGGCTGGAGGTCACCTGGCCCTAAGGATTGCAACCTATGTGGTGCAGCGGTACAAGACATGATCCACCTGATTTGCATTTGCCCAATGCTAGAGCATGTCCGGCGGAGTTTACTTAGGGAAAAGTTCAACTCAAAAGGTATTCGTACATGCCGTTCTGCTATATTAAATGTGATGGACTCAGAAGATCCTCAATTCATTAGTAGAATTATTAAATTTGTTATCAACTTTGAAAACTTATCCAAAAAGCCAATTTGAACCTGAACTCTTGAACTCTGATATCGCGAACTGCTTTGGCTGACTAATAATCTGTAACCCAAACTACTGTGCGCAAGTTATTAATTCAAAAGGAAATTCACTGTAGCTGTATTTTTATCTTTTCTACTTAGGAGAGTTTTTTTACAATCTGTATTTTGTGTATAAAGTGCGTAAAGGAATGTGGTTTTATTATTTGGTATATTGTAATGGTTTTAACTAACTATACAATAAAGAATTTACTCCACACACACAACCGCACACAACCACACATACAACCACACAGACACAACCACACACAACCACACACACAACCACACACACACAACCACACACACACAACCACACAACAACCACACACACACAACCACACACACAACCACACACACAAACATAACCACACAAACAACCACATACACACATCCACACACAACCACAACCACACACACAATATCACAACCACACACACAACCACACAAACAACCATACAAACAACCACACACACAACCACACACAAACACAACCACAGAAACAACCACACACACACATCCACACACACACAACCACAAGCACAATCTCACAACCACACAACTACACACACAATCACACACACACCACCACACCCAACCACACACACAACCACAAACACAACCACGCACACAACCACACACAACCACACCCACGAACACACACAACCACACACACACAACCACACACACAAACACACACAACCCCCACACAACCACAAGCACACACACAACCACACACACACACAACCACAACCACACACCTACACACACAAACACAACCACACATACAACCACAACCACACACACACAACCACACACACAACCACAACCACAAATACAATGACACACACAACCATACACACAAACACACACAATCACACACGCACAAACCACACACACACAGAAAACCACACACACACACACAACCACACACACACACAACCACACACACAACCACAACCACACGCATAACCACACAAACAACCACAAACACACATCCACACACACACAACCACACACACAACCACAACCACACACACAATCTCACAACCACACAACCACACACACAATCACACACACAACCACACACAACCACACCCACAAACCCACACAACCACACACACACAACCACACATACACACACAAACACAATAAACCCCCCACACACAAAACCACAAGCACACACACAAGCACACACACACACAACCTCACACACAAACACACACAATCCCACACACACAACCACAAGCACACATACAACCACACACACACACACAACCACAAACACACACAACCACAAGCACCCACACAACCACACACACGACACAAACACAACCACACACACACACAACCACAACCACACACACAACCACAAACACAACCACTAAACCACACAACCACACACACAGCCACACCCAACCACACCCACAAACACACACAACCATACACACACAACCACACACACACAACCACACACACAACCACACACACACAACCACAAATACAATGACACACACAACCATACACACAACCACACATACAACCACACACACACACAAACACACACACACACACCACACACACACAACCAAACACAACCACACATCTACATGCACACACACCCACAACCACACACACATACAACTACAACCACACATGCACACACCCATACACACAACCACACACATACAATCACATACACAACCACACACACAGCCACACACACACCCACAACCAAACATACAACCACACACACACAACCATACACACAACCACACACATAAACACACAACCACACATACACAACCACACACACACACACAACCACACACTCAACCACACATACAACCACACACACACAATCACACACACACAACCACGCACACATAACCACACACACAACCACACACAAAACCAGACACAACCACAACCACACACATAACCACACACACAAACACAACCACACACACATCTACACACACAACCACACACACACAACCACACATACAACCACCCACACACACAACCACAAACAACCACACACACACAACCACACACAACCACACACACAACCACACACACACAACCACACACACACAACCCACACACAACAACACACACACACAACCACACACACAAACATAACCACACAAACAACCACACACACACATCGACACACACAACCACAACCACACACACATCACTACCACACACACAACCACACAAACAACCACACAAACAACCACACACACAAACACACACAAACACAACCACAGAAACAACCACACACACAAATCCACACATACACAACCAAATGCACAATCTCACAACCACACACACAACCACACAACTACACACACAATCACACACACACACACAACCACACACAACCATACACACAACCACAAACACAACCACACAACCACACACACAACCACACCCACGAACACACACAACCACACACACAACCACACACACAACCACATACAACATCCACACAACCACAAACACACACACACAACCACACACACACACAACCACAAACACACACAACCCCCCCCCCACACACAACCACAAGCACACATACAGCCACACACACAACCACACACAACCACACACACAACCACAACCACACACACCAACACAACCACACACAACCACACATACAACCACAACCACACACACACACACAACCGCACACACAACCACAAATACAATGACACACACAACCATACACACAAACACACACAATCACACACACACAAACCACACACACACACAAAAAACCACACACACACAACCAAAACCACACACACAACCATGCACACAACCACACTCAACCACACCCAACCACACATCCACACACACACACCCACAACCGCACCCACACACAACCACAACCACACACATGCACACAACCACACACACAACCACACACACATACAACCACACACAAACACAACCACACAAACAACCACACACACACATCCACACACACATCCACACACACACAACCACAAACACAACCACACACACAATCTCACAACCACACACACAACCACACAAACAACCACACAAACAACCACACACAAACACAACCACACACAAAACCACACACACACATCCACACACACAGAACCACAACCACGCATACAATCTCACAACCACACACACAACCACACAACAACACTGTTGGACATGGCCCTTTTTCACAGAAATTATTTGCTTTTTGCTTCCCCTAATTCAGGATGTCCCCCCTTTATAATGTAATTGTATAGGCCCTGCGAGGTTGTAATGCCCTGTGTATTGTTAAAACCCATGCTAGGTGCAGGTGCCCTCTTCCCTCAACATGGCTGCCATAGGCCCCTGTTACTGCAGTGTGGTCTTGTTAAGGCGCATTCTAGTTGCCAGGAGCTGGCAGGGACTCCAAACAATGTTGCCATTCCAGCCTGCCTTGCCTGCCCACAGTTAGAGTAGAGAAGCTCCTGGCACCTTCTAGAATAAGGGTGGAGTTTAGTTTTGCCGCCTTAGAGGGCGGTCACCTGACCTGGGCCTATATAAGCAAGGGAGGGAAAACTTTCCAGTCAGTTGGGGCATCTCTGACCTGGGGAACCCACGCAGGAGTTTTAGGCGGGAGGGCCTAGATAGGAACCTATGCTACTGGGAGTGACAGGATTTAGGTGCTGCCTCTTAAGCTGGGTGAGGTGTCCTAGACTAGCCCCCTGATCTGGCACAGCGCAGGGAACGCCAGGGTCCATCTGCAGTGACTGAGGAAAACTCATCAAGCCTTCAACTCACCCTTTCCAACTGCAAGAAACAATCACCTAAGGGCGCAGAACCATCCAAGCGCCAAGAAGTCTACTTTCCTGTGACCAGAGACTGCTGGGGGATCGACCAGGTACTGGACTGTGCTGCCCTGCGCACTCTCTGCCTTCATCTGGGCCCATCTTGCCCTACCTGTCTCCCCCTGACTGTCTTGCTGTGCCCCTCAACCTGTCTGCAGTCCCTGCTGCCCTGTAAAGCGCTCTAAATTCTCAGTGCCACGGACTTTTATCCTGTCCTTGGCTGCCTGCTAAGCGCTCTCGCCCCAGGCCTCGCCGAGTTGCTGGGAGGGTCCCACATCGAGTGTCACCACGTGCTCCCTGAACTGCCTGCCCTGTCACCTGAAGCGCCCGGCTGCTGTGCCCTGTACAACGCCACACTGTCTGGCCCGGCTGCTGTGCCTCGACCTGTGGTGCGCGAGCTAGCGCTGTATGCAGGACCCGGACTGCTGCCTCCACGAGGCGCTAGCACCCCACCACTCACCGCCGCAGACCCCCGTGACGTGCCGGGTCTGAAGTGCTGTGAGCCCCCCTCGGCGGCCCCCGGCACCAGGAGAGGGCCGCCACCGTGTTGCCAGGCCTGACCCGACGGAGAGGAGGTCCCGCGGCGGCCCCCCGGAGCCGAGGAAGGCCGCCGCGCATTCCAGACAGGCCTCGTTAGGCCTGAAGCCACCACCACCTTGGTCCCGCGGCCCGGCCTTGTCACTGGCCGCGCCGCGATTGGCGGGTGACTCTCCCGCCCCCTGAGGACGCATCCGGATTGGTCCCGGGCCCTCGCAAGGGCAGAGAAGGAAGTCGGGCTGCCCTGGGGCCGGAGGGAGACCCGGGAGGAGCACGAGAGTAGCACGAGTATCCCCCTACGGCCTACCACCCCCCTGGGGCCTACGAACACCGCCGGAGGGCCCTACGGAGGGGGGAGAGTCCTCACCCCTGCCACAGAACCATCACAAGGGCTCCCGAAGGAGCCGAAGACAACAGGTAACCCCGGGGAGGAGGGCGGAAGGCCGGTTTTGGCCCCGAGTTCGCCCCTCCCCCGGGAAGAGTGGTGACTAGGCCCCGCATGAGCTTGAGAGACTGGGAGGCCTGAATTGAGTATCTAGATGACTCGAGCCCATTGACTGTGGGGGCCTGAAGAGCAGGCTACACTACATTAGCTGTGTCCGGCCCATTTGGTGATAAGAACATTCACTTCATTGACTGTTGGTGCATGGTGGCAGTCTTAAGCTGCCTTTACTGTTCATACTTGCTTATATGTTTTCATGCCTGCTTATGAGAGGATCTTTTTCCCTGTACTGGATTTCTTGCAGGGGCGGGCTTCTACAGTTCCTGATGGGGTTAAGTTCTGGACCCTAGTGATTTATGCCAGTACTGTTTCGATGATCTGCCTTTGGCTACTACATGGTTGATATTTACAAGAGGAGATGCTTATGATTGCTTCCTACAGGTTAATCCCTGGTTAATGAGTCTACCTTTTAGCCTGCTGAATAGTATAACGCGACAGGCTGTGTTATTTGGAGTTTTCTGCTGTACTGAAAGTACGTAATGAAATGTTTTACCATTTTACAGGGAATGCATTTTGAAAGGTGTTCATGAAATGTTTCAATGAGGTACTTTGATACAATGCTAATGATTTGCTAATGCCTTAATTGCTTTGATCTAAAATCTATATAAAAGATCTTGATTTACAAACACAACTACTGGTGTGGTCTCCATTATTGCGCCCACTTCGTGTCTCAGTGGATGCGTGTGTTGAGTAGCTGCTTTACATGTAAGCCCCTGGCTGCCTTCCTGCTCGAGCCAAGCTACCCCCCGGAGAACTGGTGGTCCCAGTTCTTATACACACACAACCACACACACATACAACCACACCCAACCACAACCACACAACCACACCCACAACCACACACAAACACACCCACAAACACACCCACAAACACACACAACCACACACACACACACACACACACACAACACCCCACACACAAGCACACACACAAGCACACACACACACAACCACACTCAACCACACACACACACAACCACAACCACACACGAACACACACAACCACAAGCACACACACAACCACGCAGACACAACCACACCCAACCACACACACACACAACCACAACCAGACAACCACAACCACACCACAACCACACACAACCACACCCACAACCACACACACAACCACACACACACAACCACAACCACACACACAACCACACACACACACAACCACAACCACAAATACAATGACACACGCAATCATACACACAAACACACACACAATCTCACACACACACAAAAACCACACACAACCACACACCCACAACCACACCCACAACCACACACAACCACACATCCACACACACCCACAACCGGACCCACACACAACCACACTGTTAGAAAGGCGGTCCCTGGGGAGGCAGAAGGTGTCTGACTGACCCCCCTGAGGCCCACCCTTCCTTAAGGACTTGGCCGAGCGCCGTCGAGAGGCCTCCTGGGTGAGGGCCCTCTCCTAGAATCGCCACAGCAGATTAATCACCGCACTACAAAGGGACACCACACAAGAGAGTACTTCTTAGAATCTTTATCAGCATTAATGATTGGTTCCTTCGGTAATATGTACAACGGATCGAGGGATCCTCAGAGTCTCGGTAATAGTGGGGGAGAAGGGTAGCGGGACAGTCTTAATACCAGTCTGGCACGGGGATACCCTTCGCTCAGCTCTCAATCCTCGAGCTGGGGGGTTCCACAAGGAGTTGGGCCGCGGCAGCGCCAGCAGGCTCCGAGGATGGTTTCAGCGAGGTTGGACCGCGGCAGCGCCAGCAGGACTCCAAAGATGGTTTCAGCGAGGTTGGGCCACGGCAGCGCCAGAAGGACTCCAAAGATGGTTTCAGCGAGGTTGGGCCGCGGCAGCGCCAGCAGGACTCCAAAGATGGTTTCAGCGAGGTTGGGCCGCGGCAGCGCCAGCAGGTCTCCAAAGGTTCAGGGTTTCAGCGAGTTCTTCTCGGGGTCAGCCGCGACAGCGTCAGCCGGGCTCTCGACTCCAGGATACAACTGCCGACCCATCCCAGAGCGGCCCCAGATATAGGTCTGGAGCCCTTTGATGTCCGGACCCTCGCGCCTGGGGTTCAGAGGGGCTTGGATGAGAGTGTCCAGACGCCCAGGAGGGGGGTGGAGCCAGCGCCCAGGGGGGCCGGAGGGCGATCGAAACCAAGCGTCCGGAGATGGCTGGGGGCCCATCGAAACTCCCCTTCTCTAGGATCTGTCAAGTGGCCGCTTTACCACCTGGTTGGATCCTGGTGCCTCGATGTCTGGGCTTCGCGGGGGCCGAGGTCGGGCCAAGGCCACGTGGTCCGCGCGTGCAGGGCCCAAGATGGAGTCGGGCCTGAAATGGTGGGCCGGAATCGGGATTGGATCTGCAGAGTGGGGCGAGCAGGGTTCACCGGGCTCCCAAGGGGGAGAGCCGGGGGTCGCCGGGGTTGGCGGCTCTCGTGAAGTTCGGAGGGGACAGTCTTTGGCCGGGGGGATCGGGGTTGCTGTTGTCCAGGGCCCGCTATGCAGGAGGAGTGGGACCACGCCATGAGGCCGGGTCCAACACACATACACAACAACACACACAACCACACACACAGCCACACACACCCCCACACACACAACCACACATACAACCACACAAAACCACAACCATACACACAACCACAACCACACACAAAATGACACACAACCACACACACAACCACACACAAACAAACAACAACACACACACATAACCACAACCATACACAACCACACACACAACCACACACACACAACCACACACACAACCACAAACACAACCACACACAAAACCACACACAACCACACACACGAACACAACCACACACAACCACACACACAACCACATTCCCCAAAGTCTCCCGATAAAAATGGTACCACACTTGTGTAGGTAGGCCTAGTGCTCATAAAAAGAAATGGCCCAAAATGCAATGTGGACACATCACATTTTTCCACACAAAACTGACTCTTTTTTTGCAATGTGCCAAGCTGTGGATTTTGGATCCTAGCTCAGCCGACACCAAGAGAAACCTAGCAAACCTGTACATTATAGCAAACAAGACGCCCAGGGGAATCCAGGATGGGGTGACTTGTGTGGCTCTCACCAAATTCTGTTACTCACAATCGGTTTCAAAACTCAAACTTTGTTTAAAAAAAAAAAGAAAAAAAAGACATTTTCCTCACATTTCAGTGATGGAAAGTTCTGGAGTCTGCAAAAGCCACAAACTTCCAAGCACCCAGCATCCCCACCAAGTCTCCCGATAAAAATGGTATCTCATTTGTGTGGGTAGGCCTAGTGGCCAGTACAGGAAACGGCTCATAACGCAACGTGGACAAATACAATTTTTCCAGTGAAAACTGACCCTTTTTAGGTCTCGCGCCTAGCGTTGCAGTGTGCAGCACAAGACCTCTTGTACGGGCTTTAGAAAGCTACCCACACGCTTGTGCGTGTGGGTTTGCTTTAGCCAGTTGTCATTGGTTTAGCGTGCTTTCTTTAAAAAAAAATACAGCACGCAATTGGGCAAAGGCGGGCGCATGTCCCGCCTTTGCCCCGCCCATGTCCAGAACACGCTGCAGCACGCATTCGCCCCGCTGCCATGCTCCCTCCCCTAGTTCCTCTGTGGTGCGCGTGCACCACTAGATTTGTGCGCTGCTCCTCCTGGGTTCCTGCACCTTGCAGATCTTGTTTGAATTGTTCGTGCTCTATAAAAGTAATGTTAGTACAGTGTTCCAAAACCAAGCAGAAAATATCAACATAGTCAATTCTTCCATTGTTTACAGCACTGGATGTATAGTTCTCTACTACAAACAAGTAAGTTATTGATTTAAACTAAGGCAAACTATAAAAGAGCATCTACGAATAAACTGACTGTGCAAATGTTAATTGACAATGAGATGTGAACTAGATACACATGAGAAGTGATTGCATACCAATACGGACGTTTAACATATAATCTAAGAAAAGTATTGTTGGAAGTACTAAAAGACCGATCAAACATGTTGGATTCACTTAAATGAAAGCGGAGGAGCATTGGCATTGTAGTCCCTTGTTTGTGTCGATGGCCAGTAGTGTTCAGCTACCACATCAGCTTTATCTGGGTTGCTCATTGGGTTGTTCTGTTTTCTGAAACGTGGCCGATTTCGAGTGTTGATTCTGAAGGGAGTGATGTCATCTAAGAAAGGGAAGGGGAGAAGGTGCTCGTCTCTAATCCCGTGATGTTAGAGCGGGTGGAGTCTTGCAGTCTAATTTAAGTCACAGTAAGAATTATTTTACTGTCAGAAAAAGAAACCGAAGTTCTCAAAGAAAAGGGACACATTGCAGCAGTTATGCATCCATTCTTATCGGCTGCCCAGCACACATATTACAACACACAATTGCGGGTAAAGGTCTTGCTTTAATTGGAGGCAGGGGTGACTGACTTCTTTGTGGTGTGATCGGCTGGTAGGTGCGTGGAGCGTGGCCGGTGTATAAGATCCGCAGTGGAGTTTAGTGGTCCCTTAACCTGTCTCTCCTATGAGGGTGCACAATACACCCGGCTGGCAGTAGAGGCGGCGCTCTCACCCTTCCAGCTCTTTTGGGGTTAATCGCACTGCCTCCCTGCTCCACTCCCAGTCCACAGTATGGCACACCGCGTTGGGGGCTGCTGAGTAAAAGGTCCCAGTAGTGACCGGCGAGCAGCCCCTGACTTCAGCAGTCCCACACTCTGCCCACACTAGCATATCAGAAGAGAGATGAAGGTGTCCGCATGCTATGTGACCCTCTGCCCCCTCCCCAAGTCCCCCACTGGAGCTCCTGACCTAGGAAGCCGCAAGCCCGGAGACGGCGCATGGTGCGCATCAGCCACTTAGGAACCGACGTGTTTGACTTTTGGTGTGGATAGCACTCCGTGTGCGTGGAAATCGCTTCAAGGCACTTATATGTGTAAATAGCCAAAAGATCGCACGGTTTCCCTCACTTATAGCAGTACTAATTTGGGATGCGAGAGATCTGCCGATAGATAGCTGCCCCACTGTGTTTCAGATTATGACAATGCCTTTTATGTATGTTTTAAAAACAACACAAATAAAAGGCATTGTCATTTACAACGCCAATAGCTCAAACTCTCATAAATGCGAGACCTATTGCATTGTAAATGCTTGTTTGCAATGTGCCATTGCTGTGGATTTCTGACCCTAGCTAATTGTGAGGTTTGCAGGGGATTCTGGATAAGAAAATGTTGGGAGATCCATGCAAGCCACACCTGCCAGGACTCCCCCAGGTGTATAGTTTTGAAAACTGGCTGGGCTTGGTAGATTTTTAGGTCTCGCCTGTCGATGCGCATGCGCATCGAGCTTGCGAGCCTATTGCGGCTTAAACAGTCTTTAACCAAGTTGCAAGGAATCGTGGCGATTCCTTGCAGTGCCCGTGACTTTTAAGCTCAATGCGCATGTGCATTGAGCTTAAAAGCGCGTGCACATCAGTTCCCTCAGCCGCAATCGCCGTCTGTTCCCTCAGCCGCATTCCTCCGACACCTTTTGAAGTGAAGCTTAGCTTCACTTCAAAGGCCCCGGCTTCTTCACACCCACATGCCGCTCTCCCCGCTCCGCCCCCTCCCCTCCCCTGCCCGCCGTGTGCATTTCTCCTCCGCCGGCCGTACTTTCCCTTTGACGGCCGCAGGCCATCTCTCGTGTTTCTCCAACTTTCAGCGTGCGTGCTTGTCTTTCTCTTTACCCATCTCCCTCTTGTTTACCTCATTTTTAGTACTCTTGTTCTCTTCTGTTGCATGTTTACCTTTTTTTTTTAATTTGTCATTCTCTGCCCATTTCTCCTTCTGTCTGTTTTCACTGCTAACCCGTCGGAACCCGTCGGATGGACACTTTGACGGCCGTGTCGCATTTCTCCTCCCCCCTCCCCTTATCTGCCTTTCCCTCCTCCTCCTACTCTCCTCCCCACTCTCTCTCTCCCAACACAACCTTGTTTTAAGATAGCCTCCTCTGGGTCTCGTTTAAACTTGTTTCCTTTAACCTTTACTTTTTGTCTGCCTCGCACAAGAAACCCCTACCTGGTGTGCGACGTATTTTTAAAAGTTGTAATTGTAAATTGTATACACATAGTGCTTGCCAGCGCCGAACGAGCCGTTAAGCGCTTTGCAGCAAGTAGTACGCAGCTCTGGAGCCACATAGGGAGTAGATTAATAATATATTCTTCCTTTTCCTTGCAGAATTAGTTTCAGCTGAAAAATAGCATTGTAGTAATACCACATGTTCGTATGCCTCGCACAAGAAACCCCTACCTGGTGTGCGACGTATTTTTAAAAGTTGTAATTGTAAATTGTATACACATAGTGCTTGCCAGCGCCGAACGAGCCGTTAAGCGCTTTGCAGCAAGTAGTACGCAGCTCTGGAGCCACATAGGGAGTAGATTAATAATATATTTGTTAGACGGGGACCTGGAGGGTCGGCCGAGCACAGTGATCGCACAGACAGGTAACTTCCCCCCCACAGATGGACACCACACAAAGCTTATGGTAGTCTTGGCGCTGTTCCAGGGTGAGGGCCTCCGAGAGTCGGACCCCGTCCACGGAGCCGTCCTTCTCCCGTGACCGTAGGAGGTCAGGAAGGGGTTCGGAGTCCTCCTCGGTTCCATTGTCGGTTGCCATCAGGAGACTGAGTTCGGAGCGTACAAAGTGGGGTTTCAGTCTATTAGCGTGGAGGACCCGGAGAGGGTTTCGGGAAGATTCCATATCGATGAGATAGGTGACAGGGCTCTTGCGCTCGATTACTTTGAAGGGCCCCGTCCATTTGTCTTGCAGGGCGCATGGTTCGGTAGGAGACATTACCCACACTTGTTGGCCGGGTTCAAATTCGATGGAGGATGCATTTTGATCGTACCACCTTTTCATGTCCTCCTGACTGGCCTCCAGGTTTGCTTTTGCCATCTCTCTGAACCTTCTGGTCTGGTTGCGGAGGGTTAGGAGGTACTTGAAAACATCTGGAGTGTTCTTTAGAGGGGGCATTTCCCAGCCTTCTTTGACTAGGCTGAGCGGGCCTCGCACCGGGTGTCCATACAAGAGTTCGAAAGGGCTGAAGCCGAGGGACTTCTGGGGGACTTCTCGGTAGGCAAAGAGAAGGCACGGTAGTAGCACATCCCATTGGCGACGGAGGGGCTCTTCCAACCCCCCAATCATCCCTTTGAGCGTGCGGTTGAATCGCTCAACCAGTCCGTTCCCTTGAGGGTGATAGGGGGTCGTGAATCGGTAGGTGACCCCACACTGTTGCCAGAGGGACTTCATGTATTTTGAGATAAAGTTCGTACCCCTGTCGCTGACGACTTCCCGGGGGAAGCCCACTCGAGAGAAGATCCCCATCAAGGCTCGACCCACTACTGGGGCTGTTATCGTACGAAGGGGTACCGCTTCAGGATAGCGGGTAGCGTGGTCCACCAGGACCAGGATGAAGCGATGTCCCTGTGCTGTTCGGGGGTCCAGGGGCCCCACAATGTCTATTCCCACCCTTTCGAACGGGGTGGTCACCACGGGGAATGGTTGTAGGGGTGCCTTGAGTTTGCGGCCGCTCTTCCCACTGGCCTGGCAGGTCGGGCAGGACCGGCAATGGTTGGATACGTCATTTCTCATTTTGGGCCAAAAAAAGTGAGTCACCAGGCGGTGGTAGGTCTTGTCTTGGCCCAGGTGCCCGGCCAGGGGGACATCATGGGCTAGGTTCAACAGGAAGTCTCTGAAGTGGAGGGGCACCACCAGCACTCGCCCGGCCCCCAGTTCTGCGATTTTCTGTTCGCTGTACAAGAGATCATTGTCCCAATAAACCCAGTGGGCCCCGGTGGTGTCTCCTTGGCTCTGGGCGAGCGCTTGCTGTCGCAATCCCTCGAGGGAGGGGCAGGTCTTTTGCTCCTGCCGGAATTGTTCCTGGGTGGGCCCCCCTTCTTGACGCCACTGAGCCAGGTCGGGAAGCTCGGGGGGCTGTGTGGACCCCTCTGGGGTGGGGTCCGGGTGGTCGGTCTGGAGGAAGTCTTCTTCTGGAGTGATCGAGGGCGGAGGTGCTGCCCATTCTGGTTCTTCTGGTCTAGGGATGGTGCGGGTGGCCATGGACCGGGTGGTTACGCACGCCCAGTCCGGGAGACCCAACATCCCCAGATGCTCTCTTCTTTCCACAGCGGCCCACGGGGAGCTCTCGAGATCGTTCCCCGGGAGGCAGTCTACGGGGGCATCGTCACGGACAGTTACTTTCAGCATGCCGGACACTCCTCTCCATTCGAAGGGGACGCAGGCCATCCGACACAGGCTCTCCGAGTTATCTGCCGATCGGACGGGGCAAAGTACGTTTGGTAGGATTTGTTCTGGGGTCACCAGGTGACAGCGGACGGCCGTCACACTGGCCCCGGTGTCACGCAGGGCCTCGGCCTTGCGCCCATTGATGCTCACCCATTGGCTGTACTTCCGAGTGTTGGCGGGCAGGGGAGTCCGCGGGACCATGTCTCTTCCTCCTAGGCATGCCAGGGTCATGGCGGCGGGTTCCCACTCGAACTGCTCCGACTCATAGGTCTCCGTGTCTTCGGAGACTTGTTCTTCTCCCAGGGCGGCGGCCGCCATCTGGCGGGGCCCGGGGGCCTGGTTCTTCGGGCAGGTCGGGTCACTGGCATAGTGGCCGACTCGCTGGCATCGATGACACGTCACGTTAGCTCGGAACCCCGGGCGCATCGGGGGGTTTCCCCGGCCTGCTGGGGCCGGGGTGGCGTTAGTGGGTGCGGCCGGGGCGGCGTCTCTGCCCCGGCCCGGGCCTCCTCCTCCTCCTCGGGGACGATGGTGACCTTGGTTGGTTCTGTTCTGCTCATTCGGCCCACTCCGGGCCACTCGGGTGCTCTCCCACCGGTCAGCCTCGGTGGCGAGCTGCCGGGGTTCAGTCAATTTACTGTCGAGGAGGTGCTGCCTGAGCTCGACAAAGCAGTTGTTGGAGAGGTGCTCCCACACAATGAGATTGAAGAGTTGTTCGTAAGTGGTTACGTTGTTACCCTTGATCCACCCCTCGAAGGCTCGGCTGAAATAGTTCACGTATTCCAACCACGTCGTACCTGGGATCCTGGTGCAGTTGCGGAACCTCTGGCGGTACATTTCGGGTGTAAGTCCATATCGATTGAGGAGGGCGGCCTTCATGTGGTCATAGGACGTCATTTGATGGTCCGGAAGCTGCAGCAGGGCATCACGACCCTCGTTGACGAATCTCCCCCATAGACCGGCTCCCCAGTCACTTCGAGCGACCCGGTGGGCGGTCATGGCAATCTCATAGGCCTTGAACCACTGCTGTATGTCGTCGTTCCGGTGATATTCTCGGACCACATCCTTGGGGATGTGGACCTTCTGCTCGGTAGGACCCGGGGAGTGCGGTTGCTCGGGCACCCCTAGGTTTTTGTTCAGTTTGCGCATTTCTATCTCCGCTAGTTTGCACTCGTGCTCGTATGCCAGTCTTTTTTCTTCGAGGTCTCTCTGTCTCTGTTTTTCCTCTCGCTCTTCTCTGAGCCGTAAGTGTTCTAAGTTTATTTTTTGTTCCGCCAGTTTCAATTCTCCGTCTAATCTGAGTCGTGCCAAGTCTAACTCGTGTAATCTATTTTTTTCCCGCTCTTGGATCTCTTCATGGGAGGGGCCTGTTCTCCGTTCCTCCGTCCGGGTGGTGTTGACTTCCGGGGCTGCGGGGTCCCGGGGGGTTGCGGTATTTGTCTCTGTCCAGGCCTCTAGGGCGTTTTTGAAGTCTTCTTTTGTGCTTAGCCCGGTGGTAGCAATGCCTAAGTCCATGCAAAATTGCTTGAGCTCTCGGTGGTTGTATTCTTCCAGCTTTTCCATCTGGAACTTCTCCGCCGATCCGCTCTCTTTGGTCGTCATTGTGGTTTTAGTTGTAGGGTGAGTTACTGTCTGTACGGTACGCGTTGGTTCGGATCGCGCCGCTAGCCACCAATGTTAGACGGGGACCTGGAGGGTCGGCCGAGCACAGTGATCGCACAGACAGGTAACTTCCCCCCCACAGATGGACACCACACAAAGCTTATGGTAACACCTTTTATAGGCACTTCGGGTAGTAGAGTGGTACGATACAGGGCGATCAGGACACGATGATCCTCTCAATTCTAGTCTCTAGTAAGGGAAGGGGGTAGCGGGACAGTCTTGGTACCCACGGGTACGGGTGTGTAACGGTGATAGCTCACAATCCTCGAGCTCGGTGTTCGGAGGGGTCAGACCGCGGCAGCGCCGGCAGGTCCCGAAGAGGTCGTAGGTGGCACGGGCCGCGGCAGCGCCAGCAGGTCCCAACGAGGATGAAGGTTATAACGGGCCGCGGCAGCGCCAGCAGGTCCCACGAGAATGCAGGTTGCAAAGGGCCGCGGCAGCGCCAGCAGGTCCCACGAGGATGAAGGTTACAACGGGCCGCGGCAGCGCCAGCAGGTCCCACGAGAATGCAGGTTGCAGAGGGCCGCGGCAGCGCCAGCAGGTCCCAGGAGGCTGAAGGTTGCAGAGGGCCGCGGCAGCGCCAGCAGGTCCCACGAGGATGAAGGTTGCAGAGGGCCGCGGCAGCGCCAGCAGGTCCCACGAGGATGAAGGTTGCAGAGGGCCGCGGCAGCGCCAGCAGGCAGGACAATAGTTCACAAGGCAGGGCTGTGGCAGCGCCAACAGTCCGTCAAGGATGAGTTCGTCGCGGTGTCTCTCGACTCCAGGATACAACTGCCTTCCTGTCCTGGGGCTGCCTCAGTTATAGGTCTGGCGCCCTTTGATGTCCGGACCCTCGCTCTTGGAGGTCGGGAGGTCCGGGATGAGGGAGTCCAGACACCCAGCAGGGGGGTGGAGCCAGCGCCCGAGGAGGCTGGGGGTGCTCGGCACCTGGCGGGGGAGAGCCATCGACACTTCGTACTCCCATTGACCTGCCAAGTGGGCCGTTCACCTCCTGGGTGGAGGGTGGTGCCGGGATGTCGGGGCCTGGCCAGGCCCAGGGTTGGGGTCGGGCTGAGGCCGCACGGCCGCGTGGTGCCGTGTCCAAGATGGCGGCTGGGCCGGGCAATGGTGCTGACGGTGGCCCGGGCCCTGTCCTGCGGGGAGGGAGCGAGCCCTTCATGTGGCCTGTCCAACAATATTCTTCCTTTTCCTTGCAGAATTAGTTTCAGCTGAAAAATAGCATTGTAGTAATACCACATGTTCGTATGCCTCGCACAAGAAACCCCCGACATGGTGTGCGACGTATTTTTAAAAGTTGTAATTGTAAATTGCATACATATAGTGCTTGCTAGTGCCGAACAAGCCGTTAAGCGCTTTGCAGCAAGTAGTACGCAGCTCTGGAGCCACATAGGGAGTAGATTAATAATATATGCTTCCTTTTCCTTGCAGAATTATTTTTAGGCTGAAAATTAGCATTGTAGTAATACCACATGTTCGTATTTGCTGCTACTTAAACCGTCACCGAGTCCTTTTAATAAGACAAATCTCTCTGTTGACAACATGCTCTGCTATTAGTCTGGCTGTCATGATTGGCGATCTAATTTCTGCTTTTTTTTTATTAATATAAAAGGGAAACAGATTGTTTTCTGTATTTATTTACATTTAAAAAAAACGAAGCACGTTGAGCCTTACTAAATTACATCCTTCGGGTTTGCATTCGGGCGGGACAGTTTTCCATTTGAAATTAAAATGAAAACTGCATTCAACGGTTGAAGCAATCAGTAGCGCCTTGAATGAGTGCTGCAATGTGTAGAAATACTGAGGTGAACGCGCCCCTGGGTATTTTAATCAGAAAGGAGAATGCATTGTTGTGTTTGTATTATTTACACTCAGTAAGATGGAGAGCAATACAGCGCGACGGGCCTTTGTGAGAAGGTTTTTTTCAGCGCTGAATGAATGAACACTTTAACAACTGGTGTTACTATGTCCTGTTTACTTTTTCCTTTAACCTTTACTTTTTGTCTGCCTCGCACAAGAAACCCCCTACCTGGTGTGCGACGTATTTTTAAAAGTTGTAATTGTAAATTGTATACACATAGTGCTTGCTAGCGCCGAACGAGCCGTTAAGCGCTTTGCAGCAAGTAGTACGCAGCACTGTTCGGGTTCCTCTTTACAATGAGCCACGAGGAGCGCGTGAAGTGGATGGTGGGTGGCAAATGGACTCAAACCGGCCGGTCGCTTTGGTGTTCAGATAAGCATCAGATAAGGATCTGCCTGGCCTCGAACACCTTCAAGCAGCGGCAGCCTGCCCTTCACACGCCGGCCTCCCAGCCAGCCTGTCTCTGAGTGCCAGCACCAAAGAGGGGGGTTTGATGCCCTAAATGAGTATTCCTTAGAATTTTTATGGGCGCTCCTTGCAGTTTGTAGTTACATATTTACAACTGCAGCTCGCCTGAAGAGCAGAGTGTGTGCTGGGTGACTGGCAAGCGAGCAGCAAATCCAACAGGCTGCTGCAGTGAACTGAAGGGACGAAGGAATACAATAAATCATATTTATAATAAGAAGAAGACAAACCTGTTGTATGACAGGTGGGGAAGACCCCGGAGCTGTCGTGAAAGTTAAAAAAGAAACTTAAAGATAGTCACACAACGCCGAGAAGAACATATCTTTAAATATTCGTGCCTCATTTAGACGATATTCAACAATTGTACCTAAGACAGGATTCCTCGTTCCATTTTGTATCTTGTAATATTATACTTTTTGGTAAAAGCCGGGTTGCTTTGAATCTGGAGCGGATTCACTTATTTTTCAGCTCGAAAAGTGCTGCGCTTCAGGCACTTTAGTGTAATTTCTCTTTTCCAAGCCCCACACAAATACAATTTTATGTATGTATGTGGATAGATTTGTATAATGCTCGCAGACAGTCGTACATTACAGATCGTGTCATACCCACACCCCTTTGCCTCCAGTAACCCCAAATGCACCCTGCTCCCGCCAACATATTTTGATTTGTAGAAGGTATATCTGTTTTAGAGGTAACTCCAAATTCAGGTCTACAGCATCAAGCACTCGCAAGGCAGAACAAGCAGACCGCCCACCACAAACCCCCACCTCCAGTGTCCATAGAAGGGCAGCAAAACAACGGCTGATTATTCGGCAACCACCAGTTCTTTTTTGCAATTCGAGTTTGTTCTGATGCTCGCACTCACTCTACGGCCCTCACTCTACCGCCCTCACTCTACCGCCCTCACTCTACCACTCTAACGCCCTCACGCCCTCACTCTGCTGCCATCACTCTACCACTCTACCGCCCTCACGCCCTCACTCTACCACTCTACTGCCCTCACGCCCTCACTCTACTGCCCTAACTCTGCCACCCACACGCCCTCACTCAACTGCCCTCACTCTACCACTCTACAGCCCTCACGCCCTCACTCTGCTGCCATCACTCTACCACTCTACCGCCCTCACGCCCTCACTCTACCACTCTACTGCCCTCACGCCCTCACTCTACTGCCCTAACTCTGCCACCCACACGCCCTCACTCAACTGCCCTCACTCTACCACTCTACAGCCCTCACGCCCTCACTCTACTGCCCTCACGCCCTCACTCTACCGCCCTCACGCCCTCACTCTACCGCCCTCACGCCCTCACCCTACCGCACTCACTCTACTGCCCTCACTCTACCGCACTCACTCTACCGCCCTCACTCTACCACTCTACTGCCCTCACTCTACTGCCATAACTCTGCCACCCACACGCCCTCACTCTACTGCCCTCACTCTACCACTCTACAGCCCTCACGCCCTCACTCTACTGCCCTCACGCCCTCACTCTACCGCCCTCACGCCCTCAATCTACCGCCCTCACTCTACTGCCCTCACTCTACTGCCCTCACTCTACCGCCCTCACTCTACCACCCTACCGCCCTCACTCCCTCACTCTTGCCCTCACTCTACCACTCTAACGCCCTCACGCCCTCACTCTACCGCCCTCACTCTACTGCCCTCACGCCCTCACTCTACTGCCCTCACTCTACCACTCTACCGCCCTCACTCTACCACTCTGCTGCCCTCACTCAACCACCCTCACTCTACCACAATAAAATACACTGCACATATTCTTCACAAAAGTAATTTACAATAGTTTAAGCTATTGCTATTATAAATTACAAGAACTTTTATTTAACTATTAATTATTTAAAAAAATTAAAAGCCATTTGTATTTGTTATATGAATACATGTAAGTCACGTACATACAAAACATGTGGCATTACAAATGCTATAGGTGTCACATTTGAAAAAGTTAAAAGTATTGGCATTGTAAATGACAAAGCAATTAATTTTGCTATTTTCAAGACCAACACATAAAAAAAAAGTTGTCATTTACAAAACCAAAGCTCCAACTCTTCTAATGCGAGACCTATTGCATTTCCAATGCTTGTTCTATATGCCACTGAGCCAGGGACCAAAAACGCAGATGACTCTTTCGCAAAACCAGGTAGTTTTGCGATCAATAATTTGGAAGTCTCCACAATATGTTTTCAGCCATTTCCGGTTGTGGGCACTAGGCCTACCCACATAAGTGAAGTACCATTTGTATCTGGAGACCTGGGGAAACGCTGGGTGGTAGGAAATTTGCAGTTGCCCGGGAATCCCACAACTTTCCCACACAGAAAAGTGATGAATATGTGGGTTTTTAGCTAAATTTGAGGTATGCAGGGGATTCTGGGTAGCAAATACACGCAAGCCACACCTTCCTGGACTCCCCTTGGTGTCTAGTATTCAGAAATGTCTGGGTTTGGTAGGTTTCTGTAGATGGCCGCTGGGCTCCGGACCAAAAAATGCAGGTGACTCCCTCGCGAAACCAAGTCGTTTTGCGATGGATAATTTTGAAGTCTTCACAGTACGTTCAGGGCAATTTCCAGTCATTGGCACTAGGCCTACCCACACAAGAGAGGTACCATTTCTATCATTAGACCTGGAGGAACTTTGGGTGGTAGGAAGTTTATGGCAGCCCAGGGATCCCACAACTTTCCCTCACAGAAAAGAGAGGGAAAATTGATTTTTTAAGCTAAATTTGAGGTTTGCAGGGGATTATGGGTAGGAAAACATTTGGGGATCCCCACAAGCCACACCACCCTGGACTCCCTAGTTTTCAGAACTGTCTGGGTTTGGTAGGTTTCCTTAGATGGCCACCGAGCCCAGGACCAATTACCCAGGTGACCCTTTTGCACAACCAGTTTGTTTTATGCTAGATAGCGGGCTGCCGAGGCTGTTTTGGACTGAAGAAAATCCCTCTGGTGCCTGCACCAGAGGGATTTTCTGTGCCATTCACTCGGACTGACAGGAGCTGTCCGATGCACACGAGCACTGTAGCGTCAGACGGATCCCAGCCGTCCGACACACGATAAGGGTTAGTAGTACGATTAGTGGCACTAGCAGAATTACAGATGATACTGTTAGCTCTTACAGTATCATTTGAGACCAAGAGTAGTAGTAAGCCCGAAACTGTACTCCTAGTAGTGGCAGTAGTAGAAGCACTAGAAGTAGAATCAACCATAGTTCCGTTTGTAGTAGAAGTTACAGCAGTATGTAGTGTAATATGGCCAACATTAAGGGTAGTGGTTTTAGTAGCACATATCATAGTAGCAATGCAAGCTTAAGTCATACTCGTACCAGTATTTCATATAAAACTAGCACTAGAGGCATCAATAGTTAAAATGACAGAACGACCGCACAGGAGTCACTAGCACCTGTTACTGTCTCTAGTAGCAATACGATCTCTAGTGATGGCACTGCTAGCAAATGTAGAAGAGTTTGTAAAATAGGAACAGGTGGACAGGATTTCCATGTAAGTGGGGCTATATGGTCGCAGGCTCTGATTGGCAAGGTGGGCAACTGGACATGGGCCGATAGGCCTATTGCTGGGGCCAGTTGGTGGCCAATTTTTTTGGGTGGCCTAAGCAGTCCAATCAGCCAGGGCCAACCCTGTCTACACAGCAAGTGCACAATGTAAAAGGCTGTCACTACAGCCTTTGTATACATATACTGAGCCTGACCCACTTCAGGCCAGTTAATTGTCACAGTCAGAATGACAATGGGATGCTCCTTCTACAACAGAATGAGGTATCCCTGCCTCTGGCTCCCTCCAGGAGCGGCAGAGGCTGCAAAGAGCGGCTGATGGGAGAAGCCATTAGCACTCACTTTTCAGAGGACTGTGGTAGGGAGAAGGACTGCAAAGCTAGGGTGGTGGGAGGCTGGTTAGGGCCAGCAAGGGAGCTCCTCCGGTTATTTGGGTCCCGCTCACCTAATGGAAGGGGGCCATGAATTAGTCTCTGTTGTTCTCTTCCTTTTCCTACCAGGGACCCAGTTCACACTATGTATAACTATTTTACGAATGTGAACGATTCTGAAATGTGGGCCACTTTTTTGTTAGTGCCTGGGCCTAATTGTGATCCTAATCCGACCCCGATAGGGGGGCCAACCATCCGTAAATTTCACAGACCCTCCGTCATTTTGATGTCATGTACGTTGTCCGTAATCATTCCTTTTACGGACGCCTTTTGTCCGTAATTTTGGAGATTAATTACAGGGTTCTGTGCTGTTCCCCTGAGAAGCCCCAAGAGATTAAAAGTTCTCAGGGGCCAGCTCGCCCTTCTCTGTTGAACTCCAGAGGCTGCAGCAGCCCCTCTCTGATCTCGCACAGACTGTGGACAGGCCCATTGTCATTCTGACTGAGGCTGATTATCCTCTTTCGAATGACAATGAGCCGTCTGCCTTTAGCATACCATGTGTGACTGAGTGCCGTGAAGGCCAGTGACTCACTTGGAACCAGTAGATCATAGTTAGTGATTACAGAGGAGCTTTCCCCAAACAGAGCCTTGTGTAATTTGCCAATGTTGTTCACAGAGTGAGGGGACATGAGCAGTGATGGAGCAGGAGAGGTGATTGGGCTAGAGAGGTGACCGGGCCGGAAAGGTGACCGGGCAGGAAAGGTGACCGGGCAGGAAAGGTGACCGGGCAGGAAAGGTGAACAGGCAGGAGAGGTGAACAGGCAGGAGAGGTGAACAGGCAGGAGGGGTGAACAGGCAGGAGGGGTGAACAGGCAGGAGGGGTGAACAGCCAGGAGGGGTGAACAGGCAGGAGGGGTGACGGGGCAGGAGCGGTACCGAGGCAGGAACGGGACCGAGGCAGGAACTGGACCGAGGCAGGAGATGACGGGGCTGGAGCAGTGAACAGGCTGGAGCAGGAACGGGAAGGAGCGGTGACCGGGCAGGAGCGGTGACGGGGCAGGAGTGGTGACGGGGCAGGAGCGGTGACGGGGCAAGAGAGGTGACGGGGCAGGAGCGGTGACGTGGCAGGAGCGACACCGAGGCAGGAGAGATGAAGGGGCTGGAGCAGTGAACAGGCTGGAGCAGAAACGGGCAGGAGCAGTGACAGGGCAGGAGCAGTGACGGGGCAGGAGAGGTGACGGGGCAGGAGAGGTGACGGGGCAGGAGAGGTGATGGGGCAGGAGAGGTGACGGGGCAGGAGGAGTGACGGGGCAGGAGGAGTGACAGGGCAGGAGAAGTGACGGGGCAGGAGGAGTGACGGGGCAGGAGGAGTGACGGGGCAGGAGGAGTGACGGGGCAGGAGGAGTGACGGGGCAGGAGGAGTGACGGGGCAGAAGGATTGACGGGGCAGAAGGATTGACAGGGCAGAAAGAGTGACAGGGAAGGAGAAGTGATGGGCAGGAGAAGTGATCGGGCATGAGCAGTAGCGTAAATGGGCAGGAGAGGTAACCGGGCTGGAGAGGTGACCGGCCAGGAGAAGTGACGGGACAGGAGTAGTGACGGGACAGAGGTAGTGACGGGACAGGGGTTGTGACGGGACAGGGGTAGTGACGGGACAAGAGAGGCAACAGGAAAGGAGAGGTGACGGGGCAGGAGGGGGTGACGGGGCAGGAGGGGGTGACGGGGCAGGAGGGGGTGACGGGGCAGGAGGGGTGATGGGGCAGGAGGGGTGACGGGGCAAGAGAGGTGACGGGGCAGGAGAGGTGACGAGGCAGGAGGAGTGACGGGGCAGGAGAAGTGACAGGGAAGGAGAAGTGACAGGGAAGGAGAAGTGATCGGGCGTGAGCCGTAGCGTAAATGGGCAGGAGCAGTTAGAGGGCAGGAGCAGGAGAGGTGACCGGGCTGGAGAGGTGACCGGCCAGGAGAAGTGACAGGACAGGGGTAGTGATGGGACAGGGGTAGTGACAGGACAAGAGAGGCAACAGGAAAGGAGAGGTGACGGTGCAGGATAAGTGACAGGGCAGGAGAGGTGACGGGGCAGCAGAGGTGACGGGGCAGGAGAGGTGATGGGGCAGGAGAGGTGACGGGGCAGGAGGGGTGACGGGGAAGGAGGGGTGACAGGGCAGGAGGGGTGACGGGCAGAAGTGATGGGGCAGAAGTGATGGGAAAGGGGCGGTGAAGGTACAGGAGAAGTGACGGAGCAGGAGAAGTGACAGGGCAGGAGAAGTGATCGGGGATGAGCAGTAGTAGTGAAGGGGCAGGAGCATTGAACGGACAGGAGCAGTGATCGGGCAGGACCGGTGACGGGGCAGGAGAGGTGATGGGGCTTGTGAGGTGACGGGGCAGGAGAGGTGACGGGGCAGGAGAGGTGATGGGGCAGGAGAAGCGACGGGGCACGAGTGGTGACGGGGCAGGAGTGGTGACGGGGCAGGAGAGGTGACGGGGCAGGAGAGGTGACGGGGCAGGAGAGGTGACGGGGCAGGAGAAGTGTCAGGGCAGGCGTAGTGACGGGACAGGAATAGTGACAGGACAAGAGAGGCGACATGACAAGAGAGGCAACAGGAAAGGAGAGGCGACAGGAAAGGAGAGGCGACAGGAAAGGAGAGGCGACAGGAAAGGAGAGGTGCTGGGCAGGAGAAGTGACAGGGCAGAAGAAGTGAACTGGGCAGGAGAAATGAACGAGGCAGGAGAAATGAACGGGCAGGAGAAGTGACAGGGCAGGAGAAGTGCCAGGTCAGGAGAAGTGTTGGAGCAGGAGAAGTGACAGGGTAGGAGAAGTGACAGGGCAGGGGAAGTGACGGGGAAGGAGAAATGACAGTGAAGGAGAATTGACGGGAAGGAGAATTGACGGGGAAGGAGAAATGACGGGGAAGGAGTGGTGATCGGGCATGAGCAGTGAATGGGCAGGAGCTCAGAACAGGCAGGAGCAGTGACCAGGCTGGAGAAGTGACCAGGCAGGAGAAGTGACCAGGCAATAGAAGTGACCAGAGAGGTGACAGAAAAGGAGAGGTGACAGGGCAGGAGAAGTGTCGGGGAAGGAGAAATGACGGGGCAGGAGCGGTGATCGGGCAGGAGCAGTTAACGGGCAGGAGCAGTGAACAGGCAGGAGTGGTGAACGGGCAGGAGAAGTGACCGGGCAGGAGAAGTGACTGGGCAGGAGAAGTGACTGGGCAGGAGAAGTGACTGGGCAGGAGATGACTGGGCAAGAGAAGTGACCGGGCAGGAGTAGTGACCAGGCAGGAGTAGTGACAGGAGAGGCGACCGGAAAGGAGAGACGACAGAAAAAGAGAGGTGACGAGGCAGGAGAAGTGACAGGCAGGAGCAGTGAACAGGGCAGGAGCAGTGAACGGGTCAGGAGCAGTGAATGGGCAGGAGCAGTGACGGGGCAGGAGAGGCGACCGGAAAGGAGAGACGACAGAAAAAGAGAGGTGACGAGGCAGGAGAAGTGACAGGCAGGAGCAGTGAACGGGGCAGGAGCAGTGAACGGGGCAGGAGCAGTGAATGGGCATGACCAGGGGCAATGAATGGGCAGGAGCAGGGAACGGGCAGGAGCAGTCACGTGGCAGGAGCAGTGACGGGGCAGGAGCAGTGATGTGGCAGGTGCTGTGATTAGGCAGGAGCGGTGACCAGGCAGGACCAGTGACCGGGCAGGAGAAAGTGACCGGGTAGGAGAAAGTGATGTGTACTTATGTTCTTTGCCTATTTATTTATATACTATTGCATGACATCGTCTGATGTGTCTGTAAAGCATACCTTTTGTCCCGAATTTTTGTCATGAATTTTGACCACCTGTCCTGAATTTTTGTCCTGAATTTTGACCCTTTGTCCTGTATTTTTACACTCACTGTCCTGAATTTCCGCCCATGCCAGTTGGCCACCCTAGACTTTGAAGGGTTAGGATAGGACTGTTAGGTACTAGTGCACATGCTCTAGAACAAAAGGAGTACAAGTTTGACTACGGTCACCCAGTATGGAGGCAATGTTGGAGCACGATTATCCACTGTGTAAACTCGTAAAAAGCATTCAACCTTGCTTACGTCTTTGACTGTCAAACTCCCTTCCCTCCCTTCTCCTGTGTGATTTAACTTCCTGGTGCAGGATTTAAAATAGGATCACATTAAAGAGAATGGACAAAGTTAGCAAGATGTAACGAAACATTAAAAACAAAAGCTATGATGCTCTGTCCCTGGGAGGTTGGGGGTCTCATTTGCACACATAAATTGTTCCCTACCTGCTGCTTGTAGATTCTTTTGGCTAATGTTGCCTGTCTGTTGCTGCTCAGTTATTACTATAGTTTTCTATTGTTAATTGTGTTCCCGCGCATAACTAATGCTTGGGGGTGTTGTCCTATGTGTCAGGCATGACGATGTAGACCCAGCTTTGACGCTTGGGAGCCGAGCACATGGGCGAACATTGAGGCCACCACGGTGATATCCTCTACCTTTTACCTGATGTGTAGGGTAATCTGTAAATTCATGTTTTCTTACTTTGTGACCAGAAGGGGCAGCATGTAACGTGACATCTCTGTGATATGAAATAAAAGACATGTTAAAAAACACACAAAGGTTGCTAGAAAGAATTCCCGAGGAGACCTCCAGCATTACTCGAATATCACCGGAATACCTCAAGATAAATAAATAAAAAGTGCGTATTCGCGTGACGTCAGCCGGTGGTTGCTGCCCCAAGTGCTTTCTTTACGTGGTCCTACTAGGCACAGTTAGCGCTTCTTATGACATTTACGCTCAGATCCAAATAGAGCGCTGCGGCCAGAACACCCCTCTGACACTGGGCACCGTCGCAGACCCCCAAGCAGAGACGTCAGCCCCATCAGCTGCTGTCCGCGCTCCGCACCTCCCAGAGAGAAGCCGGGAGCCCCGGCCAGCACCGCTCTCCCACCCGCAGGAACTGGAGGCAGTGCCTCGCAGAAGGCGGCCTGCTCCCGGGACGCGCCCCTTCCTGCAGGCTGCCGCGCACTGCCCCTGGCGGCCGGGAGGCCTGTCCGTGACAGAGCCGGAGCCGAGCTGAGCATATCCAGGGAGGCAGACCGGAGCGAAGCGGCCGCTCCAGCGCCCACAGCCAGTCAGCATGGCGGTAAGCGAGCCACATCCATCTCCCACACCCCCAGCCCTGCTGCGCACCCTGGCACCGAGCGCTGCACACCGATCACAGGGGCTCCGCGGGAACACGCGCAGCTGGCGCACTGGCACCCCAAGCATTGGGGCTCTGCTGTTGTGATGTCTGTGTTTTTATTGGGACTTGCAGATTTGACAGGCTTCAGATACTTGGTTTAAAATGGTGGTAAGAGAGGATCGGCAGTATCTGGTCTATGCAGATGTGCTGAGTGGCAGATCCCTAACACAGCTAAGTTGCCAAGGAAATAAGAGTGCTGCATTTTCAAGGCGAGAAAAGAGGCTGCAGCCAGGTACTAATGCAGCCCTGGCCTGGATTTGGGAAGTTAATGGTGTTTTCTCGGGGTCCGCCTGTCCAATGGAGAGGAGACCCAAGGAGCGCTCTGGCGAGGTTTACTTAAGCTAGCGGACCCTATCTAGGGAGTGGCAGCGAGCGTGGATGTGTCGCCCAGTCTGTCCGACTTCCACCAGAAAGGCATGTCGCTTCCCGGCTGCTGTGGAATGAATGACTCCCGGTTGCATGACAGTCAGTGCTCCTTCAGTGACAAGCCACCAGAGATCGAGGCTCGTGTATGCAGAGTGCAGCGACCATAATGATACACACCCAGCCCTTGCCTTCTCTTAACCTCCTTTATTTCTACCACTATCCTCTTGTGACGGGAGGGGTTTTGAATCAACATAAAATGCACAGCCGGAGATGGACTGCGGTTTTGTCGTTGTGGGTCCTGTTCCCACACCTTGCAACGCACTTTATTCTGTGTGTTGATTAACAGTTGCCAGCCGACACTGCTGGATTCCCAGAAGTGTAACATATTTAGAAGCTGGTGGCCTGCGCATTTGTGAGTTCACCCCTTCAGGAGAGTTTCCCACAATCCCACGCCGATGGGCCTCACGGATCCGTAGACAGACCTCACAGGTTGAAGTGAACAGGAAACACTCTTTTTTTTACCCTTAAATATTTCCCTTTTTTTTTATTTCATAGATCCAGTGTCACCATTCCGATAGTCTTCGTTTTACAATTAAAAATGCCTTTACTTTTTTCCGTAGCTTTTTTCGAGCTAATTACTTCACATGCTCTCAAAAACTGGCGTGGTCAAAGCCTACCCCTCGGATACCGAAACAAAACGTGTCACCCGTCCTCCTGAACTCGCTGCAGTCGGCTTCTTCGGCACAATCGTCTACAATTCCCCGCCCCATCCTCGGCTCTTAGGTCATAATTTGACTGTTGTTTTCTTGCACGCTTCTGATTTTTTTTTATTCATCACTGTGTAAAGTGACCACATCTTGACCTGTTCGTAATCATCTAGTCACGGATTTAGTGCGTGTTTGACAAGAGCCAAAGAAAATAATTCTGCCTATATTTTCCACATCCTTCATGTCTAGCCCAAATGAAACTCCTGTGTTGGAATAGGACCCTTTGTATTCCAGACAAGAGCATATGCTCTACTCACGTTCAGCACTAGATGTACATATTCGTAATCAACTCCGATTGGACACATTCTTCACGGATTGAGATCTCGTGCAATGTCCCACAACTTCAGAATGGCATAACAATGGAAATACGGCGTCCCCTGTGCAGGGTGTGGCCAAACCATAGCCCATCTCAGATTCCGGACTGGATCCTGAAATAATGATTTTGATTCACTTGTTGCCTTGTGCTATCCGGAGCGCTGGGAGGTCGTTTACCTGAAACACTTCCTCTACCTGTTGATAGTTCCTTATATACAGGGCCACTGAAATTATGAAGCAGGGAAGGACCAAGCTATGCGGCAGGGTTCAGTAAATTATGTGACAAGGAAAAAGTAAATTATGCTGTGCTATGCAGCACATTTTGTGTTAGTATTACTTCATTATTTTGTCACTTTTACACTTGATGATACTGTCTGGGCATCGGTTGTACTCCATTAGAACCAGTTTAACAGCCAAATCCATTTCTATGGGCCTGTTTTAGGAAGAGGAAAAAGGTGGGACCACTTTTTGATAGTAGAGTGTAATTTTTAATCATGAACCGTTCTCTCCTTTCATACAAATGATTTGAAAGGTCCTATTTCTGATCACAGCAAACTTGTTTAATACTTATTTTAACCAATGTAAATATGTATTTAATAACTTGAAATTATTTTATATGAGCTGTTGTGCTTTTATGGTCTATTTACAAAAGATCGAATAAAGCTGTGTGACTGAACAGCCACATCCAACGATGAGCTACAGAGAGTTACAGAAGTGTGGCCAGATAAGCTTTGCAAAGGGCTTTCCACTGCGTGGCAACACATGTTGCTACGTTTTTGTAACTTTTCAACCGTTTGAGGTAGAATTATTATTTTTTTTTGTTAAAATCTGCCAATGATGCAGCAGATGATGGATTATGTGGCAAATGTATAATTATGTGAAAAACCCTGCCCAATCACTTAATTCCAGTGGCATTGCTTATATAACAGGGTCTTGGTGTGGACAACACTAGGTTGTTTTAAATCTGGTTGGGCAATGTTAGGTAAGATGGAAGAGCATGCACAAATGGAAAGTTAATCTAGCCGTAAATGTTGTGTCCTTTGAAGTACAGTGGCTGCTTTCTTATTTCTGCCTTTATCTCCCTGATCAATGGTTTTTAAGGATGGTGACAGTTACACCAACAACAGGGTACCATGATCACAAATATCTACGATTAGAGCTACAGACACTTTTGAGCTGAGCTCTTTACCTTGTTCTGTGCTGTAGTCACAGGGTTTGACTTGCATTTTGAAAGTGAAGAATTTGAGACATTGCAAACCCATGGAACATCTGAGATCCTCGTTATGGCAGGGGTAGCTTTGGAATGCATGTAGAACAAGCATTGGCATAGCCAATAGGTGTCGCCTTTAGGACCTTTATAAGTGTTAGTTATCCAGCACAATATCCTTGGTGCAACAACATCAACTGTTGCATGGCTAAATACTTATAAGGTCCCAAAGTCGAGACCTATTGGCTAGGCCAAGGCTTGAGGACGAACTGAGCCAGGAGAGACTGAAGTGAGTTGTGCGCTCCATCTAAAGTGAATAAAGCCAGCACATAGAAAGCCAGAAAATGTGAGTTACAAACCACAAAGCCTATGGTAATCAATGGGCAGAATGTATTCCAAGGTCAATTTCTGAAATTCCCCAAGATTTCTTTAGCAAGCCAGACAGCTGCTACTTAAAAAAAAGGGGTGTGGGGGGGTGTATGCCTATTCTGACTGCTACCCCTGACCAGCCGGCCTGCCCGGTAATTGATGTTACATATCTGGAGGCAATGGTTGGGGTGCTATTGTTACTGCAAGGGGCAGAGATCTTGCCTCCAGCGCTGTCACACGTTGAGGACTCCACATCAGTCATCACCAGGTACATGAGCAGGCACATGGGGACCAGATTCAGAAGTCCAGCAATGTGGAGGCTATTGGACGCCCAATGGATCCCGCTAGCTGACCTGTTTGTGTGATTCATATGAGGCTCAAGCCTGCATTGGCTCTCCAAGCCACACCAGCAGCTTTGAATATACTTAGCACGTGGTGCCCTCATCCCACTCCAGAAATTGTAGTGTTGCAGAGGGAATGGCACTCTGCTGCATGAGTTGTATGGGCAGTATGGTGGCAGGGCAGCACATAGGGCAGTGGAGGATGACGTGCTCGGGGAGCACTGCCTCCTCTGCCCATGGCTTGAGGTGGATATTAATGTTGCTACACATAAACCCTACACAACATCTCCCATCCATATACTATATTTTATGACGTTTTGTTTAAATTCTAACAGCTGACATTTGATGTTCTGCAGGGATCAGACAGAGCTATGGAGGACTTGGGATAGCAACTGACAGATGACTGACGGCTGCTCTGGTGTACTTGCATCGCCTTATACGACATGGTGGTGGGAGGTCATAATGTTGTGACATTGAGCAATTGTCGCTGAAGCAGACACATACTGAGGCACGTAAATAAATGCATCTGTAAAAGGGAATGGAAAAGTACTTGGACAGAGACCATCTGCCTTTTCTCACAGCCACAGTGAGTTTATTTGGCTGTTTTGGTGGGAGTGACATAGCACATAGTCAGTACACTATGAGGATGAACATCTTTTTGTGCCCTCAGCTTGTTCGTTCCTCAGGGACGCTGATCACAGCATCTGTCGCATGGTTTAGAGGCAAGTGGCGGGCTCGCCGGTGATAATGCCTCTTTCGACGCCTGCTGCGCGGTCAAAAGTTGCTGTCTCAGGGAATGCCTCTCACAGCGGTCGATGCGCAACTTTAACGAAAGGTACGGTCACTAAGAAGGTTACTGATCGTGGGACAGAGCATCTCATAACAAGGAAGAGCTGCAAGAAAAGGAAACAAATCCTACGAGTGATGGGCGCACTGCAAATAATTTAAGGAATGTAGCAGGCACAGTGCTGGGCCGCTGCTCTCTCCTGAGCTCCCTCGGCCAGGGGAGAGAGAAGGCGGGACATGCACTCGCCTTTGGCCAATTGCGTGCTTTCTTTCTTAGAAAGACGCATGCAAAGGCCAATAGCGTGTGAGCACATAATAAAACAAACGCACAAGCGTGTGGTCCGAGTTGATAGTCCTTACTAGAAGCCTCGCACACAGAGCATGCGCACTGGCTCAGGCGAGACCTAAAAATAAAGTGAAGTGTAGTCACAATGGGGATCTCATAGGCTATAACACATGCAGGGCTTTAAGTGCTATGAAAGAACTGGGTGAAGGTGTTCCCTAAAAGAGGCGTGGCCCATCTAATGAAGATTGTGGCTTAAATATGTAAACTAAAAATCTATGTTTCTTTTGTGTGCCTCCCGACTGGTATTTTACTGTTTCTCTGTTTTTTTTTATTTGTATGAACAAATATAACACAATGGGCATATGCTTAAAACAAGCCTGGACTATTGGCTTTGTCAATCATGGTTGTTAGCTGTATAAGGCAGATGAGTAAACCTTTCAATTCTGAAAATGAACGCCTTAACCGCAGCGGCAATTCCGCTGCGGTGCGGGCGTTCCAAAGAGTGGGCGGGGCTGCGTCGTCCGTTGGCCGACGGGAGCACGGAACGGGTTAAGAGAGTGTGTTAGACTGAGGCCTGCGAAAGAGGCAGTGCTCTTCAGCGTGTCTCAATCACTCCTGTTCTTCCCTTCACTCCTGTTCTTCCCTTCACACCACTTTCGTCTGCAAGCTTTGTTAGACACAAATACTTTTGCTCTCGACATCTTTCTTAAATTCTTTTCAAAGTCCTCTTTTCACTCTCTCCTTATTTCACGTCCCCCAGTTCACCACCCCCACACAAACTGACCCACTCACCTGTAGCCACTAGATTTTCTTTTCTTTTTGCATTGTCATAATTTTGACAACTGTGTACCTCCTTTACATACATTTAAACATAATCACTATTGCAGCTGGCACACGTGATCATTGCTCCTGGCGTTCTGCAGAGAGGCCAAGGATTGGATGCCCATCTATTCTGAACACCCAGTGTGAGAACCTTTCTCTGACTTCAGCCTCAACAACTGAGCTCTCAATTGCAGCCTGTTATGAACACCTGGAAGCGACTCAGTTCAAAGTATGCAGCATAAAAAAAGTAATATGTGTCGCAAAAAATACAGAAACACAACATCCAAGAAATGTCAAACCACTTTAAGGAATGAATAAGTTAAACGTGAAATAAAAACTACAACTAAATCGCTGAATTGGATTACCTCAACGCGTTTTACACTCAATGTTTAGAAAGTGACAAGTGATTTTTTTCTGTAAAGGACATGATTATAGGGTCCGATAAGGACCTGCTTCATTGTTAAGTTCATTTACTACCAGGTCTGAAACCTGAAGGGACCAGTCAGTCCCACTTAAAGCCCCGGTCACAGGCACTGACTGCATAGCAAGGTTTTATTTCGCCTGTGAGTAACTAGCACAGTCTGGCTTCATGCCATGAGATGTCTCCTAATTAGACATGTTAGCTCCTATTCAGTCGCATGGTTACGTTCCAGGGATGCAGTGGCCACTTCAACACACTGCAAGGAGTTCCTGTGGTGCAAAAAATCTGGAAACATTCCAGCAGCCATGGATGTGCTGTGTCGTAACGGAATGACCACTCTGGCACTCCTGTACACACAGCAGTGTAAAGTGCACTGGGAAACTTCTCGTGGTCCTTGGAGCACTTATACCATGCCCACAAGCAACTTACATTACGTAGCACAGTCCATCGGATACCTGAAGGGAGGGTGGTGTTGACACGCCTGTGGCGTGAGCAGATTTCCTGTCACTGGGGCTTGAAGTGGATTAGGTCTAGCCCCTCAACTCTGGCATGACAAATGTTATCTCAATGTCTCCTAATTCCATGGTAGCCCTTCTCTGCTTCGCTCCCTTGTCCAAGCTCTCTACTTTCATGAAATACATCTTACACGTAGACTTAATGCTTCAGAATGTGGTGCAATCTATGCCAAGTCCGAAGGATGCCCTCCAATAGTTCGGCCAATTTCTTGAACTTCATCAATGTTAACATGTCTTGGTGTGTTCTCTGTTTGGTAAATACTGCTATGGCCTTTGATTCTGCTGACAGCAGAGGTCTGCTAAGCTGTCCCAAGGCTTTAATTGATTGTTATATACGTTGTTTCTTACGATTTAGCATTCCTCTGATGAAGGGTCTCCGTGACCCGAACTGCACCGGGAATTGTCATGCTTTGAGGATTTACATGCGTGAGCACCTGTGGTCTCTGAATGGGGTGCAGCCATGAATGAGGGGCTCATGCTGAATGAGGCAGTGGCCGGATTCTGATGTGTGTAGTAATTCCGTAGTTTACTTTGGGCCATATGTATCAATAACCTGATTTGCGATTCTCAAATAGCGATTTTTTAGAAATCGCTATTTGAGAATCGCAAATAGAGATGTATGTACAAAATCGCAGTTTTATTGCGATTTCTTAGTATTCCTTAATAGCGATTCGCAAATTGCGAATCGCAATTAAGGAATACTTTCCCATTCGTTTCTATGGGCCAGGAGGCCCCTAGGAATGGACGGGAAGTTATTCTCAATTTGGGATTCGCAATTTGTGAATCGCAAATTAAGAATAATTTCAAGGGTGCAGGGGTGTCCAAAGGACACCCTGTTGCACCCTTGAAATTAGCATGGGTGCACATGTGGTGCACATATATGCCCTAAGGGCATGTATGTGCTTCACATTGCACTTTGAAAAATGCAAAAAAGTGCATTTTTCAAGGAATTCGCAAATTACCACCAACTTGAAGTTGGTGGTAATTTGCGATTCCTTAAGGCCAATTTGCATTTTTTTTAATGCTTCTTACATTGCATTTAAGGAATCTCAAAATTTGTGATTCCTTACATGCAATCGCAAAATAAGGAATCGCAAATTTTAGGATTCCTTATTTTGCACGCAGATTTCTTTCATACTTACCATTTAGCTCTAATGCGTTCGCATTTACAAACGCATTAGTGCTTGATACATATGGCCCTTTGTTTTTAATTCTGCCTTGTTTACTTCTCTCTACAATTACTAGTGAACTTCGTCTCTTGACATGGTGGGATGTGACATTTGAAGGAGGGAATGGTGTGCCAGTGGCTTGGAACTCGTGTGTTTTCCTACAGTCGGTTGTCCTACTTTGCATTTTTGTTGGGAAATGGATGGTTGCCGGCAGAAAAAATAAGTATAGTGTTTTTAACCACACGTTCTAAGTATCTTCGACCGTTTTGTGGTAAACCCCAACTAAGTGTTTGAATTTACTACTGCGCTGCGCCCAGTCATCAAGCCTCGTATAAAACAGTGTGTTCGCGCACCTGGTTCTCTTCTGTGACTCTATCTGTCTGTACCGTAAAATAGCAATCGCAGGCTTGAAACCCCTTGTGAGGATGTCTTGTTTGGTTTACAACTGCAATTTGAGAAAAGGCAAAGGCTGCGGGTTTTTTCATATCCTAAATGGGAGCTACAGATGTGTTATTTTTGGTAGCCTAGTCATAGGTTTACTCTTAATTCCTTGTGGAAAATAAGCTTTTTTAAATGTTGTTTTAAATGTAAAAATGAAAAATCTGAATTTACGTAACTGCCTTATTTGCATTTTGGGATGAATTTCCTTCTATATATAATTTAAAATGGAGAAAAATATGTCACTGCTTATAACACCATTTGCTGAAAAAAACATTCCTATACAGGCAGTTTATATGTGAGAACAGAAGTCCGGAATATGACTTTAAATAATGCATATATTTCTTAAATGTAATACCTTAACGGACTCGAGGTTAAATCAATTCATAATGCTCGTGAGTTCTGCATTCTTCCGAGAATTTGCAGCAGTGGTGCGTGACTGAAGATGAACAAAGATGCTCTGAAGCGGACGTTTCTGGGCCTCCCAGGCAGTCACATGTTTTCTTGATGAAGAGGCCGCAAAGAACTCTGTACATTTGTTTAGTGAGTGAGTATAAATTGCAGTGCTCTCTGCCTATGAATGCAATTGGATTCATGCTCGCCACAGCACAGCGAGAAGCCCTTTCCTCAATAAAAGCTAAAATAATCTGTAACTGCGCTAGTTCATATTTAATTTTAACTCTGCAGCAGAGTGGTGAATTTCTCTTGGCAGCTGAGTGCGTCCGGCGCCGCTTTACATATATTGGGTTTCGGTGAACGTGGCACGCGCTCCGGCGGTGAGTGAGGGATCAGACACTTTGTTGGACTGAAGAGGGGTCAGCGGGGTCACGTGGGCCGCCTGCGGCGAACATGGCGATTCCAGCAAGGTCCTGTTATACGCAGAGGACACGGGTCCAGCTTCCTGACAGGGCTCCTGCGTTCCATGGAAGTGTCCCCGCCTTCAGGGTGTCACGGAGGTCAAGTGACACCAAGTGTTTGCTGTGATCACTGGGGTCCCCAGGCACCTTTGTTCCTCGTGTTATAATTGAGCTCTTTGGTGACGGAGCTGGTTTGAGACGCTCTGGTGTGGACGGTTAGGCAGGTCACCTGGGGGGCACATGCTAAGTTACAAAAGTACCGTTGAAGTTGAAATAGAAACCTGGCCAGGCCTCAGACGGCGGCGGTGGGAAATGGAACAGCCATGGCACACGTCCTAAAAAAAGAAGTGGGGGGACGCTGACGTCACGACAGGAAGTGACGTCACGAAAGGTGGCTTGCAGCATCAGACTCATTGCCTCCCCTCGCTAACCCCTTAGATGCCATTGCATCAGAGAAGCCAGTGCGTGAGCAGCGCTCTGAATGAGCTCCGATCTCGCCCCAGAGAGGCCAAAGAGTGAATGGGTTGCTCCATTTGTTCCAGTTATCGAGTTCCCGGTAAAATAAGTGGGGGGACGCCGTCCACCCGCGTGGTACCCCGACACGAGCCCTGGGCCTGTTGACTCAACAGGCCAGTTAATGCTGGGCGATGAACGGAAGCCGTGCAGTGACGTAACGTAACTTCAGGCCCCTTGAACAGTACATGGAGGAGCCCCCTCTCCGGTTAAGTCATGAGCTCACAGGCCTGGGCACTGTACTGAGGGGGCTCCCTAGATGTCGCCCCCCGCACCGCGGGGGCCTATGTTACGCCACTGGAGCCGTGGGCCTATCAGAGGGCGGGAGACAGGAAGCGTGGCTGTTGGCCTGCCAGCTGTGGCGCATCAGCTCGCAGTCTCAGCCCCTTGCCTCTTGGAGCTTCCGGTGTTCACTGCCTGCCTACATTCCGCGTTGCCTTCCCACGGCTGACGCTCAAGACAACTGTGTGAATTTTCTCAGTTTATGAGTACGGGAATGAAGAAAGCCCATGAGCCTCTTGGGCATCCCTCGTTCTTTTTAGCTTGTTGCCTTGTTCTTACAAATTGTCTCTCCTACCCTTATCGGCTGTAAATAAGTGTGATTGTTCAAGTACAATGAGCTGATTACACAGGGCGCATAACATAACGTGGATAAGGGAGGTTTGACCGTTGTGACTGTTTTCTAACTATAAAGCGTGGCCCTTCGCGACAACGACTCGAGAATGAGTCTTCCTACAATAAACACAGCATCAGCACACTACACCCAACTTACTTATGGAGGAAAGTAGCTCATTGTTTTATTGCATAGCTTGAGGTAGTTTACAATGGCACGTTACACCGATCGGGGCTGAAACGTCCATCCTGATTGTGCCAGCTGGATTAGATTATTTTCCTGTCGGGTAATCGTTGCGGGACCGAGTTCTTCCGGGACAAAGTCCTCCATTCGGCAAGGTTTCACTTCTATTTCTGACTCTGCCTTTCCCTGTACCCAACACATACATAGATTCCTAGCTATCTCAGTGCCAGACAATAGAGATATTTTCTTTCTTGTGAAGTGGTCTGTGAGGAAAAAGCTGCGTGGAATACCACCTGAGTGAGAATGGGGTCAGAATGTGCATATTTGCTCTCATACACCTATGCATTCCTCTTAGTGCTCCATAGGTCGGTCTGTGCCTGTAACCTGCATGTCACACATACCATAGCTGTACATGTTAATGGAGCGATGAAAGCTTATACTAGTTCTGCCGTGTTGCATCTGTTCTGTGGAAAGTGGAAGATTGCACTTGCTGCCTTTTGTGACCGATGAAAATGTGCTTTTCTACGGCCATGCTGTGCCTGTTCTGCGAGGCAGCAAAACTTGCACTGCAGCAGCCTGATTTGTGGGTGTGCCTGGATGGAGAAAGCCAGTGTGCTGCTTCTGCTGCTTCTACCCTAGCTGTACCTGTCCCCTGAAGGAGGGAAGCTTGCATGGTTTCCGCTTAAGGTGCACCTGTTCTACGATAAAGAGTGTTCCACTGCTATTGCTCCATCATATGAAACAAGCTTTGCCAAAGACAATAGGTATTGCCTTTTGGCTCTATTTGCTTTCCCGTTACTGTGCAGCATTGGCAGAAAAAAGGTGCGATGATATGCCAGCTCTTGCCAGTCATGTCATTCTGTAGGCCTGCATCCATATGTATGCACACCTATAGAATGACGTGCCCCATTTCCCCTTTTTTCTATTTATCAATCAAAGATGGCAGACGCGCCTTGGATCAGTAAATAAAAAATGCTTTTTTAGCGTGGAAGTACAAACTATAACTAAAAAAGCACTGCAGGTATTAAGGGACAACTTAGGAGCTGGAGGGAAGAGCAAGGAGAAGGAGTAAAAAGCAGCACAAGAGGGAGAGAGCAACACAGGTGAAGAGGAGAAGCACAATATATGAATAACATGATTTGTGTGAGGGGTTAGGGGAAGAACATGAGAGAGCATAAGCAGCAAGCAGCATGAAGGAGAGCAATACAGGAGTGGGGAGAAAAGCACAAAAGAAAGAGCATCACAGAGCCCTATGTGGGTGTGTTTAGGGGAGAAGGATATGAAAGAGAGTAGCACATGAGGAAGAAAGCAACATGGAGCCTGGTGAGAGGGTAGTTGACAGAAGCCAAGTAGATAAGGGATAAAGCTTAAAAACACATGCACTCTCATGATGTGGTTAATACAAAAAGTACCAACCTAAAAGTAAGCAGTGAGGTATGCAAGTTAACCAATCAAAGGGAAAAACAAGAAGAGGAAAGCAATCTATTGAATAAGAAGCAAGAGATGACGGTGACGATAAAGCCAATCAGTGGTAAGCAATGGGTGGGCTGTAAACTCACTGTAAGTTCACAATAGGTCTTTCTCATCTAGGCAGCTCGTGCTCTCTGATAGGTGAGATTTGAAAACCAAAGGTTATATTAAATGCTCTTCCATAGCATGTCATGTGAACCAGTACCTGCTTTTCTTTTTTATTTGAGTTGTGGTTCTTGTAGAGCTCTCTTCCACACACAGGCATCTTTGCCCTGAGATTGGCAGTATCGAGATCTAGAGTGGAAACACTCTAATACTTGTTAAGTGTAAAGTAAAGTCTTTCATGTTTTCCGAAATTTCTGAAGATTAGGCTTGATACACAGGGCCAACAGAAAAAGGATTCTGTGGGAGGCCGCTGCCATCAAGAAGGTGCAACCAACGAATCTGGGCTCTTCTTATTTTTTGAGCTCTATGAAGAAAGTGCTGCTATGATCTAAGTGTCTGAAAGGGGCAATACCAAGTGTGTTCCAAGGTTAGCATACAAAGCTTAATGCACTAAACAGTGGGCTTTAAAAGCTACACTTGGGCTGTGGGCCAAAATTCTGTGGTTGGGAGGTGGTATATTTAGAATTATAAACTGAGTACTTGGCAATGGCATGTTAAAAATATGTAGACTCTCAAATGACCTATAGCAATGCCTCCAGTGGAAGAGGTCTGTTAATGTCAACAGAAACCAGGGTAATAACCAAAGTCACTCGAATGAACTGGAAATAGAAATTTCTCCATTTGAGTGTGTTTCCATTTAGGCCACCAATCATCTATACTGTATTCTGTTTTCTGTACTTTTGCTGCCTCAACGTCTCAAGCAAGGGATACCAACTAAATTTTAACCTGCAATTGCAAACTCCTTCGTGTTTACAGAACGTATTAAAATGTGCAATTTTGCTTTTTATATAGACTTTATTAATTTTCACATTATTTAATTTTCTAAAAATTTGCGGACCCTCTTAGTAGTCGTCGCAGACCCCCAGGGGTCCACGGGACAGAGGTTAAGAACCACAAATCTAGTGAGTAGCAGTTTGCTTTGGAATTAAATACTAATCCTTTCTTGGTTACAAGACTGAAATCCTGCAATTCCTAATCTCCCTCAGTGATCAATTAATATAAGTGTAATGTAAATGTGCAATATAAAACATGTGTAATGTGGATATGTAAAATGTAAATAAAAAAGATATGCAGTGGAAGCATAGAAGCAAGCAAATCTATGTGTTGTGGCCCTGGGTATAACTGAATGGGGGCTAGGACTGTACATTCAAATGGGATTTAAAGGTTACAAGGACATGCCAAAGAAGTCAGTAAGGGCGTATTACTGTTTCTAGAGTAGTGGGGAGTGTATGAATGTTTTGTAGACTTTAGGTCACTCCTATCAAACAGAGAAAGCTGTCTGGTTGTGAAAAAAACATCTTGTTGGCTTACCAAGAACATAAAAGAGCTTGCAGCCCACCGAATGCTTACCAATGGTTGGATTTACTGTCACTCACATTTGCCCAGTTCTTATTTAGGTCCCAACTTGCAAATACTGTGTTTGTTCCTCCCATGGAGAATAAATAGCCTCTTTCCCATCTCTTTGATTGGCTGGCTTCTATGCTTCAACTGCTTACTTTTAGGGAACTAATGTTTTGCTTTTTGTATAAGCACTCACTAAGAGTGCATTTTTTCCAGCTATTCAACCCATCTACTTTTCTTTCCCTTTCCACGCTACTCTCTCTCCCCCATTGCTTCTCCTCTCCCACACACACTTGTATTGCGCTATCTCGCCTCTGTGTGATTTCCACACCTGTGGGCCACGTTGCTATCTTTCGTGCATGTTGCTTCTACCCCCCCCTCCCCCCACCGCCCGCCGCATTGCTTCTCCTGCCTGCTGTGTTGCTTCTCTCACAACCTGCTCCTGCAACCCAGTCATCTTTTTTAAATAGTTTTAAGCACTTTTGTGCTTTGTGTTTCAGATACAGGTTTCACATTCAGACTCAAAGACACTTGCTATACATGCGAACAGAGGATGCCTGCATCCTGGAACTTCTCACAAAAAGAAAATCTGACAATTGAGTGAGTGGTGCGTGATGTGATTGCAAACTGGCCTGATTATGCTCTCTCTGCTGCTGTTGCCTTCTTTCACTGTCTCTAACCATAATAAACACTGGGTGTAGAAGAATCCTTTGGTCTTATATATTTCAGCCTCCATTTCATTTTCAGGCCAAAATACACAATGATATAAAACATATCAAATGTAGTGCTTGATTCACAAAAGTAAATCTATACATACACCTTTACTCATGTGCCTACTTATTCCTACACCTAGGTGTAATTCCCCACTTTTTTTCTGTTTTCAATGGAGGTATCCGCCCCTTCAAATTTGGAGGTAGCTCCTCCCCCAGCAAAATGCATGTGTGTAAAGTGATCACACTATGGGGAAACCTAGGGAAATGTATCAAACCTTATTATTCATTTAAAAATAATTTAAAACATTTTATGGTCTAATTTAAATGCTAATTAATTTAAATATTAACCTAGAAGTAATAAAATAAAGTATTATATCGATTCAATTCAATTAAAAAAAGTCTTTATTGCGATTATTCATCACGAAAAGACAGAAAATTAATTAATAAAATACAGCTATGGACAGTCATAAATACACCTTAAAATTGTCGTTGCAAATTGCCGTTAAAATATAAATATCTGTATTAAGATAAAATTCATTAAAACAGAATTAAATGTATCGTACGCATAAGACTTAACATACATCTACAAAACAGTGGTATGAAAATCCTTAAAAATCCAATTTGTAACATGCCAAGCCTGGGAGGGTCGTGGCTAGCTATTAGGGCCTCCATTTTTTCCGAATGGCCCAAGACCAGCTCAGAACCTTAGCTACCCCTATAACCGCGGTGTCATTGCAGCTAGTTTTCAGTAGCCTTTTAGCAATTAACGCAGAACTAGTTCCCAGGGATCTGCATAGGGGTTTGAGCCACGTGCTCCGCGGTTGTTGGTAGGCAGGGCAAACATATAATAGGTGGTCAATGTCTTCTATGCAATCCGGGCAGAAAAAGCATTTATCACCAGTATCAGGTTTCCATTTACATGTAAACTTCCTAAGCGGAAGTGTCTCAACTCGGAACTGGTGGTAAAGCTTGCGATATCTAGGTTTCGCTATTAGAACCCAATAACCTTCCAGACATGGTTCATCCTTAAATTCCCAGAAAACACTAGTCAGGGATGGGCTAGTCAAAGAGGAGAATCTCCTGATTTTAATATGATTCCAATAAGCTGCTCTGTAGATTGCTTTTGGTGGGAATTCGGCAGACGCTGGACTGTCCCACAGGCCCCTCATCCCCATATTAATGAGCATAACTTTGATGCTGGATAGCCATGGAATCTTATTCGAACAGACCAATCCCCTTACTTCAGTCAATCCCCTTGCAAATAAGTGTAATTCTTGGGTTGTCCAAAGCCTTCTCCAGAAAACCAGCATCCTATACCGTGCAATGTCCTCAATTGCATGGCATCCAAGGGCTAAAAGTAGGGGGATACGGGGGGTTGATTTGGGAAGGCCCACAATTGATCTTAGAAATGTATTCTGGGCTAGTGCTAGGTGGGTTAAGTTACTAGACCCCCAGATCTCAGCCCCGTATAAAATTGCGGGAATAATTTTTGTGGTGTATATTTTGACTGCAGTATTATATCACATTAACTCATTAAATTAAATGTGTACTCAATAGTGAAGTAATTATACTTCATTGTTAATCACTGAAAAATATAAAACATATATTTTAAACTGTCATATCCATTTGTGGGTTTGTGTTTTTATTAGCATGTCTCTCTCTAAACGCCTCTCATTCATTAGTGGATATTTCTAATTTTCCAACCAATCCCCAATCCCTCCTACATTTCCTTTAAAAATGTATAAAAATAAAACGAATGAATAAAATCGTATATCTAAATGTGCAGAGATCTCCACCACCTTAGTGGGGATCTCTGAACAGTAAAGGTTGAAGAGATGGCAGTGTAGGTCTCTAGCCGTAGGGTGGTGAATTGCCTTTTGAGTGGGAATAGTACTTTACATTGAACACAATGCAAGTTGTGAATCAGACCCCTGGTCTTTGACGTAGAGCTGCACGGTCGGTGGTGGTGTTTTAACCATTCACAAATGACTGGATCAGTGCAAAAAATATTCCACAGGGCCAGCATCGTTATTATTAGTGTAGATGAGGTTTGCTGTCATGAAAAGGTTGTAAGTTGCTAGCAATGCTTTTCCACAAAAGACACTCGTCTTGCCATGGATCATATTGACTTGTTGCTAAGCAAATGCAGATCCGTGCTAAAGTGTGTTGAGTTTAGTCGGCCTCCCAAATGGAGTCGGCCAGAACGAGATTCAAATAGACAGTGCTTTAAATGGGAAGGTACTGTCCGGTACTGAGTACCTGCCCTTTTTAATTTCAAAGGGAGAGCACCTGCACTGCACAACATTGCTACAGTCAGGGCTTTAAGTGGGATGAAAAAACGGAAGGGCCGCTCAAGGGGGCGTGGCCAATGTAATTAAGGGCGTGGCTTAAAAACACGTAAGCCAAAAATCTGTGCTTAGCACAGTGTGTCGCCCGACTGGTATTTTGTTGTTTCTGTCATTGCGTCTAGATATATGATACAACAAGTGAATCATGCTTACAACAAGTCAGGACTATAGGCTTTGTCAATGGTTGTTAGTTGCATAAGACAAATAAGCAGCAACTGTGGCTTGTAGATAATATGGAAAAAACTTCCACATAAAGCCCTGGTGACACCACGACAATGTTGCTGCTCCTGAGATCCTAAAAGAGAATAGAAATCAAGAGAGAAAATGGCTCTCTTTAACGGATTTCTCTTACCCTATAACGCTTGAAAAAAAGGGACCTCCTGTGCCAGGGCACAAAACAGAGCCCGATAGAGACCCGTTTCGAGGTCTCCTTAAAAAAACTGCCGGTGCTCAGACCCGGAGAGACCCGGCCCACTTAAAGCCCTGGCTACAGTATATTTAAGGGGAGAGTTCCAGCTTTTCTCAGGAGCAAACAGGAAGTGTGGATAGTGAGTACCAGCATTTCGTTATTCCCATTTCAGACACAGAATATACCTAACTTTGTGTCAACAGCTGTTTATAACTGATGACTGTTTGTGGATTTATGCAGTGTGGGGGAAGGGAAGGTGAAACACAAGTCCAACACTAGTAACACTACCTCCAGACACCAACATCTGCACTTATTGCTGTCCAGGACACATCCTGCTGTTGTGAAATGTAGCTGGCCACGTCGCATGATGGGCGACACAGAGGGGTTAACCTCCTAGTGTTGCTCCCCTGCTAGGGTGTAGGCTGAACAAATGGGGCCCCCTAAGGGGAGAGGGTTAGTCACCCCTCTATTTTATTGCCCAGGATATCAGGCGGGTAGGAGTAAGACCAGGTGGTCTCATAAGGGGACAGCTCTAGCTTTTCCAAGAAGGGTGTCTGCCGTTCAAGGAACTCACAGTGGGCACCTGGATCACCCGTAAGCTAACCCAACATGTGTAATCAATAAACGTGTGACATATTTTATCCACAAAGAGTGTCAATATCTTTATTGTGTCACTGGCATTGCATTGTTGTAATTTTAAGGGTCCTCGCATCCTCAAAGGGCTCGGGTTAGCTATGCTATGTGCAGGCGCTACGCTTCGGTGGGAGCCAGTCCTCTAGGCAGATGCTTATAACTTGGTGCAATGTAAGCTGAACTCTCCTGAGTATAATAATCATTTCATTTACATTTCAACAGCAGCTGCTTAAATCAGTGGGCCATCAGGAATCGGCCTCCAGAGTTGAGAGGGGCAGGGGGACACATCACTCACCCACACCACACTGAACTTACCTCTCACTTCCCTCTGTGTGCTGTAGAACTAACTGCTCATCATGAATACCAATCAGAGAAGCTACGGGTTGAAGCTGCTACATGTTGCCTCCTCTTTGCTACGAGTTAGCCATCTCTCTCTGTGAAAAACCGAAAGCTTGAACCATGTGCCTGGTCTTGAATCCGCTCGCGGTCCTTGTTGACCCTCGAGCCCAAAACAAGCCAAACTTTCTTGTGCCACCTCCCTGCCAACCTCCCTCTCACCTCAGGCTCAAAAAAATAAAAACAAAACATAATCTTAGATGTAAACAAGCATTGAAAATGCAATAGGTCTCGCAATAGAAGAGTTTGACATTTTTCGTTTTGCAAATGGATGAGTGACACCTATAGCATTTGGAATGCAACATGTTTTGTATTTACGTGACTTATATGGCAGCTCTGGTCGTTATGCTACATCTCTAGATAGTTTTATCTTTCGCAAATGTGACACCTATTGTAACACAATATGTGTTGTGAGGGTGAGTGAGGGTGAGGGGTTGAGGGTGAGGTGTTGAGGGTGAGTGAGGGTGAGGTGTTGAGGGTGAGTGAGGGTGAGGGGTTGAGGGTGAGTGAGGGTGAGGGGTTGAGGGTGAGTGAGGGTGAGGGTGAGGCTGAGGGGTTGAGGGTGAGTGAGGGTGAGTGAGAGTGAGGGTGAGTGAGGGGTTGAGGGTGAAGGGTTGAGGGTGGGTGAGGGTGAGGGGTTGAGGGTGAGTGAGGGTGAGGGGTTGAGGGTGAGTGTGGGTGAGGGTGAGTGAGGGTGAGGTGTTGAGGGTGAGTGAGGGTGAGGGGTTGAGGGTGAGTGAGGGTGAGGGTGAGTGAGTGTGAGGGGTTGAGGGTGAGTGAGGGTGAGGGTGAGTGTGGGTGAGGGTGAGTGAGGGTGAGGGTGAGTGAGGGTGAGTGAGGGTGAGTGAGGGTGAGTGAGGGTGAGGGGTTGAGGGTGAGTGAGGGTGAGGGTGAGTGAGGGTGAGGGGTTGAGGGTGAGTGAGGGTGAGGGTGAGGGTGAGGCTGAGGGGTTGAGGGTGAGTGAGGGTGAGTGAGAGTGAGGGTGAGTGAGGGGTTGAGGGTGAAGGGTTGAGGGTGGGTGAGGGTGAGGGGTTGAGGGTGAGTGAGGGTGAGGGGTTGAGGGTGAGTGAGGGTGAGGCGTTGAGGGTGAGTGAGGGTGAGTGAGGGTGAGGGTGAGTGAGGGTGAGTGAGGGTGAGTGAGGGTGAGTGAGGGTGAGGGTGAGTGAGGGTGAGTGAGGGTGAGGGGTTGAGGGTGAGTGAGGGTGAGTGAGGGTGAGGGGTTGAGGGTGAGTGAGGGTGAGGGGTTGAGGGTGAGTGAGGGTGAGGGTGAGGGGTTGAGGGTGAGTGAGGGTGAGGGTGGGTGGGGGTGGGTGAGGGTGGGTGAGGGGTTGAGGGTGAGTGAGGGTGAGGGTGAGGGTGAGGGGTTGAGGGTGGGTGGGGGTGGGTGAGGGTGGGTGAGGGTGAGGGGTTGAGAGTGAGGGTGAGTGAGGGTGAGTGAGGGTGAGGGGTTGAGGGTGAGTGAGGGTGAGGTGTTGAGGGTGAGTGAGGGTGACAGCGTTTCTTTTCAAAGGCAACCGAAGTGCAAACACAAGTGGATCCCTGCCCCTCACACGATGGTTTTTAGGGTACAAATGTACAACGGCCGCCTGTGAGTCCTCGCCGGGCTTCCGAGAGGCAGGAAATACCGTTCATATGGAAATACCGGAAAGGAAATACCGTTCAAATGTTCATAATGTTGAAGAAGTCAGCTAGGGATCCGCTTAGTCATTGTGTGACCCCCTGTGAAATAAGTCCCTCTTGTCTTTACAATGCTGAATTGCAGTAGTTTAAGTAAAAAATACTTTGGGGAAGTTGTTAATGTCTTTATGTATTTGAAAAGCTAATTTGTCTATTTGTCTTTTCTCAATTTACAAAAAATGTTCAAGGCATTTTTGCATTTGATAGTAATTTTTATTGGACTTTGAAATGTTTGATTGTCACTCAGTGTTGTACAACAAACCCAAGGAAATACGATTTTAAAGAATGAGATGAAGAATGTTGGTGGTATTTAGTGCATGTATATCTTCTATATTAAATGTTTTAATAATTTGGAATAAGTGAATATTTTGTGTATGCAAGGTGTGTTGGCTTTCAATAGAAGCAAATCACGCGTTGTAGAGCATCCGGTTTACATTTAAAAATGCATGATTCTAGACGCATACAAAGATCTTGCAGCGTTGAGATGTGAAGCACCCTTCTAAATTATATTTTGGCTCATCGTAGTTACAAAAGAGTTTCACAAAAATGCATTCACAGTAGGCATTTGGGTCCCTGGTTTACACTGAGGTGCATTGTTATAGAGCAGTAGGTGCAAACGTAAAGCATGATATCATTTAAGAGTTTGCTAAATAAAAAATGCAAGAAGGCAACAAGCAGAGTTTATTATATAATGAATCTGGAGTTTTGTATTAAAAGGTACATTTATATGTAAAAATATGGATTCCACTTCTCCTTATAAATAAATGAAGTGCTCTGCAATTGGAGCCCACGGCTGTATGTAGGCGTAAGGATGCTGCAGTTGAAAGGGGCACGGGGGAGGTGTTTCCCGCTACAAAATATGTAATCGCCTCTGCGTGCTAGGCTCCGATGTATCCAGCTGTGCAGAAAAAGTAGCCACCATGAGACGTTCTCGGGCACTCGGCTCGTTCTTTTTCATTGCAACGGGATTTTACGTATTTCAGCAAACCCCTCGCAGAAGGAAATTCGGAATTTGCATACTCAAAATGGCGCGCGCACCCTGGAGCATCATAACAAGTGGAACTGGTGTGAAGTAATTCAAGTAAAGAACTAAATATGTGCTAAAATACAGGGACTTGTCTAGAAGAAGACGAGAGAGCTTGTTCTCGGAAACCGCATGACAGACATGGAAGAAAACTCGTACCGACAAACTCGCTGATAGGCTATGAGGAGCTCGCGCACTCACACGGATTTGGAATGCACACAGAACCCCTCCCCAACAAAACATTGTCTATGGCAAGGCATGTTTAGGCAACATACGCCCAAAAACATTGAATTAGAAATGACAACAAATAGCCGAAATAAACACAAACTTCATAACAAAGCAGAAAGGGTGAAAGCCTACACATTTGTGGGATTTTTAGTTAAACATAAAACAGAGCCCAACGATGATGGGTGTTTTTTTACCACTAGCTGAACGAGGCTCCAGGGTTTATTACTGAGCTTTTCAGAAGAATAAAATGCTGACTCGACCCTGCCAGGATTTAAATTTGTGTGACACGAAAAGATTGTGCACAGACCTCAGAAGCCAGCTCTCAGTCGACGGTGCTATCGCACCACATTCTGCTTTAATAAACGTCTCGCATTTGAAAATGCCTGCATAAAAATAGGCTGTGGACCGAGCATCATAGATTACCAACTCTCTATGTGCCAGTGATTCACCTTATTTGAATTATGTTCCTCACATTATTAAATGTGTTTAAATCATAGAATGGTAATGGTAATGCAAAAAAAAAAAAAACAAGACGGAGGGCATTGCTGTGGGGAGGGGGTGGAGGAGAAATGCACACGGCGGGCAGGGGAGGGGGCGGAGCGGGGAGAGCGGCATGTGGGTGTGAAGAAGCCGGGGCCTTTGAAGTGAAGCTAAGCTTCACTTCAAAAGGTGTCGGAGGAATGCGGCTGAGGGAACAGACGGCGATTGCGGCTGAGGGAACTGATGTGCACGCGCTTTTAAGCTCAATGCACATGCGCATTGAGCTTAAAAGTCACGGGCACTGCAAGGAATCGCCACGATTCCTTGCTTGTTAGTTAAAGGTTGTTTAAGCCGCAATAGGCTCACAAGCTCGATGCGCATGCGCATCGACAGGCGAGACCTAAAAAGGAGTGCGAAAGATATACCCACCTATTGGCTGAATTCCATAAACACCGAGCATCAATCTCGGCTACCCCGCTTGACCAAATTCTCTGATCCTAGGCAAATATTTTATTTTGCTGATCCTCCTTTTTTTTGATTATAACATATAAGAGCACCTTCAAATAGTGAGCATGGGATGTGTTCTGTACAAAAACCTCTTCTTTATTATATTTTCGTAGATGTTAATGTTCCCTCGTGCATATTAGGAATCTAGGCCACATATGGGGTACACATGACAACTGGCGTGACTCTTAGTTTACAAGTGTTTACAAGTTAGGATTTTTATTTATTTATTTTTTATTTATTTAGGAAGTTTTCTATAGCGCTGTCAAGACCCGGAGGTAGCAGAGCGCTTTACAGTAATAGAATGACAAAAATCTGTATAAACATATACATAACATAAACATGAACATGAACATAACATATGTAAGGTATAAGCATTCAATGAGTGACATTGTAAGCGGAACATGGGTGAGTTGCCGAGCTTCTTTGGTTATGGGATTCACTGTAGTCACATAGTTCAGGATGGGGGCATGACTGTTTCAATATTTAAGTGTAAAAGCTGCCTCTGTTACTAAATACGTCGCAATGCAGTGATAACATCTAATATACCTCGGCGAACTGCTTTTGCGTGTTAAATAAATACACGTTTATTTATTTTGAAGAGACTTTATCATATTTTTGCAGGATGTTTGTTGTTGATTTACATGGCGAATATTTTCAGGGCTTGGCCCGTGCACAGGCTCTCAGAGCCAAGCCAGGCCCGTGGCTGTCAGTTGCTCGACTCCCCCTGTTAGTTTGCCGGCTTGCCCACCCCTAGTGAATAATGTTGGTCATATGCTTCTGTTTTAGACCCCGAGGGCCAGGAGCTAATATTTGAATACGCGTTTCTGTAAAATTCCCTTAATTCAATCTCACCTTGACATTTAAATATCTGTTTGCTTTAATAATCATCTTTTAATAGTCTTGGCAGCTGTAAAATAGTTTTGGAGTAACCAGTTTTCTATTTGTTTTTTTTGTTGTTTTTTTGTTTTAAATGTATTTTTTTTTTTTAACTTATAAAGCGCAACAAATGCCCTTGGGCGTCTCGGCGCTACGGACGAAGCAGATATCAGAAGCTGGATTATTGATCAAACAACCATGTCTTTATCATTTTACGAAAGTTTCCTTTTTTACTAACTTTTGCAGAGTTCCCAATATTTGTAAATGTCATGGCTTAAAAATACCAACCGAGATAGTAACTACTGGCCAAGTGGCCAACCTGTTGGTAAGCCCTGGCGCAGCCCTGGCTACCTGAGGTCTTCGGGACTAGAAAGGCAACAGCAGGAATATAAAGTACATTGGACTTGAGGAGAACTGCTGTTTCTCTTTCTCCGCAGCCCCTCAGCAGAAATATTGAGGCTGTTCAGGGACTCCGGTGGGCCATGTCATCCCCCCTGTGATACCATTGTGGATCAAATGATGTTGGTAATTATACTGCAAAGTTAAGCAGGAAGGTTGACTACATTGGTTTATGGAATATCGACATTTAAATTCCCACCTGCCAAGCCCTCATGTGTTCCAGGGTTCTGACTTTTGCTTTGTGAATGGTACTGCCACTGTGAAATGTATTACATGGGCATTTTAGGCAGTAGACACAATAATCCGAGTTACATGTTAGATGATGGACTTCAAATTTCTGGCGGTCAAAGTTCAGTTGAACGATCTTAGCATTTTATCTGTACTTGCACACCTTACATTTACTGCATCTATAAAAGCCTTGAACTGGACTTATATTAGTTTTCGTGGTGATAATGTTACGGCATAATATGCCCTTTAAAAATTAGCTTTTTCTAAAAGCTAATCTCGGGTAGTTTTCTAAGTGTTTATCATAATCTTTATTCGGCAAATTAATCACCATAAAAGAAATACATATACATATACATTTACCAATTCTCCATAAAATTATTAAAACAAATAAAAGAAGATGCACAGCAGACTCTAATTTACTACCAGCGCATGCAGCATTAGACCGTTAAGACCCCCGGACGCAGTTTCAATAATCTGGAGCGCGTCAACCACGCACTACCCAAGAATTTTGCTACCCCGCAAATCATGATGGAAGATGAGCTGTCCGTAGAGAGAACACGAAGTGCCTGGTTATGGCACCTCAACCCCAATTCCCTGCAGACTGGTTTCAACCACAGATTCCGAGCTCCTTTGTAAGCTGGGCAGGCAAAAAACAAATGGGCCACAGACTCCTTTGGTGCCACACAACCTGGGCATGAACGCAGGGGGGCACCAGAGTATGACCACCTCGCCGTGAACTCATGCACTGGAAGCGTCCCATATCGCAGTTTTAGGTATAACGCACGATCTAGGGGTTTAGTTATCAGGTCGAGGAAGGGCTCCAATTTCCTCACACACTTAAATAACAAGAATTGATCCGTAAGTGTGCCCCCATCCGCAGCCCTCAGCGCATTGTTCTGGACCCAGTCCCAATATAGCTTTTTAATCACTTCCTTGGGTGGTGGCGATTGTGACTCCCTAAGTGTTTATCACAAACGTATGTCTGACTTCTTGAGATTCCGTATTGTACGTTGTGGTGCATCTGATGGAGGAGGGATTAGTATCTTGTTTTGGTTTACTGACCAAAAGGTATTTTCTTTTGATTGTCTTAACTTTTTTCAGAACTCTTTGCATCTTTTGTTTAGAGTATTGTCTCTCTTGAAACCTACGTGTCATTCGTGCAGATTCTTGTAAGAATTTCTCATCAGAGCTGCAATTTCTTCTCACCTTGAGCAATTAACCTCAGGTTATGCTTTGAATTAAATTCCAAGGGTGACTGCTGGTGGCGTGGAATACATGTGAATGCACACAAATACTGTCTGAGCAAAAGTTTCACCTCGTACCAGTTTAATACCTGAATACAGCAATTTGTACCTAATAGGCCACCAATTAACCCTTTAACATGCATTGAAAATGCAATAGGTCTCGCCTTTGATTAAGTTAAAGCCATTTGCTTTGCTAATGGTATTGTATAGCAAAGCAAATGGCTTTAACTTAATCAAAGGTTAGGCCTATTGCATTTGTAATGCTTGTGTTTTTGTTCTAATTTTATTTAGCGTGACGCGAACTCGACCTGAAGGTCTGTTGTGCTTTAAATAAGCACCAGTTACACTACAGAAGGACACATTCCTTTTTTTAGGTGCGGGGAGATTAAGTGATTTGCCCAGGATCACAGAAAGTTCCACGTAACCCAGCCCTCTGAAGGCACTGCCAACCCCACTTTTCAATCAATGAGCACAACAGTCGCACCCTCAAGCTCAGATTCACACTCGGGAAGCCTAACTAGGACACTGAGGATAAAGAGACCAGTATCCTTCTGTTCAATTTCATTTTATGGTCACAACCGGTCCGACGCTTAAAATGTAAGCTCGACTCCGAGAACATTAGCGCAAAAGAGACCTTCCTTTACTTCTCCAAGCATTTGCCTACTACCTATGGTAGCCATCTGACAACGCCACCATGTCTCTTCGTCAACTGAGACTCCGGGCGGAGGGCTTAATTAAAGGTGCTCTTACCGCTCGTGTTAGGTACATCCCAACCAGCTCCTGCGTGTATTGTGGTCCTATGTAGCTGCTATAGGCATCGCCTGGGCCTGCACCCTGAAATGCCCCTGACATAACAGATGTAACAGTCTAATTGTCATCAAAATTCAAAGTTGAGCTGTGCCAACTATTTTTGCCGAAAGTATGTTTTAGGAACAAAAAGTACATAGTCAACAGACATTATAACAATCAACATTGTGCATTGACGTCACCACAGAAATCCATAACTCCAGTACTGTCACAAAAGTGTACGTGAAAGTAAAACCACAACGACGCTCCTATGCTTCAAGTTCTGTTTATTGTGATGATACCCTCAGAGCACGAAGCTCTCTCACTGTTGTAAACTCGACTCTCCATGGCTCCGCCTGTCCCGCTCTTCCCGTTGCGCTGTCCTTCCTCCTCGCCTGCACCCTGCTGGCTCCCAGGTGGCACACCGAGGCAGGCGTGGTGGTGCTGCCATGGTCTTGGCCCGGCCGCCCGTCACGCAGCAGATTCAAAGGGAGCCCCGACGGCAGGCATTCCATTCTCAGACACTCTGGGGAATAACAAGAGCACCATGTGTGAAGCCCTGGCGACTCTTGGTGCAAGATGTCAAAACTTTCTTCAAACTAGATTCCAAAACCTTACAGTCATACCCAAACCTGGCCACATAAACTAAAAATGTCTACACCCGGTCCCCTCAAGTGCACCTTAAAACATGTGACATGCCTGAAGTCAGCTGTGCGGGATTAGCGTGGTGTTACGGTGCCGGCCCCTCTCTGAGAAGGCAGAGGAGTTAGGACAGGGGAGGGGTTGCAGGACACAGAGTCGCCATGGTGGCTCACTGCTGGGAAATGTGGTTACCCGGCATGCCTTGTCGTGCGCCTCCACGATCCTCCTGTCAGACTCGCCATCCCATCCGCGGTGTCGCCGGGACTCCTCGGCTTGGGCTCGGTCGCCTGCCCGCGCCCCTCCTCGCGTCTCATGCAGGCTGCAGAGTACATGAACCCGCGGGCCCGCTGGCGTCCTGTCCCCATGCGAATGACCCGAGCCACTGCCTGCCAGCGGAAAGGGTATATCCAACTGGCGAGGAAGGCCCGGGGAGCGGCGGTGTCAGCGCGGCTGGGACAGAAGAGGGGCCTGGCATGGAGAACATTACCCCGCTCTGACTTCCTGCTGTCGCGTTTTTTAGGGACAGGCCTGTAGAGCAAGAACGCGCTCCCCTACCTGCTCTCAGAAAAGTAGTTTATTCCTCCTTTCCTTCCGTGGGGCTTGCATAAGACGTTAATTTCAAAGATTTGGATTTCTCTTTCTTTTGTCCAGTCACAGGGTAGACTTCTCGAGTACGTAACGAAACAAGCGCTCGCCATGACGCCGAGTTTTCTCTATTTCTGCCGTCCCACTTGGACGTACTTGGCCTGACTTCCTGCTGGCGTAAAAGGTTTATTATCTTCTTTATGGGGCCATCTGTTTCGCCCCATGAAGATAACAAACCTTTAACGCCAGCATGAAGTCAGGTCAGTCCGTCCAAGCGGGGCGGCAGAAATAGAGAAAACTGTACGTCACCAAGTGCTCTTTCCCAATGGCTGGCCACTGTTTAGCATAAACGGCGACGCCAGACAATGGGAAAGAGGGGCAGGGCTTAAAGCCCACTAGTAAAAGCTCCTTAAGATCATAAGATCTCTCGCCAGCAAGACTACGCATGCGCAGCCTATGCAGGCTTCGACCTAAAAAGGTGTGCCTTGTGACCCCACCAAGTGTGTTGCTTTTATTTGAAATGTTTGATCAATTTGAGCTAGAAACAGTGGATTGTGGGGCAATTGCGATAAGTCCATACTTTTGCAGAAGTCACCTTGGCCATAGAGTTGCATAATTCAACTGGACCTGCCTAAAATTTGATAGCCTATTATGTTTTGGAAACTGAAATCATGGGCTGCTTCCGCCAAAATAAGACGCCTAATAACAATGATTTGTAATGGAAAAGCATTGGACTAGAAAACATTAGGCTAGGTCACAACCCAAGCTGAAAATGGATGCAATGCCGCCATGCTCTCTGCTATACTTGCAGTCTCTCAAAATATTTCATTGTATTGTAATTGCATTTATTTAGCGCTTAATATCCCTGACGAGGCGTTGAAGTGCTTTTTCGGCCAGTAGCTCTCCACTCCTGAACCCATAAACTATTAGTGGTGAATGTCTGTTGAAGCTGAGCCTAACTATAACGTCCCTGTAACCTTTGGTTTTTTGGTGAATTCGCTTTATCCATATGTGTACATTTCATTTTTGTTCTCTCTTTCAACATATTGTAAAGCCCTCTGATATTCTTCGGGATCTTGTTCGCGCTATATAAAACTTTATAAATAAATAAATGAAAGTAATTTGAGTGGAGAATATGTTAGTCAGTTATTTGGATTGAGATGGATAGCGAAGGGGTAGAAGAGGTAAAAAGGTTTGCATTTCTATAGCACTTTGGAAGAAATGCATAAAATTGATATATTTATATAGCGACCCATAATTCAGTTAATCTCTAAGCATTGTAAAAATATTAGGTGTTCGCATACAATTTAATGATACTTACTTAGAGAATGGAAGTCTGAGGAAATCATGGATTCCTGTGTATGTTAACTGTGAGAGTTTAACTCACTGAATCATCTTGCTGGGAAAAAAAATTGCCACTTTGCTCCCCCTGTCTAATAGACCTCTAATTGTATCTGCTGAGATTGACTTATATCATATATTCCTGAATCTGTTTTAGTGATGCGTTTACAAATTACCTTCTCTTTTTCTTCTCACTCTTGGTTCCTTATTCCATGATGATGTTGTATTTAAATCGATGAGTCGTCACAGATTATCTTAGACTACTGTGTAGGGCACCCTGTTCTAGAACGCGGACTCAAAGGATATGTATCCAGGGTGGCAGGGGTCTTTAAGCCTGTGTGTCCCCTGCTACTGACCACACACAGATCATGCAGATCTTGCTGAAAGAGTGGTGGGGAAAGGACCCAATGGAAGTCCAGAGTGCAATGTGAATGCAGAAGAAGTAGCATGCCAACAAGATGGCCGACTCCTTTCAGGTGGAGCCAATAGTGGTCCTCCGCCGTTTGTAGGGTGCTTTTGTGTGTTCCCCCCTGTTGCATGATTGCTTGAATATTTGTAGGAGGAAAAATAATAAAAATCTGTGCACGTGGTCTTCCAAACATTCTGCAATTTACCACAGAATGCAGTTTTATGTACGAAGCTTCTGGCTTACTTTTTACATCTAGTACATTGATCTAAAATGCCTGTCCTCTACCAACTCAATTTAACCAGTTCAACATAACCTAAAGATAGTAAAAAAAAACAGATCAGATTGCATACAAGATGCTCTGCCAGACCCAACCCAACCCATGCGAATGCTTTCTAGCCTTGCTGCAGCTCTCTGTATCTAGACCAATCCCTAATTTGTGCCCCCTTTGCCGTGTAAAATTCATTACATTTTTTTTCATACTAGTTGATAGTACTAAAAAACATAATGCCTCGTAATCCACCCCCGGTTTAACGCATCTTCTATAGGAGTCCTCTGAGCCTTTCGCGCTTTCTATTTTAGCCCAGAAGATGGAGTGCAATTGCATATATTGAAGTTCATAAGTCTGATTTGCAGTGCCCTTTTAGGTTTAATAAAAGCATTATTTTGCCATTAGTCTAGATTTTCTTTGAAAGCTGCATCTCTAAATTAAATCTAATGAGATTTGTTGGAGTCCAGGGTCTGCAGATAAAAGCACATTTTCACTATGTTTGAATCTCTGCTTTGCCATTCTCTCGTTTTTCTCACAAGGATATTCAGTCTAACCTATTGACAAATAAAACGTGGGTCTACTATTGTATGTGTGTCTATCCCGATGTTCCTGTCCCTGAATTAGTCACATTAGTGAGATACCGTTTTTGCCAGGAGACATGTGTTAACGCTGGGTGGGTGGTGTGAATTTTAGGCACACTTACAGATTCTGAATACAGGAATGTGAGTAAAATATCTGGCTCCGACTGAAGTTTGACGTTTGGAGGGCATGCAGGGTAAAAAAACTTTGTGGAATCCATTTAAGCCACACCACCCTGGATTTGCCGGAGTCTCTGGGTTTCAGATATGGCCAGTGCTCGCAGAGTTCCCTGATTGGTAGCTGACCCACTGCAAAATTGTGTGGCAATTAAAGTGAGAGAAAAGACCGCTTATGATTTGGAAGAAATTATGGTTTTTATTGTAGTGAGGGCAGTGCCCACTGTGAAGTTGTTTAGTGAAAGGAAGTCAATACGAGCCACTCATTGACCTTGCCGTAGGCTCTAGAGGGGACACGCAGAAAGTGTATATATGCATTGTTAGATTTACAGTAGGAGTGTCATGTGTATTAAGTTAAGGTTAGCCATATGACATCATCGGCCTAACAATGTATCTGGCCTTTCTGCGTAATTGTAAATAATGTTAATAAATAATGTTTTTTAATTTTTGTAATAAATACGGCCGGGGGGTTACACCCCCCTAATCCAAAAATCCAAAATTGGTGTGGTCTCAATACTTGCCTTGAAGGAGGGAGGGAGACCCCATCCGGGCAAGGGCTGGCCGTAGGCAACAAAGGTAAAAAAGGGGACTTGGGGGAGTACCAGGCCATATGTACCAGTGCAGCTCTCACGAGTATTGGCAGTGCCCACTGTTGACCCCTGAGATAGCACAGAGAGCAGATAGGTAGGAGGCAGCAGGGCCTCGTGAGAGTGGTAAAAGCAGCTGTTAGCAGGAGCAGTTTCCTGGCATCCCTGCTTATGAATAGATTTTCCCTTGATACTAGACCTGGAGTGCAAACTAGAGAGCTGCCGAAGGGGCCTGAACCTCCTGCATTAGTAGTTGGAGCAGGAGATTACTGGCTGCGGTATTTGGAAACAAGCATGAAGGGACACCGGTGGATGCGATGGGAGGGAAAGCAGCCGGAGGAAAACAATTGAAAAAGGCTTATGGAAACACAGTAAGATGAAAGGTGTAAGCTGTCGAGGAAGAGCTTGGTTAATTATGTGACCACATCAAGGCCGAATAGCAAAGCCCGCCAAATTCGCTGGCGCTCTGCTCTTTATTTCCGTATTATGTTTCACTCTGGACTTTCTATCAATTCCCAGCTGAATCTCCTTTTCAGTGTGTAATCAGTTTATTCATCTACTGCAGAGTGGCATTGTGTTGCAGGGGCGGCTGGTGACATTTGAAAGTGGCGGGGCATAAACTAATTTGCATATTGCACCGCAGCGAGCGAGCCCGAACCACCTTGCATCCATCCATACATCATTCATGCATCCGCCCACCATCCACCCACCCACCCATCCTGCATCCATACATCATTCATTCATGCATCCACCCATCCATCCATCATGCATCCACCCATCATGCATGCATCCATGCATCCATCCATACATCATTCATGCATCCACCCATCCATCCACCCACCCTGCATCCATACATCATTCATTCATGCATCCACCCATCCATCCACCCATCCTGCATCCATACATCATTCATTCATGCATCCACCCATCCATCCATCATGCATCCACCCATCATGCATGCATCCATGCATCCATCCATACATCATTCATCCACCCATCCATCCAACCACCCACCCATCCTGCATCTATACATCATTCATTCATGCATCCACCCATCCATCCACCCACCCATCCTGCATCCATACATCATTCATTCATGCATCCACCCATCTATCATGCATCCACCCATCATGCATGCATGCATCCATCCATACATCATTCATGCATCCACCCATCCATCCACCCATTCTGCATCCATACATCATTCATTCATGCATCCACCCATCCATCCATCCACCCACCCATCCATCCTGCATCCATCATTCATGCCTAAGGCAAGCCCGTCTGCGCCCGTCCGCGCCTGGCCCGCGCCCAGTGCCGGTCCCCCGTCAACTTGGCCACAAAGATCTGCTGGACCAGAACTCAGCACCTTGAGATTAGACAAGGTATTTGCACACCAGCTGCCTGCTGCTGCCCATTCAGACTAGAGGGCCTTCCTTTCAAATGTGCACGCTGTGAGTTCACTCTCACCCCTTGGTTTAATCGTCTCTCTCAGTCCTTGAAGTTGGCTAAATGCCAGAGCTACCCTCGGATGTAAAAGGCTGCTCTAATCAACTGTCGCTCCCTTCCTCGTCATGCTAGTGAGATATGGTTGTCACTCGACACCCATGCCTGGGACATCTTATTTCTCACGGAGACTTGGATTAAAGATACGTCAAAACCTGATATCCACTTAGCCATTCCCTCAGGGTACCGATTAGTGGGTATCAATCGTGATAACGCTAAAATCGGGGGTGGTCTTGCCGTCATTCTAAAGTCACATCTTAATTTGACTGTTAAGAAACTTACCAATATAGGGCTTATTGAAGCCATGTATTTTACGATCTTGGATTCGGCTACCACTATATTGGCGGGCATTTTAGTATATAACCCCCCCAATGCTTTAACGTCATCATTAGCCACTCTGTTGCACATGATAGCCGATTTCTCCCTCAGACACTCTCACTTTACTGTACTAGGAGATTTTAACCTGCATGCTGACAATCCCTCTTGTTCACAAGCGTCTCATTTAATTGAGACCCTGCAAGGACTAACTTTGTCCCAATTAGTTCAGGGCCCGACCCACACAGCAGGTCATACTCTTGACTTGATATTTACAAATCATCCTGGTATCACCACTCTTCCCTCACTTCCCCTTACCTGGTCGGACCATTTCCTTCTTCCTTTTGATCTTACTATCCCTTCACTACCCATCCCCTCAACTCTGAATGGGGAAATAGGGAGAAAATGGCATAAAGTCACATGTGATGCCGTTGATCCTCGCTTCTCTTACCAGTTTGACCTTCTTTCTAAGGACCTTAACGAAGAAGTGGCGAAATACAACTCCGCTCTCTTAGCTGCTATTGATGACATTTCCCCATTAAATCCTATCACCTCCTCTAGATCTAGGCCCTCTGCCCCTGGTTCTCCCCCGCCTTGCGAGAGGAAAAGAGCCGCTGTAAACAGTTGGAACGCAAATGGCGGCAGACATATGATTCTGAGTCTAAAGTAATTTATAGGACTGCCCTGAACAAATTTCAAAAATTAAAACGGTCCACTATGAGAGATTTCTATACCCAGCAAATTAAGAATGCAGAGAATTCTACTAAAATTCTTTTTAAGATAGTGAAGGACTTTGTTAACCCTCCGGCCATGATGGTTCAGAGTTCTCCTAGCCAGGCACTTTGCAATGGGCTATCGGACTTTTTTCAGGATAAAATTATTAAGTTAACTTCCTCATTCAATCCGGTTTTGGCTTCCCCTCCGACCGGTAATACTGACTCTCAGAAAGTTTCGCTGAATTCTTTTAAAGAGCTTACTTCTGAGACTGCCACAAATTTACTTATCCAATGCAAATCAGGGTCGCCGCTTGATCCGGCTCCTGCTAAAGTGATGGGCAATCTTTCCCCTGTACTGATCAGCCCCCTCCTTTCCATTTGGAATTCCTCGTTACGCTCGGGTCAATTCCCCATGGCATGGAAACAGGCAATGTTAATCCCGATTTTGAAAAAAACGGATGCGGATCCCTTACAATTCTGCAACTACCGTCCGATTTCTCTCCTCCCAAAGCCTGCAAAAATCCTGAAAAAGGCTGCCCAGAAACAATTGGCAGACTATTTAGAATCCAACCAATTGCTACATGACTCGCAGTCTGGATTTAGAACAGGCTATAGTACCGAAACCGCTCTTTTAGAGGTATCGGAGACTATTCGTGAGTGTGTGGATTAAGCATGAGCGCAAAATCCGCTCCGATCGCGGATTTTGCGGATTTTCGGTAAATCCGCGATCCGCGAACTCTCGCGGATTTACCGAGAATCCGCAATCCGCGATCGGAGCGGATTTTGCGGTCAAAAGTTCAAGCCTGCATAATTTACGATGGCGCCGGCAAGCTGCCAGCGCCATCCTCAAATGGTTACTTAATTAGCTTCGACAGGAAGCTCTAATAGATAAGATACAGCAGGGGCTCGAGCGCCTGCTTTATTTTAACAGTTGGAGCTTCCTGTTGAAGCTAATTAAGTAACTATTGCAGGATGGCGCTGGCAGCTTGCCGGCGCCATCGTAAATTATTTCAACGGTGGTGTCTTCTTGAGTAAATATGAAGGGCAGGGTTCATTCGGGCACGACGGTCCTGGCACAAAAAAATAAACCTCAACAGGAAACACTTGCAGATATCAATAAAGCATGTGCCCTAGTTGAAGCTTTAATTCAGTGACTCATTGATCAGCCCAAAAACTAATCTGCTGATCGGTCTCTGCCCTTTTATACACACAAGAGGCATGCTCGCATGGACGCCCCGTCCGTTTGGCCCCGCCCACACACTCGAGGTGTGCACCGTCTTCCCGCCATTTACCCACTATGATGGACATTTCACTAAAGGGACCCCTGCGCACTTCGGCGCGATTGCATAGTAACACACACTTGGTCGCTGGAACTAGTTGAAGCGCAAATGTAGTGACTCATTCATCAGCCCAAAAAAAATCGTGAGCGTTGGGAGGCTGGGCAGATGTGCCTTCTTCCCAAATATCCCATCGATGCTGCTCTGATCGGTCTCTGACCTTTTAGACACACAAGAGGCATGTGCGCTCGCGTGGAAGCCCCGTCCGTTTGGCCCCGCCCACACACTCGAGGAAGCCCCGCCCCCAATCCGCAAATCCGCTGAATCCGCTAAATAGGCGGATTTTGCGGATCCACGATCCGTGGATCCGCTAAATCCGCGAATCGTGGATCCGCAAAATCCGCCCATGCTTAGTGTGGATAGGGGCGAGGAGGCCATGCTGGTCCTCCTCGACCTATCCGCCGCTTTTGATAGAGTATCTCACGAGATACTACTGGACCGTCTAGGGCAGTCGGGAATCGGAGGTACTGTGCTGACTTCGATTAGATCTTTCCTCACAGGTCGGACTCAGAGGGTCTTTCTCCGACCTTTTGAATCAGAGTGTAAACCGCTTTTTTGCGGAGTGCCTCGGGGCTCTGCTCTGAGCCCTCTATTTTTTAATGTCTATCTTGGCCCGTTGGCTAAAGTGGTGGAATCTTGGGGGGTCAGAGTGATCTCCTACGCTGATGATACTCAGCTTGTGTTCTCATTCAGAGACCACACTGACACCAATTTCACCAATTTTCGCCACTGCCTCAGCAATATCTGCTCCTGGATGACCTCTAACCACCTTGTACTGAATACCGACAAAACTGAGGTATTATTTTTTAATCAGAAAACCGTGCTGCCTGCTATTCAGTGGTGGCCAACTGTACTGAATCCCCCTCCGGTCCCAGTCCAGACAGCTCGAAACTTGGGCTTTCAATTTGATAATGCATTGTCCTGCAAATCTCAAATTAACAAGGTCACATCAGCTTGCTTTGGCAAACTACGCAAGATCAGGAAGATCTTCCCTTACCTCCCTTTGGATTCCCGCAAGACCATTGTTCATGCCCTGATCACTTCGCATTTAGATTATGCCAACAGTCTCTATGCGGGCGCTCCCCTTTACCAAATTGAACGTCTGCAAATAGTACAAAATGCCGCTGAGAGACTGATTGGCAATATTCCTTTCCGCCACTCGGTTGCTCTATACCGGAAAAAACTGCACTGGCTCCCCATTGCCCGCCGCATCCAGTTCAAAGCTTTGATTCTGGCCTTCCGTGCCCATAACGGGTTAGGCCCTGGATATTTGAGAAAGAGACTTAAATTGTCCCAATCTGTCAGATCTCTGAGATCGAACAGCCTACGCCTCCTGGTGGTTCCCAGATTTCGTTGTGCCAGGAGTGGGGGCAGAGCGTTCGGCATAGTAACAGCTAAACTTTGGAACAGCCTCCCACTGGATCTTAGGTTCATTGATTCGGAGCCTTTGTTCTGAAGCAAACTGAAAACTTGGTTGTTCACCATCTCATAAGCAGCATATTTCTTTCTAGCTTGCAATCTGTAGCGCCGGGACACCCCCGCCGGGGGTAGCCGTGCGCTTTATAAGCTTCTTAAATAAATGCATCCATCCACCCATCATGCATGCACCCATCCATGCACCCATCCATCCACCCATCCATCCACCCAACAATCATTAATGCACCCACCCTGCATCCATCCATCATTCATGTATTTTTATGACCATATAACTTGCACACAGCTTGTCAGTGTTCAATACCAGTCTCGAACCTTGTACTCCAGCACCAATGATACATGATTAATATTAATTTTTTTTAAAACATGTATTTATTCGACACCAATTTCACACCTTAGTCGGAACATCATTTTTATTTGTTTTATAAAACATCTATTTATTTAACACCAAAGTCATGTATACATTTTTATGGCTCGATAAGAGGCTCGAACCTGGTTTCACAGCACCAAAGTTGGCCGCGCTAACCGTCAGACCACATCCTCTCCCCTTTGGTGTGGCCCTGCAGTTTTGATGGTACATATTCACACCAAAGTCATGTATACATTTTTACAACTTCGTGCCGTGAAATAAACGGGTGACCTGGAATAGACGCACACATTTCTGCAGCAGATGCTTTAACACACTGAACTATCTCAAGTCATTTGAGCTTGCGGAGTTAATGTGTGTCTGAAAGGGTAAAGAGAACCGTGCCAAGGAAGTGCGTCTAGGTCCAAAATAACCGTCTATTCGCTACTGGTCAAATTTCTACGCAGACGACCTTTTACATATGTACGTGGCCAAAAGCAATATATTAAATTGCATTTGCTTACAGATTAGACTATTGATTAAAGAAACAACTAATTATGTGTCCTGCACTCCTTGCAGGACCCGGGCTATAGTATTGACCAGCCAATCCTGGCGCTGTATGCAGCGCCAGGATTGGCTGGGGGGCACCATGACTGCTCGCCCAGTCGCCCTGTGCTACCCTGGGGGCTGCGGCCCACCCCCTGGTCCTCTCTCTAAGGGGAACTGCACAGGGGATACAATCTGCGCATGCGCGGGCTAGTTTCTCCCCAAAAATCCACTTGCGCAGCTGCAGCAGGCCCAGCCTACGGTCACTAAGAAGGTTACTGATCGCAGGACAGAGCATCTCATAACAAGGAAGAGCTGCAAGAAAAGGAAAAAAATCCTACGAGTGATGGGCGCACTGCAAATAATTTAAGGAATGCAGCAGGCACAGTGCTGGGCCGCTGCTCTCTCCTGAGCTCCCTCGGCCAGGGGAGAGAGAAGGCGGGACATGCACTTGCCTTTGGCCAATTGCGTGCTTTCTTTCTTAGAAAGACGCATGCAAAGGCCAATAGCGTGTGAGCACATAATAAAACAAACGCACAAGCGTGTGGTCCGAGTTGATAGTCCTTACTAGAAGCCTCGCACACAGAGCATGCGCACTGGCTCAGGCGAGACCTAAAAATAAAGTGAAGTGTAGTCACAATGGGGATCTCATAGGCTATAACACATGCAGGGCTTTAAGTGCTATGAAAGAACTGGGTGAAGGTGTTCCCTAAAAGAGGCGTGGCCCATCTAATGAAGATTGTGGCTTAAATATGTAAATTAAAAATCTATGTTACCTAATAACAATGATTTGTAATGGAAAAGCATTGGACTAGAAAACATTAGGCTAGGTCACAACCCAAGCTGAAAATGGATGCAATGCCGTCATGCTCTCTGCTATACATGCAGTCTCTCAAAATATTTCATTGTATTGTAATTGCATTTATTTAGCGCTTAATATCCCTGACGAGGCGTTGAAGTGCTTTTTCGGCAAGTAGCACTCCACTCCGGAACCCATAAACTATTAGTGGTGAATGTCTGTGGAAGCTGAGCCTAAATATAACGCCCCTGTAACCTTTGGTTTTTTGGTGAATTCACTTTATCCACATGTGTACATTTCATTTTTGTTCTCTCTTCCAACATATTGTAAAGCGCTCTGATATCCTTCGGGATCTTGTTCGCGCTATATAAAACTTTATAAATAAATAAATAAATGTAAGGGAGTCTGAAGCCTATATCTAGAGAGCTGTGCAGAGGTTGCAGGAAAGTGGTGATGTATTTCATGTACTTGGGTGAAATGCTTCATCATGTTAACCCCTTCCAAGCTGATGACGAGCTCAGCTCGTCATGAGCGTTACCTATCGTGCGCTCATGACGAGCTGAGCTCGTCATGAACCGCGGGTTTTTTAATACCGCTGCGCACAGCGGGAAAAGCCGCCGCAGCGATGCGGTTAAATAGTTCGAACTTCGAAGGGATGTCATATTTTTACAAGTGTGTTGCATGATTTACATGCCAAATACTTTCAGAGCTCAGCTCGAGCATGGGCTCTTAGAGCCTAGCCAGGCCCTCGGCTCGGCTCTCTCTGTAAATATATTGGCTGGCCCATCTCTAGGGTGAAGACCAATTGTAAACAGGAACTTGCACCGCAGCCGCCCCCCCTCACCCCCACAAATAAAACCCCGCTCACCGCACTCGAAAGTCTTCGCCCCTCTTGCAGCTCGTATACTGGTAGCTGGTGTCCATGGCCCGAGGGTTGGGTCTACGCTGAGGGGCATCGAACCAGCGGTCGGGTGCAGGTGCTGGTAGGGTATACCGGGGCCTGATGACAGAGCTCGGGTGGGCAATGGCAACCACTCTACAGCATCAGCTTCATAAACCGTTAAACGGTTAAAGAAACCAAGCCTAAAATAGAGGCGAGCTGCTGAGGGTGCCCGGGAGGAGATCATAGAGTCAAGGACAGTCTAGTAGCCAAGAGCACATGATAACCGTGCACATGAAAACTATGGAACTGATAAACCGTGTTCAAGTCATGGCATTGGCTCAAAACCTGTGATTCTGGCCAAATACTTCATCTCCCGTGGCCACAAAAACAGAATATGTCCTTGTATAATGTAAGTGGTGCTTATGTAAAGCCTGAGAGTCCGTGGTGTCCAGGACCGCCGAGTTCCGATGAATCGACAAGACACGATGCAATACACGTGGCTTTACTAAATTGGCAGCTGCAGTCGGGAGGAGCTTGATGAACCTGTTATAGATATTGGTTCTGGTTTTGCTTCCCCTGAGTCCTAACAACTTTTTGCAGAACGGACCGCCCTTCTGCCCTTCCGCCCTTGGACCGATTAAGTAACAATCTCAGCTCTAACAATCGATGCCGAATTGACGGGGCACCCTTTTTTCATTATCTACTCGCAACTACCGCAATCTGGCTAGTGGCGGTGACATTCTGAAATCAGACTTTGGAAGTACTAAACCAGACCATCTCCGGACTGTTGACTACGAATTGATTGTTGACCTTACTGGATGCTTCACAAGATTTAACAGGAGACTACGGAAATCTATGAGCAGTCGGAAAACGGGGTCTGATACATCACGACACAGAGAGCGCTGATATTCTCTGAATACATATATGTGGTGACTACAGACTGAATTACATTAATATTTTCGCCCTGAGGAAGCTCTCCGCGTGGAAGCGAAACGCGTTGGCTGATTAATGAATTTGGAATGTTCTTAAAATTAATTAATACCAAAGTAAAGAAGTGAATTTTTCCATCTACTTTGTCTTACTGGACTCTTTGAGCTGCGCACCCCCATTTGACTTAAGAAATGAGAAGGACTATTTCAGCATCCAGTTTCTTCATGTAACACTTTTTAGCAATGCTAATGTAGGAAGGTCGAATATTATGTAGTGATCTGATTTGGCTTCTCTATATAATACTCTCACAATGCCCCTTAGGTGGTCCTGGGATTCACAATAATAAATCCTTAGCTCAGTCCTGATAGAGTGGCAAAGAGCAGTCAGGCTTTACTAGATGAACATGTGTGAAGTATTTCAGAGTACTAAAATGGAGGATAAGTAATTGACACAACTTGAAAGTTATCGGACACCAATTGATAACAATAGAGCAGATTTTTTAAATAAATATTTAGACACCAAAACCATGGATATTGATTTTAGAAGCAACATTAAATCAGTGCAAAACAATAGTGCATAACTTTAGCACTACAGTCAATGGAAAAAGTACTAGTGGCAATCTGTCACTTGCGGTCAAGTTGCGTGGAACCCAAGGAGGGTTAAGGTCATGCGGGTCCCAAACTGGTCAAACAATATGAGATAAAACTTGGAAGAGGGATTACAGCTGCTTAAACAGAACTGAACTGGCAGATTTATGCCAAATCTTCTTGGTGCTCCTGACCAACCCAACATCGGTTCAAGAACTGACATATCTCTACAACAGCAGTATGACCAACATAGCTCCTCTATATCTAAAAAGGCAAAAGAAAAAAACTCCAGTACCATGGTCCAATCAAAATATAAACAATGACATAAATCAACTAAGACATCTGGAAAGTCTATGGAGGAAGGACCCAAACACTACCCTCCTCGAACAATTGAGAAGGCACAGAAACTCAAACAAAAAGACTATCTCGAAAGCCATAACAACAGCGATCATATCACATCTTAACAGAGCAAAGAACAGGCCTAAAAATCTTTTTGACATAATAAAACAACAATCAGGAAAACCTGCAGAACCCACAATTGAAAATGATTCAAAGGATATCTGCAACGCCTTCTCAACTTTCTTTAAAGAGAACATTACAACCATAAGCACCTCCACAAAGATTTAAACAACTTCCGACCAGTATCCAATCTGACTTTCCTGGCTAAATTGGTTGAAAAATGCACCCATGATCAGCTATCTGAACACATTCAGAATTTTGATCTATTAGATCATCACCAATCAGATGTCAGACCGGCTCACAACAATGAGGTCGCCATTCTAAACAACCGTTATAATATCCAAACATCACTTTACCAAAACAAACCCTGTCTCCTTATACTTCTGGATCTATCAGTGGCATTCAACACGGTCCGCCATAAATGTCTCAGGGAAACTCTTGAATTCAGAATGAACCTATCAGGAGCATTTCTTAACTGGTTCACCTCCTTCTTGCAAAACTGTCAACAAAGAGTTAAAATTCGCAACACCCTTTCTAATGTAGTTGGCCTTGATAGGGGCGTTCCACAAGGATCTACAATTTCACCAACGCTCTTCAATCTATACAGGGAACCACTCACGGAAATCCTGAAACAATCAAAAGTCTTGTACCACTTGTATGTGGTTGATACGCAACTTTACATCAAACTGCCTTCTCAATCCGCTGAACACCGAATTAATTCTCTTCACCACACCCCTTGGAACGCAACAACCTCAGGTATGGTATTATTACCTCATTTTGCTAAATGCACCCCAACCATCTGTGACTCTGTAAAATAACTAGGCATCACACTAGATTCTAATCTCAAAATGTGAGCTCACATACAAGCGGCAATCAAAAGTACTAACCTACACCTACAATCCTAAGAAAAGTAAACCTATTCAAATCGCCTGGAGACCTCAAAACAGCGGCCTAATTGCCAGTGCTATCAAGCCTTGACTATGGAAATGCCACACTCATAGGTATTCCCAAAGCCAGCCTAGCCCCAATGAAAGCAACATTAAATGCAGCAGCAAGACTTCTAACAGGCACAGCACTATGATTGCATTTTCCCATCACTCAGAGCCCTCAACTGGCTCCCAGTGGATGTTGGGATCCAACTGAAGGTTGCATGCATAACTCACAAAGCTCTACTCAATTCTGGTCCTAAATACATGGCAAACTTGGAGCTTCCTACCACCCTCAACATGAGCAACTACCTCCTTCAGGATTTTTAAGAAAAAAGTTAAAGCCTTACTACTAGAAAAACATGTATCATAAGAGAACTTGTATGACTGTAATTCACACTAACACATTTGGTATCTTATTGTTGTGTACAATGCTCTCTGATTTCTTTCTACATTGTATCACACAAAGAGATGATGGATGGAGCGCTGAAACTTTTCAGACACTCACCCCCAGTCACAGATCTGGGTTGAATCCATAGTCGTTCTTTAGCTCACTTCGCCACCCCAGTTCAGACACAGCTATATGCAAATCAGTCTTGACCCTGTGCCTCATGGGAACAGTCCAACTCAAACTGCCAAGCCATGTCTTCCCTGGACCAGAAACAAGCGTGTGACTGGCATATATTAAAAATAGTGCATTGACCTTGCCTCACATGGTGAGGGCAAAGTCGAGTTTGAGCAGTTTGCACTGCTCCTGCAGTCTGCAGTGGCAGGCCTGCTGTCATCTGTTTACTTGGGTCACTCAGGGTGGCACAAACAGTGCCTCAGGCCCTGGTGACCCTTTAAACTCCCATGCCTTGGGAACTACTGGTCTTATACTGAGGTTAAAGTCCTTTTCAATTGCGGTTACCAATTTACCTGTATCAGTTTTAGGGAGAGAGCACTGGCACTAGGACCTGGGGAGCAAGCCCCACTGCACTTTCATTGCCCTAACCTTCAGCATTGGTGCAAAATGTGGGGGTGACCATACAAAAAGGGCACTTTCCTACAGCTAACTCCTGTGGCTGCTCCCTCTGTCAAGATCCTACTATGCCCGGTTGTTCAGATCCCTTGTCATGTTGCGCCTCCATGCAGAAGATGACTTCTTTTCTGATGTTTAGACGCAGACTGTCTGAGTAGCGGACAGTGATGCCTCTTACTCTTTTGTACAAACATGCACCTGCTTTATTTGAAAAGTATTTCTCCGTGTTTGCTGGCCAGGAGCCGGGGAGCCTAGATCTGATGGGTCAGGTTCTCTAGTCTCTGAATGACTTAGCACTGAAATCCAGCTGCTGCCTCCATTCACATGTTGAAAAGCTAATTTTGTTTTACAGAACCGTAAGGACAAATTTTGGGGTGTACAGTTCACCTCTTAGCCGTCTATCTGCAATAGAATACCACCAGTAACATGCTGCGACTGAGCCGTACCAAATTCACGGGCAAAAATACAGTGCAGAAAACAGCACCTGCCCCATCCTGCTCAGAACACTGGCTGCCAAAAGCAGCTCATGTGCACTATTTGATAATATGCACAACCTAAACCCCCCATGGTGCTCTTAATAGCCCGAACTAATCAGGATTTATCTCTCGGGTTGCATATACAAGGATAACAACCTCCCACCAGAGGCGCCAGTGCCTTCTCAAAACTCAGCTTTTCTCATCATTTAATCCAACGGTGAGTGGCACACCAACACCTACAGACACCCAGAGCTGAGTGCACTCTATAGATATACTACATACCTAGGCACACCACCCTGTCATGTCTGTCCTCATGAGGAATCACAGTTGGCTTCTATGAAGTATATTAGGCTTTCTACTCTAAAACGTGATAACGTTCACTCGTTTACATGGTGCGCCACTATTGGGGCTCCAGCCGCCGTCGCAGTGTGAGTCGTACTTGGTAAACTGTGTTGTGTCTCATTCTTTGTTTTCTCTTCTTCTTCCCCTTTCCCCAATGGCTCAGTGCAGCTCATGCATCATCAATGCACCCAGAGATCACACAAGATACAGCCAGAAGTGCAAGCTTCCCTCAAGCACCTATAGAACAGATGCAGCAAAAACAGGGGCATGGTGAGCTGCCTTCCCATAGTTACAGCACAGGTTTACTGGCTTCCCAATGAGAGGTACTCAAGCCTTGCAGACGACGGAATAAGTCTAATTAAATAAATAAATAATACCTATGCCGTCGTCTGTCGGCTTCCCCCCTGCCGCGCCTTGCTCCGCCTCACTGCGCTTACCTGTGCCTGGGGCTTGAAATGGAAAATATTCTGGTACCTGGCTACTGGGGAAGTAGCATGTCTCCTGCACTCCTTTAACCGCCACCCAGTACTGTGCCACTGCTTTTAAGCTAAGGACAGAATTCACACAAAATGTGAACACCTTAGATTTCAGCTAGCATTTTATAATATTTCCTCATTGTTTTAGTTTCAGAAAATCCCCGTGAGCATGTCTTGAGAAATGTAAACTTCAGGCGGACTCCTTTGTCCTCACACTTACCTTTGCACTGTAAGGTGTCCCCTTTTTTCTCCAAATAAAATCCCTGTAGCCAGGTGCGCAATATGGCTGCTTCCTGTCAGATGTGGCATAGTGGGCAAAAAACGATGGACTAGAATGCAGGATAATTCAAACATTCCAACCATCACATGTTTTCTTACTTCAGCACCATGATCTAAGAGCTATGGGTATGCCCTGACCTGGGTCTTGTGCTCAATAAGACTCGAGCACCCGACTGACCATTCCAAATGGGAAAAAGCCAGTTCAGGGTTTATTGTGCTCTTCTTCGGATAGATTTGGGCCTAGCAGTTTGAGCTGGACTATTTCTTTTGGAGTAGGATCAAGTCTGTTTCTCTGTGTGATGTGGCATGGTGGGCAAAAACATTATGCCCTGGAATGTGGTCCTAAGTCATCACCACGGTTTGAAATTAATTCAAGCATTCCCCTCCTATACTTTTCTGCTTTTTGCAAAATCTGCTGTAGCAATCACTAGCTAGCTGTCACGTTCATTATGCAGAACACAGCATTGTATATTTGTTAAATGGCAAACAAAGTTCCCATGGACTTTGCTAGAGTTTGTTCCTGGCCTTCCTAGTGCATGTGGGACTGTTGTGACATCCTGGCCTTTTACACGTTCTGGTCTCTATTCCATTCAGATCACATAGTGACAACTGTGTGCTAATTGTTGAATATTTACCATCTGCTATTAGCGGGTATTTTAGCTCCAACCTTGTTCCTTTTTCTGAGCTTTGTAACCTTCACATCTTGACTGTCTTGGCCACCTTGACTATGTACCATCTGACAGTTTTCCTTTGTTTTTATGAGATGAGATTTTCCACTACACGTCCCATCTGGGTGATGGCCTCCCGGGGCCAGAATAAAAAATGTTATGGAATGGGTGTTCTGGAGATCAGTCCTGAGGGTAGATAAAGTAGTTCTGAGGGATGAAAGAGGTGTCAGCAGGAGTCCAGTGACCCAACACTCTGACCTGGCATTCAAACCTGCTCCCACCTTCTTCAAATATTGCTTAAGTCCTCAAAGCATACTTCTGCACTAACCCTATTTTCATACACAGACTTCAATACCAGAATAATCCCCATATCAAAAATTCTTTATTCGGCCCAAAGCCATAAAAGTACATAAACACACAGAATTAAATCAATCGATACAAAACATGCATAAAGTTTTTTAAAATCATCCAAGCGTAAAGAACAATGTACATACAAAATACGTGCAAGTCAAACTACAGTAAAACCAGGATCACTGCAAATATTTGGACCTTAATTTCACATACATAACAGAAATGTTGAGACCGCAAACATTATGAATTGCCTTGAATCAGTTCTCAATATCCTGATTGCTGTTCTAAAATCTCGTATGCCCAGAAGCCGACAGAGGGGTAGTATCCATTTTCCCCCGATATGGCCTGTAAGCTGGGCGAAAGAACAGAACGTGTTTGGTGGTCTCTTTGGATCCAACACAAAAAGGGTAAGTTCCCTCCGGATCCCTAAAAGCTTGCAGCCATTTAGAAGTAAAAGAACACAGAGGTAGAGTCCAATAACGAAATTTCAAATATATTGACTTAGCTAATGGGGGCTCAACCTCTTCAAAAAAGGTTTCCAATTTAAAATCTACTTTAAAATCAAGAAATGCAGAAGCTAGGGAACCTTTTCTTGCTTGCCCAATGTAGGTAGATGTCTTATACTGCCAATACAAGCTCTTAATTGCAGCCTTAGTGATCCGCGAAGGTCTCCTGGAGTAATCCATAGATTCGCACAGCCTATTTGGGTAAAGGATTGCTGGATGTACCTAAGCAATGCTGTTTTTAGGGCACCAGGTGACCTGAGGACATTCTCCAGACCCTGTCTATAGGCTAGTAGCTTCAGTGTCACACAAATTCTGCCTCAGTACATTATAGGTCTAAGCCCTGTTTTTGAGCTAAGTGCTCTCAGATCAGGATCTAAGTGCGGAAGAATGAGCGGGGTGCTAACATAAAGGTCAGTCAGTGAGCGCATACAACTTTTTTCAACTTTATCCAAATAGCTACAATCTTTGTTGCCCCGGAGTTCTGCACTGTACAATGCAGCCACCACAGTTTGCATATTGTATATTTGTAGAGCTGGAGAGATCGGGCGAATTTGGGAGTCCCTAAGGGACCTGATATTTCTACCACAGTACTGCTTGAGCTTTACCCTGCATTTTACAATATGCGGAGACCAATCAAAGCGTTCAGTTAGTGTGACCCCTAAATAATCAAATGTTGTGACTCGCTCCAGCTGGGCTCCATGCAGTTCAGGGTTAGCCCTAGATGTTGGATAAGCATTAAATACCATGGACTTCGTCTTGCTGATGTTGACCTCCAACCCGCTTTGCTTTCAGAAACACCCAAACTGAGCCAAGAGCTTTTGAAGCCCCATTGGAGATATAGAAATCAGAAGGGTGTCATCCCTAAATAGTAAGACCGGTATCCTAACACCAGCAAGAGTTGGTGCATCATCCTCACCATTGGCCAAGTACGCCACCAGACTATTAATGAAAATCGAAAATAAGGTTGGTGCCAAAATATATTCCTATCTAACGCGCTGAGGGACAGGGATGGCATCCATGAGTTTGCCCTGGGTTCCTCAACGTACTTGTGCAAAGTTGCCAGAGTGTAATCTAATCAAGACCACAAAAAGATATTTGGGGACGCCCATTTCACCCAGAACCTTCCAAAGAACCTCCCTGTTTTAGCTCCTGCATTGTTCCTTTCTCTGAGCTTTGTAACCTTCGCCGCCTCGACTATGTACCATCTGACAGTCTTCCTTTGTTTTCATGTGATGGGATTTTCCACCTCACGCCCTATCTGGCTGATGGTTTCCCAGGGGCCAGAGTAAAACATTTTATGGAATGGGTGTTCTGCAGATCAGTCCTGAGGATAGACAAAGTAGTTCTGAGGGATGACAGAGGATCCAGAAGAAGTCCAGTGACCCAACACTCTGACCTGGCATTCAAACCTGCTCCCACCTTCTGCATATATTGCAAGAGTTCCTAAAAGCAGACTTCTGCACTAACCCTATTTTCATACACAGACTTCAATGCCAGGATAATCCCCATATCAAAACCTGGCCTTCATACACTGTTGGTGTCAAAGGGCCTCTAACCTCATCTTTCTTCTTTCCATGCTATACCTGTTCTGTCTTTGGAGTACGCGTGTATTGCTGTTGCCAATGATATGCATGTTTTGTGTGGGAGAAAAACATGCATTAATGGTACCTCTGCTCTGCTCTGCTGCTTCAGTGAGTTTGTTCGAAAGTGCAATGCTCCTATTGCCTTTCAAGTAAAATGTCACGTTGAGAGGCAAGAGTGCGGTAATGTACCACATAATATTGTGTTTGTTCTACTACCTTTGATTTTAGACCACGGCCAAGTTAACTCAAGGGGGGGGGGGTCAGCATAAAACGTTAGAAGAACTTTGAATTAAAGTGTTTGCCCTTGGCCACTTCAACATTTGAACACATTCTAAATCACATGCCACTGGAGCTGCATTGCCAAAGAGGTAGTCAGCTCCACCAGCTAAATAACATAGAGCTCTGAATGGACTGCTAGCAGGGGGCATGGTGACCATCTGGCAACAGGCATCAACTCCAGCTGGGTTGTCCAAATGTCTGCCTTTGTCGGACGTCGTTCAATACAGATAGCACTTGCAGCTCACCTGAGAGAAACCTTCCCCCATAATGTTTTGTAGAAGGCACAGCAGGCCATGTGGTGGAGGACCGGGGGGAGGAAACAGACAGAAATTGATGAAGAGAGCAAAAAGATTTTGGGGTGGAGAAGAGGAGTAGTGGATGTAAGTCAGAGGGGAGATGAGCATGAGGGACTGTGGTGGAGGATGGAAAAGTGTTGGAGTTGGTAAGGCTGTAGATAACGATGGGATGAGAAAGGCTACGAGGAGAAGGAGGAAATTCTCTTCAGTGGATTTGAAGAAGGAAGAATAAGTAGGTCAGTGGCTAAGGGAAGATGGAAGAAGGTGCTAAGTGGTTGTAGGATGACGAGCAAAGGTAGAACTCAGAGAAGGATAAGGAGGTGAGAGAAAGAAGGAGAAAGAGAAAGAGAGAGACAAAAAAAACCTAGAAAGCGATATCTAGGTAGTGAGACAAAAACCTCAAGAGAATGTAAGACCATGAGATAGATACCCAGAGCTAGAGAGAAACTGTGTTTCAAAGTTAAAACAATGTTGACTTAGAATGTTGGCTCAAAGGGACTCTAGTTATGGCCTCTGGTTGCCATAGAATGTTATTTTGCTTATTTGTCTGATTGTTTTAAAATTATATTTTGCTTTTCTGCATAGCCTTATAAGCGGTCATGTGATCATCGCGATACACAGAGCGAGTGAGAGAGAGCAAAAAATATGGGTAAGAGGGGAGAAAGAAAGGACACACAGCAGAGAGAATGTGCATTGTGTATGAAGTGGTTATTCTCCAAAACATTGGTCTCCCACAAGGCAGGCAACAGTGCTTTATGGGTAGCCAGCCTTAAGCATCTGAGCAACAGCTATGCAGTGCAGACACCTGGAAACAAACAGTGGCTGACAGGAGTGATCAGCAGAGTGAAGGTTGTTTTGGGGTTGTTGGGGTGATAGTGAGAGAAATCAGATGCTGACAGAGCTTTGTAAATCTTGAAGTGATACTAAGATGGGTCATATAGCATCCCACTGAGGCAGGGAACTGTGCGGGTGCCCCACAATATCTAAAGTCCGACCTCTCATGAGCCTCCTACTAATAGCTGCATTTTACTGTGTGCCCACTGCTGAAGAAGTGTTGGTGAAGATCTGACTTGGGAGGACAAAGGCCATTAGCTTTGGAGATTTTAGTTCTTTAATAGTTGTTTAAGAGGTAGGAGGAAGCAGGTTGGGTTTGCAAGCGGGTTGAGCTAATTACTCCTGTTTATCCAAAACCTAGTTCTGATTTGACCCCTTGCGTAAGAAGCCAGACTACGCTTGTTTCTAGAATTACATTGTTATACTTTACCGAGCATCAATGTAAGAAGTCCTATTTCATAATCCTTTTGCTCCAACTTAAGGATTCCAATTAAATATAAGCACCACGCCATTTGTAAAAATATGTTGTATAAATGCCACAGACTTAAGACCGCTGCATTTCCTCTTCTTGCACTCTTAGTAAATATATTCAGAAATCAGTACTATTTATTACTATCCTGCTTCTAATGTTCATGTATGTGGTGGATGCTTGGGTGTTAGTTCTGTGAGGCCATGGACTTCAAATGACTAAAGAACAAAAGTGTACCTGACATATCATACCCTTTGAGCATGAATGGTAAATACATGGTTAATCATTTCACCCACCTTGAGCCTACGAACACTCTCCGTGTGACTGCTCAGAGTAGGGCTTGCAGAGCTGAGTTTAGTTTCTGATATAGCAACTGCCTTGATGAACCCCAAAAGAAGCAATACCAAAGATACAGCCAGGGTTAGCCATTGGCCTGCCAGCAGTATCAACTGATACTGCTTGTTAACTCTAATTTTTGTGCTGTAGATGCACCATGGGTGATCACACTTTATGCTCAGTTTCAGTGCTTCATGGTTTCAGTTTTCTGGTGTTGGGTAAAGTTCGCAGCTGAAGCTTAAAATGTATTTATGGCATAAACCGGGGTGTTAGGGCTCTTTAGGTGTAACAATCCATTTAAGATAGACTATCTTTATAGCCTTAACTTTCAAATCCATCCTGAGGAAATCAGTGTAACCGGGACCTAAGGACAAAGGAGGAGAATATTACTGTAGAAAGAGCATTTAAAAAATCCTTGAAAGATGCTTTTTAGGTCGAGCCTAGTGCAGCGCATACGCTACTCTGCGAGGCATGCTGTATTGGAGGATGCATTTGAAGCCCCACCCACTCTCCGCCAATATTTGTCATTGGCTTGTGTTATTGTCCTTTGTAAATTATGGGTTCTGATTTGTAAATAGGCTTGTTAGTCCCTCCGTAGTACTGCTTTGTCTTCATTTGTAACCTCCCATGAGGACAACCCTTTTACATGTGGTGTTGCTCGGTAGGCTTTAATAACAACTTCCGAGCACTATTTCGATTAATGTTTTTCACATGCCTGCTGTTTCAGGCAGGACACACTCTCTTGCAACAGCTTCATTTTTTTTTTACATAGCACAGCATGCCACGCTGATAGTGGCGCTGTGCCTTTGCTTTACTTGCCGCACCAAACGCGACTGCATTTAAAAAAACAAAACTATTTATTTTATTAATTGCCTCATGCCACACTTACATTTGAATGTCAGCTCGCCCCTTTCCTTAAACGAGCCGAGTCTAAGGAATGGGGCGTGGCCGCCATCAAAGTGAAAGCGCGGCATGGGGCCCTTTTACAACAAAAAAAGCATTTTTCAACTTGACAAATGCTTTTTTTTGTACTAACACTCCATACCATACCTTCACTTTAATGGTGGGCACGCCCCTTATTTTAGACTTAGCTGGTCTAAAGAAAGGGGCGTGGCCGATATTAAAGTTAAAGCGCAGCGTGGGTGTTTTTACAAACTAGCATTTGTTATGCAATAGGTGTCGCATTTACAAAAGTCACTGAAATGCGAGACCTATTGCATTGCAAATGCTTGTTAATTGTTTTCAGACGGTAAGGAGGTTTGCAATTGTTCATATAGATTCTGGAATCTGGTTCCATAATATGGGAACTAGGCAGAAAAAATATGCCAGTGACAATAAATGCTATCTATGCACAAACTTAAAAAAAATTGAGAGCGGTACAGACTGTTTTAAATGCAGGTATTTGACAACCTGCTCCTCTGTTTAGATGAACATTGCGCTCCCTCATACTTATTTTTTTTTTAAGTAAGTAAATTCTTTATTGCTTGATTAATAAAAATCTTTGCAATTGTTCATAAAATTACATAGCGAGCACCCTCATACTTTAGTATTGCTGGAAAACATGAAAATCTATTTTTATTACTTTTAGAGGTGTGGGGTTTTGAGGCAGTCATTCCACCCCGCCCCCGTTAGTAGGCTGGAGGCCTCATTACGCCGTGGAAGAGGCCAGTACTCGATGTCAAATACACGCTAAACGCCCGGAGCATGGGGAGGGCGCATCCTGTTTATTTTATCCGGGAAATTATAATTGGCTAGAGAGGTCGTTTTGCCAAAATACTCTTCATTTTATGTTTATCTTAAATCGGGGCGAGTTTACGATTGGAAAACTCTGCCTACAAAGAGCAATGGTTTGATCCAAGGCAGCAGTCGGTGGAAATGTGACATCTGGGCCAGCTGTTACTGTGGTTTTTTCAGCTTTAAGGGCTGTGGCAGACTCTTGTTCTCCAAACGCTACATCCGAAGAACACAATGAAACTTTGTAGAATAAAATGATCTGCACGTGTTTGTGATACTGTTGTATCATTCCCACCCTAGCAAGCTCTTATCCCCGGATTCTGGAGAGGGCAGAGCGTCAGTAGCCAGAGGACGGATCTAAAAGGGCATCAGTGCAGCACAAACAGTGGGTTCCCATGGACGCAGTAAATGCCAGGGCGGATAAACATTAGTGTGCGGCTACAGAGCAGCGGGCTCTCCGGCCACGGAGGCTCTGGCGTTGTTCTGGCGCCGGGCACAGGCCCGCTGTTGTCTGCTAAGAAGAGGCCCCTTATACAGGACAAAGACCCCTCTCTGAAGAGAAGCAGTGCTTTCACAGTACCAGTGGCCAAACAGCTCAACAACAACAAGACTCGATGTTGCTGCGGATACTAATGTGCTTTCCACGACATACATACCCGCTCTGGAAGGCGCGAGGAGAAAAACCTTCTGGTTGGGCAGCGCCTCCTTCACCGCGTTGAAAGCAGGCTCCTCTCCCTACCACTGTTCCAGGCTCTTCCCTGACAGCGCCGCCTCCGCCACCACGCAGAGAAGGGTAACTTTATGAGTTTAACCTCGGGAGAAAAACAGGAAAATCTTCATTTCCAATTAATGTCCACACAGAGGATGGGCAGTGAAGAGCTACGGTTTCGGTGAGAGGCGTGTTTGGCAGGACATCCCATGAGTCATTGCGAGGACGTCTAGAAAGAGCAAGACGTGGAAATAACTGTAACGATATGATAGACTTTCCAATAGAGCACAGCTCTTCCTGTCCTGGCCAGGGCAAATACAAGAAATTGAGCTAACTGGCACCAATGTGAGTTTTCGAAATGAGTGGCAATGTCTCAATAAGTAAATGGGGGTCATCTGTTAGTGGATTCGTGTATATGTTGCTTAGGTGATTGTCAAAGGTGTTATGCAACCGTTGAGTTCAATAGGCATTTTCCAGCCCCATCAGGCTCCTGATAGCATGACATTGTCTTGCAGTGGTGTATGATGTTTGTGTAGTATTATTAGCTGTACTAATTACCTGAGCAGGTGTTTTTTTTAAAATTGTTCACAAGAAATAGTCACTCAACTTAATTGAAATGGCTTCGGTTTTGGTATAAATTAGTCAAGTCAGATAGGGAAGCAGATATTCTTCACTTGTGAAAAGTTAAGTCAAAAATTGGTGGCTTACGAGTAATATGCCCTGTGGTATTTTGAGTAGTGACTGACTTAACACTACGTCTCAACCAGCCTTTTGAAATAAAAGGCCTTCGACAGTCTTCTTAAAGGCCATCAGACAGGCTAATCAATAAACTTCCAGAGGTTGAGTATTCTATAAACTAGGACCTTATTCAGGCAATCAGCCCTCCTGTCTGATTCTGGGCAAATCACTTGATCTGCCCATGCCTAAAAATACTAAAGTGGACTGCAGCAGGTTCCTACCCCAGAAGGAGAAAGGAAACCTGTATTTGGCAGTATTGGGGAGAGCTGAAAGAGAGGCCTTCGACCTGCATGCTGGTTGACCCCTGGGAGGCCATGTTTCGGTAAGTGATGTGTACTAAAGAGTGGCCATGAAACCTTAGTGGTGATTCCTAGGTCCAGAAAACCAGTAATTGAATACCCCTGATATTGGGCCATCTCTGTGATAAAAACTGAAGCTAAGATTATGGAAATTGTGCTGGCCACTAAACTGTCTAAGATAATAATCTTTGCTGAAGATGGACCAAAATGGCTTCATGCCTGCCAGAGGGATTAGACACTGCCTGCATGTTATCCTAGCAAATATACATAGTATCTCCCAGCCTACTGCCTTGCTTGCGGCTGAGTTTGAGAAATACTTCAATTCCATTTCCTAGTCATTCTTATTCTAAATATTGGAAAATAATAAATTTTGCCCCCAGATTTACAGCTTGTGTACATCTCCTGTACTCCTCTTCCTTGATGGGGCTGCATATTGTCGGAGTTCTATCCTGGCTAGTTCTGGTTGCGAGGAGAGAGAGCACTCAATCAAAGGGAGCCCTAGGGGGAACCGGGGGAAGAGGCCGCACCCCACTCAGTCAATATTAAACAGGCTCTAAAAAACAAGTGTCTCCATTGGTTAAAAGCTAACAAACCACTCCCAATAGGTATGGATGGACTAATCCTTGGTGTTCGAAGGGTTGGTTGGGTGGGTCAGGGTAAAAAGCGGTTGGAGGGAGATTGTATTATTATTAACTTCCAGGATAGTAGAGTGTCTGAGGTAATTTGTGGCCAAAAACAAGAAGGGGACGGCGCTGGAATAAGAGCAGTGGATCTGACCTACTTCTACCCTAGGTCTGATGGTAACCCGCCCAGGCTTGCAAATGGGGACATTTGTTTAGGCTCTAGGGGAAGTCCGCGATATCCCGTGGCGCCCCTCTTCCTTCCTCAAACCGGACGGCCGGAGATGACCTGGGGCCTCAGGGGTTACTGACTTAAGGCCGGGGGCGGGACTTTGTCAGAGAAATTGAGAGAGCCCCTGCCCCATCCCTTGATGCAGCCCTCATCGCCTCCTCCATCTGAAATCCACTCCACACTATTAGATGCACCGGGAATGATAGAGATACCCGAAAAAATTGGAACCCCAATGGATCTCCAAGAGGTTGCTCCAAGACATGACCTGGCATCCGGGGGCGTTCCAGCTGTGACGGACCCATCTTTTAAGGTTCTCAGCTGGAACGTTGCCGGAATTTCAGGGAAATTGACACTACCTGACTGGAATGCATTTGTGGATGAGCACTCCATATGCATTTTTCAGGAGACATGGAGCATGGATCCTATTCATAAGGCGGGATACTCCACCTTCTTTATCCCAGCAGTGCGCTCAGAATCAGGGAGGGGACGCCCATCTGGTGGCCTTCTTATCTGGGTTGCTGCCGCATTGAATTGTAGGATGAGGGAGCATCAGATTGGTAGCCCGGACATCCTTAATATTACCTTGAAGGACTCCAGGGGTCGAGCCATTTTGAACATCTATAACATTTATGCACGTGGCACTAAGGGAGGAAGGCAGTCCCCTACAATTGCCCTATTGGATGATCTCTTGAGAACAACTCCTTGTAAGGCTTGTACCCTGGTTGCCGGTGATATTAACTGCACATTCGAGCCCTTGGGCTCGGATGTTTCCCTGGACCAGGACGAGGAGGACGCTAGGAGGGGAATTCCTGCCCTTGAAATAGCCCCATTAAGAGGTGGACCGAGGTGGCCCTGCAGGTGTATACCCTCAGCTTGGAGTTTAACTTGAGGGCTCTAAATGGGAGGACAGAATCGGATAAGGGGGGGTTCACACATACAACAGGCCCAACCACACATCAAGAATTGATTATATCTTGCTTGATGTGTGCTTGTGGAACTCGGTGAAGGACATGTTTGTGGTCCCCTCAATAGAGAGCGATCACAACTCACTGTCCCTAACTTTAGATCATTGGTGGCTAGTTGATAGGGGAAGCCTGGCACCCCTCCCTGTAGTGGAATTGGGCGAGTCGCAAGTAGCTTTGTGCGGGAGGAAAATAAAGTGGTCAAAATTGATTCTCTCAGAGGAAAAGGTTGCAGCCATAACGCACCGGTTAGCCCAAGCACAACTTAGCTTAGGGAACTCTGAGGGAGGATTTAGAATGGTGTGTGGAGTCTTTAGTGAGCTTACTGAGGCCCTAATCAAACTGTTCACTGCTCCCCCAAATAGACGAGCGACAAAAGGAAGACAGGGAGTTTCCAAGGGATGGTACCCCCACACATGTAGAGAGACCAAGACCAGACTGGTAGCAGCAGTCAAATCTAAATCTCAAATTAAGATCAGAGAGGCTAGGAAGGCTTACTCCAGGTCCCTCCAAATTGCGAAGAAGGACAAATTTTGGGCTGACTTACTAGCTGCCAGTAAAAGCAAGGATGCTAGAGGGTTTTGGAAACTGGTGGGTGCCCGCAATAGACCCGTCGATACTTTGAGGACCTGTAATATCCCTCCTCAGAGTTGGTCGAAACACTTTGGATCCCTATATGCTCCTGTAGATGGCCCCCTAAATGATCCTGCCCCTGCCACAGCTTCGCTAGGAGACGTCACTTTAGATCTGTTTACAGGTAGGGAGGTCGAGGATGTCATAAAATGGGTGGCACCACGGAAAGCCCCAGGACCGGATGGTCTTCCGGGTGACCTCCTACGTGCTTTCCCATCTGACTGGGGCATTGTAATTGCTGCCCTTTTAAATGACATCTTAAAGGGTGGTCCCGTACCGGATTCATGGAAAGGGGCGGTGGTCGTCCCCATCTATAAAAAGGGCTGTAGGAACAGCCCAGGGAACTATAGGCCAATAAGCCTGATCGATTCTACCCAAAAGGTGGCAGGAAAGGTAATTCTGGGCAGGATTCTTAACTGGGTGCAAGAAAATAGAGTGCTATCTGACTTTCAGGCTGGGTTCCGCTCAGGAACGGGGACCATCGAGCAGGTTTTCAGATTAGCACTCCTAAATGGGAAAATTGTGGAACTAGGCAAGGGCAGTCTCTACTTGGCCTTCATTGACCTGAAGACTGCTTTTGACCTGGTCCCTAGGGAGGAACTCTGGAGGGTGCTTCAGGGACTGGGACTGCCCCCCTATATTCTATCCCTACTCATCAAACTCCACACTAGTAACTACGCCCAGGTCCGATGGGGGCAAAATGGGGAAACAACGGACAGGATACCGGTCTGTCGGGGAGTCAGACAGGGTTGCGTGTTAGCTCCCACACTCTTTTCGTTATACGTAAACGGTGTGGTTGAGCATCTCCAGCAAGAACCAGCGGACGCACCCTGTCTGGGGGGAGAAAGGATCCCCACTCTGCTCTTCGCCTACAGAAGCTATTGACCCGCTTCCAGGACTTCTGTGTATCTAGGGGTTTGGTTATAAACGTGGCAAAAACTAAATATTTGATTTTGCACCCCCCAAGGAAATTAGGGAAGCCGCCTGTCTTGAACTCCGCCCCCTTGGAGAAAGTCTCAGAATTCGACTACCTAGGGCTACGTATTACTGACAATATGAACTGGTCCGCCCACATTGATAAGATGGTTCTCAACCACAAAAAGGTAGGAGGTGCTTTGCTCAGAGAATTTCGAGCATCCCCGAGACAAGCGGTGAGCCCTGCAATTGAGATCTACAAGGCAAGAGGCGTAACATCAGCACTGTACGGGGCAGAGTTATGGGGTCATTGCAATATGGACTCTCTCACTAAGGCCGAAAACAAACTTTTGAAGGATCTCCTAGCCCTCCCTCCAAGCACCCCGACAGTCCCGGTGCTCCTGGACGTTGGCTGCAAGAGTATTAAAGATCAGGCTCGCCTCCGTCCACTGCTTCTTTGGTCCCGCATTTGGAGGGTCCCGGAGCTGAAGTCCTATGCTGACGGCATGGCAGAGATAATGAACATGGGAGGTTGGGCCAAGATCAAGTGGCTGAGGGACATAATAAGTCTTTTGGGGAAGTTGGGCTTGGGGGACTGTTGGATCTCAAAATCTGCCCCACCAAAGGCTGACCTCAAAAAGTTATATTGGGAGTGGGTTTCTGGCAACCTCATCAGGAACCATCACCACTGCAATTTGACTGCATCTTTTTTGGAACTAAAGGATGTGGCTGTTTTTGAACCCTTTCTGGACCTAATCTCCCTGCCAGTTGACAGGTCCCTGTACTACAAATTTAGGGTAGGCACCCTTCCGATTGGGACCTTTGTATCAAAATGGAAGGGAGCACACCGAACGTCCTTCTGTGCTCTCTGTCCATCTAGGCCAGAAACTGTAGCACATATACTCTTTGAGTGCCCAGACTATATTAAACCCAGGAGACATTGGCTCAAACCCCTTTTTAAACGCCTGGGAACACGTAGGCATTTGGTCGCACTACGGATTTTAATGACCGATTCCGCCCCTCTAATAGTTTGTGGTGTTTCCAAGTTTTTAAAACATTCATGGTTGATTCGTTGCAAGAGACTCTCAGTTTCAATTTAATTCATTTTTTAGCTAATTTATCATGGATTATTCCTACTTTTATCTGTTTTAACATTTAAATGTCTAACGTACATTGCATTGTTTTATAAATATGTCTCATGTGTATGTATGCTTTCAAGATATCTTGTATATCGAATAAAAGCTTTCAACCAAAAAAAAAATATTAAACAACAAAAGGCCTCCCCCACCGCACACCAATTCTCATTAGACCGATGGCAGAGTTACACTGCCAATTATCCTACTGCCCTAGATGTGTTCCTTAACACTAATCTACAGGGTCATAGTGTGTTCTCGTTTACATAAAAAGTTACACCCAGGTCTAGTCCCACTAAAAAAATAGAAAATAAAGTGAGCAAAGAGAGAGTGCCTCACGGTAGCAACACCCAAGGGGGCTCCTGGCAGGCAATTGCCAGTTTACCCACTTCTCATCATCGGCCACTCTCTCTTAGTGTGAGTAAAGAACAGAAGAAAAAAACACAAATAGTGATTCCCTAACTGATGTAAGTGTGGTGCACAAATGGAGAGCCTATATGTCCCCTCATCTAATTTAAAGGTGAAACAGAAGTGTGTGTGCATGTAGAACCCCTGTGATAGCCAATGACAATCGGCCACCACTACTAAAAAGAGGAGAGACTTGCTAGCTAAACAACTTTATTCTGATGCTGCAAGAATCCCCAGTTAAAAATGGTTCTTAATATACCATATATATTTACTTAGTGCCGACATGTTTCATTGCCATAAACTTCAGCAACTTCGTCAGGGCAAGATTGGGGTTCTGTTTTCAATCTTTACTTTAGTAAGTTCACAGGACCTGATGGCTGCCAGCTACTGCATACCTGCAGCCAGTAGCTGGCAGCCATCAACCATTTTTAACTGGGAATTCTTGCAGCATCAGAATAAAGTTGTTTAGCTAGCAAGTCTCTCCTCTTTTTAGTAGTGGTGGCCGATTGTCCTTGGCTATCACAGGGGTTCTAGGTGCACACACACTTTTGTTTCACCTTTAATTTAGATGAGGGGTGTAACGGGCGCGGGAGTGAGGGGCAGGAGGCGGGTCTTAGTTTTAGTAGGCTTTAATGTGGAAAAGAGGTAATCTGTACAAGTCTTTCGGGTATGGACAGTTCGACGGGGTGAGCGGCTTCAAAAGGCTCGTCTACTTCGGGGTTTGTCCGTCTCGCCTTTCCGATGTCTTTCGGGGCTCCGTTGAGTCGAAGCTCCGTCGATGTCCGTCTTGCCTCTCGGTAGAAACAAACACAGCAAGTCGTGAGGCAGGTGCTCTATATGTACAAGTGCTCAGGGGAAAAGGAGTGAGGAAGCACAAACCCGTGTCACACTCTCTATAAGTCCGGCCGGTGAAAGGGGGTGGGGGGGGGTCAGTGCTTAGGGAAAGGGATACCGGGACAAGGGAATACCCAGGACTAATTGGTGGAAGCGCCCTTCCTTCCAACCCAACCCCTGATCTTACTCCGTACCTGGGATAGCCACATACCTCCCCCCGGGTGTGTGGCTGGGCGGCTCGTGGGGACGTTGGCCTCCTGGCTTAACCTCGGTCTCAGGCGCCGCTTCTCCACAGCTCTCCGCTTCCTCCGATCGTCTCCTCATCTCCGCAACACTCCTCAGCTCTCTCCGCTAGTCTTCCTTCTCCTTCCCCACGTCTCCACTCCGGGTAAACATGCACACCGGCTTCTCTGTGACTTCCGCTTTTGACGTATGAGCGTCCTCGTGTAGCCCCGCCCACTCGTCCTCTGACTGAAAATTAAAGGGCCAGTGCAATTCCATCTCCTCGTCCCGAGAGCCTATTCCCCAGTCGATATCAGGCAAGTCGTTCTGTGAAGGGCAAGAAAGAAGGGGGGTATGTTTTGAGAGTCCCTGAAGGGTCCCCGAATCCTGGTCAGGAGGGGTACGCCGGTACACCCCGTTACAAGGGGACACATAGGCTCTCCATTTGTGCACCACACTTACATCAGTTAGGGAATCACTATTTGTGTTTTTTCTTCCATTCTTTACTCACACTAAGAGAGAGTGGCCGATGATGAGAAGTGGGTAAACTGGCAATTGCCTGCCAGGAACCCCCTTGGGTGTTGCTACCGTGAGGCACTCTCTCTTTGCTCACTTTATTTTCTATTTTTAGGGTGGGACTAGACCTGGGTGTAACTTTTTATGTAAACGAGAACACACCATGACCCTGTGGATGCGAGGAGAGAGAGACAGGAATTTCTCCTCTTCCCATTACATTTTTGTCCTGGTCCTGGAACCTCTGGCAACTTAGATTTGGCGAGATGCACAAGCACGGAGCATTGCATTGGAAGGGGACTTTGACGACCATACAGCTCTATATGCAGATGATGTTCTGCTATATCTGCAGCAGCTGCAGCTCTTGATCCATAGGTTTATTCAGATACTAAATGTTTATGGAGACACTTCAGGGCACAGGGTTAATTGGCATAGATCGGTGTTGGTCCCACACAAGAAAGCGATTACAAGCAGCCGAAGACGATAAACGGGTTGTTTATCGGTATCCAGGCAAGAGTCTTCACACGGCTTGGTAACAATAGAGGTCTTGACGTAAGGCGTAAGCTTGACGTTATACACAACGTGAGGGTTGAGAAAGAAGATGGTGCGCTGTGATGAACGCACTGGATCTGACGCAGTCAAGCTGCAGAATCTAACAGAGAAAGCGCGTGTAAGCGCGAGTTAAGAGCTCTTTTTAAAAATAAACAAGTACGTGCTGAATGAACAGTAGCTTTTCAATAATAGAAATAGCTAAGTAAAATAAAGTGTGATGTCTTAGCTTTATATAAAGCTGAGGCTGAATCAAGCATGTCGAGCGCAGGTCAGAAAGGAGTTCTCCTTTTCTTTTAAAAGTGCTGACAAACCAGTGACAGCCTTAGTAAATGACAAACTCCTGATGTTTTAAGCAAATTAAAATGCACAGTACCTTGAGGTGGTAGTAGGAGAAAGCAAGATGCTTTACCACAAATAATGTTGGTCGTGTTAGGACGTTTCTTTCCTTCTTTTAAGATGATGTCAATTGAAGTAAGTAGGCTTCAATGATGATGAATTTCCAGGTGATGAAAGGGTCATTTTCTTCAAGCCAGATTGTGGCTAGTGTAATAAAGTTAGATCACACCAGTAGAAGGTTAAAGGATGAAGGATTTATTCTTCAAGTATATCAATATACATATAACGTCCTATCCACACAGCATCAATGCCGCAACTGACACATGAACATTCTCTAAGAGCTTCTTAGGATAACATTCTAGAACAGCATAAATGGAAGTTGCCTTAAACAAAAATAACTAAGCATAAAGTCCTAACAAGTAAAGGTATAACAGGTTGCTCAGATTTTCCCCTTTAATGATTGATTATTTAGCTATAGAGACAATCCTGCAATTCTGCTTGAGCTGCACCGCATTAAAAAGCACGGACCACACTTGTATGGGAGCAAGATCATGGAGTTCTTGCCGCCAGTTTCAAGGATGCCAAAAACGAACGCAGTATGGGCATGCACTTGGATGCCTGCAGTGAATGGTCTGGAAGGTTTCGCACCATGGGATAAAATTGAGATATCTACACTGGGGTATGTATGGCAATTTATACACAGTAAAAATACAGACCTTGGTGCAGATATTGATTTATACAAGTCACAATTCTTCCACTTTTATAATTATGCCACACTCCAGAAAAGTACAAAGATCCCCTAAATCCTATCCCTGACTTTAGCTCTATAGAGTCTAAATTAGTCCTGAAACACATGAAAAGCAAGAGTATTGCAAGACAGTACCGGACATTGGTGGTCAGTGCACCAGATACCCATATAAAGCTGAGGATTAGATGAACTGCTGGTCTGGGCACATTGGAAGACAAAGATTGGATTGATGCCGAAACGGCAACCAGGGTGCTGGCAAGCTTGGTGAGATTGCGGCTCATTCGGTTTAAATTCCTCAGTAGAGTATATTATACTCAAGATAGATTGCATAAGATGGGGAAGTCTTCCAATGCAAGTCTTACCACGATGGGACATTTCAGCATTTGATCTGGCACTGCCCCAAAATTCAAATGTACTGGCCATGGCTCCAATCTATGATGCAGGAGCTGATTGGCTTCCCGTTATCACTGGACCCCCAATGTACAATCCTGTGCATAACATACAAGTTGGCTGGCTCAGCAGGAGACAAAATGTTGTTGCATACAGGCTATTTCGTGGTCAAAAGAGATATTGCTAGACATTGGCGGGCAAATAATGCTACTAAGGTCTTGGGGTGGCTCAGGGCCATGAATTGCTATGCTCTGGCTGAAGAATCCGTGTAGAGGAATTTGGGCTGCCCTGGTAAATCCAAGAGAATATGGTGCAAATGGTTAGACCACCTACAAGATGTTTTACCCTCCGCTCTTACTTGAATAGACTACCATTGGTGGATCAGATTCTTTTATGTTATGACTTTTGCTAGGTTATAAAGACTGTAATATTGCTGAATAGCTATGTTCTAATGCTGTATGATATCCTGTCTGTGTACTATCTGCTGTTTTGGGAATACATAGAAATCAATAAAAAGAAGCTTAAAAAAAGATGTTGAGGTGCAAATACCACAATTTTGGTTCTTTTGGTAGAAGTCTTTATTTTGTTTGTCCTCATATCCCCAGCCAGTCTACGTGGTCTGAGGCTGTGACACATCCACACACCGTGCTTGGTGTAACCATTTGCTGAACAAATCTCTAACCTCCACGGTGACTGAGAGAGAAAGAATCAACCTCCTTCTTGGTGAAGGACTAAGGTGTAATCATCAGACAATCAGCATTTACTTTGCCTGGCCAGATAGGGGCCCTATGTTTTTTCAACATTAGCCAATTTATGCCTTCTCTCTAATCCACAGGTATAATTAACAGATTTTAGCCATTCCTTTCCATTGTGGTGTCTGTGGTAACCCCTTTTTACAGATTTCCCTCTTTGCTAATAAGATCAGGAAAAATATAAATGAGGCTTGCTCCTTGAGATGCTGGGGATAAAGGCAATTAACCAATCCAAATGACATCAAGGCACAGTTTACCTTAAATTCCTGGCCTACATTTGCTGCGAGAATTTGACTTCCTCCCTAAAGGAGCTTAATGCCAGGCTATCAATGAGCACATGCTTATCATCTGTGTCCGACTCTCCACACTTCTTGCATCCCAGCTTCCCAGCCGTAATTTTGACGAGCTTGGCTGGTGACAGTAGGCCCAGTGGAGAGTAAAAAGATGATAAATTATAAGTGGTGCAGCTTTAACTGTTGTGTAAAGTAAACTCAAATATACTCACCATAGTTGCTCATTAATTATTGCCAGTAAGTTATTTTCCTAGTGTTGATATGAAGGTCCCATCTTTCCGTCTATTGCAGTGATGATTGTCCAGTACCACTGGAGATATCCTTCTAAAGTTGTTGCTTGGCTCCCTTCTGAGTAAAGAAGGACTCCAGGACTGGAACTCCTGTATTCAGTAGATTATGTGATGCCCACCAGGAGGTCGACTGTAGGTATTTACATTTGAGGCCCTCCCTTTTGACAGATCAGAAAACACTCGACAAGAGATCAGAGCATCTCCTCTTCTAAAATCTCCCCAGGTGAGACATTTGCCCCCTCGGAAGGGATAGCTTAGTTTATCCATAAGCCAGGCAGGGGTACCGGGACAGTCTCAAATTGGTGCTGGATCTGTGTAATGATGGATTCATAGGGCTTTTCTCATGTATGCCCAGAACCTTAAAACAGCCAAAAGCCCCTTCAACCTCACCTGCTTGAAATAATTTGGATCCCCAAATTTAAATAGAAAATTAGCCAGACCTACGTGTTGTAACATGACTTTAAACTGCTGACCCATGTAAGAGTTATCCAGTTCACCAGCCAAGGACCTAAGGTTCTTAAATTGTAAGTCATAATCATAAACCAAAAAAATCTGGAAGGGCCAGTCCTCCTTGATTCACCTCCCTCCTCCGTTTCTTCCAGGCAATCCTCTGTTCCTTGGCTGCCCTTTCCTTGCAATTTTTGTAGACCCTTTTCTTTTTACCTTTATTTATATATTTTCTACAACAACCTGAGCAGTCATATACAGAATCCTTCGAGACAACATACATCAGCTTATTTCCATTTCACACATTAGAGTCCCAGTACCTTAGCACAGTTAGATACACTTCACACTGTTGATGGCTTAGCAGCGGCTTCAACATCATATAAAGAATAGTTTTGACACGGGCACCAACTTTTACATACTATTGTCTTCATCGGACTCACTAGTCTGTTCACTGCCAAGCTCTACTGGACTCGACAAATCTCTACATGTCTCTCTCCAACTTGCTATATCCTCTATCAACTTCCCATTTTTATGACAGGCCTTCATATGCAGTTCTTTGGCCAATGACCACTCTCCCACATCTTTCATTCAATTCACAAAAGAGGGGGCCGTTCACCCATCCAGCAAATGGCAACCCTCCATTTAGCCAGCACCATCGCTAGCTGCATTAACTTCGAGCGTAGCTTCGAGCGCGGTTCCCACCCTCTCACGGAGGCGCGCTACGACTGCAAGCCAATATTGATGAACATCCGGACATGCCCATGCAAGTTGCATGAACCCCGCAGACGCTCTTACATCTAGGACAACTAAGCGAACGGGAGGGATCGATTCAACGAAGCCTCGCCGGGGTCATGTATACCCGTTTCAGGAAATTATAGTGCAGCAGCTTCAACCGGGCATAGCAAATCACCTTACATGTAAGCATACATACTCTCACTCAATCCATCTCCACCAACGGCGTCTGCAAATCCTAATTCCATGCATCCAACACCCTAAGAACCAAAGACCCCAAGTCAGCCCTCATGGCCTTGTACAACAGAGACAACAGGCTGCGCCCACCTCCACATGTTAGCAATACGTCCAAGGTCTCCGTGGTCTGGGGCATATCTGGATACACGGGCCATGTCTCCTTAGCCACTTCCATCAGGCCAGCATATTGAAGATACTGCCCCTGTCCCAGGCCAAAACTCTCACACGCCTGCTCAAACGTGAGGTAGGTGTCGTAATCTGCCAACACCATGCAGCCACCCTCTCTCCATGCCTGGAATGACATGTTTTCCACCATCCTGCGCACAGGGACCAACTGCCAAATAGACAATTCCGGATGGAATGGAGCCCGCCCCAGCACTCGCTCTACAACTTTCTGCCAAAAACTGGCAGTTTGCCTGACCACATATGGCAGCTCCACACTCGCCCCAGCACCCTCCATCAAAATCATAGGGAGATTCTCTGACTGCTCATGCCCAGCTAGCAATCACTTTTCCCAATGATCGTCCCCATCCAACCCCTGCACAGCGTGCTGGAGGTGCGCTGCATAGTAATGAAGATCAAACCTGGGTACCCCCAGTCTGCCTTCCTCATACTGCTTCTGGAGCACCCACAGCGCAACCCTACAACGCTTTCCCGCCCAAAGCAAAGTCACCAGGAGAGAGTTCAATTACCGTCCTGTTCCCAACAGAAGCGGTCGCTCCCCACGCTGCTCCCCGCCCTGCCTGCAGCCTGGTATCGTAGCGCTTCACTGCCAGACTGCTGTTACTGCCTGATTAATTTGCACATTTTCATAGTAGCGCTAGATTGCCTTGATTGTTTATTCATTGAATTCATTTTTAGATCGTAGCGCTAGATTGCCAAAGTGCGCTGTTGCTGTGCTTTCAATTGTGCTGCGCTGCCTGTAGATTTGGTGTGTGCCTGAGTGTGCCGGTGCCACTGCCATTTGCATCGCATTTGCATCCTGTTTCGCTTTAGGCTGCCTACCATTTTGTTGTTGTTGTCGCGCCTCCCTGCCCGGATCTCCACCCCGTTCCTGTCCCCCAGCTGCTCCTCCCTCCCACTGATACTGCTAGCCCCGCTCCCCCGCTCTAGCGCTGTGACCGTCCTGTTCCCAACAGAAGCGGTCGCTCCCCACGCTGCTCCCCGCCCTGCCTGCAGCCTGGTATTGTAGCGCTTCACCGCCAGACTGCTGTTACTGCCTGATTAATTTGCACATTTTCATAGTAGCGCTAGATTGCCTTGATTGTTTATTCATTGAATTCATTTTTAGATCGTAGCGCTAGATTGCCAAAGTGCGCTGTTGCTGTGCTTTCAATTGTGCTGCGCTGCCTGTAGATTTGGTGTGTGCCTGATTGTGCCGGTGCCACTGCCATTTGCATCGCATTTGCATCCTGTTTCGCTTTAGGCTGCCTGCCATTTTGTTGTTGTTGTCGCGCCTCCCTGCCCGGATCTCCACCCCGCTCCCGCCCCCCAGCTGCTCCTCCCTCGCCCCTCCCCCCTCCACTACCCTCTTAGGACAGATGCTTTTACTCTCAGCGTTCATGCGCAGCGGTCGCGCCGAAGGTGCTCCAAAGGTAAGCCCGTCTACGCCCGTCCGCGCCTGGACTGCGCCCAGCGCCAAAACCCCTGGTCCCCGCAAAATCCTTTCCACCCGCTTTACTTACGACGTCGCAACCCTCTCAGCACTGAACCCCGGCCGCACACCACAATGCTACCAAGCTGCCCCAGGACACACCCAAGGACCCTTCACCTGCCACTCCTGCAAATTCGACTGCATCAGGACCCCCACCAAATCCACTAACTCCAGACATAACTCTGACTCTAACCACCTCAAGTGCATCCTGTTGAACACCCGCTCGGTCCACAGACACTCCATTGAACTCTGGAACCTACTCGACACCACTTCACCGGACGTCGCCTTCCTTACAGAAACCTGGATGAACGCCTCTTCAACACCCGACATCGCCATAGCCATCCCGGACGGTTATAAAATCATCCGAAAGGACCGCATCAACCAAACAGGAGGAGGCATCGCCATCGTCCATAAGAACACCATCCGCATCACATCCAGCTCCGACGATAACCTCGCTACCGCCGAACACCTTCACTTCCAGATCCACACCAACCCCAAGACCACACTCAGAGGCACCCTCATCTACAGACCACCAGGTCCCCGCACACAATTCAGTGAAGACATCACTGACTTCATCAGCCCACATGCCCTCACCTCCGAAAACTATATTCTACTGGGAGACCTCAACTTCCATTTGGAAAAGAAAAACGACAGCAACACCACCGCCTTTCTGGACAACCTGGACAATCTCGGTCTCAAACAACTTGTTGACACCCCCACCCACCTTGCCGGGCTCACGCTCGACCCTATCTTCTCCTCTAGCAAGCACATCTCCTTCGATCACACCACAACTCTCCATTTGACGGACCACAGCTGCGTCCACTTCAGCTACAAAAAGACCACGACCCACAACCCCCCACATCCTTTTCCTCGAAGAAATTGGAACAAAATCTCCACCGACCAGCTCTTCACTTCACTCCACCAAAACCCTCCTGCCATATCATCGGACCCAAACCAAGCAGCCACCAACCTCACACAATGGATCACCCACAGCGCCAACGAACTAGCACCCCCGAAGAACCATCTATTCAAGCAAAGTAACAAAAAAGCCCCCTGGTTCAACGATGACCTTAAGAAATCCAAGAAGCTATGCCGCACTCTTGAGAAAGCCTGGAGAAAAAACCCAACCACTGACAACCTGGCCACCTTCAAGAACGCCACCCGCAAACACCACCAACTGATCCGATCCACCAAGAAATCAGCATTCAAGGATCGACTCGACAACAATGCCCAAAACAGCAAGGAACTATTCAACATCGTCAAAGAATTTACCAATCCCACCGCCGGCACCAACGACATCACTCCCTCCCAAGACCTCTGCGACTCTCTATCCTCATTCTTCCACAACAAAATCGCCGACATACATAACCGCTTTGAAAACCAGTCCGAAGACCAGCCCACTCCACCCACCTCTGACTCAAAACCGCATTCTAACATCCTTTTTGCCTGGAACCCAATCACCACTGAAGACACCCTCCGCCTGATGAACTCCATCCACTCAGGATCACCAACCGACCCATGTCCTCACCACATCTTCAACAAAGCAGACTCCATCATGGCACCCCATCTCCGCGATGTCATCAACTGCTCCTTCAACTCCGCTACCTTCCCGGAAAGCTGGAAACATGCCGAACTCAACGCCCTTCTGAAGAAACCCACAGCAGACCCCACTGAACTTAAGAACTACCGCCCCATCTCGCTCCTCCCATTCCCTGCCAAAGTCATTGAGAAAGCCGTCAACAGTCAACTCGCCGCCTTCCTCGAATCCAACAAATCCCTCGACCCCTCACAATCCGGCTTCCGAGCCAAACACAGCACAGAAACCGCCCTCATCGCAACAACAGACGACATTCGAACTCTACTGGACAACGGAGAAACAGCCGCCCTCATCCTACTCGACCTCTCAGCAGCCTTCGACACAGTCTGTCATAACACCCTCATTCAACGCCTCAGCAACATCGGAATACAAGGGAAAGCATTGGACTGGATCATCTCGTTCCTCGCTGGAAGAACCCAAAGAGTCCGCCTCCCCCCTTTTAAATCAGAGGCCACTGAAGTCATCTGCGGCGTACCACAAGGATCTTCACTCAGTCCCACCCTCTTCAACGTATACATGAGTCCCCTCGCATCCATCGCTCGCCAACACAACCTCAACATCATCTCCTACGCAGACGACACCCAGCTGATCCTCTCCCTCACCAAAGACCCAAACACCGCCAAAACCAACTTACACGAAGGAATGAAAGAAGTAGCAGAGTGGATGAAGAACAGCCGTCTAAAACTAAACTCCGACAAAACGGAAGTCCTCATCTTAGGCTCATCCCCCTCTGCCTGGGACGACTCTTGGTGGCCACCGGCCCTAGGAACCGCACCCAGACCTACGGATCACGCACGTAACCTGGGCTTCATCCTGGACTCCTCCCTCTCGATGACCAGACAAGCCAATGCCGTCTCATCATCTTGCTTCAACATCCTCCGCATGCTCAAAAAAATCTTCCGTTGGATCCCCACCGAAACAAGAAAGACGGTCACCCACGCACTGGTCACCAGCCGACTGGACTACGGAAACACACTCTACGCCGGAACAACAGCCAAACTACAGAAGAAGCTCCAACGCATCCAAAACGCCTCAGCCAGACTCATATTGGACATCCCTCGACAAGCTCACATTTCTGGCCACCTGAAAGACCTCCATTGTCTCCCCGTCAACAAGAGAATAACGTTCCGTCTCCTCACCCACGCACACAAAGCCCTCTACGACCTAGGACCCGAATGCCTCAACACGCGACTGTCCTTCTACACCCCCACCCGCCAACTACGATCGTCCAATCAAGCCCTCGCCGCCATTCCGCGCATCCATAAATCCACCATGGGGGAAAGATCCTTCTCCTACCTAGCAGCCAAAACCTGGAATTCTCTCCCCACCCACCTCCGCCTTACACAAAACCACCTCGCCTTCAGAAAGCAACTAAAAACTTGGATATTCGATAAGTAGAGCACTCCCCTCCCTCAAGCGCCTTGAGACCCTCTGGGTGAGTAGTGCGCTATACAAATCTCTGAACTTGAACTTGAAACACTTCCGCAGGAATTGGGCACAGCGCATTCTGCAAGGCATATAGGCATTTCGGCAACATCACCATCTTTGCCACCACTATTCTGCCCATTCGGGACAATGGCAGCATCTTCCAGAATTCCACGGAGCACTTCAGTGACTCAACCACCCCGTTATATTTAATTGGAGCAGCTTGGTGTTCCCATGCGCCACCTGCACCCATAGGTATCAAAAATGGTCCGTCTCCCATCTCACCCCCAGGCTGGGCAGCTCACCAACCACGCCCTCTCTCAGTCCAGCTAGGGGGAGCGCCAGGGATTAACGCCTATTTAACAGCCCTGAATACGTTGCAAACCAGTCCAGCAACCTCAGCAACTCTAGCAGGGCCTCGCGCGGTGACTTAAAATAGAACAGCGCATTGTCAGCATAGAGTGAAACAAGGTGCTTGCTGTGCCCAGTTTGTATGCCCCAGCGGCCTAGATCCTGCCTTGCCCATATTGCCATGGGCTCAATGGCCAGAGCAAATAGCAGCGGTGAAAGCGGGCATCCCTGATGCGTGCCCCACCCCAGTAACCATTGCACTGACCTAGTTTGGCCCATTCGCACACACCCCGCGGGATTGTATAGAGTATTTTGACCCATTTACAAAAACGCGGCCCAATCGCCAACTTTCCAAATATTTCCAGCAAGTACCCCCAATCCACCGTGTCAAACACCTTTTCAAGGTCGATGGACACCAATGCCATCTCCTCAGGGGCCCCCTGCGTCTCGTGCAGCACATGCACCAATCGTCGCACGTTCATTGACATACTGCGGCCCGGAATAAAGCTATACTGGTCCTCATGGACTAAGTGGGCCATGTGAGGACCCAACCTTTTGGCCAGAACTTCACAAAGAATTTTTATATCTGAATTAATCATCGTCAGGGGCCGATATGCGGCTGGGTCCCGTGCATCGCCACCCGGCTTTGGCCATGGGTATGTCCGCTATCGCCTCCATCAGTTCCACTTTGGTAATTGGTGCGTCCAGCTCTGTCCTAACGTCTTTTGGCACCTGCGTCAACTCTAAGCCTTTCAAAAAGGGGATATAAAGGTCCGCACTGACCAGGGGATCTGCCCTGTACACTGTCTCCAGGTGTTGCCGTAACACCTCCAGCATAGCTGCCCGAGCATAGACCAATTTACCAGACTGAGACCGAAGGCAAGGGACCAGAGGGGGGTCTGTTTCCTACGCAATATCCATGCTAACAGCCAACCAGATTTATCTACTTCTGCATGCAACCGCTGGTGATATTTCGTGAGAGTATACTTAACCATCCTGTCCCAGGTGTCTGCCACCTGCCCCCGTAGTACACGCTCTCCTTCCTTAGCATCATTTTGGCCCTGCGGCCCTGATTGGAGCTCAGCTAGCAATTTCTCCCTGTCCTGCAGTTGCCTTCGGACGCCATACGTCAACCCCATTGCCTCACCCTAACCACCGCCTTCATTGCATCCCATTCATGAGCTCTGGTGCTTTCAGATCCCCAAATAAGGGACAGATACTCCGACAATGCATTAGAGATTGCCTCCTTACCGATCGGGTCCTCCAAAATGTCAGCAGGGAGCCGCCATCTGCCAGGGCCCCGTCCCCCCGTTCCCCAACGCACCGTGCAGCGCACGGGCGCATGGTCGGACCAAAAACGAGCCAAGTGTGTGATCTCTGCAGCCATGAACACTGGGTATTCTGTCGCTAGTACCCTATCCAGGCGACTACGCCTGTTATGAGTGGGTGTAAAACAAGTGAATACTTTGAGTCAGGTGGTGCTCCCTCCATACATCCCTAACGCCCAAATCACTCATTAGCTTCTGCAACTGCTTAGTCGACTTTTGACATGGTTTTGAGCAAATGAGTGCCCTTCTTCCTTGGCCCATGACATCACCTCTGTCTTTCACTTATTAACCAGATATCCCGACAGTATTCTAAAATTCTTTGCGTGCTCCTCTAAATTAGGGACTGCAAATTCTGGGCCCATCATATATATGATTATATCATCAGCTTATAAAGCTAACTTGGTTGATAACCTGCTACTTCAAATGGAATGATAGTGTTGTCCTGGCGAATCTGTTGGGTGAAGGGCTCAATATATAAATCAAAAAGGATAGGGGAGAGAGGGTACCCCTGCCTTGTGCCCCTAGATATCTGAAAAGGGGCTGTCAGTTCCCCTTTTCCCAAGATTTTAGCTAGTGGTTTTGATAGTGCTACGAACCCCATAATTCTGGAATACCTCCAAAAGGTACATCCAATTGACCCTGTCCAATGCCTTGACAGCATCAATCATGGCAATTGTCAGGGGGAGGTTAAAATGTCTGCCATATCAATTGTGCCATCAACCGATATTTCCGCTCATGTAGTTATCTCCTAGAGACAAACCCCTTATGGTCCAGGTAAATTAACGTTTAAATGACTTCTGACAACCTTTTTGCTGGAATTCTAGTGAAGATTTTTTAACCACTGTGGAGTAGGGATATAGGCCTATGGGCTCTGCTGATCTGAGAGGTATGGTGGCAGGCTAAAAGTCTGTTGCGGACGTCCCAGAATGATGAGCAGGTGAATGTCGTCTGGAGGCCGTTTTCCAGCAAGCATGGACCCGGAAATGCAGGAGTGGTGTCGGAGAACTGAGGGGCATATGATCGACTTCTTTATTATTTTACCAGCGGGTGTTGCTGTGAATATGGGCTTTGGAGCAGTGCAGAGCTCTCCTGTGGTGGAGTACAGCAGTGGCATTTCTGGGACGTGGACAGTCTTGCATGGTGCGGATCTGCTTCCGGGGTGACAGAGGCAGCGGGTTAGAGGTCCTGCGAGGATGGAGTACAAGGTACGCGGTGGTGTTGGTAAAGAGTCGCTGAATGTCAGGCAGATGTTTGAGTGCCAACCGCGCCTTAAAGTAGTGATGTTCAGTGGAGCTACCACAGGAGAGGTCAGTTGAGGTACATTCCGCCTCTACAGAGTAGAGCGCGTTCTGCGGGTGGAATACAGAGAGAGGGCAAAGGCCTAAAACACCCACAGGCAAAAACAGATGGGAATAGCAATGTCATAGATAGGTAGTGGTGGTGTAGACAAGTCGCACATCCAGTTCTATCTGACAGTACGGAATTGTATGTGTTTTAATTCAAACGATATAGAGATTACGGTGCCAATCAAGGTAACAAAGTCATCCCACTACCAAGGATGTCAAGTCAACAGGTAAAAAAATGCCTGATGTAAAATATTTTATGGATTAGTTGTACCTCGGCACTCTACTAATTTTTGTTTGCACAATTCGTGATTATTTTTAAAATCTTTTCCAAACAAATGTGTCTAAATCATGTTCTAGAAGACAGCTCATGCATGAAAGGACATCATAAATGCATATTCCAAGATCATTGTTTGCTGATCTCACTGGGTCGTCTGTAGTGACTGTTATGCCCTTATTGATTTTCTTTTGTTTGCTTGTGGGTGTAAGGAGATTAGGTTGGGTCACAATAGGATGATGGTAATGGCCTACAAAATAAGTTAGGTTTTTATTTTAGTCCTTCTGAGGCATTAGCCCTGAAGGCGAGAGGATGGTGCATATAATTGTGGGGGTTTCCTCAGCGTGCAACACAGGACTGGAGAGCAAGTGGGAAGATGAAGAAAATATTTGTTCTCAAGTCACGTGCGAGATGAGTCTTAAAGAATGAGAAGGAGATTAAGTGCAAGGTTGTCCGGGGTAAGGTGATCTCAAGAACGTGTATGCAGATAAAGCAGTTACATGGGATGTGAACCGCCTTCGAGGTGGAAACGAGTGTAGGTTGTATTAGAATGTTGTTAAATAATAGAAGCACAGATTACAGGAGACATACTTGTTTTAGCAGTAATTTAGATCAGCGCTAAAGAAGTACTCTGGGGTGCTAGAGGTTTTCTGCACAGGACAAACAGGAAGCACAAAAACAGTAGCCATACTCATAAAAAAAGAACATGGGATAAAGGTGATAAACTATAAAATGGACGACTTGGGGAGGTGGTTAGTTACTGTGTTGAGGATCGGAGATAATGAGCTAACTTGTGCAGGATATTATGGCCCGAATTGCGATGATCCTACATTCCTAAATCGCTTACTATTAGGCATGGGAGAGTGTTTGTCACCCGTTTAGTTGGGGGGAGCCTTTAATATAGTCTTGAATAGAGAAAGCAGTATAACTTCCAGGTCCCCCTATGCAGGTATGAGTAAAGGACATGATGAGAGATCTTGCCTTAATTGATTACCTTCTCTTAGATCACTTGTTAAATCACGCATTTCCGACAATAATGCATGTTCCTGTAGAGTTATCTGATCATTCAGAAGTACAGTCTTTGAACTACCATCTTACATCTTACAGAACAGCAGATGACTGATCTTGGGGCTGCGATTATGGAAGAGGAGATAAAAGACCAAGTGAAAAACCTAGCTAAGGAAAAGGCAGCTGGCCCAGATGGAATACCAGCTGAATTAAAAAAAAAATGTTTAAGAGGTGTTGCGCCTCTTCAGGAAGTACCTATTCAATGAGATGTATATAATAGGGCTTGCAATCTCGCTCTCTTGGTATGAGGCTATGGTGGTAATGATTCATGTTGATGGAAGTCTGTCCAAATTATGTATCATACAATTAGAAAGACAAATTGTTTGAAAAAAAGTTTGAAAAACTATTAGTTTATTAGCCCGAATTTTGAAAACATAGTAGTCAGGGGAAAGTTTGAAAATAGGGTAAGATGTAGGCTAAGGGTTTTGGGTTATGGGTTTAGCATAGGGGTCGGTGTGTAAGAATCGAGGTAAGTGATACAGTCAGAGTTAGGTTTTAGGATCGTTTTGTGCTCAGGGTTATGGTAAAGGTTGTTAAAGGGATTATGGATAAGATTTAAAATTTGTTTTATAATCCACTGATCTCTGAACCTTTAAAAACCCTGCCCATCCCTGAAAACCACCCATTCATGACCCCTAAAGCCCATCATCACCCCTACAGTCCCCCATCCATGAACCCTAAAACCCCTTTCTGCTTATTTCTGAACCCTTACAACTCCGCACCACCCCGAATTCCACCCATTCCCAAGCTCTAAAAAACCATTGACCACCCCAAATCTCTACCCATCACTGAACCTTAAAGCATTCACCAGCCCTAAACTCCACTCATCCTTAAACCCTAAAAAACCTCAAAACCCCTCACTTGTCACCTATTGAGGAACCTTAAAACCCCTCACTACCAATAAACCCCACCTATCTTGAACCCTAAACACTCCACCTTGCCCCCAAACCTCACCCATCCCTGTGCCCCAAAAACTCTCACTACCCCTACCCGTTATCAAAGGGGAAACACTGCTTAAGGCGCACTCCAAGAAACCTAGAACTAAACAACAGATAGCATTCGTAACCAGATACTGTGACCAGAGTCTGACCATTTATAACATCATAAAAAACATTGGCATATTATGGTCTTGGATAACTCGTTGAGTAAACACATTTTTAAAAAAACACCGATAACATATAGCAGGGGAAAGACACTTAGGAACATTTTATGCACCAGCTATGTAACTCCCCTGACTGGTACCCATGAGGGCTCATGGCTTCCAAGAACACCTAAAGGTTTTTTCCGTTGCACTAGATGCAATGTATGTCAATTTTTACTAGACAAGACTAAAGGCTTTCAGTACAACACAAAAAGGCTGTACTCTATACAAATGTTCTTGAACTGTAACACCAAGTTTGTAATATACCGTATAATATGTAAGTGCAAACTAATTTATATAGGAAGCACTATAAGACTATTGAAGGAGCAGTTACAAGAGCACATCAGGGCTATCAGAAACAATAATTCCAACCATCCACTAGCAACACATTATAACACGCCACATGCAGGATCTGAAGTAATTGACATAAAATTCCATTGACTGGCACATGTTGTCGACAATCCGAGGCTGGGTAACAGGATACTAGCCCTCAGGAAAGAGGGAACAAAGTGGATTATCAGGTTACGGGCTGTGGAACTGGGGCTCAACACAGATAGTGAGCTACATGTATTGGTGAGAGATTATTAATTTACTACTGTACTGTCCGCCACCAACCTGTACTATGTTTCTAAATGATTGGAATTATAGCATGTTTGTCAGCTGCATTAATGTGCATAACGATAATTTTTCCAGTTTCCAAAATGAATTGTGCATCAAATTCAGATGATTGTATTAAGGGGTTACTTATTACAGAAACGTACCTACAGGATGTATAATAACAATGTATGAAGATTATTACTTTTGTGAAACTCAGTGGAGAAGCTGAATGAGGGATTATGTAAACATTTTCACTCATACGCAACCACTTTAGTAGTGATTATTATCACCGGTGACTATTCACCTCTAAGATACTCCTACCTGTTCCTCTTTTCTTGTATATATCATACTTCTATATAGCCCCTTTGTTTGTACATCTCTATGATGGAGCCTGAGATCGCCTTTTATGGAGGGCGACCAGTGCTGTATTGCACTTATTAGCCTACTCTATCAACCAATCCTCTCCTGTGTACATAATCTCTGCTATTGATTTCAGTACGTGACTATTTTTGCATGGTCGCATATTGAGTCCTTCATGAACTGAAATGGACTATTTGCTTAGATGTTTTGATACACCATGGATAGAGGTTTTTTTTCCCCTCTCTTCGATCTTGAACAGGTTTGCATACAATATGACATGCAACCGCTCGTTGATTGATACCGATGTTTATATTAAGGATGTTGGTCTTTTGAATACACCTTTGTGTACAAACTTTGGTTGACAATCAGAGTTTTTTAAAATGGTGACTGCATTCACAGTTGTTCCGGGCTTCCTATAATTCGCTAGTTCTCTTTTGACTTCCACATGCGAATACAGTGCGGCATTTAAACGCGATCACCACGGCCACCGGGGATTAATTCACTGCATTATGTCAGATACTTGGAGGACTCTACATACAAACACATAGGTAGGGATCTGATACTCTAATTGATGAGTTATTCTGGACATTAGATTTTGGCGGGCAACCCTTTAATCATGCTTCTCATTTTAAAAAATTAGTTTTTTTCTGATGGTTTGCCAGTCACTGACAGAGTATTCTCTAGTTCCTGAGTTACTTTTTCTCCCATTCCTTTTGTATTGAGTTACGTGGACCCCGACTGACCTAGGAGATGGATGTTTTCACATATAGATCCTTCAGGCGAGATATTTAGGGTCACAGCTACTTTCTAATTATTCACATATGTTTGATATAGACTAATTTGCACCTTTGGCGGTTATCTTTCATTTTGATTGCACTTGACTTTATGAGACAATATGACCTAACATTTGGTTAGTTTTGTTTTATTGCACTTATCCAGGCATCGAGCTCTTGGACAGTACCTATCAGTGTACACTTACACTTAGCCTATTGACTTGGAGATTATCATACCAATAACCTGTGTTGGGTAGTCTTAACTAATGGAAGTGTGTTATAGCCTTACTTAACCAATAATGAATATTTAATTTGTGGAATTTACTACATGATTTATTATCTATTGTGTAGGGGGCTTATCAACGTTCGCTGGCGGATTTTGTCCATGGGTGGACAGCATGAGGACATTACTTTTGTTTATAGACTTGCCCATTGCCCCACCTCAAGAGGAAAATACTTATGTCCTACTTTATAACAATGGGAAGATGGCTGAAGTACACCATGTCTTCATAATTATTATTATTATTATTATTATTATTATTATTATTATTATTATTATTATTATTATTATTATTTATTTATTATTATAGTTAGAACCTTATGGAGACCACCATTGAAATTCTACATTTTTGACAACGCATAGACGTTTTTTGAGTATTGCAACCTTACTTGTGAGTTTTCATACTTTTGTTTACCGTATATGGTTTTTTCTCACTTGGATGGTTCAAAGAATTTTGATAATTCTTTACTATTTTGTATTGCATCTAAGCAGCTCTTGTCATTTTTTTTACGAACTTTCCGAATCGCCTCTTTAGACCAGCGACCATTAATTACATTGCCGCTTTAGGTCAATGGTACATGACTTTTTCATTTTTTCTGGGCTTTACTGTTTACAACCTTGTAGACATGGAAGGTGTAGTTTCTTTACTCTCTTTTTCTGATGCACTTAAGGATAGTCACATGAGGGTCGTAGGTTCTTTTTTAATCTGGTCTCCCTCTCGGATCACCTGCCTATTGGTTTGCACAAACCCTTGGGATGATAATAAAGCGCATGACACCTCCTCCATTCCTTGACTTGATCTCTTTTTGCACAAGGGGCACTATGATGATTCAGTCTTTTTTTATCAATACACCAAGCGCAGTTTTCCTTGCCATATTTTTCACTGTTCACACAAACGCAGTAAGGGAAGAATATTTGTTTAAACTGCAATTGGGTTGTAATAAATTGCATGTAATATTAGGAACTGTCTTCTGATATGTTCATATGTATACATTACAGCCTTGAAAAAGTAACTGATGTGACGAAACATGTATCGGCTGTATCTACCGGACTGGCTGTTGCTTGTACCACCTGAAAAATATAAACATCATTTGAAAAACATTGGATTCTGTATTGTGGAATATTTCTGCAGTTCATGCTTTAGGACTTAATCACAAAGTTGAAATTCAACTGTTCATAGATTGTTGGCAGGAGTGTGTTGATCTTTAGCTTTTTAAAGTTAGAAAAATGCAGGCCTAACTTGAATTTGGTTAATGAAATACAGAATATGAAAAAATTGAAATATACATTTCGTTTAGAGCCTTTCGAGACCTTATATATTTCTTTCAACTTATTTGCACTCATAAAGCATTTTAGTTTTGTGGTAATTATTACCACAGTTTAAAAGTCCCCGCTTTTAAAATTATTTCAAAACATAAATTATTAATATTGTTTCTGGTGATTCATATCAATACATATATGAAGATGAGTCCTTAAAAGTTACACCGCACTTGGTTTTAGTATAAATGTGTGGCACCCTTTTTTTCTCTTGGTGCACAATTTCACATATGCAAAATATTGAGTTTAAGAATGAAACCTTTCAATTTCACAAGTAAATATCTCTAAATCATATTAGATTTAATCGAATTCTTCACACACATCATTTTGATAAGAATGGTTAGAAATCTTATATCACCTAAATACATCACATTTACCTTTTGATTGATACACAATGGATTAGCAACTGAAACAGTTTAAACTATGAACCTATATTACTTACTACTATTGTTTATGTATCTATCTACCCTACAATGTATCTGCATGTTTTTACGATGCAGTAACTAAGTCTTCTCATTGATTTGTTTCTTATGATTCTTCAATGTATAGTTTGCACATTTGGTGCACGTTTGTCGTTTTTCTCTCAGATGTGACGTAATCATTTTATCGTGTCAGCTAAAGGGATTCAGCAGTTTATCTTCTTTATTACCGTAGTGGTTTCCACTTAAAGCAGCAACCAATGATAGAAGTTACTGTTGGTCTTTAGACCTTGCCTTGCTCTACTAATGTGGAAACTATGTTTGTCATGTATTGAATGCAGTGCAAGTTGAGAAGCACCCATGTACAACACGGTTCTCAAGGAAAATAAGCCACCCCTGGCTGACAGTGATAATCTGAAGGAGAGGGAGTGACATGCAGCCACGGCTCCTCCGTAATGGCAGAGGAGCATCGCCCCATTGCCTTGCTCCGAGCCAGCAAATGTAAAATAAAATGATGTTCTTGCATCGCTTTATTTTGCATTTTCTGGCTCTTAGGCAGCACTGTAGGGAGAGGCAGGCCGAGGCATGGGAGGGTGTAGGAGGAATGCTACATGAACTTACTAAGTGCTCATGTGTGTTTGACCGGCCATCTCAGGCCAACAAAAACACACATGCGCACTTAGGTTTCTCCGGCCCGGCTGCATTGAGCAGCTTGGCTGGAGAAACCCCCACAGACTCCCTGGCCCTAGAGGAGTGTCTTTCTAGCCCGCCCAGGCCAATCTCAATTGGATGGGAGTCTGTCTGAGGGGCTGCTGGGACCCAGGAAGAAAAGAGGCAACACGATGTTACCCTCATAGTTGTGAGAGTCTACTTCCTTAACCAGGAGTTAAGCTGAACAAGCACAGTGGTGGCAGCATACATTGTAGTGATTAGTAGATGTGAATAGGTCCTTTTAACCTACCCCACTGGATCAAGGCCTACAAGCTTATTCATTTTAAAGTTAAGCTACGGTTTTCTCAACTCACCCTTGGCCTACATTGGTTTAGTGTGTGGTGCTCCGCAAAGCTTGAGTGGTGTATCTGTGCTGGATGTATTACCTGTGAGTGGTACAATACAGGGATAATGCAGTATTGAGCAGTGCATGCGGGTGGATGCATGTGCTGGGTGTATGTGTGCCTGTGAGTGGCACAATATATGAAGGATGTTGTGCTGTGCAATGTGTGCAAGTTAAATGCATGTGCTAGGTGTATCTGTAACTATGAGTGGTGCAATACATGGAGGGCCCACCGTGTGCATGTTAAGTGCATTTGCTGAGTGTATATGTGCCTATGAGTGGTACAGTACTTGAAGGATACTGTGCTGTGCAGTGCGTGCTTGTTAAATGTATGTGCTGGATGGATGTGTGCCTATAGGTAGTACAGTGTATTGAGGGTACACTGCTGTGCAGTGGGTATAGGTTGTATACATGTACTGACTGTATGTGTGCCTGTGGATCGTACAATATATAGAATGCCCTGGGTTCCATTTTGGGAGGCACTGGCCGTCATGGTGAAACATAGGGAGAAGGTAGAAAAATCCCCCCAGACTGATTTGTATATTGCTGCATTCCCTTAAGCTGTGTAGAACACTCACTTGAGAAGGGAGAGCCAGGCTTCCCCTGCATACTTCAAAGAGCTAACCATTGCACAGATTCAGCTCTGGTAGCTGCAGCAGAGGAGGTAAGAATAAGGGTGGACAAAGGCGGCAGAGCGGCTGTAATCCTCCTGGATCTCTCTGCCGCCTTTGATACGGTCCACCATGCTTTACTCATTAAGCGTCTGTCTGCCTTGGGTTTCAGGAAATCTGCACTAGCACTTTCTGGCAGATAGAACTCCCTGGGTGGAGATGGGAGATGCAAAATCAAATCCTTTCTCACTCCCCTGTGGGGTGCTGCAGGACTCGGCACTTAGTCCCACTCTTTTTAATGTGTATGTGACCCCCCTGATGCAGTTGATCCTCAGATTTGGTCTGACGGTACTGTCATATGCGGATGATACACACATAGTGGTATCCATCTCATCTCCGGTTGAGAAAGACGCAATTGTATGACGGCAGTGGTGAGTTGGATACAGACCAACTACCTCAAATTAAACTCTGGCAAAATGGAGGTATTACTCTTTGGGAGAGAGACCTCCTTCTGGATTGCGTCCTGGTGGTCGACAGAGTTGGGCTACCTTCCAAAGCCTGTGCAGAAGGCAAAAAACCTGGGAGTCTTGTTTGACACGAAATTGTGTTTTTCTGATCAAATTAATGCAGTAATGTCGGGAGGTTCATTCATGCTGCGTGTTCTCCAAAAAGCCCTCCTATACATTCCTTTTGACCTGCAAAAGACGGTGATGATGGCCCTGATCACATCTGAAATGGACTATTGCAACTCCCTTTATCTAGGGGCTTCCAAATATCTGCTAAAAAAAATTGGAGTCTCTTCTGAACGCTGCAGCACGGACACTTCTGAAAATTACTAAATTCCATTTACTGCATGATCTACACTGGCTGCCTGTGGAGAAGAGGGTGTCTTTTAAGGCACTGTGCCTTATGCACAAGGCGCTTTACATGACTGGCCCATCGTATTTTCAAGAACGGTTCACCTGGTACGTGCCCAGCAGGAGTCTTAGATCTAGCTCTGCGTTTATGGTAACGGTTCCAAGAGTTAAACGAGCCAACTAGGGTGGGAGAAAGCTAGCCTATTAGGGGGTAAAACTGTGGAACTCTCTCCCCTGGGCTCTCCGTGCACATCCGACACTTAAGGCATTTAGGAAGCAGCTGAAGACTTGGCTGTTTCCACTGTAAATTAGTGAGGTCACCTGGTTTTCTTCACCTCCCCCTCCCACCTTAAAACTATGACTCCCTCTTTCCGGCCTGGATCTGCTCAGCGCTAAGACACCCTCGGATAATGCGCGCTTTACAAAATCATTTCATTCATTCATTCATTCTTTGACTCATTGAGAGGTCACAAGGAAGGGGCCTGGGCACATTTAAGGATGGAGTTGGAGCTAGTAGGAGAATCATAAAAGTAGGGCTGGAGCACTGAGTTAACCTTTTGATAGAACTATCACTGTGGTTGACATCCAGATTTTAACTCTAGTCACTCCCATGGACTGTGTTGTGAAGCTACCGCTTTGGAGTCACTCCTGCTGTGACAGATGTCTTTAAAAAGGAAGAAGAGAACAGAGGAGCGAGCATTTTAAAAGACGTAGACCCCCAACATGAACTTCAAAGACTCAGACACTAAATCACATTTAGTGTCTGGAAATAATTATAAGAAGGAGAGGTTGAGTCCCCAAAAACTGTCCTCTGCCAAGCAGCCAAACAGGCTGTGTGAGGAGGGGAAACTCTCCAAGACTTATGCCTGTATCCAGGACTGTAGGTCAAGTCTCCCTGCATTTCACACACTGAATCCAAGATTACTTTCCCTGGAGCCTGAAGCACAATCATCTGCCTGCTTCCCAACTCCAGTGTGCCCCGTGAGGAAGAGGAGAGTGTTGAGGTAGCGAGGTCCAGTGAGGAAACCTGTTGAGTGGATTCCCATTGTGAGGTGTAAGGAAATAGCTGCTGCACAGATTGGGTTGTTGACCATGTGCAGGACAAAGTCAGCGCCCCCTGTACGCCAGTAGAGGGCCGCCGTGAAGTGAACTGATGTGAAAGGTGCGCCGACTGGGTTTAGAGCTCGTTTGCAGCTAAGGACTGGCAGTGCTGTATGTCAGGTAGGGCTGACGCAAGGAACTTTGTTGAACGTTATAACGATCGGACCTGAACCTGTGTGCAGCTGAGAATCTGAAACACTTCATGCCAGGAGGGCCTGCCGTGCAGACACCAGCTGTGCCTAGTGGGTCAGTACCCTTGTACAGTAGGGACACAGTGACCTTGTATGCCAGAGGGGGTCACCGAACGTAGCCAGAACTGTATATATGTAAATGTCATGGTACTTATAGAGCGCACTGTCACCAGACGGTCACCTTGAGGTGTCGCCTATGCGGCTTCCTGGCGCTGATACTCATACCGCTGTGGAACCCCTCCTGGCTTTCCCTGTGAAGTGTCCACTCCTGGGCACCCCCAGGGTGAAGCCAGGCATCCTTAGCGCTGTTGGGGCCGGTGTGGAGGCTAAGCAAGCTATTGCCCAGAGTTGCAGCGTGGGGCCCGTGATTGGAATAGGCACCGAGGCGAGAATAAACAGGTCCGAGGAAATTGAGCCAGAGACCCCGCCGAGGCGGGAATCGAACCCTGGTCCCTGGCCAGAACTTTGCATCAGGGTCTGCCGCTCTAACCATTGAGCCACACTCCTCCACAATTCCAGAGCATCAGCAGAGGAGGGAGGCCGCTGTGGGAACCCCAGACATCTACCCCTAGATGAGGGATCAGCACTGGGACCTATGTCATCTTCCCTAATGTAATTTGGGGGAGACCTAAAAGCCTTACCTACAATTAGGCGTTGTGAGGAACCACATGTTAAGGAGATCGGTGATCAGCAAGTGCAGCCTGCTTTGGCTGCATGCTGTGAACTCACCTAGATCAACCACTGCTACTCCGATGCCTGCAGAGGGGGCGCACTCAGGAATTTCAGACCCTCAGATCCTGCAGGTGCAGGTAAGACTAAATTGGGGCCAGTTGGCCCCAGGGAAACTTGCTGGCTAGAATAGTGAGTCTGCGCTGGAACTTTTTTGTCTTTAGAACAGAGTCAGAGCAGACTCTTGAGACTCAGACTACTATTGAGGCAACCCCTGGATGTTGGGACAGAAGAAACAACACAGTTATGAATAGGGTCTGAGGCAACATTTAAAGACCTGACCTGGATAACTTGCCCCACAACAATATCTGTACAATACGAATATCCAAGGGTCTGGACGCAAAACTCTGAACGCTATGAACTCTAGGGCAAACCAATATCTAAGTGGGCGCCGACTTCCTTAAGGAAGACTACTAAAATGGGAAGTCCTATTTAGGTGAACGGATTCCCATCACTCACCATTAGGTGACATGCTTCATCATCTGCGTTTCCTCATTGATGTCACTCTGGTGACACCAACGGCTACAAACTCATCGGAAGGATGGGGGAGCCCGAGGATGTTTTATGCGAGTAGCCAGAGAGAAACTGAACTCCTGTCTAAACTACCAGATGAGAGCGATTGAGTTATGTGGGAAAAGAATGCAGTGCACAATGATAAGGTGATGTGTGAATTTAAAATTGACCTATGAGAAACCCTGCCTTTATTAATGTCTCTCATAGATCAAGCTAAAAACAGTGCAAACGACAGTCTGTAGCAAATAACTGTCTGTTGTTCAAAAAAAGGGGGTCAACAGGTTTCAGCACATATGGAAAACTTTTTATCCAATGCCGCCTTCAGGACCACTACTCAGTTGCTACTGCAAATGTGAAAGAAATATTTTTTTACAAAGAATATAAAAAGATATTTGTCAATACAAGTACGCTAGAAACGGTTGGAACAGATACAACCGAATCACCTGCAATCAGGAATGTACAATCATTCCTCTGCAAATCCTGTACAGCTGAGGGTTTCTGTAACACAGTGAAGGGAATAGGCGTAACCATTTTACTATGCACAGAGATCTCACGTTCAAAACAAAACATCATAGATTGTAGTGATATTCTCATTATCATCAACATACACCCAAATATGAGTACATGCCAATTCGTTCTTACCTGAAATGCATGAGGAGGATACTTCACCTCACCTGACTGCAGCTCAGGAAAAAAGGAGGTACCGCTCTATGGGACAAAGTGGGAAAATACCACATTCATTATGGTTTCCCTCTACTCCCAACATCCTATGAGCTACCTTAACATAGCAGAAGTAACATGTAAACACACACAAAACACAGAACTAAGACTGTTTGTTCTATGTTATTGTCTCATCACGACTATATGATCCAAATAGATCTGATGTTTCTCAAATGGTCTGATATATGAATGTAAATATGAAGGCTGAGACTACCCTCTTTCCAATTCTCAGTCTAGTGAACTCCTACAGACAATTGCAAAACAATATCCTTCACATCTGTACAGTAGTAAAACTTCCAAGGAACAAATGCGCATATGCTGTGCTGGTTCTGTATTAATCAACTCAATACCCCCACGCATGCCACTGTATTTTAAGCCCCCAGGTGTTCAAAGCTATGCCTTTGCATGTGGCAATTTAAATTTAAACTTAAAAGACTATCAGAATTCTCATTAATATCTTCCTGCCTGGAAGTACTTAGCGCTACTAATTGGCAGTATATCCTTAGAGCTTCAAATGGAAAGTATATCCTATCTCATAACCCCATCGTGGAACCTCTACACTGAAATCTTGTTTGAAGTTATCATTAGTGTAAACAACAAACCGCAGGGAAACATCCGATATGAATAAAAAAAGTCTTCGATCGTTGCGGAACCTCTACATAACAAACTAGCTTGCATTTGTAATAAGTGAAAGCAAGAGACGAACAGGCGGTGTAAATGCAACCACCGCGTGAGTATCTTTCAGCACAGTGATCTCAACAGATCCATTCCTCTCATGCCCCTGGATGTTGCCAATAGTGAATGGGGAATAACCACTATCGCTACGGCGAGGAGGAAGTGGGACAGGGAACTGCAAAGGAAACTCTAGAATTACAACCTCTGGGGGAATTGTGTAGTTTGTGAATAAAATAAAAATTCTGCCCATTGCTTGCTATTGGCTTTGTGGTTTGTAACTCATGTTTTCTGGCTTTTCATTTGCTGGCTTTATTTGCTTTAGGTTGTGTAGCTTGAGTTTGTACCATCCCATTCTAAAGCTCTGTACAGTACTCTTCCCCAAACTCATTTTCTGTAATAAACCGGCCTTTAAATCTTATTCTTATCTCATCACAATTGCTGAGCTTTCTTTCATAGACCAAGGTCAAATGTCAAGCTGTGTTTTCGTGGTGTTTAGCTTACTTTCCGCTGACTTCAAAGTGAGAGTTTTTTTAAGGAAAGTGGAATGCAGCGTGCTTTCTCCATGGAGCCTGCTTGTGCCCTATTTTTAGGTCGAGCCTGGGCAGTACATGTGCTGCTCTGTGAAGCATTCTGTATTCAAGTATAGACATGAAGCCATGCCCACTCTCTCCCATTTTTGCCATTGGCTTGTGTCAATGTCCTATGTAAATGCTGACTTCTGATTCGTTAATAGACTTGTTAGTCTCTTCTTAGAAATGCCTTGTCTTCATTATTAACCTCCCATGAGGACTGGCCCTTTTACTTCTGTTGTTACACAGTATGTCTTATTTAGTCTGTAAGCACTATTTTCTTTAATGACTTTCTAATACTGCAGGCACAACATGCTTTCTTGCAACATTCAGCGCGCCATGCGCACTTTCACTTTCCAAACAGCCCAAAACAATGGCGGCCACTCATTTGAAATGAAATAGGTCTCGCATTCACAAGAGTTTGAGGTACTGGCATTGTAAATGACAATGCCTTTTATATATGTGTTAATTATCAAAACAGATAAATAAAAGGCATTGTCATTTACAATGCCAATAGGTTAAACTCTCTGACATGAGAGACCTATTGCATTGCAAATGCTTGTTCAAATTTATTTTAGACATACCCATCTCAAAAAGTATCTCGTTCTTCAGCTACACAAACATTTGCAAATTGTTTGCAAAATCCCTCTTTTTTGGTGAGTCCATTTAATTTGTGAAACTGCCTTTTTAGGAACAAAGTATAACACTGCATTTCAGTATCCGCGTCATCCTAACCCTATGGTGATCTTGGGCAATTTACACTGCTTATGGTCCATTCACTGTCCAGCACAGCGTAAGATCTTTTCACAGGAAAGAGCCAGCCACATTGTACTACAATTTAACAATATTTGGTTTTCACTTTGATGTGTAAAGCATATGCTTTATTTATGATATCTGTGGCAACTTGTTTTGGAGAGTTGGATAAGTTTAAAGTCACTTTTTATGAAAGCTTTTGTACTTATGTTTATCTACACAATAATCAAGGATTCCCTCTGCAACTGAACCTTTTTCTGGAACACTTATATTGCTGGTTAAAAACGATTTCCTCATTTGTCCTTGCAGGCAGTAGGGTCGTGATTGGAATGGTGCAGCAGGTGCAGTGGCACAGGTGCCAAAAGTTCTAGGAAACAAACTGAACACCGATTATTGCTATGTTTTACTACTAAGCAAGCAGTTACAAGTGCAGTTACCAAGAAATCACTAGGGTCATGATTTGAATGGTTCAGCAGGTGCAGTTGCACAGGGCCCAAAAGGTCTAGGAAACTCGCCGAACCCTGATTATTGCTATATTTTACTACTAAACAAGCAGTCACAAGTGCAGTTATCCTACAGGCACCAGGGTCATGATTTGAATGGTGCAGCAGGCGCAGTGGCACAGGGGCTAAAAGCAGGGGCAGCTTCTCCGCTATGGCAGAGGAACATCGCCCCACCCCCACAGAGAAAAAAGAAAAGAAAAAGAAAACGATAATTAACCCGGGTTTATTATCGTTTTCTTTTGTGTCCCGGCCGAGTCTTGGGGCAGGGCCAGAGGAATGACAGGCACTGATGGGGAGTGGTTGCACTGCTATCGGTGTGCATGGCGGTTTGGCCAGCCATCTGAGGCCGGCCAAACCGCCATGCGCACTGAACTTCTCTCCAACTCAGCTGCTTTGCTGGGTTGGAGACAGCAAAGCACAGGCTCCCAGTCTCCTTGGTAACGCATATCATCGGCACTCATGCCAATCCTGAAGCTGCTCTCATGCATGAGAGAAGCTTCAGGATTGGCTGCAGGGGGTCTGAGAGCAGCTGCCTGCAGTGGAGTCATGAGAGGAGAAGAAGACCGAGATGCGGTGTGCTGCAGGCAGCTGGTAAGTTCTTTTTGTTTTTCCTTTTTTTAGTTGTTCATCGTCCCCCCCGCCCCTCTCCTCTGACACTAGCCGCTACTAGCTAAAAGGCCTAGGAAACCCACTGAACACCTAATATTGCTATGTTATACTACTAAACAAGCATTTAGGAGTGCTTTTTGGGTTCTTTTGTAGCCATTGCACCCAAAGCAACACATAGCCTAAAGCAACGCTGTAATAAAATCTGTAGCTTATTGGACTCTTCTGTCTACTTACAACTAATGTAACATGCAGCACATTTATATGGCACATTTTCACAGTTTTTGTATGGTCCTAAAATGCTTCTAAATCTGGACACACTGACACATTGGCAAGGGCAGTCTCCATTCTATAACGTTAGTTAGCACGTCAGCCATTGCAAACACTATATAAAAAAGTATAATTTACCATATGGCATTCCATACCATGCCTATGCGAGATCAACTGGCTTGGTCTATGTTTTTTAGCCATATTATACAACAGCTCTAGCTTCAGTGCAGCATAACTAAAAGTTTTTAAAAATCACAATATCGTGGACAATGCTAGCCTCTGTCATACAGATTTTGTTACATTACTAAAAAACATCAGCAAAGCCAATAAATTTCACATAGGCAAGACCTATTGTCTTTGGCAGTGCTTTTTTTGCAAAAGTGGATATTCGACTGTCCAATGATTTATTGCTGCCCGGTGTGTGCATTTTGAGTTGTGAGTCTGTGTTCACTCCCTTGTATCCACAGCTCCCCCCAGGGGAGCTTTAGATTTCTCAGACCACATTATCACTGAAAGTGAAGTGCTGAAGTGGGACTTGGTGCAGTTGCTCAAAATCCATAGTATGTCCAGGCCTGGGACATCAGGAGCAAAAAGCCTCAACACACACGGTTAGTCCCAGTAACCCCTGCTTGCCCCGTGGCTCTCTGAAAGGGGCTCTGACAATCTCACTATGTGAGCCAGAATTGACCCCCACTACTTTGTGGTGGATTTTTCTGCCTTTCTCATTGTGGTGATAGAGGGCATTTGTTTGATTGCCTATCATACCTTGAGAGTGTACAGTATCAGGCAGTGGCGAGCAGGATCAAATAAGATAGTGTATCTGGAAAGGAAGTCAAAATGATTGTTATTGCCCATGCCACCCTACTCCCAGTGAACACCAGTTTTATGTATTCTTGTGTGGCACCCAAACCTTCCTACACAAAAAGATATCCAGGAGAAATATAGGAAAGAGTACAATTTTGAGTCAGTGTGTCTGATGCTGATGGCCATTCAACTAGCAACAACAGGTTTGGAGGATGCTACCCTTTTGGGTAATCTGAGTAACTTTCAAGTTTGCAATACACACATTCGATATAATACAGTCCAGTGACATACATTGTGGGCAGAAGTTGGAAAACCGGGATTCATACATTGTGGTATGTCTGGATATCAGTGGTAATCACATACTCTTCAAACTTTTCAGTTTTTGATCTTAAAAAATCATAACATAATGTGTATTTGTAAAGTGCACGTTCACCCGAGTATCTTGGTGCTGAATGCAGATGTTTATTGCTACTCAAATCAATGGTACACATTTCATCGACCGGGGCTTGAACCTGTGACCATGAGGTCAAACACAGGCCCCTACAGTGGCTGCATTAGTGCACTAATCCAACAGGCTCGGCTCAGCGTAGCAACATTGTGATTTAGTTAAATCTCCTAATCTTTCCATCGGTTTATGAAAGCAATTTGAAGTGCAGTTTGAAAGTTTGTAATTCAATATGAGTAATATAAAAATGTACAGTTGTTCTCTGACAACACTGTTTACCATCAGTATCCTCCTTCGAAATGTGTATTGTATTGTAGTTGCATTTGTATAGTAGCCATACTCCTGACGAGGAGACGAAGCACATTTGTGGACAGATAATACAGTATACTCCAAGATAGTGCTCTGGATGGGATTGTATGTGTCTGTCCTGCGGCCTAGATTGGTAGTGTGTCTGTCCTGTGGCCTAGATTAGTAGTGTTTATATCCTGCGGCTAGATTGGTAGTGTATCTGTCCTACGGCCTAGATTGGTAGTGTTTCTTTTTGGTGGCCTAGATTAGTGATGTGCCTGTCCTGCAGCCTAGATGGGTATGTTTATGTCCTGTGGCCTAGATTGGTATTGTGTCTGTCCTGCGGCCCAGAATGGTAGTGTTTTGTCCTGCGGCCTAGATTGGTACGTTTCTGTCCTGCGGTCTACATTGATAGTGTCTCTGTCCTGAGGCCTATAGTGGTATGTTTCTGTCCTGCGGCCTAGATTGGTAGTGTGACTGTCCTGCAGCCTAGATTGGTATGTTTCTGTCTTGCAACCTAGATTGGTAGGGTTTCTGTTCTGCGGCCTAGATTGGAAGTGTATCTGTCCTGAAGTCTAGATTGGTAGTGTGTCTGTCCTGCAGCCTAGATTAATATGTTTCTGTTCTGCGGCCTAGATTGGAAGTGTGTCTATCCTGCAGCCTAGATTGTTAGTGTGTCTGTCCTGCAGCCTAGATTGGTATGTTTCTGTCCTGCGCCCTAGATTGGTAGTGTGTTTGTTCTGCGGCCTAGAATGGTAGGTTTTCTGTCCTGTGACCTAGATTGGTAGTGTGTCTGTCCTGCAGCCTAGATTGCTATGTTTTTGTCCTTCAGCCTACATTTATATGTTTCTGTCTTGCGACCTAGATTGATAGTGTTGCTGTCATGCGGCCTAGATTGTTAGTGTGTCTGTCCTGCGGCCTAGATTGGTATGTTTCTGTCCTGCGGCCTAGATTGGTATGTTTCTGTCTTGCAACCTATATTGGTAGTGTTTCTGTCCTGCGGCCTAGATTGGTAGTGTGTCTGTCCTGCAGCCTAGATTGGTATGTTTCTGTCCTGCGGCCTAGATTGGTAGTGTGTCTGTCCTGCAGCCTAGATTGCTATGTTTCTGTCCTGCGGCCTAGATTGGTAGTGTGTCTGTCCTGCAGCCCAGATTGGTATGTTTCTGTCCTGCGGCCTAGATTGGTAGTGTGTCTGTCCTGCAGCCTAGATTGCTATGTTTCTGTCCTGCGGCCTAGATTGGTAGTGTGTCTGTCCTGCAGCCTAGATTGCTATGTTTCTGTCCTGCGGCCTAGATTGGTAGTGTGTCTGTCCTGCAGCCCAGATTGGTATGTTTCTGTCCTGCGGCTTAAATTGGTAGTATGTCTGTTCTGCGGCCTAGAATGGTAGTGTTTCTGTCCTGCAACCTAGATTGGTAGTGTGTCTGTCCTGCAGCCTAGATTGCTATGTTTCTGTCCTGCGGCCTAGATTGGTAGTGTGTCTGTCCTGCAGCCCAGATTGGTATGTTTCTGTCCTGCGGCCTAGATTGGTAGTGTGTCTGTCCTGCAGCCTAGATTGCTATGTTTCTGTCCTGCGGCCTAGATTGGTAGTGTGTCTGTCCTGCAGCCTAGATTGCTATGTTTCTGTCCTGCGGCCTAGATTGGTAGTGTGTCTGTCCTGCAGCCCAGATTGGTATGTTTCTGTCCTGCGGCTTAAATTGGTAGTATGTCTGTTCTGCGGCCTAGAATGGTAGTGTTTCTGTCCTGCAACCTAGATTGGTAGTGTGTCTGTCCTGCAGCCTAGATTGCTAGGTTTCTGTCCTGCGGCGTAGATTGGTATGTTGCTGTCTTGCAACCTAGATTGGTAGTGTGTCTGTCCTGCAGCCTAGATTGCTAGGTTTCTGTCCTGCGGCGTAGATTGGTATGTTGCTGTCTTGCAACCTAGATTGGTAGTGTGTCTGTCCTGCCACCGACATTGGTATGTTTTTTTATCCTGCGGCCTAGATTGATAGTGTGTCTGTCCTACTACCTAGATTGATAGTGTGTCTGTCCTACTACCTAGATTGATAGTGTGTCTGCCCTATTGCCTAGATTGGTAGTCTGTCTGTCCTGCGGCCTAGATTGGTATGTTTCTGTTCTGCAGCCTAGACTGGTATGTTTTAGTGCTGTGTTTGGTTGCTGCCCTTGCCATGAATTGATGCAAGAAAGGAGTGAGATAGGAACCTGCTCAAGTTACAATAAAGCCAAGGAGTGCCGCGTTGCAGCGTCTCCCACAAATGAGAGCAGCACCTGAATGTTCTATTCTACTCCCTGATGTACGGCCATTTAACCCAGGCCTGCGGACTAACGCCGTGTTCAGTATACTATCAAATATCTTTGCCTGATAAATCCTTGCCTTGCCCGAAGACGCGGCACCATAACATGCAAGAACAACGTCACATGGCGGCTTTGTGTAACATGGGGGACCTTTGTGCATCTTCGAAGGAACTGCCCCTTTAAATATCACCAGTCTTTCGGTACACTGAACTCCTCGCTTCCGCTGTGTGCAGAGTGCTAGAAGCAACGACGTGTGCTTATCTTGTGACCTGCTTGCTGCGATGTGCCCACGTGGTACCAATGTATTTTTGGGAGCGTTTTATAACCCGCATGAAATGCCATTTTCTTCATAGTTGGGGTCATGCTTTGTGAAGAACAGATGCAGTAGTTTTCTTCAGTGGCTCATCAATGTGTCTTCCGGATGTGAGTTTGCGCCTCCATTTTTCTGCACATTTGGGAATCAGTCAGCCTCTAAATCATAAAGATAACATTGAAGACGTTTCTGACTATTGATGTCACAAGTTTGGCCTATTTGCCAGTAACAGAACTTTGCCAAATTCCACTTCATATATCATTTTCCGGTTTGTTTTTCTGCTTCGGTCCTGTGCATGTTGTGCTCCAACAACTGATTTTTTTAATATGGCAGTTTGTGTTGATCATTGTGGCCAAAATAACTCCGGGGTACAGCAGTAGTTCGCTAGATCCTCCTTTTATTCAACAGTGCCCGGGTTGCCCATCGTCTGCTGTACATCTGGACACCTACACCCAGTTGCGGCAGGCATGGCTTGCGGGGTGGAGGGTCACAAGAGGGGTCGCGTTAACGAGAGGGAGAACAATAAAAATCACTTACCTTGCTGCTGCCAGGTCCTGCGTCGCTGCTCCTGCTCTGACTACAGGAACAGGAAGCAGGCAGCCAGGCTCCCTCCCCTAAGCCAATCACAATGCTGCAATGCATGGCGCTCAGCCAGGGGCTAGAGGGGTGGGCATGTTCTTCAAGTGCATGGAGAAGTGGGAAAGTGCGCATGACTGGTTTAGGAGGCGCCAGAGGGCAGACCAAAAAGTCATTGCGCACTGAGGAGTGGGCAAACCGCTCCTCCCCCACCCGGTTAGCAGAGCAGCCCCGCCTACCCAACCCACCAAGGAAACATAAAACGATAATAACTGAAATGAATTATCATTTTATGTTTTTGCTTCTAGCACTGCTTGAAAGCAGTAGGGCGACGCACCTCCACCATAGCGGAGGAGCCGCCACTGTCTACATCCCTTTGATAAGTGAAGAAGCTTTAGGCGCTGCTCTCTTCTCATAACTGCAAGTGAAGGAGAGGCTCCATGAAGGTGGCCTGCATAAGTCTGCTGGTGCCAGTGGTGCACTACTTACTGGCCGAGGCACCTTCTACTAGTCCTCCAGATAAAAGGTACTCCTTTTTCCCGCCTGCTATTACCGGTGCATGCTCTCCTTATGACTATTCGTTAAACCGAAATTCTAGCTTAAAAATGGCAAGTCACTGTGAATGTACATCACAGATTTTCATTGTACTCCAGCAAACGACTCCCATATCTGTGGCAATGGCTTTACCTCGTTTTACTAAGAGTGTTGTGGAATAATGTTAATGTCAATTATAACTTGATATTGCGCACAACTCTCTCCCCAAGTAGAGTATCCGAGCTATGCTGATCAAGAAGAGTGGCACTGTTTAACCAACCATGTTTTTAATATTTTCATAAAGCTTATGTACTTGGGGCAAATACAGATATGGAGGGGGTAACTGTTCCTGTGTTGTGAGGCCAAATATGAAAATGATCTGCCAGTAAATGTGGTGGTACGCATGCGTGTGGTTGGCAGGAGAGCTTTGTTGGAAGATTTTAGCTGTCTGGAGGGCAAATACCTAAGCTTTGAGTGCAGGAGAGCAGGTTGGGTCTGGTATAAAGCTTTGTGCGTTAGGCAATACAGCTTTAAAATTGCCCACGTTTTACTAGCCAACCAATGCAGTTTTTTAGCATGGGGACCGAGGGCTACCTAGCTGGAATATTCCAGATTAGCCAAACATCTGTGTTCTGTATGACTTGTAGTTTGGCCAGCAAAATGTAATTTGCTGTTATCAACACTGTGTTCCCATGATCCAGGCAATTGACTATAAGAGCCTGGAGCGGGGTCTTCCTAGAGGTGGATGGGAGCCAGGAGAAGACTTGTCTTAAACGGCCTCATTGCGAAGAAACAGAGGCCACATGTGACATTAACTTAATCTCGCCAAGATAATGTTTGGTTGATTTTTACTCCCAGATTTTTTACCGCTTGCTTGGGAGAAAGGGCTGGACCGAGATCAGAGAGCCACCAGTCAGCTGACCAGAGCTTGTGAGCTTTATCAAATAACACAGGCTTCCATTTCTCACAATTTATTGGAGAAAGCTCTTCCCCATCCAATCTGAAAAGCTTCTCATGCAGTGCAAACATTTAATTTTCACCTTGTCCAGTTCAGAACTGAAAGAAATGAACATTTGGGTATCTTCTGCATATGACATGTTCTTGACACTGCAGGGTCTCAGAATTTGTGCCAGAGATAATACATAGATGTTGAAAAGAGTTAGGTTTAGGCAGGAATCCCTGGGGGATCCCTTTGTTGGTAAGTATCTTTCTTGACACAGACATGTTGGGTGCTTATTTGGGCGGGAGACTTCAATAAAGAGACTTGTGTATATTCACCTGATGATATTTGTGGCCATGAAGATACTAAAGGTAATATCTTGATGCATTTTCCCCATAATACATTTGGGTACAGATTAATTTTGCTGATTTACAAATACAATTTAGAAATGCTGACACAAAGCGGATGCACCCCCCTGCAGACTCTTTGTGGAAATAGTAATACTTCCTGTATCGACCATTTTTTTTATTTCAGCAAGCAAAACTAATTTTAACTATTACATTAACTATAAAAGCTTCTTACTATAGCGACCACGTTGTACTCACACCTCTGTAGTATTACCAATTCAGCCACAATAAGTATTTCAGATGTCCACTTCAGTTGCTATAGCCCCCAAAAAAGGCGTTTGCTTAAAATGGTTGGGAGTAAATGCATCACTGTTCTCAGAAGAATTGGTAAAAAGCAGTCTAGAAGAGTTCTTTACTTGTACGGAAACTGAACGCCCACCTGATGAACTTGTTCTAGCTTTCAGTAGGATTACTTCAGCTATAGCAGACAAATTAAAAAAGAAGAGCCCTAGTAAAGCGATACAACCCCCTGGGTGGTTTGACCAACATTGTACACAGGCAAACTGCAAACTAAGAATGGCTCTACATAAATCCCCCAGGAATAGAGAAGAAATCAAGCTCCTTAAGTTTAATTATAAGCAGGTCCTGGGGCAACGTAAGGCTGATGATGCCGGATCAGACCTGGGTAGGTTTAGAACGGGCACCCTGCACTGGGGATGGCGGTTTATTTTGGAAAGTTATAAACTCGCCTTTTCTCTCGGATGATACAGATCCCAAAATAGAAGTCTAGGTTGCTCCATCTATTTGTGTCTAACATTTCGAAGGCATTTTTAGGTCGAACCTAGCACAGCGCATGCGCTGCTCTCTAGGGAGGCTCCTTGTAAGCACTCCAAACTTCCCAGAGACTTCTCCGTGTGGGTCTGTCAATTCCCACACATTCCATTGGTCTTTGCGTGTGGCTTTCAATAATAAAAGCTCGCAAATGGCCAAAGAAGGGTGCATGTCCCGCCTTTCCTCTAAATGTTCCCTCCCATGGCATTTGGGTCTCGGGAGCGAGCAGCGGCTCACAGTGTCCCAGGTGCATTCTTGGATCATGTTACTAATTAACTCAGTGCGGTCGCTTTCACTTTCGTGGCCGCGCTTGTTTTTTTCCCCATGATTTTTTTCCTTGCCTGAATCGTTTGTTCTGCTCCCCAGCCTGTCACAATATTTTCTACCATTCCTCGGTCTGCCCCAAAATCTCCTGCCTTTCTCATTCTATTCTTCTGCTCATCGGACTTTCCCAATTTTTAGGTTTCGCTGGAGCGCGGAGCTGTTAGCTCCGCCTCCAGAGAAATCTGTAGTCTTCAATAAGGGACTCTTGGAATACGCCCTCTGTTCCATTGGTTAGCTCCATAAATGGAGGCTAGCCATTGGAACAGAGATCTGTCCGTCAAGGCCGGACCAGATTCGGGGGCGTTCCCGAGATTTTTTCCCTGGGCGTTCCCAGGTGAGTGCTCGGCCTTTTGATTACCCTTTCCCGCCCCCCTCCCGTTGTCTGTGCGCCGTTCCCGCCCCCGTAAACACGCCCCCAATCTGAAAAATTCAGGAGTTGCTGGCCGCCATTTTTTTTTGGGTCCCACGACGGAAGATTAGTCACCCGGCTCACGGCAAACAATGGAGTTGCTCGGCCTGCCCTGCTCCCTCCACCCCGCCTCCCTCTCCTCACACTGGCTCTCCTAACCCGGGCTGCTGCAGGCACAGATTTGTCAGAGCCATTCAGTTGAGACAGCCGATCCTAAGCTCTAAAGTACTGTAAGCCCCGCCGCGACCCGAGCCGCCCTGCCAGCGAGGCTCGCATCGCCCTTGCCCAGCTGCAGCCACCCCCATGAGTCCCGCAGTGTGTGAGCACAGCCACGGTGCGAGCCGCGCTTCCAGCGAGGCTCGTACCGCTCTTTGTCCCCTGGGCGCCCCTGGTACTCTCCGTAGCCTGCGCTCCCTCCTGACGTCCACACCGGACCCAGAGACCAGACTCCGTGAAGCTTTTCCAGCTCACTTCTTGTAGTCTCACTTCTCTCAGCCTCTCTTCTCATAAATTCACTCCTGCCATGCTTTGGTCCTTCAACCACACCCCCCCCCCACCTTGGTTCCCTCAGCCTTACTTCCTCCAGCATAATTTCCATAGGACTCACATCCAATGTTCCCTCTAATTATTTTCCTCTGTGTGCGGCAGAGTAAGGTCTGTGTGCGCTGCAGCTACGGCTATGTGCACCAAGAACCTGACCGCGTGTGTAGACCAGGGCTTTGAATGGGATGAAAATACTTGGTGATCTTTCAAAGGAGCGTAACCGATGCAATTAAAGGTGTCGCTTAAAAGCAATTACGCAAAAAATATGTGCATCGCATAGTGTGCCACCGTACTGATATTTTGATGCTTCTGTCATTGCATCCAGATATATAATACAAGTAACATTACACCTACAAGAAGCCAAGACTATTGGCTTTGTCAATGGTTGTTAAGAATAAAAAGCATTTTGGAACCATAGTTAGAAATATACAGTGTCATCATATATTGGACTCCCGTCAACTCACGTCTTTCTGAACAACACCTTAATGATTTTGAGGAGAAGATTACAGCTGCCCCCCTAGGCTTCCCTTACAAACCTCCAGTACCAATCATTTTATGGAAACAGGGCCACCAACAATTCTTCCAACAAAGAAATCAAAGACAGAGCTTATCTATACCCTGTTCAAAACGATTTGCTCTTCTCTGATGCCTCGGTAAACAAGACTGACAGCAGGTGGACACTGGGATCCTTGAGAAATCTAGTTGGATGAGGGACAAAGATACAAGGGGTACGCAGCAGTGCAAGAAACCAAGTGAAAGATGTCTTGCTAAGATTCTAAACATGAGATCTTGGAATGTAGCAGGGATCAAAAACAAAATTGGTAACAAGTATTGGCAAATGTATATTTACTCCGTGCAGCTGCTGTTTCTACAAGAAATGTGGCATGCACATAATTTTAATATTGATGGATGTGTCACAATAAATTCCCCTGCAAAACCCTCACTCCACGGGAGGGCAAAAGACAGCTTGGCAAAATTGATATCCACTACTGTCCCAGTAACTGTAAAGAAAATCTATACAAAATCCCCATTCTTTCAACCGGCTCTTTTGCAGATGGATATGAAGTAAACATTTGTATTGATAAACTTTTATGATAATGTTTTAAATAGTACAAGGTACAGAGACATGGAAGACCTTGTTGCTGTGCTTGAGAATTCTGTAAAGGATATGAGCCAAATTGTATTTTTGTTTGGATGGGGGATTTTAATATTAATAAATGTTGATTTTCAGGTTTCGACATTTGTGGTTATGCTGATAATTTTGGAACCAATCAGGGGGCCCCGCTAGGCTTACTAGAAGAATGCTTGCCTTTAGAATACCAGGCGGCGCGGAGTCATCTCAGAGGCACTTTAGAACACCAGACAGCGCCTCAGAATCCCAGGCAGCGCTGTGTCACCTCCGAGGCGCTTTAGAATACAAGATAGCGCTGTGCCATCTCCGAGGCGCTTTACAATGCCAGGTGGAGCTATGCCATTTGAGAGGCGTCTCAAAGTACTAGGCGGTGTTGTGCCATGTCGAAGCATGTGGCACGTGCCACGGAGGGACAATCCCGAGAAGGCCAGGAAGATTTAAGAAACCAGTCAAGAGCTGGGTTCAAAGGGAGGGTTTGGTGGCTGTTGCCAGCGCGAGACCTCTTGGAAGTTCAAGAGGTGAACGCGCCTGCTGATGAGATTGGGCTCCTCTTGCTGGTTGAGTCCGGGCAGGGCTAAATCTACCTTTCATCCTCCCTAAGTCGAAAAAAATGAAAATATTTGATTTGAATGTTTTTTTAGTCATATTTGTGTAATAAAGATTAGCCCTGCCTGATGTGGGGATTATAGTTCTTTATAACAGATAACTTGAAAAGAGGTGGTATTTCTGTTCTATAATCAATGCATCGTTTATTAAGTAAGTTTGATACTGACGCATGTAAACTCTGTAAGATAGCCAGTGAGGTTACTGTAGCGCATTGAGGTACGCCATACTGTAGTTATGTAGTGCTTTACATCCTGGCGAGGTGCTAGAGTGCACTGGTGACCTGACTGCACGCTCCTCCGTGGGGGTGGATCTGTGGATGGAATAGTGCGTGTCTGGCCGGTGACATAAGTGGGTAGTGTTTGTTGCTCTCTTTTCACCCTGCACTCTCGTGAGTGAGGTGAGACGGAGGGAAGGCAGGACACTTAGGCATTAGTATACTGGTGCCTAGAGTCTAGGCACTCGATGGAGAAGTGTGGCCTTTGTGGGAAGGACGCTGGAGTGTGTGTTCTTGGCAGAGATGGCTCAAACCACATCACACCAAGCGTGCAACAGCCCCTACTCCTGGGTGTAGGAGACCGTTGTGATAAAGATGTGTGGGGAAGGCGGACACCTACTGCCTCCAAAGAGGTCTGCACAGAGCGTGGTTACATTATTGTCACCCTTCACGTCACTTCCTCTTTCTTTCGATGTCTCTCTCACGTCTCTCGTGTGCAGCCTGGAGAAAACATAGCATTTTGTGTCCAGACAGTAACCATTATAGGTGCACAAGGGACAGGGAGAGAAAGTGAGTGAAAAGAGAACGAGAAGGGAGAGAGAGAGAGACACGTATGGTGGGAAGGCAGTCAGAAAGAAGAATGGAGGAGGAGAGAATTGAAGAAAGAAGGGTTGGGAAACAAACAGCTAAAGGGGCCCATGTCATCTGCCTTCAGCGCGCACTGGCTTTTAGCCGCTGTCGAGATGCGTTCCCACAGGTGTAGTTTCACTTTTTAATTTGTTGGTTAGGTTTGTATAATTCTCATGCGTGCTGTCTTTCCTTTCACTCTGTCACTGTTTCATTCTTCTTGCTGTCTGCCTCGGGTTCTCTCTCTCCATCTCGTTGCCTCTGTCTCGCAGGCTCGCTCTCTCCCACTGCACCCTCGTACTTTCTCTCCCCTCACGTCCCCCTCCCACCTCAGGCTCCTGTCTACACACCTGTCCGTAGGAGCTGCAAACGTTTATTTAAAGAGTCTTTTTACGGATAATTTCAAAAGTGCTTTTCTCAGGAAATGCATTACAAAAGTGTCTGGTTTTCGAGCGAGTGGAGAGTGTCGCATTAATGCAGCTGCTGATTTCTATGGGTGACCGTTCATCTCTCCTTTACAGGACAGCTGGAGGAAGGCAACAGGAAGGGTCACAAGCAGCCCCGCAATTGAGCGCAATTAAGAAAAGAAAAACAAAGTCAAACACGACGTGTGCACTGCATTCCTTTTCTTACAGTGCATAGCTGCGGGGTTGATTGTGACCCTTTGAGTTAGTATTCACGCTATTCACGTTAATTGCACGAATACTAATTCAAAGGACCACAATCAGCCCCCCAGCTGTGCCCTGTAAGAATCGTCCTCTCCCGCATTGATGAAATGCAGTGTTTCGCGCCGCTCGCATTGTAAAAGAGACTGCGCGAACGGTGTCCCAGGAGTGCGCGCTAAATACAGCACTCTGCGCGCCTGGGGTGACTTCTGTGTGCGCGCGCTCACCCGCGCAGCTTGTTGGGAACAGTGCTCACATCCTCTTACCCAACCTGGAGCCCCGGACGCCGCCTCGCCCTTTATGAAAGAGCCGCTGTGCACCTGCCTTCGCAAAGATTAACCCCAAAGTACGTCTCGGTTTTTCCAAGGTATACGGGCACATGTACCCTCACCCCTGGGTGCTTGAAGGGCAAAATGGGACACAGACGTAGGCAGGGTCCTTACGGACAAAGACTGGGCTTCACTTTTCGCCTACCCGAAGAAACTCTGCCGCAGTTCACGATTCAAGTTTATTCAACACATGATAACCCAAAGAGCACACCTCACACTTCGACTGCATAGGATGTTTCCTGCGGCAGCAGCAAACTGCCCGAGATGTACTGAGCAAGATGCTGATCTCTTCTACATGTTGTGGTCTTGCCCGCTCTTTCCACCTACTGGACACATACAGCGCTCTCCGTTTCTTCTCTTCTATGCGCTTTTCTCCCTACGAGCCTGCATACATTTTCTACGCGACTACGGATCACAGATTCTATGGGGTTGCTCTCGGGAAACACTAGTGCCTGGTGATGGCATGTGGGTAGCTGTTAACAGAGTGTAAAGCTATTTCACAGCGGTGCAGACGGTGCCTCATGGGCACACAAGTCCCTGTTTTACACAGCCACGTAGTAACGCATCTTACAGAAGCTCGTTTATTCGAGTGGGGCTGACAGCCACAAAAGTCTGTTCTTTCTCAATTTGAACATTCTAGGGTGTATGTACAATGGACGTCGCGGACCAATGGAGTTCCGCGATTTTGTGTAGAAAAGTGGGCACAGTCACCCCGATGTGCGCTTCTCAGTGGTGCATTGTGGTCCAAGCAGCTTGGTGATGAATTCTGCCCGAGTCCTGCCTTCCACATGGAAAATATTTACATGCCTGGTGCGGTCGAGGGTGGCTCACCTGAGCGTATGAGGATGGGAGGAGGCGGATTCCAGAGGTTGGGGCGAGGGTCACTTGTCTAAAAAGAGGGAGGGGGTGTGGTGAATTGACTGCCCATTTCCCCATCGCAGTATGTGTGTGCACGGCCTGGGAATACTTGTTGAAGGCAGAGGAGAGTGTATTTATCCCCCAAGGCCTGTGCTCGCTTCCCCAAGAGGGTTCAGTGGGAAAGGAGAGCCCGGCCCTGATAAGATTATGGCCGAGCAGCGAAGACAATGAGCTTCACAGAGTCCTATCCCGGCCTTAACGAGGGGCTGCGAGGTTCCCTGCGATATGGCTGCCCCATCAATCAAAATAGCACCCAGCTCTGCTGGCCGCAGCAAGGGGGTTTGTCTGACCCTTGGCAGTTAACCGTACTGTCTGAAAATGTATACGCTATACCATGGGCCGGAAATGTAACATGTTATATATTAAAGAACTTCCAGCTCTCCGATTAAAAAGTGCGGGGTTCTTCTTGTATTTGTGTGCCTTAGCATGTGTTTTTCTCCCTGTCCTCCTCTCTCAACAGTTGCTGTCATTCTACAGTTTAGGAGCCACAGAGAATTACCGGTAAAATGTGGGTGGGCCTGCGTTTCTTTTGAGCAGTTTCTAAACGCCATGATGACACAGTTCCGTTGATGCATTTGCAAAGTTTAATGAAAGAAGCGTTGGTGTAGTTTGTTAAAAAAACAAGCATTGGCATAGCCAATAGGTCTCGCTTGTAGGACCTTATAAGTATTTAGTTACAAGGATATTGTGCTGCAAAACAAAATACATATAAGGTCCCACAAGCGAGACCTATTGGCTATGCCAATGCTTGTTTTCTTGTTTGTGGCTCGCAGCACAACTTTATTTCATATGGCGTGCAGCTTGGAACATATTTTTGTTCATGATGCAGTATCTCAGTGATACCCTTGTTAGACTATGTGTATTTGTATGGCTCATTCAAATTAGTAACACACATTTGCAATGTAATAGGTCTCACATTTGCGAGAGGTTGAGCTATAGGTATTGTAAATGACAATGCCTTTTATTTATATTTTAGTTTTTAAAACCTAAATAAAAGGCATTGTCTTTCACAATGCCAATAGCTTAAACACTTGCAAATTCGAGACCTCTAGCATTGCAAATGCTTGTTCAAATGGTGTTTCACACTACACTTATGTCCTCTTTAATCATTGTATGTAACACATGTTACCTTTACCTGATACTCAATTTACCAACCTCATAAAATTGGAAGGCTAAGTCTGCTTTGCAGAGATTCAGGTTTGTGAATTTCAGTCATTGCAGTAGTGTATTTTAACTCGCTGAGCTGCCTTCTCGGCCACTAGTAGTGTTGTGGCGCATGGAAACATGATGATTTCTCCTTCCTTGAGCTGCCCATGTGACACAATTCCCTGCTCGTGCTGTGTGCGGTTCACTCAGTCGGCTTGATCAGAATCGTTAGAATGGTTCAGCAGTCGGCTAAGAGAGTGAGGCATCGGACAGCAGCGGGTGCGGAATATTAATTAACCGCTCTCCTCAGGGCTGTTTTACCACTAATAAAGGCAGCATTTGAAGTTACCTGCTTCATGTGTGTCGGGCTTCAGCAATCTGGCAATGAGGCAGGGATCTGTTGCCTCAGTCATTCAAAGAGTAATGGAACAAAATGTGGGTGATATAGAAGGTGTTCTTGTATTTCAAAACGGATGTATTAGTAGCAAGTGCAAATCATTATGAACGTTTTCACAAGCTGAATGCAGCGTTTAAAAAAATTAATCAATGGTTTGCAGTTCAAAACGGGAAAATCTAGTTTGTGAAAGATCAATTGGAGTATTTAGGAGGAGAAATGTGAGACGGCGGGCAGGGGAGGAGAAATGCGAGACGGCGGGCAGGGGAGCGGCGAAAATGACTAATTAGGGGAGGAGAAGCCACAGAGCGCACGCTGGGCGAAGCCCTTTGATGTGCTGTGCGGCAAATGGAGGGAGGCTGATGCGCGTTCATGTTTGAACACGTGGTTCACATGAACTGCAGGAAAACGCCAGCAAAAAAGCTGGTGGTTTCATGATGTTTTCGCTGCTTGAATTCTCACTCCGCTCGATGCGCATGCGCGCATCGATAGGTCGCGAGACCTAAAAACTCCACTTCTGGTGTACTTTACCACACAAAACCCCGGACATCTGAGTCTCTACGAGTGCAGTTATGCTCTCAGCCCCCGGGAGAGAATCACTCACTCGATTGGTGTGAATCGATTCCGGCATGAAGCCCACTCCTTGGAAGGGACCCCCAGTCATCGCACAGAGTCCTGGGAAGTCCCACTTAGACAGTCTGAGTATTTCCCTGTTTTGTCCTTTCCTTCGCCTCAGCCTTCACCTCTCTCTGGCCTCACCTGCCCCTTCACCGGCGCCTCACTCCTCCGACAGCATCCTTTATTTAACATTTCACGTTCACCTGCCTGTCCCAACTCATTCTCTTGTCTATTGCTGTTTGTTCTTGCTAGCACCCTCTTTAAACCACTGTCTCTGCTTCTCATAGCCAGGCATTCTCTATTCCAGCACCCTGCCTCTCTTATGCACACCCAACTTTCACTTTCGAATCTCCACCACCTTTAGGCCCAACTCCAGCATGTCTCACCTGCTCATGTGCTGCCCCGAATGTTCCATGCCACCTCCCTGCTGACATACACCCTTTGTGCCCTGTAAGTCCCAGCTTGCTTTGCGACTGCTTAGTTGAGACCAGCATTGTCAGCTTATGTGGGGGGGGGGTGGGGGGGATCAATTGTGCCAGTGAAATGGTGACATCGAGCATATTAGAATGTATATGCAGAGGACCCTCAAGTGGATGGTTTCCTGACTATAAGCGGGAGAGGGAACGTGCTAATGCTATGCTAAGGATGCTTTCCTCCCTCCTCATCATCTGGCTGGGCTCTGATCGGCTGTAACGCTCCTGCGCCCCGGCCCACTCCGCCCGCAGACACTGCTGTTCCTTTGGCTCTTCTGGCTTGCGGCAGGTATATGCGCAGCTGGGCAGCCCTTGTGTTACGGGAGCACCTCAGTGGAAAGCAGGGGCAGCCAAAGCAGCCTCCCGAGGCTGGGCACTTGGGGGGGACAATGCTGCCTCCAAGACGTGGGAAGGTTGACTCCGCTCACTGGTCCTTATGCTAGCGGCAAGAAGCACACACTGCTTGGGTTGACCGGCGCCACAACAAAGTGCGCATAAATGAGGTAAGGGACATCTTTAGCTGTCATTTCCCGCATGTAATGCTCCCTGTTCCCTCGTTGTGCTTGCTGCCCCCTGTTCTGTTGTGCTTGCTTTCCTGCCCCCCCCTTGTGCTTGCATTTCTGCCCCCTGTTCCATTGTGCTTGCATTCCTGCCCCCTGTTCCATTGTGCTTGCATTCCTGCCCCCTGTTCCATTGTGCTTGCATTCCTGCCCCCTGTTCCGGTGTGCTTGCATTCCTGCCCCCTGCTTTGTGGTGGGGTGCCAGTAGAGACTACCTCTTCCCCCTGTTTGTGCTCGCTTTTTCTTGCCTCTGCCCCCTGTTTGTGCCTGTTCCCTCGATGTGTTTGCTTTCCTGCCCCCTCGTTGTGCTTGCTGCCCCCTGTTCCATTGTGCTGGCTTTCCTGCCCCCTGTTCCGTTGTGCTTGATGCCCCCTGTTCCGTTATGCCAGCTGTAATGAGGCTGTTTTGATGTCATAACCCATTTTTAAACCAGCCTAAAATAGAAATTGCCAGCATTGATGTTATCTGTCAGTTTTAAGGGGACAGATTTTTCTGTAGCCTCGCTTAGCCAAGAGAGGCTGCATAAAGGGCATTAGATTGTTGACAACTTCGGGTTGAGGTTAGATTTTTTTTTTTTAGGATAGGAGCGATTTGGGTGTGCGTTAGGAAGTCTGGAGATGTTCTCTGGCTTAGGGATGGGTTGACGATTTTGCATTATATTAGCAAAGTAGGAACAATTTGAATTGATGATCTTGGTTGGTATAACGTCACTGAAGAAGGCAGCTGTTTTTTTTGGTAGCAATGATGAGGTCTGCCTGGTAGACTAGTTTGAAGAGATACCATGCATTTGTCGTCTTGGGCGTCACCTATATAAGACTATTCTTGGGAGTAGTGGACACATTTATTCATTTATTTATTTATTTTATCGATTTTTAGAGCGCGCAAATACCCGAAGGTGTCTCGCGCATGAATGGAAAGGATTTTGCTGATGAAGTAGACCAGCAATATTTTGCATTCATTGGGTGAGAGATTTTAGATTGCTTTGGGAGCAGGGAAGATGCTGGCATGAATGGACTGGAATAGTGATCTGGCTGGGTTAGCAGACTGCTGAAATAGGGACAGTAGAACTATATTTTGCAGCTGAGATGTTCGGCTTGAAAATATTTTTCATACCCTGGAGTTTCATGCAGAGTATGGGATTTGTAGAGTCTCTGTTCACTTTTTTGAGACATTATTGTCATCTCATGTTTAGATTAGGGAAGAATAGTAGTTTGGAGGGTATTGGACAATGTGGTTTCAATTTCAGGGATGCAACTGTGACCACAGGGCGGGCAGTTCACTCTTGGGCGGCAATGGAGATCAGGCATTGTGTTAGGGGGCCGTGGGCAGAACAGGATGGCGCTTCCCAAGGAGTGGCGGACAGCAGAGAGATCAAGTCCTGCTTCTCGACCAGGGTATGACATATCACCACATTTACAGGGAGCTGTGAGGTATTCTGAATCCTGCCTCTAAACCGCACAGAAGGCCTGTAAAAGAAACGGAGCAAAACGCCACACATCTTTTCGTATCTAATAGCACCAGTGGGGCTGGGTGATATCAGGTTATTGGCATACACATAAATATGGTGGGCACAGGTTTGCAATAAAACATTTAATTACAAAAATGTATTTTTTTTAATCATTTTAATATAATTATATTGGTGCTTCCAGGCAAACAAATGTTCTAAGAACCGATGTAGAATCCCTTTTTAGTTGTATTGCCCATCACAGGAAAATATGTTTTTATTGGGGAAAATGAAAAGCATTATTGGTTCAGAATTAGTGTAATCTGAAGAAATAGTTAGACACCCACGGATGACAAATAACAAGCATTTACAATGCAACGTTTTCTCATTTGGAAAAGTTTGAGCTATTGGCATTTGGTAATGACAAAATTTGTATTTATGTGTTGGTTTTGAAAACAGATAAATAAATGGCATTGTCCTTTACATTGCCAATAGCTCTAACTTTTCCAAAGGCGAAACCGTTGCATTGTAAATGCTTGTTTCTTCTGCTGTCCTTCCTGTCCCAATTTTTTCAGCTCCACAGCATGAAACAATGTGGAGTGAGCACTTAAGAGTTGTCAGGGTCCGAGATGTTACACCCATGGTGTTCCTTCTTGTTAAGGCTAGAGCGGCCGATGTCGAAGCTGGAGAACCGAGTTCGAATCTCCGCAACGACACTCAACATTCTATTATTCTGGGCAATCTCCCCGTGCCTAACAGAAATGAATGTGTCCTTGTGCAACGAAACTGGTACTATGAAAAGCGCTCTGATACCTGATATCTTCGGGTCTAGTTTGCGCTATATAAAACTCTAAAAAAAACAATTAAAAAAACCAATGTCAGAGTTGGTTCTGCTTTCGTGTGGCTCGTTGTACTCAGTGTACTTAAGAAGAACTTTATCCATGTCTGTGCTAGCATACTGGAACAGTTTGTTGGAGCTGTTGAAGATAATCAGAGCAATTTCGCAGTCGCAGATAACGCTTAGTTGATACGCTTTCTTCATTAACCCAAACTTTCTCTTAGTGAAGGTGACCTGCCTGTTCTATTCATCCATAATCCGTGTAATCTGAATTTTCTTTCGTCACATTGTCACTTCTTTCTTAATCAGATTACAACCCCAAACAATTTAATCCCAACTGCAGCAGCTCAGGGATGTCCTAGCGCATGGTATAGCGTTATTCACAGAGCTCCCCCTGCCAACATTCCACACGAGATTCCAGTCCTCCTGACACAGCTGCCGGTCCTGACTTGCTTCAAGCCATCTGTGGATTCATTAATCTGATAGTAGCTCTCATAGTGTCCTCTCGGCACCCAGGCAGCACCCACATCAACGCCGGTGATCGGACATCCTGCCTGACTTGAGGCTTGCGATCCTCCTGCATGATCCTACTGATCCCTGGCTCCTTATTTCAACCCGCTTGTGGGGGCTTCCAGCCGCTGATGACCTCACGTCCTCTGTGGGCGTCACTTTATTTTTAACTCAGGAAAACCAAAACAGCTTCCCCGGGATGTACTGTGTTTTGAAGCGTCTTCGCCCTTACGCCTGGCATGCACACATAACTGGGCCCCGCAGACAGTACGCTGAAGGCACTATGTGTTTGATCCTTTCTAACTACCCCCCTCCCCCTCCTCTGGGACAAGGGAACTAAAAATATTCTAACTTCTCAACAGCCCTGCCCCCACCCCACCTCGGTGTCTGCCTGCCTTGCCATTCTACGAGAGATCTCCCCAGCCCCAATGAAAGTCCACCCTAGCGCAACCAATCACCTCAGTTCTGATTGGTAGCAAGCAGCACCGCCATCACAGGGAACCACAGGCCGCTGCCAAGGCCCCTCAGCCTTGGACCGCAGTCTTTGCAGACTGATACAACTCGGACCTCACACAGCTCTGTTAATCTACATTTCATAACGAAAAACAGCAAAACAACAGAAATTAAACACAGGCTGCACGTATGTTCTCAACCTTCAATTGATGAGCCTAGAGGCAGCCTAGCTCTTGCCAAACACTTATAAGGTCCCAAAGTCGAGACCTATTGGCTATTCCAGTGCTTGTTAACCTTTGTATGGATTAGTCTGTAACAATACGAGTGAGTGGTGGCCTCCTTCTCTTGGTACTTGCCCCACCCCCTCCCAGTCTGCCAGAAATCTTGGGGTGGTCTTCGACACCGCACTCTCGATGTCCTTACAAGTGAATCGGACCGTGGCCACTTGTTGGGGTGTGATCAGGATTCTTAACAGAATTCGTAGCTATCTCTCCCTTCAGGCGCGCAAACAGATTGCAGTCGCTCTTGTTGGCTCCAGGTTAGACTATTGTAATTCCTTATACATGGAGTCCAACAAGGGCCTTATACACCGACTGCAAATCGTGCAGAATGCTGCTGCGCGTTTTGTCTTAGCTCTCCCTAAGACATCATCCGCCACCATTGCGAGGAGGGATCTTCATTGGCTCCCTGTTCAGATCAGAATTTCTTTCAAAATTCTTTGCCTGACATATAGAGCACTCTCGGATGGCTCAAAGGGGTGCTATTAGTTCTCTGCTTACCCACTACTCTCCAACAAGGTGTCTTCGTTCTTCGGGATTATTCCAACTTGTTGTTCCCCGTTTCAGGCTGTCCAGATGGGGAGCTAAGGCCTTCTCTGTTGTTGCCCCTCAGCTCTGGAACGATATTCCAATTGAGATCAAAACCTTACCCTCAATGGATTTGTTTAAAAAGGCTTTAAAAACGTGGTGCTTCGCCAGAGCTTATTAATGATGGACTGTTTCGCCATGGATATATGCTGGTTTTTATGAAGTAGGCGCCTTGACGCCCATTGGGCTTAGTTTGCGCATTATAAGACCCCCTTTCATTCATTCATTCAATACAGAACAACCCAAGTGGTCTGCCTCTAATTCCTTTAAAAATGATTACATTGGAGGAGGTGGTTGTAGCCATAGGAAATTCTGCTGCCTCTAAAGCCCCTGGCCCTGACAGTGTACCAGGTGACATTTTTAGCATCGCTACTGATTTATGGGAACCAATTCTAGCTAATGTTTTTAATGCTGCTGCTAGAGGAATTATCCCTTGTACCTGGACTAATTCTATTTTTGTACCTATATAAAAAAGGAGACAGGGGGGACCCCAGGTGTTACTGCCCAATATCCCCCCTGTACTCCTCAGCCAAAATCCAGGGGAAAATTGTTTTAAATCGATTAGACAATTGGATGGTGGATAAAAATGTGCTGACAGATGTTAAGTATGGTTTCAAGAATGATATAGAGAACATGAATAATGTATAAACCTCCATCTTATATTAAGTAAATATACATTAGCGAAGCAGGGGTTATTTACCTCTGTTTTGTTGATCTCTCTAGTGCCTTTGATTTAGTTAACCATTCAAACCTCTGGAAAACTTTGATTGACATGGGTGCTCCCATGGATATTGTCTCTTATCTCTCTCAGATGTACTCTTCTATGACCTCATGCGTAATATTCTGCCTAGAGGGAGATGGCACATCGAGATTTAGTGTTAAAAGAGCAATAAGACAAGGATGCTTCATAGCTCCCTTTATGTGAATGGGATTGACCGGGAGCTACGGATGACAGATGCTGATGCACCCAAAATTGGACCTCGTTGTACCACTGTGCTCCTATATGCCGACGATGCGGTGTTATTGTCCTGAACCGCAAATGGTTTGCAAGAATTAATTGATGGTTTCCTCGGATATATGGAGCATAAAGATCTTAAATTAAATCAGGCTAAGACCTACACTATGGTGTGCAGAAGAGGCAGACCCAAAAAGAAATCATACTTTGTTAGAGAACACAAATTATCAGAAGTAAAGAATTTCTCTTATTTGGGTGCACTGTTCTCAAGTTCGGGTTCTTGAACTCCGCAAGCCACGTTTTGTTAGATCATCTAAGGCTTTGTTTAGGTTTGACAAGAAAGTCGGCAGTAAAGACATTCGGGAGGTGTTGCATCTTTACAGGAGCAAAATGTATACCCTCAGCCATCTATAGAGCACTTCTCTGGGGAGCGAGGGAGCAAAATACTTTGCAAATACAGGAGAACTCATTGTTGGCCAGGCTTCTTTCTATATCACGTTCAACCCCTATTTTTATTACTCACAGGGAACTAGGTGTAACATATGTGGGCGATAACATCGACCTGTGTGATTACTGATTCGCATAACATTTGGAGCAAACCAGGTATGAAACTTACCAGAGATGTAATTAATGACGGCCTTGCCCTCGAGCACTGTAATAAAATTCCTTGGTTGGTGTAAGTCAATAGGCTTTTAAACCCTTTAGCTGCGGGGTGTTTTCCCCCCACTGTGCGGGGGGGGGGGGCACGCGCGGCGCCGCTGTGCTGGTGACGAACTCAGCTCGTCATGAGGCACAGCAGAGCTGCCCTCATGACGAGCTGAGCTCGTCACAGCCACACCCGTTTTTGAACGTTCAGCACAGCGGGGAAAATATCCCCGCGTGCGAACGTTCTAACGGCTGTGACGAGCTCAGCTCGTCATGAGGGCAGCTTAACCGTCCCTCGTGACGAGCTGAGCTCGTCACTAGCACACAAGGGGTTAAGGAAATTGAGGTAGAATTTCAAATTAAGAATCCAGGAACATCCTACAGTATGGCAAGAATGAACTAAAACCCATTTTTACCAAGAAATGCATAGGCGAGAGGGAATTCAAAGAAATGCAGAAAACTTCAGTAAATAATTTGCTGAAAGGGCCTTTATAGAGTGGAGTGCAGGGCTATCTTGTGATAGTCACATATATATAGAAAATATGTTATCTAACCAGGTTCCGGTTAGGCATTGCACATCGTCTTGTAGCAATCCCAAAAAGAGACATATGGTCTAATAAACTTCCTAGAATCCCTTGTGATGGAGTGTCAGTCAATCTTCAACTGATTTTATATTATGTTGTGGTTTTCATTACCAAATCAGGAAACGTGTTTTAAGCCCTGTCCTATTATTTAGGGATTTTACAACGCATCAGGAAGCCTATAAGTATCTATGCAGTGTTGAGACTTATTACATCTGTCATGCTGTTTCTCTTTTTATTACTTGTGCTATAAAAGTGAGGAATACTCTTACATTTTATGATGATTGGTGTATGAATATGATTAGCTATGTACCATATATTTGGATTATCCTCTTTGTCTGATATTATGGTTTATTAAATGATTCTTAAATTTTAAAGTTTTTATGTAGTTTTAAACTGCGGTTTTATGATATAATGATTCTGACAATAGTTGTATATAATCATGTGTGCTTTTAGGATTACATATAATCGACTAAAGCTGATTTTGACTTGACTTGACATTTTGGGTGCGGTTGTCAAGAAAGTCCCTGAGCCAAAGCAGAGCTCTGCCATGAATACCTGCTTCATGTAGTCTGTGGATAAGAATGGAGTTCGAGACAATGTCAAACTGTGCACCCAGATCCAGTAAAACTTTAACATCCCTGGCGTTCCTGCATCTAAAGAGAGTCAGATGTTATTGGTGACTGCCAACAATGCCGTCTCAGTACTATGTATTGTTCTAAAACCAGATTGCGAGGTGTCTATGATCTCGCATTTTTCTAGAAAGGATGTTAGTGGTTTGTTAATGTTGCTTTCTAGACTTTTTGCAAGCAAAGGTAGTAAGTAGCAAGATGGGTCTATAGTTAGCAGAGACTTCAGGGTTAGTGGTGGGGTTTTAAAGAAGCAGAGATACTTGCACGCACTTCCAGTCGTATAGATGTCATAAGATGTCAACTTAAGATGTTACGCTGATCCTGAGCCGTGTTGTGTGCAGTGCACAGTAAATATAGGGCGTGTGCTATGCATATGCTAGAAACATGATGAAGTATCTTATATTAAGAGCTGCCCTTAGTTGCTCCTGCCTTAGTTAATACCTTCTCTACCTGGCCAGAAGCGTAACGTAAAATGATGCCCCGCGCAAAATGTGAGAAGTGTGCCCAGGGTCTCCCATATCTAGTGGATATCCATTGGCATTGGCCGAAATAGGGCACATCTAAAGGGTAGGGGGCTCACAGGCGTAGCAGGGGCCTGTGTTACACTCTTGTACCTGACCGTGATCCTCAGCCTCCATGCGCCTGGCGTGTTGGCAATGCGTACAGTATGACAGAGTAGAGGGCCACCTCTCAGGGAAAAGATCAGCGCCTGGCCTTTACCACCTTGTCCTGGTGGGCATGTGCAGCAAGTGCTCTGGTATGAGGGGCTGCTAGAGCAGCATGCTATAGGACTCCTTGACGCGTACCAGCACCAAGAAGACACACTTTGCTGTGCTAATGTGCCATACCTTAAATTTGATCAGGTGTAGGCTGATCCATGACCCTGGAAATCACAATCCAAAATATGAATAACTGGTGTTGTAACCAGATTTGTCACGCAGTAACGAGCTGTTTATAAGGCATCCATTGTTTTAAATAGTTTTACAGTGTTGATACAGGTTTTTTATATTATTTCCTATGATCGGTGCTTTAAATGCCGTGGGACTGTCCGGTATGGAGTACCTGCACTTCTTTAATTTGAAGGGGAGGTTATCTGCACTTCTCAGCACTGCTGGAATATATTTACTAGAAGAGTCCCGGCACTTCTAGGAAGCAAACGTACTGTAAATAAGGAGTACCTGCACTTCTATAAGTCCAATTAAAGCACTGCCTATGATCACACTGAATGCAAACGGTGGCGCATGGTGGACAGATGATACCATATGTCACTGTCTTAATGCCTAGCTCATGTTGTGGTAACTGACCTGATTGGTCAGTAATACCTGCCAAGAAAGAAAAATTTCTTTCTAGTGTCCCCTCACTCACCGGGGTTGCCCCACGGTGACATGCTTCATCATTGGGGCCATCCCAGTTCTCTATGAAAAGGGGCGTGCTGCGACTCACGAACTACGCAGGAGCACTTTAATGTGAGAGACTATGTGTAGTGCAAAGTGGTGGAGTGGGTGTGGGTGAGTTTAAAAATACCGTGTTTAGTGGGCCTCAATATATTTATTTTGTTCCTAGTCAGGTATATTAAAAATGGGGTGATTATCACTAATAACCAACCTATAATGGGGATTGGTTCAGTGAAAGGTCGACATGTTCATGCTACCCCTAGCATTTCTTCAGGGCCATGTAGGGACCAGCCCTACATATGCCACTCCAATGTTCCTAATCAGACAGTGATACTGAAAACATTTAGTGTATGAAGCATGCGTTCGTAATAGAATACATAAGTTTTTTGGATTTCCAAAATTGATGCTGTGCTCATTGGCACCTCATGGTCTCTCTAGGGGTTCGTTTTCACCTTCTGGACTTAATGTTCCTTGCTCGGGAAAACGTGAGGAAATACCTAGGATCAGCTCCCCCGGGACCGCATCCCAATTTGCAAACGGAGGACGATTTGCAAACGGAGGTGGCCCATCGCTGCCTATCAGCGGTTTTTTCATGGATGGCCCAGGCCAGCCTGAAATGCAATGAGGAGAAGTCTGAGGTGCTTCTCTATGGTCATTTTCCACCTGCCTTTAGAGAGTCTCTCTGGCCTCCTGGATTTCCCTGCCCCTCAGGTGATTGCGGTGTTGCAAAAAACCTGGGAATCTGGTTTGGGGGCGACTTAGGCTTCCATGAACAAATTATGCGGCTGTCAGGGGTGTGCTTTGGCACACTCAAAGCCCTGAGAAGATTCTTTCCCTTGCTTCCCCGCGCTGCCAGGGAGACGGTGGTCAGGGCATAAATACTGGCACGCCTGGATTATGCCAATGCTCTCTATCTTGGCATTCCAGGATACCGTCTGGGAAAATTACAGGTTATCCAGAACGCTGCAGTTAGGCTTGTATTTAACATCCCTAGATGCCTAAGCGTGCGCAAGCAGCTGAGTAATCTGCACTGGTTACCTGTTGCCCAGCGAGTGCATTATAAAGCACTTACTATGACCCACAAGGCACTTCACGGTCAGGGACCTGCCTATATTGGTGCCAGGCTCTTCCTCTACACTCCCACTCGTCCTTTGCGTTCGGCTATGCAAAGACGGCTGGTGATCCCTAGATTCCGGAGAGCTCGTCTGGGGGGGATGTCCTTTTCATTCAAGGCCTCCACTCTCTGGAATGCGCTCCCTGAGGATCTCCGGCATCTCAAGGAACTGTCTACATTTAAAAAAAGGCTAAAAACTCATCTGTTTAAACAGTCCATTTAGTCCCTCCTGCCTCCCATGTTTACTTTTTCTCCTACGCGCCAGGACACTCTCAAGTAGCAGTGCGCGATGTATAAATTCCTTTATAACATAACAAATAATTCGATTTTAAGTAGGGATTATTTGTAGGTGAAATTCTAGGGCACCAGCGACTCTCGTGTTTACTCAAGTGAAAGGATGATTTTAGGTAATGAATCTTTTTTAATTATTCTGTGCTATTTAATTTTAGACCACGTTGTATTAACGTTCGCATTCTCTGCCGTTCTCGACGCTCTCGCTGACAAAATTGACTCCCGAGTGGGTGTAAAGGCCTATTACTAATCCGTTTGTTACTAAAGCACCGCTGGTGGTTTTGTGACTAAAGCCCAGCTGATGGCTCCAAGTCCTGCTCATACAAAAGAGCCCTGCGGCCTCACTGCTGAGTAAAATTGATGTACTTCTGTTGAGAATGTGCCTGCAGGTTAAATTCATACGGTCTTATGAAAGTGCCCCGTAGTGCTGTCCCTGTTTTTACCATAAACACCAGCAGATTATGTCTGGAAACCCTGAGGTTATTGTTGGTGAATAACTTGTTCATTAGCTCGAATGCTCCAATTATAAATCACCTGAACATTTTGTAACTTAAGCCCCTATATTTATTTCCACATTAAATGCCTGAGCGGTCTTATTTAATTTTTTTAATAATTTCTTTTCTACAAACTGGTTTAAAGTGCATTTTAATAAATGTTAAGACTACAACAGTATCACACGAGTGTGCCACAATTGCTAAAAAAAAAAGGCGTATTATGTTAATAAATCGGTGTTGTAATGTTCCTACTTTCCCCCCAAAGAATGACGCTGGCACTGTTGGGGGTTCGAGGGTGTTTAATTACGATAACGCTCTCGGAGAGCGCCGAGCCAACAGCCGCTTGCTCGGCGTTCGCGCCTCACTCTGCGCGCATGCGCACTGCCGCCCAAGGTGGCCGCCGCCGCATTGCGTCTTCACGCAATGCGGAGCAACTAGTCCGTAAACACTACATATCTCCCCCTTTTATACAACATGAACAATTTCCAAACTTACAGTCCTTCACCCATCTCAAAGTCTCGGAATCGGGAGGGTCTCACCACAGCTCTTCCTCTGCGGGTATATCTTGCCGGGGCAGCAGGAGTATCTCTTCCCAAAGTCTCATCGCTGCTCCCCCCACCATGGGGCTCATCTGGGCTCCCCCCGATCTCTTTACTTCCTCCTCCTCATTCACCTCCGGGGCAGTTCGGTTGTCCGGTACCTCACTCACTTCTCCACTTTCCAGGTCCGTACCCCAGTCGGCGAGTTCCGCTCCATCACTGGGCTCTGTCACCGTTCCCTGCTCTTGCTCGTCCTGACTCCACCACAGTACCTTGTTGCACCTTGCCATGCGGTCTTGGGACCACACGTTGCCATCGCTCAACAAGGCCGCTCGATCATACACCTCCTTGACCTGGAGTGGTTTACTGTACTTGCTGTCCCCCTTTCTCTGCATCACTGCCAACTTGACTCTTACCCATTCGCCTTCTTCCAGCCTCGTCTCCTTCACTTTTCTCCGTGCATTGTAGTATTTTGTGTATAGCGCTTGTGCCCTTTCCAAGTTCGCTTGCACCACCGCTGGGGACCATTTGCTGGTCACCGTTTTCTCCTTCCATGTTCTGTTGTCTCTCGTGAAGGGATCTCGGCCTCTCAGGATTTGGAACGGGCTGTACCCTGTGCCGGTAGGGGTGATTCTGTACGCCCATACCATCTGTCCTATCTCCTTCTCCCAGTCCTTTCCACCTGTTATCGCTGCTTGCACAGATCCCATCACCACCCGGTTAAAACGTTCCACCAGTCCGTTGCCTGCCAGGTGGTATATGGCAGTGTGTTTGGAGAGGATGCCATTGCTCTCCATGAACTTGGTCCATTTTTCCGAGGTGACTTGGGGATGCCTTCCCTCACAAACGTGTCATCTAGGAACCTTAGAATTGTCTCTGTATCCATTACCTCTCCTACCTTCGTTTCTGGCCACTTGGAGTAACTGTCTATGAGGACACAGACGTACTTCGGCGTTCCTTGATCGTCCAATATCGGGCCCAGAATGTCAATGGATAACTCCTCCCAGGGGTTCCTTGGGGAGTCAAATTGTCCTAGCGCCGGTCTTAAGGGCTTGAGTGTCTTATCCGCCCCTTGGCACTGAGTGCACTCTCTGATGTGACGCTCGACTTGCATGTCCATGCCTGGCCACCAGTATCCCTGTTTCGTCCTTAACTTTGTCTTGCCAATCCCTAAGTGTCCTTCGTGGAGTATCTCCAATAACTTGGGAATTATTCCTGAGGGAGGGACGACCTTGTCTCCTCTGTACACGAACACTCCCACATCGTCTACTGAGAGCTCCTCCCTGACTTCATAGTATCTCCTTAAGTCCTCATTGAGGTGTCTCTTCTCTGGCCAGCCCTTCACAATGTACTCCTTCACCTTTTGTACCACTGGATCTTCCTCATAAGTTGTTTCCCATTCTTGTCTGCTATTGACTCTTTCCTGGTCATCCATTAGAGCTACCATTTCTTCTCCCCCATCTCCATCTTCTTCTTCTGGTTCCATGGCTGCCGCTCTACTCAAGTAGTCTGCCACCTTGTTGCGACTGCCCGGAATATATTCCACATCATATCTGAATTCCAATAGTTTTAGGGTCATTTTAGAGATTCTCGGCGTGGCACTGGCATGCCCACTGGAGGTGAGCACCTTCACCAGCGGTTTGTGGTCCGTCATTAGCTGGAAACGAGTCCCCCACAGGAACTACCGGAATCTTGTCATCGCCCACACCACCGCCAGCATCTCCTTTTCTATGACGCTGAACTTCATTTCAGTGCTGCTGAGCGTGCGAGAAGCAAAGCTTAATGTCTCTACCACTCCTCGTCCTCTATCTTGCAAAAAGACGGCTCCTAAGCCCTTGTCGCTGGCATCCGTTAAGAGCACCGTTCTGCCTTGGGGGTCATAGCCTTGTAGTGGTACAGCACCCACGATATCCATCTTCACACTCTCAAATTCCTTCTGCGCTTCTGCGGTCCAGCTGAACGTTGTTTTCTCCCTAGTCAGTTGTCTCATATGGTGGGTTTACGTTGCAAAATGTTGAACAAATTTACTGTAATATTCTGCCATGCCCAAAAAGGACCTGACTTCTTCCTTGCTGGTGGGGGGTGGTGCATCGCAGATGGCCTTCACATTCTCAGCTTTAGGCGTGATCACTTGCACTCCAATTTCATGCCCCAGGTATGTTACGGACTCCATTCCTAGGCGGCATTTGTCCCATTCTGCGGTCGAACCTCTTGTCTCCAACACTTCCAGTACCTTAGAGAGTTTGGCGTCATGGTCTATCCTGTCTCGCCCCATTATCAAGATGTCATCCTGAAAGTATTGGATGCCATCCATGTCCTTGAATAACTGGTGCATCAATTTTTGAAACACCGCCGCTGCTGACGCCAGCCCGAAGGGCATGCGGCAAAATTGGTAACAGTCAAAGGGGGTGATGAAGGACGTCAACTTCTTGCTGTCCTGATGGAGGGCTATTTGGTGGTACTCTGAGGTTAAATCGATGGTGGAGTACCACTTTATTCCCCGTGTCTTGGCCAACATTTCTTCAATTCTTGGTAGTGGGAACTTCTCCACTACAATGTTTTTGTTCAATTCCCGCAGGTCCACACATAGCCTGACCTTCCCGCTGGGTTTCATCACTACTACCAGTGGTGCCAGCCATTCGGCACACGTGATCGGCTCTATGATGCCCTTATTTTCCAGCTCTTGTAGTTCCACTTGTACTGCCTCTCTAACTGCCAAGGGTACATTCCTCACCTTATGGGACACTGGCACTGCTCCTTTCTTGAGTATGATCTTGTGTGCAAATTTTTCTAGCTTCCCCACCTTGCCTCCAAACACCTTCGGGTATTCCTTCTTCCACCTGTCTATGTCGGGCCATCCATCCGGCTCGGTAAGAAGAATCTGTACTTTTCCTCCCGGGTCCAATTTTATCCCCAGGTCACCCTGGTCCAGCCATCCCAGCACCGATGGCCCTCTTTCTGAGACGTACAGTTCGCAGATGGCACTCCGTCCTCTGAATTCGAATTTCAAGGGCCTGAATCCTACCATGGGTATGCGGTCTCCATTATACGTGACTGGCCTTATGTCCAATTTTTCCAGTTCTGGGCCTACGTCGGGCTTGAATGTCTCGTTCCACACCGCCCTCTGGACTATTGTGTATGGTGAGCCGGTGTCTGCTACGATGTTTATTGCACTCCTCCAATGGTCATGTCCAACACCGGCTTGCTTGTTCTATTGGTGTCCACACATAATATTTCGTCATAGATGCAAAGTACCTTAGTCTTCCTCTTCACGGTCGTTGTCCTCTGGGTCTTCCTGACCTTGATCCACGTATCGTACCATGCTCCTGCATGACTTCTTGCGGCATACCTTCTCGTAATGCCCTACGATCCCGCAGAACAAGCATTTGACGCGAAACGCTGGGCACTTCCTGTCGTGGGCCTCATGCGTCATGCTTCCACAGCGGTAACAGCTTTTCTTTCCACTTCCCATTTGTTGGTTTGGCGGGCCTGGATTTCCTTGCCACCTTTGTGGTCCCTTCTGTGCGGTGCCTTTGTGCCTATTATCTCTCCGGGAGTCGTCTTCTTCTATCCTGTTCACCATGGGCCTGGCCGCGGTCTCTTTCTTCGCCGCCTCCGCACATCCAACTCCACCCTCCAACTCCACCCTCCAACTCCACCCTCCACCCTCCAACTCCACCCTCCAACTCCACCCTCCAACTCCACCCTCCACACTCCCCACTCCAACTCCACACTCCACCCTCCAACTCCACCCTCCAACTCCACCCTCCAACTCCACCCTCCAACTCCACCCTCCAACTCCAACTCCACCCTCCAAATCCAACTCCACCCCGCAATTACATATTTTGTGATGATCATCGTGATTTCCTGTTTGGGTTTTTCGGATCCAAGAGAGGTGTTAACAGTCGATAAAGTTGATGTTTATAAAACTGTAATAAAGCGTCCTGTCTCGTTTTTGTGTTAACTGCTCATTTGTGAAGTTTGAGGTAGGCGAACTTGACTGCTTGTTTTTCACAGACGGCGTGCTGGAAATGTTATGCAACAGAATGAACTTGCTTGAGTGCAAAGTCTTCTAACTGTAGAACCTAATGTGTGTTTTCACCTCCCCTCAGTCCTTGATCAGGACACGGGGCTGCGACCATGCGATGTGTTTAACTTATTCACAAATGGCTGCTTGAGGCCGAAGTACGCACACCCTCCTCCATTAATGGGTTCTGTTACACAGCCTGTAAAACGCGGCAAACAATGCCAGTGGGAAGGAATGCAGTTGAGTCTGGAAACTATGTTCCACATAAGATTTTGGTATTCTGAAAATACAACCTTAGTAGGAGTGCTATTTGCGACGAGCTTCATGGTGGATAAAGTGTATGCATGTTTTCATTGAAAAGACAAACTCCTATATATTTTGAAATACAAATATGCTGCCTGGATCGTTGGCCTCGTAGGAAATACTTTACATAGAAATGCACTGCAATTACATATTTGGATGCGAAAAGGACAGATTTATAGCAAATAAGCAACGTTCTTAATTGGAGTGGACCTAAAGTATCAGGGTCATTTTGTCCATTTTATTTTTCTTTTAGGCAACATCTCTCTTCCCTCCCCTCCCCGAGGACCCTTCGAGTCCCAACTCCACCCTCCAACTCCACCCTCCAACTCCAACTCCACCCTCCAACTCCACCCTCCAACTCCACACTCCAACTCCACCCTCCAACTCCACCCTCCAACTCCACCCTCCAACTCCACCCTCCAACTCCACCCTCCAACTCCAACTCCACCCTCAAACTCCAACTCCACCCTCCAACTCCACCCTCCAACTCCAACTCCACCCTCCAACTCCACCCTCCACCCTCCAACTCCACCCTCCAACTCCACCCTCAAACACCAACTCCACCCTCAAACTCCAACTCCACCCTCAAACTCCAACTCCACCCTCAAACTCCAACTCCACCCTCAAACTCAAACTCCACCCTCAAACTCCAACTCCACCCTCCACCCTCCAACTCCACCCTCCAACTCCACCCTCCACCCTCCAACTCCACCCTCAACCCTCCAACTCCACCCTCCAACTCCACACTCCAACTCCACCCTCCAACTCCACCCTCCAACTCCAACTCCACCCTCCAACTCCACCCTCCAACTCAAACTCCACCCTCCAACTCCACCCTCCACCCTCCACCCTCCAACTCCACCCTCCAACTCCACCCTCCAACTCCAACTCCACCCTCCAACTCCACCCTCCAACTCCACCCTCCACCTCCAACTCCACCCTCCAACTCCACCCTCCAACTCCAACCTCCAACTCCACCCTCCAACTCCACCCTCCAACTCCACCCACCAACTCCACCCTCCAACTCAAACTCCACCCTCCACCCTCCAACTCCAACCTCCAACTCCACCCTCCAACTCCACCCTCCACCCTCCAACTCCACCCTCCAACTCCACCCTCCAACTCCACCTTCCAACTCCAACTCCACCCTCCAACTCCAACTCCACCCTCCAACTCCACCCTCCAACTCCACCCTCCACCTCCAACTCCACCCTCCAACTCCACCCTCCAACTCCACCCTCCAACTCCAACTCCACCCTCCAACCTCCAACTCCACCCTCCACCCTCCAACTCCACCCTCCAACTCCACCCTCCAACTCCACCCTCCAACTCCACCCTCTAACTCCACCTTCCAACTCCACCCTCCAACTCCAACTCCACCCTCCAACTCCACCCTCCAACTCCAACTCCACCCGCCAACTCCACCCTCCAACTCCACCCTCCACCCTCCAACTCCACCCTCCAACTCCACCCTCCAACTCCACCCTCCACACTCCCCACTCCAACTCCACACTCCCCACTCCAACTCCACACTCCCACTCCACACTCCACCCTCAAACTCCACCCTCCAACTCCACCCTCCAACTCCACCCTCCAACTCCACCCTCCAACTCCACCCTCCAACTCCACCCTCCAACTCCAACTCCACCCTCCAACTCCACCAGTGCCGGTCCTAGGCCTTCTGAGGCCCCGGGCGAAAGGGAAGATGTGAGGCCCCTCTAATTGCATATTGCGTCGCAAGAAGTGACATCACAGAAAGTGACTTCGCAGGTCTTTTGATCTTAGTTATTTGGCATCACTGAAGCAAACTAATGTGGATATCAGTAACATGGACAAAAAGTAGAGGGAATGGAAAACAGGTGAGCAAATATCCATGAGTGTAACACTTGCCGGCTCCTTGACTGATTAGTTGGACATGCCCCCAAATTTAATTTGCAAGCATCTCAGCCTGCACAATGCATTTCTCCTTTTGTTAGAATAGGCAGTTAACGTTTATTAACACAGGGCTCCTTGGGTGAACGGAGCTGGGGGTATTTGCCCCTTTCTATTCTAATTTCTCCCAGTAGTGCTGGCGCTGCCAGTCAGCATTTGTTGAAAGACATGGATAAGCTTGAACTAGAATTAAAGACAAAGGCTCGTTGGCAGAAAAAATGCATACACTGGCACTGAATTTAAAGACACCGACAAGAGGACAGCAAGACACAGATGTCCTGACTCTAGAAGTTAGAGACACTGGCGTTTGGTAGAGAGCCGGCACTAAGGCACTGACACCGAGGTATGCAGAGATGAGGACACGGGACTTCCAGGGGCGAGAGGAGGTCAGGCGATTGCTGCAGAGTTTGACTGCGACACCGGCACACAGGAGCAACTGCGGGAAACGTTTCCGGACCCAGAGCATTGACTGGGGGCAATTGAAAGGAGAGGAATCTCCGTTTAGGTATCCGTAAAAAAAATTAAAAAAAGAGGCCTCACACTTTCAGAACTCTTTATTACATTCGCAATTGCTTCTCTCACAAGTGGCGAGCCAGGAATGAAATGTCGAATGGCGGGGTGGGATGAGATCTGAGAACCATATATCCTTGCGCAGCGCAACATTTCAATGGCTATAATTAATCCCACTGAAACAACATGGACAAAAAATGACTTTAAAGTTGAAAAGAAATACAAGCGTTATTACCGATACAAGTGTTGAGCTCATCACAAGTGCCTGAAGCCATTCTAATGACCCGTCAATACTTCCTCTACATCGGAGCAAGGAGCTCAGCTACAATACTTTGTCGGCGAGGTGGTAGAGTAGGTCGTTTTACTCAAATAGTCCTATTAATCACCCAAACCATTGCCAAAAGGGTTAAGAGTCGGAGTCTAGCTGGCTTACTTTAAGGAAGGATTGGCAGCAGTGCAAGTATAGTATGTGTGCAGTGCAGGTACAGTATAGCAAGTATAGTATGTAGTATGTAGTTATTATTATAATATATACTTACCACTAGCAGGAGCAGAGAAGGTCTTACCTTAACGTAGTCAGTCACAACGACTCAACGAGGAGGCCCGAACCGACTCCTGCCCTGCCCACGTGGCCCGATCCGACTCCCGACTCCACCCTGCTCCTCACGTTTGGCGTGCATGCTGCCTGCTGCGTCACACTGCAGAGCGGGGGCTGGCCAAAAATCATGTCCAGGGCCGTCATTGGTAGCGCTTTCGTGCGCTACCTCATTGACGGCCCTGGGACCCACTGTCACCCGCATGAATTAGCATGGCATGCCGCCCGCGTACTGCGCACTGAGCACGTCCCCACCTCCACTAAGCTAGGTGGTGGGGTGCGTGCGTCACGGTGTGTGCGCAGTGACGGACTAGTTCCCTTCCCTGCCTCTTACTGCCTGCGGCCCTGCGCGAGAGTGCTGTGCGTGCGCAGTGCTTTTCCCATTCATTCCTGCAACTGCGGGGCCGGCGGCGGGGCCCCCTGAGCGCGAGGCCCTGGGCAGCTGCCCATACCGCCCATGGCTAGGACCGGCCCTGAACTCCACCCTCCAACTCCATCTCCACACTCCCACTCCAACTCCACACTCCCACTCCAACTCCACCCTCCAACTCCACCCTCCAACACCAACTCCACCCTCCAACCCCAACTCCACCCCCCAACTCCACCCTCCAACCCCAACTCCACCCTCCAACCCCAACTCCAACCCCAACTCCACCCTCCAACCCCAACTCCACCCTCCAACTCCACCCTCCAACTCCACCCTCCAACTCCACCCTCCACTCCACCCTCCAAATCCACCCTCCAAATCCACCCTCCAACCCCACTCTCCAACCCCAACTCCAACCCCAACTCCAACTCCACCCTCCAACTCCAACTCCACCCTCCATCACTCAGGGCCTCCACAGCATCACTCAGGGCCTCCACAGCATCACTCAGGGCCTCCACAGCATCACTCGGGGCCTCCACAGCATAACTCGGGGCCTCCACAGCATAACTCGGGGCCTCCACAGCATCACTCAGGGCGTCCACAGCATCACTCAGGGGCACCACAACATCACTATGCGCTACCAGAGCATCACTGAACGCCACAGCATCACTGAACGCCACAGCATCACTCCGCGCCATCACAGCATCAATCTGTGTAACCATTCAACTACAACTGGTTCAAATATGTTCGCTCAATGTTTCAAGCTTTATTACAAATGTCACAAAAAGATGTTAATATTTCACTTCTGATCTTGGATTTTCATCACAATAAAATACACTGAACATATTCTTCACAAAAGTTATTTACAAATGTTTAAGCTATTGCCATTATAAATTACAATCACTTTTATTTAAGTATTATTTATTAAATAAATTAAAAGCCATTGTTATTTGTAATATCAATACATCTAAGTCACGTAAATACAAAACATGTTGCATTACAAATGCTATACGTGTCACATTTGTGAAAGATATAACTATTGGCATTGTAAATGACAAAGCTATTAATTTAGCTATTTTCAAAACAAACACATAAATAAACAAGCATTTACAATGCAATAGGTCTCGCAGCATTAAAGTTTGAGTTATTGGCATTGTGTATGACAATGCCAATAGTTATAACTTTTGCAAATGTGACACCTATAGAATTTGTAATGCAATATGTGTTGTATTTTTGTGACTTAGATGTATTGATATTACAAATAACAATGGCTTTTAATTTTTTAAATAATTAATACTTGAATAAAAGTTATTGTAATTGAGTCGGTGGAAGGGTGACGTGGGTGGGGCAGCAGGTTGTAGTGGAGAGAAAGGAGGGTGAAGTTGGGAGAGAGGAAGGTGAGAGAGAAAAAAGGGTGAGGTGTGGAGAGTAGAAAAGACAAGAACAGAAGTGAAATATTAACATCTTTTGTGTAACTACAGATGCAGCTAATCTCAAAAATTGGTTGCTTGCAGCGCCAGAAAGCCTCTTTTCGAGTAGGTGAGATGGCCACTTAAACTGAGGTGTGGAAATGTGAGCGGCTGCCCCGCCCCCTACATAATCCCCCCCCCCCCCTACATACTTCCCCCCCATCCACCCCCGGGATATATATGGTGATTACTAGGTGACAACAACAATAGCAAGTTAATTAGCATATATGACATTTTCTTTAGTGTTGTTCAGTCCGCAAGACTTGGTAACACACACACTCTCCCTCTCCCTCTCTCTCTCTCTCACTCTCACTCTCTCACACACACACACACACACACACACACTCACACATACAAACACACTTTTTTGTAGTTCAATTTTTCATTCACAGCATACAGCTAGAGGGCGTTGTTCATTGCTCAAGCTCTTGTCACATTCTCAGTTTAGCTTGCAAAACATGCAACCGATTGCAACCCCCCTTTACATAACTCATGTACCAACACTTCGACTGTTTAAATGTGTGATTTCCTGCATCTGATAATAAGAGTAACCCTTAATTAACCAAAAGGTCTAAAGTCACTAAAGGCGGAGGGTCAGTCTATGGTACCAAGAAGAGACCTCGCTGTAGTCTCTGACTACTTTCATCTTTCCTTCCTGACATAAGGCGGGGGCTTCAAGAAGCGTAAAGATATAAGAAATTCCAGGGAAGTACTTTTGCATATGAAGCAGTTGGGGGAACGTGTGGAAATGCTGGCTTTAATGTGTCGTTGCGTCTCTCTTAGATGTCACAAGACCTCGCAGTCGTGAAAGAAAGGGCCCTGTGACAAATGTTCTAGGGTGAAAGAGGAATTATTACTTTATGTTTACTTGGGTATAATGGGTGTCAGTGGGTTGTTATTGTATCGTCAGTGAGACAGACGACACGTTATATTTGATTGAAAGTTATCCATTTGCGAAAAATGAAAAACCTCCTACAAATATTGTAAAAACTAGGCGTCTTTCCACATGGTATTTCACAAGGCACTTGTGTGGGCTGCAAGTAAAACAGCGAGGTAAGGAGCGTGTATTAAACATAGCCATAGGGTGAGTGAAGTCTTCTGTGTGCAGATACAAGACCACTCAGGAGCTCCCCCCCCCTTCAGGTCTGCACATCACCCTGGAATCCACCAGGCCCTCCTTCAGGTAACCCCAGACAGCTTCCCCTCCCTACTGTAAATGTTTGTGCAGTCAATCCTGCAACCCCGTGCCCGTCAGAGTGGCAAGCGAGGTGTTTGATCTCTCCTCACAGGCCTGGCACACTGTACATAATCCTGCTGTGTGCGGCCGGGGGAGGGGGGAATAACACCTTCAGGAGCCTTGATTAGAATGCGAGGCCCCCCTGACAAGTTAAGCCCACGCGCTCTGGGGTGAACTTGGCTTCAAAAGTTTGCTGAAAGCTGAAGAAATGTGGGCTCTCGCGCTGACACAGGCAAATAAACATTCCCGCCGTAGGAAGGTTTATCCAAAGAGAAAAAAACGGCCGCGCCAACGGGGGCAAAGTGCAATATATCGCATCGCCGTGGCAGCTAAGAGTAGCCACAAAAGACTATTTATTTTACTTACCGTAGTGATTGATGGAGTTTATGAGTCTCACCCCGACCTGGGCGTGATTGTTCATCATTAGCACGATATCAAAGAGCTCCTCGCTGTCCGGGTAGAGCTCGCGCAGCCTGATGTTCACCTCCTCCACGGCCGGCAGGTAGAAGGTACGAGGATGAGTAAATAAACAGGCAGCCATGCGGTACCCTCTGCACAGAGGGGAGAAAGGAACGCACCGACGGCTAGAACTGTAACTGTAACCATGATTTCTGTGGGAAATCTGCCAGCAGTAAAACAATTTGTGCCACACAAATGCCCGGCATTTTCGCGTCTTTCGTTTCTCTCGTTCTCTTAGCTACTGTGCTTGCCTTGACTTGCTGCTCAAGGGACATGTTTGTACAAGATAATTTTTTCTTTTTCAAACGACCAAGGTATTTCGCCTTGTCCCTGGACATGCCTGGAAGCGAATGTGAGCACAGAAAAGAACAAGCAAACTCACCGCCGCAGCCCGGCTTCAACAGGAAGCCAGGCAACCTTTGTTGGGACGGGGGCGGGGCCGGACACGCGACCGGAGCTTCCCAGGAGGCAGGCTGCAATGGCTGGCGCAAGGCTCCGGTGCAGAGAGAGGAGAGCCCTGAGTGCAGCCGGCGTCCGCCCGGGAAGCCAAGGAGCGGAGTGCCAGTGTCCCTGTGCCCGTTGACGCCGGAGGGAGCAGCCCGGAGCGGGACGAGTAGAAGTCCAGGTGAGTGGGGCTCCGTGCTTGCGTGTCTGTGTGTATGCAGGGGGTGCAGGGGGTGGGGGTGGGGTTGGGGGTCGGCAGTGTGTATGTGTATGTGTGCGCCTGTGTGTGCGTGCGTGCAGAGGGGTGGGGGCTGCCTGTGTCTGTGAGAGCCAGGGCTTTTTACCGCGCATGCGCAGCAATCAGGCGCGCTCCCGAGGTGAAATCCGACACTGGGAAAGCTCGTGACACTTTGGTGTCCACTCTCCCAAATACGGATAGCATTAGTTGGCGAGCTGACAGCATTCATGCTTCGCATGAATGCTAACGTCAGCTCGCCCTAAAAAATTGTCATTTACAAGACCAATAGCTCAAACTTTCCTAATGCGAGACCTATTGCATTGCAAATGCTTGTTAACATATATTTCCTCTCACTTATTGAAAAGCAGTAGCAGTAACTAGGTCCTGACGAATGCATTGGTACTATCCATCTATGCAGAAACATGTTGACCAATTCTTGCTAAAACAGATATTATGTTAAATCTGTCATTTTTCAAGTGTTTTTAATCTTGGAGGGCTGAGAGAAATTATTAAATCCACACTTCTACTCAGTCTCATCTAATTTTAGTTTATCACTATTTGTCTTGCACTGCTTTTTTCAGTTGTCTTCCCACACTGACCCTTCAAACTTTGTAGACATCAAAGTTGTTTTGCTCTCGCAGTCTCTTTTATATTCTGGCGACTGTGAGTACATCAACTCCTGGGTAAGGAGAAACCCACATGATGACAAAGTGGTGGTATAGATCGACAACTGATGGGAATATTTCCACCTACCCTTGGGTCTGATTTCCCCAGTCAACACACACAACTTGATTTCTAATATATCACGTGGTGTGTTTTATCTTTAGAGGTTTGCCATGGGCTCTTTGATGAATTGAGCTGTTGCTTATTTCTTTTCTTTTCTTTCCTTTTTTTGTTTGACTCTTAGATACTCTTTTTGTGTATAAATATAGTAATCAGGGGCATGTATCTAATTTGTGTCTTTAAGCTAGCCCTTGGACCCCCTTGTATGTAGTGTGTGTTATAATGCTGTTTGGTGTACTCTGAAGGACGTCTGGAAAGGGTGCCAAAAGTATTCTCGTGACCACACACAGGGCATTGCTGTTCTTAAGAGATCAAATTGATAGATTCTTCCAAAGCACAGTGGGTGTTGCCCTTGGGGCTGTATTCGAAAATGTTTTCGATACCGGCACAGATGACAGGGATGGCTGGAAGGGCCGACTGCTCAAGACCAGAGGCCTGCTTGCTTTGGATGATGAAAAATAATCAATTGGACTTCCAAGTCATGCCGCATGAATTATGATTATTGTGACACTCCATGAGGACAATGTAGAACAAAAGATTACAGCTGTAACAGTGGTGTTTGGACATGATGTATTGCCCATAACCTGGGTCTGTAATGACAACAGCGTTGGTTATATCATTGTCGTCGTCTTTTTGATTGTTTGAGGGTTTAGTCTGGACCCGGTTGGATGCACGTCTGTTTGCCCAAGTCTGTATTCTTTCTTTCCCTCTTTATTGATAATATAACTTGGGAGTGACGTGGGTAGATCTAATAAATGTGAACGAGAACACAACGTCAAGCAATTGCAATAAGTGTGTGAAGAGACCGGGATGATAATGCAACAGAAACACAAGGCACAAATAGCAATAACATGTCTATTGGTAGGCCGATGAAAAATGTAAAAAAAGCACTGGCAATTAGATTGCGTCAGAAACAACGTGAGCCCAAAAACATAGTGTCACCCCTTCCCCCTTTGAGCCTGCCAAGCGCATTGAGTCCGAGTTATAACAAAAAATCCTGATTTAAAAGCGTCCTGCAGAAAGAATACAACTCTTTGCTGTTTGTAGCCTCCGTGAAGTAAGTCGAGAATGCACTGCACGCTGCTGCCTTTATTGTCTGAAATGTCGGCGTCATGGCTGTGGCATGTGCGTGGTGGAACTCCTGGCATTTGTGGACTGAACCAACTGCTGGTTTCTCGCCGTCCTGCTTGTTCTTGGAAGCGCGCGGTGGTGTGTGTTTGCCGTTCTGGCCAGTTTCTGCGGCTGCACTGCCCTGTTAGTGAGGAGGAGATCCTGGAAATATGGCGGCGGCCGGCCGGATGCTGTTGCCCCCAGTGCGGGGGGCGGGGACGGCGGCGGAGGCCCGCGAGGCACTGTGCCTCGCCGAACATCTGTTTCTGATTCCTGGAGGCCTGTGGACATTCTTCCTGGCCTGTTTGTCACAATACTGTCATTAAAGGGAAGCTCCTTCGCGGGGCAGGAATGCGCATGTGGTTCCCATCACCCGCCCATGTGGCGTAACCTGATCCGGGCCTGCAGTTCCTGACGCTGGGCTACTGCTGGCAGGAGGTGCCTGCGCTCGAAACAAATGTCCGGGGGCGGTGCTCTGGGGGAGGAGAACTCTTTGCAGATACAATATCTTGCTATTTAGTAAGCTACCCTGACCTATCGGGCGAGGTTAAACTTCCGGCGTCTGACTCTTTCCATCCCAGCTGCATTGCTTCCCATGATTTAAAAGGCGTGTTTCCAATATGGATATGAACGTTCATCAGTTTCGATCCTAGTTAGTTGTATTCTAAACTCTGTGTTGACCAGCAGCAGTAAAGTATAAATCAGGGAGAAAATAAGTGCAGGTACTCACCCGAATGAGCCTCAAACGGAGGTTTTGTATGTGTGTGTGGGGGGGGCGTAACTATTGTCAGGCAAAAGCTGTAGGCATTTTACTTATTTTATTTAATAGCAACGAGATCCAAGGTCGGTGAATGGGGCACTATTAACATGGGTTATGATAACATCTGTTATTTAAAGTTCTTTGAAGTGGAAACTGTATCTTCCTCCCTAGTCTTTAATGACACAAATGAAATACACTGAACATGAAACTCTGCTATGCACGTCTTTATTCTTTAACATACAATGACACATTGGTCATAACTTTTATTACCACAATTTAACATCTCCCAGCAGATTGCGTAATTCCTGTTTAGAGTCCGCCCAGATCCGCAAGGGTCCCATCGCTCAGGGCTTTAAGTGGGATTGAAAACACAAACAGTGGCATAGCCAATAGGTCTTGCCTTTGGGACCTTATAAGTGTTTAGCCAGACCTATTGGCTTTGCTAATGTGTTTAAGCTGGGAGCTTTCTAAGGGGGGGTGGGGGTCTGCAGGTGCCTGTTTTGCACTAGGGATGTAACCACTGGCAGCACAAAGACAAGCACACGAATTTCAACATCTATAAAGTAAATACAAGGAGGGCAGGACATATGTTGGAGACATTCAAAGTCCTATTTAGGATTTCAGTGACAGTGTGAGAAACTGGCTTTGCAGCGCTGTTAGAAGCCAGGAGACTGAGGGGTAACATAATAATAGATGTTTATTGTTACCTAACTCAATGGTATTCATGTTATCTACCTCAGAAGGATGTAAAGCTAAGTGGACCTGCCGGGATTTGAACCTGTGACCATGAGGTCCCCTACAGTGGATTGGCCCACAAAGCCACCAGACCGCTCCCTGGAAGGACTAAAGACAAAGTTGGGGGGACTAGCACCACACCTCTGCAGAAGCCCACCTTACCTAACATAACATTAATAAGGATTGTGGGTCTTCCGAAAAATGCCATAGATCAGGCAAAAAAAAAAAGGTTGTTTTGCTCTCATTTTTCACTACTCAGAAACGCACAATTTTTTCTTTAATTTGTTGCAGAAATAGTTGTAAACTGAACTTGCATCATGTTTACTTAATATCAAGTTGTGTAAATGTCGCTGTAGAAGAAAATATAGATAAAATATGCTGCAGGACCGACAAATCTGGCCGTCACAGCCTCCTGTGTCTGAGACTCCCTCTTAAATCCTGCTTGGACTTTCCATTCTGTCTTTTTTATAGTTTAGATGTTCCCGATGTTCCCGTCATCATTATAAGAATGCCCGTGGGAGGCAATAAATCGATAACATATGTTCCATCTGTGATTCATGCAGCAACGTGTTATTTATATTAGGTTACCCACAATTCACTTGTACATACAGGACTTCAAGTACCACAAAGCAATGGGGATGGATAGGTCCCTCACGCCTGACATGGGTCTGTTTCAGCTGGACTGTAGCCAGCCTAATGAAGCAGATTTCTGGCTGAGCGCTCTTCCCAGAAGCCCTTGCCTTTTTGTAGACTTGCATCAGTGTCCCGTGAGGGTGGTATCTTTAGAGGTGCCAGTGTCCGCGCCGTAATTTGTATTTGATGATTTATTTATTTTGCTCCGGTCACCGTAAAATGAGTCCGCGCAGAGCCCTCGTCCTGTGCAGATGGAGCACATGCATGAATAGATGAATGAATAGAGTTATTTTTACGGGTGTAGCTCTGTGAAATGAATCAGGACACATTACAGCCTGATTCCCCCAAAAATGTAAGAAAATTGTCCTCTAGTGTATATGCGGCAATAAACTGGCTGCAGGTTGTAGACAGAAACGTGCATACTCGTGTTTTTCCCACCTGTGAATTATTATTTATTTTTATTTATTTTAATGATTTATAGCGCACAAACTTGGCCCGTGAGGGTGTCAGAGCGCTTTACACAGTTACATGGTAAACAACGCAACATAACAAAGCAACATAGTCTCAAGTGCAGAGACATACAAAGTTTGGGGAGGGGTAGGGTAGCTGAGGTGCATAGGATACAGTTATAATGGGACCAGTAAAAACAAAAACAGAAGCCCCACGATAACATATCAGGGCGAGTTGGTAAACTGCGGAAGAGGCGATAGTTATGTATTCGGTAGACACACTGTGGTAGATGCAAGCATGTCATTGGCCTAGGAATTTGCCCACGAGGAAGGTTTTGGTCTCCTTCTTAAAGCCAGCACATGTGATCTTGAGCAGGTATCATATTTCATAACTGTGCCTTTTCCTTATGTGAGCTTATTTTTCTACGGTGCCAGAAATAACCTGAATTTAACCAGTCTTCACCCCACATGTCTCGTGAGGCCACCCTCATTACTAAACTATCCTGAACTCGAGCGCTGAAATGGTGCTAATCCTAGTCTTCTTTTCTGATCTTTCTAAAGCTGTAGGTGTGAGTCCGAGCTGTTGTGTTTTTGGGTTTCGCCTGCCGAAGGCTGCGCTCTGCGCAGCTTTTCAGCGCAGGTGAAATCCTATGTCGACAATAAGGACTTCTGGAACGTCCCCCGGCTCTCATTGGCTAGCTCCATAAATGGAGGCTAGCCATTGAGTGCCGGATCTGTCCATCAAGGCCGGACCAGATTCGGGGGCGTTCCGGAGATTTTTTCCCAGGGCGGAGTTACGTTTTTTCCCGTTCCCTCCCCTTTCACTGAAAGTGAATTCAGATGCGCTGTCCATTCCCGCCCCCTCCGTGTGCCTTTCTGCCCCCCTCGCTGTCCTGTGCACGTTTCCCGCCGTCCGTGTCCTCTCCCGCCCCCTCCCGCCGTCCGTGTCCTCTCCCGCCCCCTCCCGCCGTCCGTGTCCTCTCCCGCCCCCTCCCGCCGTCCGTGTCCTCTCCCGCCCCCCTCCCGCCGTTCGTGTCCTCTCCCGCCCCCTCCCGCCGTCCGTGTCCTCTCCCGCCCCCTCCCGCCGTTCGTGTCCTCTCCCGCCCTCCTCCCGCCGCCCGTGTCCTCTCCCGCCCCCTGTGTCCTCGTAGGTGCTTGTTTAACTGTGAAGGGGCAATAGCTCTGCTTGGGCACTGCGCATTGAGTGTTGTTACCTACCCCTTCCTTTCCGGGGAGGGGGGTCAACCGGAGACCCCCACCCTCTTTCTCGCCTCGGTATCCTGCAGGATGCACCCTGTACTCGGGCGGGCTACGGCTTACAAGCCGCCTCCTGCTCGGTAGTCCTGAAGACTCAGTGGAAGGTGTCGCCCACTACTCACAGCAGCAGAGCGGCATCCCGTGGGGTGTCGGTGCCCCAGGACCTGCTCTTGTATGAAGGTAGGACCGCCCCCAAAGACCAGTCTGCAGGCTCCTGGGCAGCTCAGCAGTCTGCAAAATGCATTACATCACCCTGGCTGCAGCCTGCAATCCCCATGCGAGAAAAGGGGGTGAGGGGTGGGTGCAAGCTTAAAGATCAGAAATGCAGCACACGTTGTTTGTCCCCCGCTTCATAATTATAGCCTGTGCAGTTGAGTCCTCGGTGTGTATTTTTTATAACAACCCCACCCCAAATGTATACATTTGCCTCTGCTCTGTTACTGTTTGTGTCAATCACATTTTTGTGATTCTGACAATGCACCATTTCCACAGCATGCAAACGCCAGCCATTTAAAATGAGCATTCTTTTTAACGGCAATCTACAGACTTCACATTTCGCCCCACCCCCTAATGCGAATTTGAATATAACCACCTGTACAGGTCCGCCTTCACTCTTATTAATTGTTCACCTCTTGCAGCCACATAGATTTTAAATAAGAAGCCCACACAATTCGATCCTTGGTTTTTGTGGGCATTCTTTACCAGCGGAATTTGATTACCCACTTCTTTCGATCTCCTGTATATCTTCACCATAGCATAGCCCCTTCGCCTAGCCCATGGAAGATTTTAATACATCACCTTCCTCGCCTTATGTTGAAGATCTTAAACGGCACCCCATTAGATTTTTCACCCCGTCCACATCTGTTCTTCCTTCTTAGTCCTAAAAGATTGTGACATAACTGTCCTTTGCCTGTCGCTCTCCCTGCTTTTCAAACATGGAATATTTCACTTACTATTGCAATTCTAAGAAGACCTTCGTCCTTGATCCCAACTACTTTGTAATTATAACGTTTTCCCACGCGCTCGTAAATTAAAATGTTACCAGTGATCACAGTTTAATATGCTTCCCATAGAAAACACGCGCATCTAAAATCCAGATGGTACCTAAACCGTTGCTACGAATTATTATTTATTTTCATTTTGCACTTGTTGCCCTGGAATGACTGGCGCGGCTGTGTTAACGTTGACATAATAAACGCAGACCGCCATCTAGCCTTACGCTTGTTTGAGCAGTAGTATGAATGGCATGCTGAACATTGCAGGGGTGAAGTCTGTTACAGGAGGACTAATACATATTTAGGCTGGATTATATATTTGGGGTTGATTGACCGCTTTCTAAAAATACGCGTCGGAGTCGTGTGGTTCCCTGGGAAAGTACATTTGAATTGTAAACAGTAATTTCTGTGCCGTTTTGCAGGTGCTACTTCTCATCACGTTGTTTAGAGTATTTTGCTAATTGTGGCCCATTTCATGTTGGTTTGCTTTCCGGGGTAAGGTGTTTTTTTTTTCTCTTAGACGTTCGCCACCTTGGCATGTCCTAATGGCCTTGGTTTTCGTTAAGCCACTGGGTTTGGGTTTCTTTCAGCAGAGAGCAGTGTTGACAGTGAGATCAGGATTTTATTGTCATTGCTTTAAATCGGACGTCTTCTTGCTTGTCAACTTCTTTTCTTCCTAAATGTTTACCTCTCTATTATGTGGAATTTGATGCTTCCCTGCTAGAGAGAGGGCGTTAGTAGCTAGCCAAATATCTCCTTCTTATGCTTATGTTTTTAAGGTTGGACAACTTTTTTATTTTGACTCCCGTCCTCTCTTTTTTTTGAAGGTGTCGAGGCAAAAATGCTCATGGACTGGGCGTAGTTTAACAAGTGATTCTCCTGTCCTGCTACAATCTTCAAAAATGTTCATATGTATTAAATGTATCCCCTGCATGCATAGAAATTCTGGATATTCCACTGTCTAATCGAATGCTGAGCCTACCTCGTATTAAAGGACTGTGATAGGAATCGTACTCTACTTACGGTTCAAGGCAGTGGGTTGAATACTTTTAAATCTTGAAGAACATTGGGTTTACTTAGGGTTTCCAATCCAGTCTTTCAATTAGAGGCAAAAAGCACTAGCACTCTGTAGACACACAAGGGTGCGAGAGATTATGCTATTGGTATTGTAAATAACAATGCCATTTATTTATCTGTTTTCAAAACCAACACATAAATAAAAATATTGTCATTTACAATGCCAATAGCTCTAACTTTTGTAAAGGCGAAACCGTTGCATTGTAAATGCTTGTTGTGTCTTGTGTATAACTACCAGTGCTCGCCACTAGGGTCAATACTAAAATGAGCCCCCACGTGTTACTACAGTGGGCATTGAATACAGTTTCAAACAAAAGACCCTAGAAGGACGAATGACTGACTGCACCAGATAGAATTTAAATGTATGGTTTCCCGGGTGCACTCTGAACCCCTCGACAGGTGCATTAACTTGGTCAGTTGTCTTGCCTGTGGTTTATACCATGTTCCTACACAGATGTCTGTCCATGCAGACCCTCCCCGACGCAAGCATTGCTGAACAGAACAGCTCCCTGAGCTTCTGCTGAGCGTGGAGTGTCTGAATCCCATGGAAAGTGAATTAGGCCTTGGCAAGCATTATATCCCGTCACTTCCGTAATCTTTTTTAATTCTGCTCAGAGCTTCCGGAGTGAATAGTGTTTGAAAAATAAACCTTGCTATTTATAAAGATTAAAAACATTGATTTCATTGTACAGTTTTGGGATCCATAAGATATGTGTCTGCTTTTCCTCCAGTATTTTGACATGTTTTTCTTTTACTTTTTAAACAGACTACTATTGACAAAGCAAATAACTTGCCACTTTTAGTTTAAAGGCGAGGACTGTTGACGTTGGCAATACTTGTTGTTTCTTAATTACCATCCATCCATCAATGTAAGATAATGTTTCTGTATAGCACCCTTTCACTAATTAATTTGTCCCTTAGAGCTTTGGTGCAGATCTGGTCTGCCATGTGGCAGGAATTCTGTCAGGATCAGGGTACCTCTCAGTACATATTGGCTCAAAGAGTAGTGTAATGTGGAATTAGTGTAGGGTTTCTAGGTGTATAGAGTTCGCTAATCAAATCAAGGTGGAGTCAATATGTGTTTGGATTGTCACTCAGGGATGTGTCATAGTCGATATGTTGGTTGTTCAACCCGCCGCCTATCCCGAGTGAGCTGTGATGCTCAGCCCATCGATTGGGGCCACACCAGATCCTGTACCTACCTGCCCCTTTAAAATGAAACAAAAATGTTTCATTTTTCTTTTTTAAATGCATCCTGTTTTCCTTTAAGGAAAACGGGCTGCATTTAAAAAATAAATATAAATCTGCTTTATTTAAAGGCAGTTCCAGACATGGAGGTTTGCTGAGCCCAGCAGGCCACCATACCTTGGAGGGTCAGCCATTCCTAATGGGGTCTCAAATTGCGAGTGCCTCATTAATATGCATGAGGCATGCAATTTGCGACCCCATTGGGAATTGCAATCAGTGTCTCGGACACTGTTGTAAATCCCAATTTGCGACTCGCAAATTGTGAGTCCCTATTGCGACACAATTTTTGAGTCGCAAATTGCTTGGTCGTACATTTGGCCCTTTGTTTCTCTAACTAGGGCATTTGCCTTCAGCACAGTTTCTTTGACAGTTTAGTTTGAAGCCGCTTTGTGCCCTTTAGTCTTTTTGCAGCAGCATGATATCTTTTACTAGGTACTGCAAATGAAATGTTTACCTTCTTTTTTAGAATTTGAGTGATCCATTTCGTATTTGATGTTAGCTTCTGTTTAGGACGAACCTACTAGACCGTGAGCCATATTGTGGCGTACCAAGTACATAGAGGGGCTTGGAGCCTGTCCATTGCTTACTATTGGTTGGCTTTCCTGTCGTCTCATTTGCCTGCTTCTTATTCATGTCTCCGGTTGACAAGCTTGTGGTTGTCCCTCGCATGAAGCAATGCCTCTTTACCATTGCTTTGATTGGCTGGCACCTATGCTGCCACTGCTTGGTTTTCAAGCACTACTTTTGCACAACTTCTTTCTTTTCTGTTAAGCATGCCATGAGAGTGCATGTTTTTAGGTCTCGCCTGTCGATGCGCATGCGCATCGAGCAAGCGAGACTATAGGGGCTCATCCAGACTTTATCTAACTTGCAAGGAATCGTGGCGATTCCTTGCAGTGCCCGTGACTTTTAAGCTCAATGCGCATGTGCATTGAGCTTAAAAGCGCGTGCACAGCCGCCCGCATTCCTCCGACACCTTTGAAGTGAAGCTTAGCTTCACTTCAAAGGCCCGGTTCTTCACACCCACATGCCGCTCTGCCCTGCTCCGCCCCCTCCCCTGAGTCATCCTGCCTGCCCCTTCCCGCCGTGTCGCATTTCTCCTCCCCCCTCCCCTCTCTTCCCTCCGTCTTGTTCTTCTTGCTCACTTGTCACTCTTTGCCCCTTACTTCTATCCCTTCCTTTCTATTCCCTCTCTGAACCTCCTTCTATGCCCATCTCCTGTTCCTTTCTTTTCTCCAACATTTGCCACGTCTGCTTTCCTCGTCTCCCCACACGTTTGCCTCCCTTTACCTCTGTTTCCTTAGCTCCTCGTTTCTCCAGCCTACTCTCACATCTTTCTCTTTTCTTTCTACCCTCTCGCCCCCACTTCTCTTCGTGCTCATCTGTTCTCCACACATTTCTCTCACTTAATTCATCAGTCATTCTCTCTTTGTTTGCGTGCAATGACAGCAAAACTGTGGAAAAAGGCAGTTTTACCAGAAATACAAGTTCCACTACTGAACACTGGAACGTACGTACTACAACAAATATGACCCTACTTCATAAATCAAACATAGTAATGGAACAGAAAAAAAATCACAAATACTTAGCAGTCCGTTCACATGCACCATCTGTTTCGTTGCCTGAAGTGGGCATTAACTATTAGAATGTATGTTATACTGAACAGTTAGAACGCTCTCCTTTGCCCCTTAAAACAAATGAAAATCAAACGTTCTTAGCAACAAAACTCGCATCTCGTCGATTTATTTTTATTTTTAGCGGAACAGGCAAACGCAACCCGTTTAGTTTTTTTATCGTTCACAAAAGGCTATTTTTCTTTTTCGTTTCCTCCTTTGACCTTTTCGTCTCGTTTCTCCTCAGTTCCGGACTGTCTATTTTTTTTTTTTAACAATCGCTTTTATCCTCCTCTCACAATTAAAGAGTCGAACAAACAATGCGCAGTTAATGTCAGGCGGCCTTTTATTTTTCGTTTATTTGTGTGGGTATGAGTTTCATGGGGTGCTCCCACGCTGCAGGTGGGGGGCAATTAGCGCCCATCACCTTCTGCAGTAGGCGCTCGAAAATAGATGTGCCCCTCCTCCCCGCAGACCCCCAGCAATTAAGGCGCAGCCATTTACCAGAAAATCAAACGGTGCCGGAGAAGGTTTGTGTTATTTATGGAACCCCGCGATTGTTTTTATAAAAGCGGGTGTGACCGGCTGTCTTTACTCGCTGAGTCACTGACGTCACTCATATAGCGCCCACTTAGGACCAAACCGCCTCTTCGCTCACAAAATTTACTGAGTTAAAAAAAATATTCCAACAGCAGCTGAATGCTAGAAATTGTGTATTAAATATGTTACGCCTGTTTATTTGTGTCGTGTTCATTATGCACTTTTAAATACAATGTAGGAGTGTGGATTAAGATTCTGTATTTCTGTAAGAGTTTCGAAGAGTTGGGCTGTAAGTGTTCGTAGGTCTTTAAAACTAGGTGACCACTTTTATTTAATACACTTGCGAATTAAATGATGTCGTTTTTTAATCTGGTATTGATCATTTACTTAAGTATGTTATAAATTTGAAAAATTTGTAGAAGTTTTAATTATTAAGATTATGAGATCCCTATAAATTGGCAAATGGATTTTGGTTGGTGCTGGAATGTTTGAGGAATATGATACCCTTGAACGACCAGTCCGGTCAGTCCAAGTAATTACTATCAATATTTATCTTTTTGTTGAACCAGAGGGAAGTCAGGGTGGAGTTTTCAAGTTTTATTTTTGCGTGGGCATCAATGTAAAACTGCACCTTTAGAGTTGAAGATGATGTTTGTAGAGGGGGAATGTTTAGTGTGTTCATTGTTAGGAATGATGATGTGTTGAAGTCGTTCGTGGAGTCAGAGGTCAAAGTGTATGGGATCGGAGAGACTTATTTATGAAAAACAGTTCCCCTACCTTTTGTGATAGTACAACCGACCCGGTACGGTAATTCCGATAGTTTACATGCTTCAGCTGAGAGTCAGACAATGATTCTACTTTGCTCTGAAACCCAGGGAGGGGCAGAGAGCTAAACAAGCCTACTTGCTAGGACTCCTACCAGAAGTTTTCTGGAAGCGAAGTGGTCCCTACCCTCACTCACCCTCACTCACCCTCACCCCCTCACCCTCACTCACCCTCACTCACACTCACCCTCACCCTCACTCACACTCACCCTCACCCTCACACAGTGCAATAGTTCTCAGACCATTTCAGTTAGAGCTTTTAGAAATGTTTATGGCTTTTTTTATTTGTAATACTTTAGCATTGGCTACAGGAAACAAAAATGCTAAACATTTACAAAAAAAACCCATAAACAATTCTAAAAGCACTAACTCTAATGGTGCGAGACCTATTGCATTTCCAATGCTTGTTTCAAACTGTTGTGCTCATGTACTGCTCGTCCCAACGTACTCTGTGTTACTCTCTGTCGCCCCATCCACCTTCTTGTTGTGCTGGCCTGTGTACCTCCACCATTGTCCCCTCACCCTTTTTGTTCCTTTCCCCCCACCTGCGCCCTCTGTGTTGCTTTCCCGGTCTTGACGTGTTACTACTGCCCAGTGGCTAAAAACCCTTGGCAAAGCTAACAGGTCAAAAAGGCAAAACCTATGCTTGTTTTGCCAATCGAACCACGTGCTTTGACTGAGCTGTGAAAGAACCAGCAATCCCGCCTGTGTGCTTCGTACCCACCTAGTAAATTATAGCTGAAGTGATTTCATGCCTATTAACTATTAAGGTCCTTTGCCAAAGTAATGTGGCCACCACATCTGTGTCTTCTGATACCAGTCGATGCACGTGAGGGGACAGCAGTGAAAGGAATTCCCTGTGTGAGTGGTGGTGACCCTCAGTAAACCTGTTGCAGGACTGCGTCATCTCTTTTGAGGGTCACACTTGCCCCTTTATTTGGCTATTAAGGGGCTGCTGAAAGAGCGGTTTGATAATAAGTGGTTAGCCACATCTAACCGCAAGCTAGTCTAAGGAAGGTAATGCCGTATGGGATTTATTTTCCTTCAAAATGGCTTGATAAATACATATAGATACCTTACGTTCTAAAGCCCTTAACAGCGGATTGTTGATTTTTCCAGTATGGATTCAGCCAATAACGCCACAAAAAAAGTTAATGCCTCAAAATATCTGTCTGCTCTTTAAATAGGCTGACCTAAAACATCAGCGCGTGCACATGGCTTCCTAGCTGCGGTTTTTATTAGTCTTTATTTTCACACACGCCGCGGTTTCACCTATGCGCAGCATCTGGATGGGATATGAATGTCTCCAGACGAGAACCGCGTCATCAGCAGGACCTGTCCTCCTCGTGCTGGGAAACGAGCCATGCCTCAGTGGTGAGCACCTGAGACCCCAGGAGAGGAGCAGCTTGCATTAAACAATGTGCACGTCTTGGGGAGCTGTAGACTTGATACCTGTTTCTAGGGCAGTCATAGTAATGGTCTGTCCCTGATTAAAGGATGAAGGGTGTATTTCCCAGGATTTTCAAGACTTTCAACATAGTGTCTGAAGGCGGATGGACATATGGTAACTAGCTCAATAATGCTGTTCATAGCACATACGTTTTCGATAATTCAGGAAAGGAAAGGGCATGTTAATCTTTAAACTAAGAATACTGTAATGACAGATTTTTTTAAGGTAGACTTGCACGGAATGTGATGGGAGTTAAATGTGTTCCAAGACCAACATAGTATTTATTTTTAATTGAATTAGGAACTAAATGGTTGTATACAGCCATAGGGTGGGAGAACAATACAATATTTTCAAAGACACAAAAAGCAAAATGTGTACTATCCAAGCACACATCCTCAGCATAATAGTCCTCCATAGAGTGCCACAGACTGACTATCCCTATTTCAGTTTCCCTCACTTGTGAAAATGGTTTTTCGAATCCTCTTTGACACTAGGGGCCCATTTCAATGTTGGGTTGAATTGCACCCGCCCGACACCATCTCGTAAATGGAAATGAACGACACCTGGTCGGTGGTCCCACCCGCCTCATTAGGATGCAACCGAACACTGTTCGCTGGCATGCCTACTTTTTCCTATGGGAGCATGCATTATGGCCGTAAACCGGCTGTAATACATGCTCCTGTAGGGAAATGGGAGGTGTTGTTCATCCCTGCACCCCTTGGCAGGCATCTCAAGGTGCCCCCCTCGATCCCCAACTGGAGGCTGCTCACACAAGGAGCCCCTGCTAGGGGCTCCCCAAACACACTTTCCGACATGGTTTCCATGTCAGACAGGCCGGCAAGGAAACCATACTGAAACCGTGCATCGTAATCCCAAGAAGGAAAGGCCCGCCCTTTGGGATTATGAGCAGATTAGGAGCCCTTCGGAAACCAACCAGAATGACCGGCCGGTTTCCATCCGAACAGCTGATACATAATCAGCCGCTCAGAATGGAAACCGATGATGGCGGTCGGAAAGCCTCTGACCAAAGGTCGGAGGCTTTCCGACCTCCTTCGTAATAGGCCCGTAAGAATTCATTTTGCCTGACTATTCTATCTCTTTGACTGAAACTCTTAAGTATTCCTTGCTGCGCTGCGAATTACCATCTTCTGCCTGGTGACGGCACGTTTCACTTTCTGACACATGAGTGGCTGGCTGCCGACGTTGCTCCCCCAAGTACCAATACAAAAATGTTATCCCATTGAGCTTACTGCCCTCAGAAAAAGTAAGCAATGACAGCTTTGCTATTTTTCAGTGTCTTTAAAATACTTTTCTGAGAGGAAAGCTGGAGCTCTCCATTATCCAGGTTCAATAGAACCATGCTGACACACTCTATTCAAACATGTCCCCTGGGACACAAGTCATTGAAGTCGACTGGGTAAATTTGGACATGCTATATTTTACCTTTGACTAGATCTACAGCATCATTCCGTAATAGTAACCTGGATAGGCAGTCCCCAGTAAAGCGATAACCCGACTCACATAGCCTAATTCTAGGGGTATGAATGTAAAGTGCAGGACAGAACCAGACTGCTTAGGTATGCTTTTTGATCATTCTGGACCGGATTCTAATGGCTTATACTTGGCAGTGGGACAAGAGCCTTCACAGTTTTTGACAATTTCTTAATTGATAAAATCCCTCATATCGAGATGACATAGTCCACATGGTCTACATTTCTGGAAGATTAGGCCGAAGTCCGTCTAAACCATGGCATGCTGCAGCCTGTTGCAGGGTCTGTGTCTCCCTTAGAAGACCTCACCGATGAGACTTGGAGTGCCTATTTGAGCTAATGTTTAATGAAATCTTCATTGCTGATACTCACAATTGCATGAATTAAGCAGCGAGCCTAAATGAACCGCACCTCCCCTTTGTCCCATAAACAGTGGATCCAAAAATGATGTGCACACACTATAAGCACTGCTGCTCGAGGGTGCGCCTGGAAGCGAATAATGTAGAAAAAACAAACTTAGTGGTTCACCAACAGGAAATATAAATAATACAAAAGTATCTTCTTTCTTTTGGTTTCAAACTCTTCGACACATGGTATGCTTGTTGAACAAATGTGGAAGCCCTGAAGAGTTCACGGTGGTGAACGAAATGCTCTGTCTTTGGCTGTAAGGTTTGGAATTAGGAAAGTATATGACTATCTTGAAACCAAAATAAAGATGATATAGAACAGTCGATCTCATGATAGGACGTTTGAGTTTAGAGTTCCTGTTGGTGCACCTCCATATGTGTTTTTTCTTCATTGCAGATACTGTTCCGTCACAGAGTTGTGTGTTAGATCAGCACTGTTAGCTCGTCTTGGAGACCATCCTTACCATTATTGAAAGAGATGTCGAAACCTCGGTAACCCACAGTGTGGACTAGATGGCCATATGGGACCTTGATGGTCTCTGAAGTTGTCAACGCTCCGTCCATCACCACCTTTGGTTTTTCTTTTTTCTCTGAAGCTGTTAACCTGCGTCTGTATCCTATGAAAGGGGAACCCCTCTTAAATCAATCCATAAGTGCACCATGTAGTTTCACCAACACCCTAATCACTCTCTCAACTACAGTAATAACAGGGAACGCATAGTGATTTTATTAATCGTTTAGCCACGACACCCATCCTCTACATGGGTATTTTACGCCATGCTAGATAGAGCTTGTGGACTCCTCTCTGTGCATAGAAACATGGTACTTGCTTCACCCTGTTGGTGTCTAGAAATCATATACATCTTTATTATGCAAGTGCCATGGTTGTAATTATTGTGTATTGTTGCGATTGATATGTTCATAAAGAATATTATAATGAGAAGCTCTGAATACTGTTGCCCGAGAAATGTATATAACTAATCCAAATCAATGAAAAAAATTGGGAAAAAACACTGTCCCAAGAATATTTGAAAAAAAATAGTTCCAGCCCAGGGGTTATGGTAAAAAACACCCCCCAAGGTCTAGATGGAAAAGACGATAATGTCTATCTTCTCGTATGCTCAGTCACATCCATGTGGTGCCTGCATCCCTTGGGATGATCACAGGTCGAGGTGTCTCATCCACTGTCCTGAGGGACAGCACCTGGTCCAGGGCTATTTTCAGGAAGAGAGTCCTCGAGAACAGCAGTCAGCCATAGAGGGAAGCCAACCAATGATCCTACAATGACATGATAGGGGATATTTTCTAGGACAACTCTATCTTCTGCCAGCGGAGTCGATGCAGAAACGTATTTTCCATTGAAAGTTATAACTCAGATCTCATTAGAGCGGAGCCATCTTTCAAGCATTTTCGCCGTGACCACCAGCAAAGGCATTCATTGAAAAAAAACCTTACTTGAAAACGAGGTAATGGTTTTTGGCACAAAATAATTATAAATGAAGAGTTGGAGGTGACTCTTAGTAAAACTGGAGATAAAGCAGGGCATCAATCTGTTATAGAAGAAGGAGAATGGCCACACTAGATGAGATGAATGACTTATACCTTCATTTTAAATATTTGCTTCAACTGCTCATTCAGTTTAAAACATGCATTGGCAAAGACAACAACTCTCCTTGGGAAAGCTAATGTAATGTTTGTGTTTTTTTATTTGATTTTTTTATTGCAAGCATATGCCACAAAAATCAAAAGATGGAAAAAAAGCATGCTGCCACTTAAATGTTGCAGCCATATTCATGCACCGAAAAAAAAATATTACAAAAAATTAACCATTGTTCATAATTTTCACAGAGTAAAATAAATGATTCTGAGTAGGCAGGTGTACTTAGAACAGGTATAGAAACCGTATTTAGGTTTAATGCATATAACAGAAAAATATGACTCTTATTGGTGCAATCGGAGGTACCTCTAGTTTTGAATTACTGTAACCTGAAGATATAGTTTAAACACTCAAGTATGAAGGGTCGTGGTTTGAGTACCCTCACTGGATGGCAACTCTCCCGTGAGAACTGTGGAGCTGCGACCATGCCGGAGCCATTTACGCTTTCATTGTTGTGTTCTTAAAGGTGCGATCCGATAAGGGAACCTATGAGGACATAGGCAGTGGCCCAGGGAGCCATAACTATCGGCGGTTGCAGCTCGATCCTGCTGAGACGGGAACTTCCAAAATGGCACCGCCTTCTCTCTCACTTTATTTCAGAGCAGCGTCGTAGGAACCGGGCTGCTGGGAAGAATTGTGTAGGCTGCCCTCAAGTAATTTTTGAGCAAGTGAGTCGCAGATTTGGTGGAATCCTCTTTTTCCCCCCCTTGATGTCCATGTGAGCTTCAAGCTGCAGCGCATGCTGCATATCATATGCTGGGCATTGCTGCACATGGCTGGATACCTCCAAGCTCTTGTAAGCTTCTAAGTTATATGATCACCTAACGGTCTCGAGCTGAATACTCTCTACACCCACTTCCTCCCCAGACGCAGTGCTTGATCTTAGAAACCCAATTGGATATTTATTTTTTGATGTATTTCCACCTGCACTTCTTATATGAGGAAAATATATGTGGGCTTTTTGCCCTTCACTCTGGCCTTTAAATGCTCATACACACTCTGGGTACTGGATTTACCCTAGATGTGACCTGCCTATAACTTCTGGACTCACACTGCCCTTTTTGCCTGCTATCTTTAAATGCTGTTTTTGGTTGCCTCTAGTACTGATTTTTAATTGCTGCTGAATGTCAGGTGTATTTTATTATGTGGATGCTATTCGATTCATGAATCATTTCATATCCGCTTAGAAGGCTTGCAGATTGTAAGAGATGTGCTGATCAGGGATAGGGATTGTTGCACGATCTGAGCTGCGGCCACTACATTGTACCTCGTACCCAGAATATTACAATGGTGTTCCCCCTTATGCCCCTATTTGATTCTTGTACCTTTCCCTCCCTTACACGCCGATTTCACATTATGACTCTCCCCCTCAAGAAGAGAGTAACCTTCAAGCTCCTCAGCCACGCCTACAAATCCCTCCACGACAGTGGACCCAAATACCTCAACAAAAGAGTCTCCTTCCACGTACCCAAAAGGAACCTCCGCTCTGCTGACTTGGCCCTAGCAGAAACCCTGCGCATCTGCAGAACTTGAGCGGGTGGAAGAGCCTTCTCCTACATCTCAGCCAAAGCCTGGACAAGCTTTCAGTCAACATCAGATGCTCCCCCACCCTGCACACCTTCAGGAAGAGCCTCAAGACCTGGCTCTTCGGCTGAACCAGAGCTGCCCCCCCCAGCGCCTTGAGACCCCCTGATTGATTGTCCTAAGAGTCTCTGGATTCTGCCATTATCAAAGACACTAAGGGTAAGCTAAAACGAGTTAAACAGGATCCCCCACTTCCTGACTCTCCTATTAAGGGTAAATCTGGAGAAATTTCAACAAAGGAGGCCATCCTATCTAAACTTAATGCTGTACATTACATTGCTCAAAGTACTAAAACTAATACAGACCTCCTGCAAGTGGAGATGGCGGCCATGTGAAAAGACATGAAAGATCTCTCTATCAGGCTTAACAACGTTGAAGGAAGAATAATCAATATAGAGGATCGCCCAACGGCCCATGGGAAACAGCTTCAAAGGGTCGATCAGGTTGTATCCTCTCTCAAAAGAGACATCATTGACATGGAAGAAAGTAATAGGTATGGCATTCTTAGAATGTTTTGCCTCCCTGAAGGGGTGAAGGATAAAGCCCCATCTATTGTTGAATTTCTGGAGTCCTGGCTCCAGGCTACCCTCCAAATATAATTTCATGGAGACTTTGAAATAGAGCTTGCCTACTGGATACCACTCTTCCAACGTAAACATACTACAACCCCATGACCAGTAGTTTTCAAACCTTTACATCTCCAACATGCGGAGATCATTCTTGCCAATGGGAGGAAATCCAGGGGGGTCCCCTGACAAGGGTCTGAGATTTCAGTTTCCCAAGACTTCACGAGAGATACCGTTTTAAAGAGGAAGTGCTTTAAAATAACATAACAACTATCTGAAAGGAATATTTCTTGTTCATTTGCTGGTCCCTCCCATTGTAGGATCGTATTCAAGGGCACTCTGCAAATCTTTGATGAGCCAGCAGAACTTGCCACTTGCTTCGACAACACTTCTGAGACTCAGGTGGACAATGATGGTGCCCCTGGTTGCTTGTATATTCCTCCACTTTTACATTTTTGCGGGTTTGTTAGTGTATCCTTTTTGCTTGCCCAAGGGCCATTTTTTCTCACATTAATGCTGGAACCTCTTTTCCCCCATGCTATAACGGACTTTAGTCTGTCATTTGAGGGGATATTATAAATCGGTTGTGTTTGATGTGATAAGTTAAGCTATGTATGGTTTAATGTTTAGTTCGTTGGCTTTTTGTGATATATTTGTTTAACTTTACTTTTTACTGGATGTGGCAGGTGGAATGGAGGGAAAGGAGGGGAGGCCATTTTTCTTCTTCTCCTTTTCTTTTATTTCTTGCCCTTTTTTTATTTTTGATATACTAAAGGTCTGTGTACAGATGGCCCTACCCATATTCGGGCCATCTGTTCGGGTTCAATACTCTATTGTAGCTCTACAACTAATTAGATGAGTTTCATGTTTGCAGTTACTGGATATTACTGTAAAGTTATTGGCCTTCTCTATTCTCCACCCCACCTATTGGTGAATATGAAGTTTCTAATGTGCCTTTCATATATTTTTGGCGCAGTGGACTACTCTGTGTTCCATCCACTAGGTGGATGCTCCCACAGCTTCCTAGGTTTGTACTTCACCCCTTGGGAACAGTAATCTTGGTTTTCAGAGGTAACTTCTGTATGTGTGTTATTTTTTGGGTTCTCCTTCATGTTCCTGTAATTTCGATACTCTTTTATTTTTTACTTCTTTTCTCCATCTTTTGTGCCAGGGAGTTTTTCTCTTTCAACGTAGATGCTTCCTTTACATGGCACTCTGTTGTGGGCGACAACAACCCAATTAATTCCTCGACCCATTATCACCCTCTAAAATGCCTGACCCGTAGGTTGTCTCTCTAAATGTTAAAGGATAAATCACAGAGTAAAATGTTAAAAGATACTAGAATATTCTATTGGTCTTAAAGGGGACATAACTTTTCTAGAAGAAACCAAGATTGGTCACAAATATGCACTTTCACTGCGTTTTGGCCCAATCTCTGGCTTATCATGCCCCCGGCTAGTTCTAAGAAGACTGGTGTCAGCGGCGTAGCTAGCACTTTGGCCGCTCGTGGCGGTATAATTTTTGCTACCCCGTGGCGCTCGTATCGAAGATATTTCCATTTGCCGCCCCGCCGGGCGATTGAAGAGAGAGGGGGGAATGCTGGTGATTGACGCCCAACACGACAGGGAAGAGCGGGTGGAGGCTGCCGCCCCCAAAACTTGTGCGCCCGTGGCGGACCCCACCCCTCTTGCTACACCACTGAATAGTGTTAATACATTCATCACAAACCAATCTGGCCTTTCAATTATCTCTGTTAAACAGGACAACAAAGGCAGTTGGACTATAGCTAGACTCTTGCATGGCGATGGCGAGATCCATGGTGAATATCTATTTTTCAAATATTCACGATCCCCAATTTTGGCATACTATCAGCTCCAAACTTAATGCTTTTCCTCAGTCGGTGAATTTAATCTACCCATGGAAATGTTTCTCAATAAATATTCAACCTTCCATTATAGGCCTCCAAGGGCTCATAAGGCAAGGCTTAATTCTTGCACAACACATAAAGTAATGGACATCTGTCACTTACAGACCCCACGGGTAGTGATTTTATGTTTTTTTCTTCTTCACATAATTCTTTCTCCCATATCAATTATATTTTGCTTAGTCCTGGTTAAGCTCAGGATATTCAAGATTCCTCAATAAAACTGATGCTGGTATCTGATCATGCTGCTATCACTGTATCCTTTATGTTCTCCACTGCGCGCCCTGAGCGAAGTACATGGAGAATGAGCAAAGATCTCTTCGCATCTGAAGAAGACAGACTATGGTTGGGTAAGGAGAACTCTCAATTTTTTAATGAAAATTCTGGTTCGGTTTCTTCTCCAGTAATTCTGTGGTATGCTTTGAAATGTGCCATCAGGGTCTTCTGTATTAGTCAGATGTCCAAAAGAAATAAGGATATCAGGACCTCATTGTCGTCTCTCGATAAGTTAATTAAGGATAAGACATTCCTTTATAGACACACTAGCGATTTCTCTTTATTGTTGGATATTAAACGGCTCAAATATGAATACAATTCCATCATTAGTAAAAGAGCACACTTAGTGGAACAAGCTCCAAAAAAGCAAGAAAGTCTCCTACCTAAACAAAGTCAGTAAGTCTTTAGCTGAATTTCTTAAACTCAAACACAACAATGCCATTATACTGACGCTTAAAGACTCTCAAGATGTAATTAAAACAATAACTGCAGATATACTAGAGATTTAAAAAAAAATCTATGCTGCTCTCTACACCCTGAAGATCGGAGCCGCAGTAGATACATGCGCAACTGTTCTTAGTCATGTCCCTATAAAATCCCTCACTAATTATGTGAATACCGATTGAAAGGAGGGAAATCTTACAAGTAATTAAACATATTCCTAGGGGTAAGGCCCCTGGGATGGACGGCCTTCCAATTGAATTCTATAGGTCCATCTTTGATACAGTTTTGCCCCCTTTGGAATCTCTACTGCACCACTTTGTCACATTTGAGGCTGTTTCGGGTACATCAGCAGAAGCCCCTATAGTTGTGATCCCTAAAGAGAGGAAGAACCATCTTGAGGCTAATAATTACAGACCTATCTCCCTCCTCAGTATGAAGGCAAAGATATATGCAAAGATTTAAGCAAAACGCCTGGAACCCTTGATTACTAAATTCACATCAGTCATAGTCCGGGTTTGTTAAAGGTAGACTGGTTTGTGATAATACTCGTCCTTTTGTCATGTGATCAAGAAAGCATCCCTTGCTAATTTGTTGTACTCTGGGTGAGGCGTTTCCTTCTATGGTTATGTTCCTTTATGCAGACCCCATTACCAGAATATGAGTTAACTGGTCTCTCTCTACTTCCTTCTCTTTATATGAAGATACTCATCACAGCTGCCCTTTATTTCTGCTGCTATTCCTTTTAGCAATAGACCCTTTATTGGTGTTGATCAATGATTCTCCTGATATTAGTGGTGTGACTCTTGGTTCACATACATCTAAAACAGCTGCATTTGCGATGATAAACTTATTGTCTTTAAAAATTCTGACACTACAACCCCCAAGCTTCTCTCTCTCTCTCATCCAGTCCTTTGCAGGATTCTCAGGATACTCATTGAATAGAGATAAGACTGAGGTTATGCCTCTTAATGTCTATTGTCACTCTTCTTGTGTTGGGCAATCGGGCCTTCAATGGCAACCAAAAATGATTAAATATCGCAGTATATGGTTTTCCTAGGACTTAGCGGAATCAATAACCATTAATGAACAGAAAATATTAGACAAAATCAAAGACCAACTATCTTCCTGCTCACAAAATTTATATATTGGTGGGGAATACTTGAGACTTTAAAAATGATGATCACGCACATAGTGAACTTCTTGGCCATGATGCTCCCTGTTCGGTTGTATCTTAATTTTTTCACTACTGTAGATAAGTTAACATCTAATTTTTTGTGGTCAAATAAAAAACCTAGGATAAATTTTAAGAAACTTAGACTCCTGCATTCAATGCGGGGTGTGATTTGCCAAATTCGTATGATTAGCAAACAGCTTTCCTTGTAGCCCGCGGAGTGAGTTGTCTTGATATCTTAAATAACATGGTAGCCCCTTGGCTTTTAATTGAACAACATCTTATGTCTTCACACTCTTTGTTCTCTGCCTTAACCATGAATTATTTTATGCCGCCCGCTCCTCTCATATCTTATATGACTCGATCTGAGCTCTCAAACTTCTGAACAAATCTTTATCCCCTAGATCATCTAAATCTTTGCCCTCTCACTATGGAATAGTTCAAAACATCTTCTGCGATTTAGCCTAAGAAGGCCCGGATTTAGCTGCAAAGTCTATTAATGTAGTGTCTGATTTTGTTGAAAAATGACTGTCCTCTTTCATTCACTCTCCTATAGACTAAATACTCACTATTTAATATGAACTTCTATAGTTTTTTAACCCGTTTACCACGGCGGCTATTCCGCCGTGGTGCGGGCGTTCGACTGAGTGGGCGGGGCTGCATCGGCCAATGGTCGTACGCAGCATCCATTAGGTAGTGCTTGCGTCGGCAACGGCCGAAGCGAGCATGGAAGGGGTTAAAGATTAAAGCAAAAATCTAAAAAATTGGTACTTTGCTTCTGTCACACTTTCTCCTCTTTATCCAGCAATTGAGTAGAGGGGGGCATGTCGCATCCAAAACATATAAATCCTCATGTAGTGCTCTGATGTACTCTTTTCCATCTCTTCAACAACAATGGTCGACATATCTTCAGATGTCAAATCTTCCTTCAATTTTTTATGATAACGGGCCAAATATTTCTTCTAATCTTTTTAAAAATAAATTAATCCCTTCCCTTTCTCAGGTGAGTTTCTACACTGGCAGTTTTCTCTATTGAACACCATCCACAATATTCAAACTATATCTTCTTTAATCTGATCTATGCTGATCCTGTAAAGAAACCGCTGGTGCTCTTGATCTTATGTGTTTTACACCTATTTACCTACTGGACAGAAGTCTATGATCGAATTACTAATATTTTTAAAGTATCCTTTTCTTTGTCTATTCCTCTCATCATGTTGGCCCCATTTGCCCTGAACCCCTCTTTAGAGTTTCCTGATAACGATATGGCTTTGCTAGACCTCCTTTTGACGGTAACAGTCAAAGTTATTTTGCTAGGATGGAAATCGCTGAGCAATGTCTCATTCCACATGTGGTGGGCGTGGTTCACCTACCTTTGTAGCATACATAAAAGTCTATCACTCTCCCCAAGGACACCTGCCCCGTCACAATCGCTCTGGCACACACTAGACACCTTCATGGCAGTATCATAATAGATTTTTTACTAATCCTTTTATCTTTTTTTCCTCCAGCGGGAAGTGTTGATTCTAATGTAGTGTTTTACACCCCCATGGTGCACTTTTTTCTCTTTTCCTTCTTTCTTTTTCCAGTTTTTTCTTTTTTCTTCTCTTTCTCTCCTTCTTTCCTTTTCTGTTTTTTTGTTGCTTACATTTTTCCTTTGCTATATACTCTTGAGACCCACAAATATTTCACTCAGATCTGCCCGCAGTAACAAAACCGCCCCCCACACCTGTAAAGCCATCCCCGCCCTTCTAGCCTCCTGGGGAAACGCCAGATGTCTGGTCTGGCCAGTCCGGCCCTGAGCCAGTGACTGGGGTAGACAGGTCCACTGCCCCATTCTGAATGCTGTTGTAGGTTGGAACAAAATGTGAAAAACGTGTTGAACAGACTATTGTATGCAGAGATCTGACCCAAAAGTCCATTAAAATGTATATATGGATGCATTTATTTTTCACATAGGACACGTGAGCTATCCAAAGCTGTCTGTATGCCAGATCTAAAAAGTCGAGGCAACTGCTAAATTAGTATTGCTGGTCGCCATGAAAGTTACACCCAAGCTGATACAAATTGTTTTTTTTAAAAAACAACATTATCTGGTTATCAGAAAAGATGTATTTAGGGTGGCCACCTTATATCCTTGTCATCACAGACACTGTTCTAGTCCTGAGCTTTCAGTCCACATATCATTGGTATCACCCAGAATTCATCAGGTTGCCTCATTAATCTCAAGGTATAGAAACTGTGCCAGCGATTCATGGAATGAGATTGCGACTCTACATGTTCTCTACATGTATTGCAAATTCCTTCGGAAGTTACACAGATCCTAACTGATATCCTAAAGAGCACAGAAAAAAACAGACTCCTTTGTGAGGGCCAGTGTTCCTTCCTTTTTTTCAGTCTTCTGAATAGCTCATGAGTTCTATGACATTTTCTTTTACTTTATTGGAGGCAATGCCCTGGCAGACAGTGTCCAAGACTTTCGGTGGTCATTGGTTTGTGTATTGGATATAATATTTTATTATTGTAATGAAATGATTCCCTTTGCATGATCTCCCACAAAGTTGTAGACTGATGTTGCAGGTTTGCCGACTCTGGGGGTGCACTGAGGCCAGCTAACTAGGTTTCAGTGCCAGTGTCTAACCGTTTACAGTGTATATGTTTAATTAGTTACATCCATTTGGCATAAGTTCACTTACTTATAATGTATAGTCACAAAGGTACCCAGGGCCTGTAAGTTAAAATATCCACCCAAGCCTGAAGCACTGGTTGTGCCACCCTGAGTGTGGCAAACTACAAAATGGCTCCCAGTCCGCCACTGCAGTCTGGAAAAGCAATATTACACTGCTAGTTTGGCTTTGCTACTTAAGCTAATGGCAAAGCCCACATTTCCCATAACAATATACATAAGACTCTCCTACGGCAGGCCTATCGAGCCCTAAGGCAGGGAGCTGTATATTATATATTTAAGTAAGACATGTTTTTATATCACCTAACAGTAAAAACACTAAATTGTTGTTTTTGTGCTGTTGATAACCCGATGGCCCCCATTGACTAGTACAGAGTTGTACACTGACCTCTTCGCTGTGGCAACTTCTGAAAAGGTACTTCAAAGTATCAAATTAGTTGTGGCATTAAACCCAACTTGATTCCCAAATCAGATTTAATGTCACTATTAAGCAAAGGCAACTTTTAGAAAGTTGCCACTCTGTTGCCCATTTTTTCCAGTGGCTACTCACAGGTGTTGGCCACCAGACAGCCTTCTGCCCTTTCTGCCCTTTTGGGTCGTCCTGTGAAGAGCTTCCCAGCCTTAGATTAATGGAGGCCTGCCATAGACAAAGGTTTTAGCTTCTCCTCATAGGAAGCCACACAGGGTGTTGACCCAAAAGGCGAGCTTCAAAGGAAAAGCCACCTTTGATAGGCAATTGGCAATACACTCAGAAGGGGCTGCCACTTTGTTCAGGAGGCAGGTTGGTGGCAGTAAAAGAGAGGGGAAACCAGTGGCCAAACCTTTTTTCTGTGGGCATGTAGACCACAGGTAGCCACTAGTCTGGGGTGGACTACTAAGCTCCTCACAGCAAAGGAAGGGTTAAGACATCTTTAGAGTGGGCAGAATAGTGCACTTTTGAATTGCTAAATGTCACACATATCTGGAAGTCATCATAGGGCTGGAGGGATCCTGGTAGCCAATTGGGTAGTAACCACATCACCCCCCCAGGGAACTTTCTGGTCATAAATATGCCACCCTAAACCTCAGATCACATCTGAACTGGAGAAAGGACTGTAGCAGGACTGCTCTGCTGGCCCCAGGACCTGCCAGGAGATCCTGCACCAACCGCTGGACTGCTCATATTGCTCCTTAGACTAGAGAAGAGATGATTGTGCCTAGCTTATGGAAAGGTCACTCCAGACAGAAAAGGTGAACTCCAAAAGTTAGTCTGATGACTTCCTGTTCCAGTATCAGGGCCATAAAAGCTGGAGTAGCCCGCCCTGCATAGTCAGTAGCCACTTCTGAAGAATCACTGCTGACAGCCTGCAAGAGACCAAGAAGACCACCCCTCACCTCTTAAAAGTTGCACTTGTGTCTGCCAGACCAGGCAGAGTTGGCATAGTGTGGATTGGTTGCCCAAGACAGACGCTAACATGCACCAAAAGAAACCGCTGTATCTGCTGTGACCATAGATTGGTTGCCCAGCCGTCATTGGACTTGTACTAGCTTAAAGAGGACTTCGATGGACCCCGGCTGCTGTGGCCAAAGTTGTCCCATCTCATCTGTGAACTGGAGAATCATCCCAGGAATACCCTGTCAACCGCACAGCACATAGAGCATCTTTCAGCATCCTCTGCATCCTGTAACCTCAGCATCAGGACCACTGATGTAAGGTCTATGGCCTTCTTTGTGAAAAGTGTGAAACTAGACCTGAGACTGCTTTGGTGGCTTGGTAACTGTCAAAATATTCCTTGTTGGCCTCCTAGACCTCCCCCTGTGGGAATTGGTTGCCCAGTCCTGGCTGGAGTAGCCAAACACAACTCTTTCAAAACTTTTCAAAAGTTTCCAAGCTTTCCAGTTACCAATGCTTATTTGCTCTTTGAACTAAAAAGCAGAATTTTACTATTTACTTAAAAGTCTATGCCTCTGGAACCCTATGGTGGATTTTAAATACCTTGATGTCTAAAAATTCATAAACATATCAATGTTTATAAATGGGGGTCAGATTTCTTGTGTGGAGTGTGACTTTCTTATTCTGTTGTTTAGTACTTCTGAATGTTTTACGCTAGTTTGTTTGTTTATGCCTTGCTGCTTGAAGCCACAACTACCGTGGGTTGATCAAGAGGTTTTACAAATGAGCCTGACTTGACCCAAGATGTGTACTACACTGAGAGGTCACACAACCACACCATATAATACACCACAATCCTCACAATTATTATGCCTCATCGAGGCATGACAAAGCAATATGATTGACTTTACATTTATGTGTCTGGCATATATTTTAGTAATCTGTAAGATAACCTTGCTTGCTGTCTGAAGCTTTGATAATCGGCTACCTTTTATGAAGAAAATGTCTAGTTTGAGCACGTATTAATCTACATACTCTACTTCTCCTTCCTTTCTCCCATGCATTGCCTGACCTAGGCTCCCCTCTAGAGAAATATACAGTCCAATTGCCTTAAAGCCTCAGAATGTACAAACGTCTCATTAAGTGGTGTCCAGAATAGGTTAGGATATGAAAATCTGTGGGGGTCTCTGTTGAAGAAAATCTCGGGTAAAGCCCTCACCACTCTACTTATCTCTGTCATCACCTTTATAACATATACTGTAGTCTTAAAATCCCTCCATAAACCGGATTCCACTTTCTATCTCCTTCGTTATGAGTCAGCTGAGTCATTAGTGGTCAGCAGCTGTACCGGAACAGCTTTGTAGTGAGCAGGTGACTCTTGTGAGGGACACTTGTGTCACACTGCTGGGGCATACATGTGCTTCCTATTCACAGCATTGTTACGGCTTTCTCACTTTTCTTGTACTGAGTGTATGCAGGTATTGTATTAGTTGTGGGCAATAGAGGGGAGGGGGGTTAGAGGTGAATGTTATAGAGACTGCCTGTAGTTCTAAACCTCATGTAAGGCTGTGTAAATAACACATCATAATTTCACTGGTAGGAGTAGTCGAGCTTTGATTTCTTCTTCTACATTGAACAGTGGCCAGGGCTTTGAGTTCAGTGGATGTTAACCCCCTGGCTGCGGCCGGAATTCCGTGCCTGTGCGGGACATTCCGATCGTGGGCGTGGTCATGACGGCTCCCGGCCGTCATCAGCACACGCCCACCGTAACAGCACCGCACGGGTTATTAATCATTGATGAGGGGCCGGAGGACGGCGCTGAGATCCGTGCTAGGAATGTAACCGGTTACCTGGTTTCTTGTTTTGTTTGAATGTTAATACTATCTGCCAAGTAAGCTATACCTGCAGGACTCTCAAAAACAGTTCCTCGAATGTTATTCAAGTTTTTCAAACATATATTGAATTATTGATGCGTAATAGTGAATAACGGAGATGTTTTTCACAGAGGAGCTCTGAGTGACATCAAATAGACAACAAGAGCAAATCTCGAATTGTCCATGCTATCACCCAGATTTCTGCAGAACTCCCCACCCTCTCAGACTGAGAGCAGAGAGGTGGCACCAGCGGACAGCTGCACTGTAAGTTTGTCAACGAGGCCTCATAAGCACTCTCAGAGCGGGTCTGTGGAGACCATGCTGCAGTGCTTGAAATGGAAAAATAGAAGTGCAGGTACTCTGTACCAGAGTACCTGCTACTTTCTGAGAAGTGCCGGTACTATCCAAATAAAAGTATTACAATTCTTTTGAGAAGTGCCGGTACTCGCCCTCTCAAAATAAAAAAGTGCCGGTACTCAGTACCGAACAGTACCGGCCCATTTAAAGCACTGCATGCTGGCAAGAAAGAAGGTGACTGGTACATGCACAGTGCCATCCGTCTTCTCTCGCCTCCCTTGGGTCTGTGGAAACCTGGGAGAAACTGGGTGAGATGGAAAACCAACATTTTGTCGCTGCGTTCAGGTTTTTAGGGATTCACGTGAGGCACCACAACAAAAGGAAAGAGAGCGCTTTCCCTGAATGATATCACAAAAGTGGTTAACCATGCTGGTTAACCACTTTTGTCAGTGAATAACTAGATTTCAATCTGGTTAGTCGCAAAAAAAGGCTTTCATGCGGAAGCCGTATATAACAACTACATTTATGTCAGCTGAAGCAAGCTGTTGAATCTCGTTGCCTGATAAAGTTTGTTTTGTTTTTGGCTGTATACACATAGTATGTTTACAAGCTAAGTTACAGCCTGCTGCATTGCAAGTCATGTAACCTTTTATGTTACCTGAACGAGTATTCATGTCTCCTCTTTATTGTGATCTGTGAACGTTCAGGTCACCAAACCTTGGAAGGTAGTAGTTTGGTGAGCTGTGTGCAACTTTACCACTGCTACCTGCAGTAAGTACAGTACTAATGTTAGCTATGTGCTCTTACAGTGACTTAAAACGGGTGAGTAATGAAATAAGCACGTGTGTGAGACATGTAAGCTGCACCCTTTTGTCAAAGCGTTCAACTTCTTGCAGTAAATAAACAAAAACACAGAGTTAATGCAGGTTAAATAACAGGACTGAAAAATAAATCCTACTTCTAATCTCCTGCATGCTATTATCCAAGAAACCTCTAGTAGGGGCAGGCAGCACGGGGACATCGAACACCATCTCCTTGTGAGTGACCGTACATATTTTTACTGAGTTAGTAAAGTTCTGGGCTTTGCTTGTGCAATATACAACACTAAAGTAATGTTTCAACTGCCAGCAGAGCTGCTATATCCGTGATCTCCACTCCATGCAAGTAACACATGGTGATGTCTTTACTGCTGAGTTGACAAGTGCCCTCCAGTATCTGAAGGCCACCTATATGAGGATGATACCTTCCCATCAACTTTAGTGAAGAAAATCTCAAGTAAAAGCTCAGTGGCACTACTTAACATAGTCCTCACTTTCCTTGGAAAGAGCCCAGACACGACTGTCACCACTCATCTACACAATAATTTCAAAACAACTCCTCAGTCTGGACCCTGGCTGTCGTATTGATAGGTCCGCTATCAAAGTGGTCGACAATGCCCTACAGATCTGTGATAACCACGACTCTCTTCTCCTCATCCTGCTGCACCTCTCTAGAGCGTGTATAATTGACTGTGAGCCTTCGTGTACTACCTCACGTCTCCACTTCACCTTCAGTGATTTCATCCGGCTATGGTTCAAGTGGCACCTGGCGATCTCCAGGATTGGATCCCATGGCGGTTTCCTGTTGGACCACCAAGTTTCCTCTTCTCACCTGTGATCTCCAACCTGTATGTGAAGCCCCCCTGAGCCCTGCTGGCCAACAAGAATATCTGAACCCAATGGTACACTAAAGACATGCTAAGCATGCTTTACTGCTATCCTTGCCTGTATGTCCTAGTCCTACCTTAACTTGAACTCTAATACTAAATTTGTACTCCTATCCCATTACTGCAAATAGCAGCCGGTATTGAACTGACCGAGATGAATAGGGATGGCTTAACTCCTTTACTTGTCAACACTGCCAAGTGTCTGAGCTTTTACTTCGACCCTAACCTCTACTTCAGGACCCACACCCTCTACAAGATGAACACTTCTTGACATCAATCGACCTTCCTCCACACTAAGAGGCCCTTCCTAATGGAAGCAGATTTAAATGTAATTTTATAAGTGTTTATTTCGTCTATAAATGCCTTAAAATAATCCAGTAAGTTCTACCTAGCAAGCACATCATTAAGTAAAAACCAGTCGATACCTTACATTAGAATCACTATTAATTTAGTGAATAAATTAGACATTCCAATCTCTGCATTTGTACCTCATTAGAGCGCATACACTTCTGGTTGGGCTTTATATTTTTGACAAACCTGCACTTAAAAGGTGGTCCACTATACTAGGCACCCCGTCTACAGTTGGGTAGTAACACCTATGTGTCTCAAACCTCCTGTATATTACCTCCTGTTATTGTTTAAGGAACTGCGCAGTAACATCTCCTTCTGTTAATGTCCTACAAGGAGCTGTGGTAGTGGATAAATCAGTGGTTTCAAATCTCTGTCCAAGGTATTTGGTGGAAATGGTTAAGCACCAGGCATTGGAGGCACCGCCAGGCAAAGGCAAAACCACCAAACTCAGAGTGCTGGAGATAATTGCACCATATTGGAGATTAATATTCTAATAGAAGAGGTCGAGACTTTGCTAGGTAACAAGAGAAAACACATTGTACCTGACACCCCAAAATAACCCAGTTTTACGAGAAACACAATTATATGCAGCACTCTCCAACAAGTACAATACCTGCCCCTAGCTCCCAAGTTGAGGTGCAAGGTGGAGATCCTCTTGCATGTGAACCTTTGAGGCACACTCTCTCCCACACTACCCAGACAATAGTTATTCCATCCATTGAAACTAAGAATTTTGCCAGTTGAACCTCTACCGAAGTAGGTGAAGTAGATTCTTCTATTCTCTGCATAAATTGACAATCTCCCTTGGTACCCCCTGTGTGCAGTAGATCTCCAGACATAATTGGTCAATTGGAAAGCAGAATACAGAGACATCTATCTTTGAGGAAGCAATTAACAAGTGGACTCATTGATAAAAGAGCTTAAAGAACTAAAAGGACTGGTAAAGGACTTGTGAGATTCCCGTTACATACTGAAGGCCAGGTGGCCGGTTTGAGTACCTGTTCCCAGTCAAATCATTCAGTGATTGTTGAACCTGATAAGAAATATACTGCTAAGACTCAGAGTCAGACAGCATTGAATCTGGTCTTGATCCCCAGAGTAGGCCATGCACCCTCTAGTTCCCTGAAGAACCAAAGCAATATAGTGTTGGGTTGGGTCCAAGAGGTCCCCAGAATAATGGTGAGAATGACAATGATTACAGCGCTATAATAGGACCGAGGGTGATCAATAAACCTAAGCATTTGTCTTTATCCTCATCCCCTTATAGAAATAACTGCAAGAGATGCTCATTAAGCCCTTCTCAGTATGATGAGCTTCTTCTCTAGCTTCTTGCAACAACCTGACAAATCCACTAAAAAAGCCCTCCCAAACGGTTAGGAAATTGAGTGTACATGATAAATGTTCCCATGCTTAGTCAAAATGCAAGGGAGGATGGTGAATCTTTGAAATCTGATATAATACACTGGATTAGGCATGAACACCTTGTTTGTCACTACGGCGTGCAGACATACTAAGAGCCAAGCGAATCTTGAGTGACACTGGAGAGTATGATAACGTTTTACTCTTTTTGTGAGTCTAAGATATGGTGGATGGATAAATTTCAACTGAGCGAAGGTCAGCCCTACTCAAGCAGTATATATATATATTTTTTTTATATTATCATCACTTTTTACTAAACATTGTTCTCCTTCACATAACACTTCACATACAGTACAACTTAGGCAAAGCAAAAAAATAACATGGAGGTCCACTCAACACAACCATGTGACATCTATGTGCAGATCATCATTACATTTGGCAGAAGTCCAGACAATGCACCCTGCAACTCTCACATCCAAGATCAATAATCGGCAATCTGTGCAGTGCCATGATCTCTTATTATTATTTCTGCAGCGTGGTCTCCGACATGTAATGGTATTTGTTAGCTCCATGCATCAGTATTGTTTTGTCGCATATAGTATTCTTATACATGACATATGCATCGTCCGAAGGCGCAATGAAGACCCATCTACGATCCTCAACAATAATACTGTACAATAAAATGGAAGGAGAGAGGATGAAAGTGCACCAAAAAGACATTCATTTTCTAATAAACATCTCCTAACAATCTACCGCAAACAAAGGAATTAAGAGGCTGTCATTGTAGAAAGGTTAAAAAAGAAAAAACATATTGTAATATTCTGGAGATACCTATACCATATTTATCTTGTGATCTGAGGCATATGTGCAAACCTCTACCATCATCTATTGCAGTACCCATTGATATTCCACAAGCCAATACCTCCCTCCCAAGAGACTCACATTACCTGCTAGTAATGCAGACTCACTACCAAATGCAGATTGTGCATCCGCCATCTTTGAGTCTACTGGCTGACTCTTTCCACCTGAGATGTTTTCTCAGTACGCAGATTCATCAGTCATGAATACTTCCCACCCACTAGTACTAATTCCAAGCTCTAATGCTCTAATGGAATCAAGATTGGTGACCCACGCTCTTTAAGCTAGAACTTCTGACTACCCTTCGGATTCAATAATTGGCACCTTTCCTCTCAAATAAGATGATAACAACTCACTGAGCCTTTAAATCTAATATCCTGGAACATCACTGGTTTACAGCAAAAACTCGTCGACTCTGATTAGCAGGATTATAGCGATCAATTTTATTTCTGTATGGTACTAGAAGCCTGATTAACACAACTCCCCTACAAACCAGAAAATAAAAAAGAATGTGTAAACGCTATACCTTCCTCGAGTGCCAGGACGATAGGGGGTCTTGCTGTGTGAGCAAAAATATTGATGACTGTCCGTACTCAATTTTTTGAACATTGATTCCCCTGATATTCTAGGGATAAGAATACTCACATAAAAGGGGCTTAACCTGTACTTCTCCAACGTCTATATTAAGCAGATATAGAGAACATGGAATCTCCTACACTGGAGGTATTGGAAAAGTACTTGAATACGATAAAAACGAAGGGCATGATTGTTCTAGGGAGGATCTTATTATTACATAAGAGCCTATTTGTGCCTTTGACTTGGTTACAGAGGAGGATGAAACAGGAGGTATGCCGTCTCTTGATACTAGTTCCTATGTTCTTTGTACTGTGGCTGCCATGCAGGTCACCCTTCTAACTGTAGCACAAGGTCTGCAGGCTGCAATGGCATGTTTAAATCCGTCCAATTTGGTTCACATACCTTTATTTATTTATTTATTTATTCATTTATTTAGAGGGGTATGACTAGATATGAAATCGATTACATCCCATTAGGTGTCTCCCTAAGGGATAAAATTATAGACTTCAAGATAGATTCTAGGGAGGTTAGTGACCATTACCTTCTACAATTAATGATGTCAGCAGGGATGTGGAATTCCTATAGCCCGACGCCCAGGACATATTGTTTAGGGTCAAGGGCAACAAGTTTTAATGTGCATTTTGTCCTTGGGACAAGCAGGCCCAACCCCCTGCAGCACAGACCCTTTGGCTGCCAGTTTGCAGTACCACATTAGGGATCAGGGAAGGGCACTGCCTGCAGTTGATTTCATATGTGTGTGCATATGTTAATGCTGTTCAAACTTGTATTTATGGTTCATTAATTGAGAGCGTTTATTATTAGGCTGAGCCCTCTCAGTAAATGTAAGTTCTGACTGCACTACTGACAGTGGTTCCAGTATAAAAATGTGGACACACTGTTTCAAAGTTTAGCAATATGAGGCTATGCATAATGCTCCCAGAATGCTCTCCGATTAGATGCAAATATTCGCAGAAGCTTGAAAGCAAGATAATTGATTCTTTGCTTTCAAAATAAAATGTCCCTAAAAATGAAAGTAGGAAAACATTTTTTTTGCTAAACTACTGTAAAATTTCAGAGTCCATTTCTTTACCGCATCATTTAGTAAAATGTGTTGATGCCTGCTTGTATTTCCCCAAAATATTCATATAGAAAATCAGTGTAACCAGTTTCAATAAGATTTTGGGAAACATACAAATAAACAAGCATTGACAAAGCCAGTAGGTCTGAAATGGTGGTCAGCTTTTTCGTTTTGGTAATGCGTGACTTGTTGTGGCATGGAATTTTTGTAAAACCTTATTGATGTGAGAGCTGCCGGACCCTCACCATTATAACAAACATTGGCAAAAGCAAACATTGTTTTTGGTCTAAAAAAAGCAGTAGGGCAAGAAATAGTACTCCTAGAAAATATTTGTGAACTACATTTTAGAATGAGCAAATATGCATGTGTAGATTTGCTCATGCGAAAACCTGAGTGTCTGCAAGTTTATTTTCCCTCCAATCACTTTCTTCCCAACTCTGGAAGAAGGTTTGCGTCTGCCATTGTCAGGAGTAAATTTCCAACATTTCTCAGTATTAGAAAAGATTAGAGAAGAGTTGTTGAAAAGCCTTAAAACATGCAAGTTAGTAGGTTTGCACAGACTCAAAAGGACATTTCAACCCTGGAACTATTGTTTACCACTTCCTTTAGTCCCAGTATGTAGATCTGCGGAAATGTAGCAACATAAAGGGATTACTAGTATTCAAACACTACTATGGTATGAGCCCTGGCATAATCAGAGAGGCTATATAAGAGCTTTTTTATAATGAGATTGCTGCCATAATTTGTCACCGCACAACATGGCACCAAAGGTACAAGTGGATTTTGTTACAGGACAAGTAGATTTATGAAGCAACCTGCCCCATGGACAAGTAGATATTTTAATAAATTCCACACCCCTGTGTCAGGATCTTTCATTGAGGAATTGGGCAGCTCCACTGAGTTTCCCATTGCAAAGCCAACCGCTGGGAATTACTGCAGAGCTCTCAAGGGGCCAAATATAGTAGGTAATACTGTTGTCTTAACTGTTATCTATAATGTTTATTCCTATACTCTGACTCCATTTACCAACGTCCCTGCTTCTGACATTACCATATTCAACATCCATAACAGCTTAGTTGAAAACGTAAAACCTTACTTAACTAAAGCACCATCTAAAAGTTTGGTAAGTGTGTCAATCAAGAATAATTCAAGAAATCCTTGGTACATGAAGAGTTGTCGAATAGCCAAAAAGGCCTTACGCGTGGCTTTTAAATTCAAATCTCCTCTTGATGCCCATGCGGCTATAGCACAGTATAAGATAGCACTGGCACTTGCTAAATGTAACTGGGATGACATTAATTGTATAGACGTGATCATAGCTGGGGAGCAAGGGGTCTGATTTACGGATCGAATGCTTTCTAAACCCAAGTGAATGGGTTGAACATTTCTTCAATCTCTACTCACATGGCAATGATGATGATAATTTACTTCCTGTAGCTTCTCATATACCACACAGCAGTCATCTAATTAGCGATAAGCCAATACAATTATATTTTACTATGGAAGAGACAAATGTTGGCCATAGAGGATATCAAATTGTTCAACGTCCCGGTCTAGATTAAATTCAAGGGGATCTGCTGCAGCATGATCTATCAATATGGGCCCCTTATGATAATTTGGTATGTTACTCCACAGCTTCATGAGCCCCGGTACCTGATGCTTGGAAAGGAGCTGAGATTATTTGTAACTATAAAAAGCTGATTAACATGATTCAGGCATTTATAGACTAATCAATCTCCTGGACACCCTCCAAAAGGTTTACGGCAGGCAGATTTTGAACACTCTTACAGAATGGATGGAAGATAATAAGAATATGTCAGCCTATCAGCCTTGCTTTACGTTGAGAGTGAGCACTATAGACCAGGTGTTCAAAGTTATTTTGTTGTATTTGGAAGTACATAAAGTTGAGGGATGGGCATCTATATATTGCTTAAGTTGACTTGAGGGCGGCATTTGACCTAGTCCCAAGGGGTTAATTGTGGGCCTCCTTCGGAAAGCAGGGAGTCCCTGAAGATCGCCTTACCAAATATTAAGACTTCATCATGAGAACTATGATCAAGTCCGCTGGGGACTCCAAGGTGAACTAACTGATTGCATTCCTATGCGAAGGGGAGCGAGACAAGGCTGTGTGCTGGCACCTATACTCTTTTCTCTTTATTATAATAATGTTGTATCCTGCATTTGTAAATGTAATGCTTTTTTACCACCAGTGGAATGTTACTATGATGATTCTGTTTAGAATGTTGGGAATCTGTTAGAGCAGTCACAGTTGAGTCGGTTGAGCAGCAGGCTGGCTGCTCCTGGTGTAGTTTCTGTGGTTCTGTACTTCTCATCTATGTATCCTATAACCTTCCTCAATAAATCTTCTTGAAACTCATCATGGCTACGTGGACTAAATCACTGCAAATAATGACTCCCGCAAGTTAGAAGAGGCCCCAGTGTCTATGCTCCTATTAACAGACAAAACCTTCTTGTTATCGCAAACCCGAAGGGTTTGCAGTTGCTACTGGATAATTGTAATGAATATAGCAAAAACAAGAGATTGGAAATTATTGTAAATAGACTAAATACATGGTGATTAGACCTCATAAGTCCTTCAGAGAGAACTTGTGTCTGTGCCAGAAGAGGCTTGAATATGTTGCTAAGTTCAAGTATTTGGTTATAATGCTTGATAGTAAATTATCCTGGACTCCACTTATACAAAAGTGTAGAGCCGTTCTCCAACACAGGGCCATGGCAATACTCAAAAAGCATCAGACAGTGATAGCTAGAGCCAGCTCTCCAGACATTTAAAGCCTATGAGTCAAAAGCACAGCCAACGGCCTTATATGGTTCTGAATTCTGGAGAATAGATAACGCAGAAAAACTGACACTGGGTAAGAAGAAAGATTTATGGTCCTTATTACTTCCCCAAAAGTACTCTGCTTATGCCTCTTTTTGGTGATGTAGCTCTTAAGACAGTGGAGCATGTGGCAGCCTGAAGACCTCTGTTTTATTGGGTCGCTGATTATATAGAAATTAGGGACTGTTGCTTATACAGGGATTACAGAATTACATTTAATATATTGAGAATGCCAAATGTAGTGCCTTTTTGATTTTATTAAGGCCAGTGCATATTTACATAATTTGCCTTCCGGTCAATTTTGCAGGATCAATGTGATATAGCATAAAGGACAAGTTTAGTACTGTAGGCTCTTAACTAGAATCTGAGGAGAATGATTACCTACTGCTTTACTAAATACTATTAGCCTCCTCCTTAATAGTGTTTACTTTAGAATTTTCTGTGACAAAAAGCGTTTCCCAAGAGAGCCTGTTGTGTAAATGTATTTGTGGATAGCAGTACTCTCAAATGAAATTAGCAGGTGCCCACTGAGTCTCCAACTAATTTTTGGGTGGGACCCTACAACTGCATGGTTTTCAAATTAAAGTGTGATTAACTTGTGGTGAATTCAGGGCGCAGTAGCCACCCAGCCTGTTTGGAAAGCACTGTGACCCAGTCAGAAATTATTTGGACCACCATATTGTCAACATAATATAATACTGTGATACGGTGACCTGAAATAAATCACACTGTAAGTCTGAAATTAAGTAAATAATGGAGAGGGGTGAATAAGGAGGCAACACTGTTTGAACCCCTAACTAGTAGATATATGTGGTTAGCAGTTTCATCAAATACTATTTCAACAGTTTCCCACGTACCACTGTACAACTTCTTACTAGGTTCTGGGTAGGGTGACCAGATCGTGCGACCCAAAAACCGGGACATTTTGCAAAAATAAAGGAAGGACTACACATTTACATCAATAAGTGCCTAAGAATGACAGCCCTCATCCCAACAGAAACACAGAAGAGGCACTAACAAAATAAATAAAATTCAATTTTTAAAACCAGCATCTTACCTGTTCATTAAATGGCTTACTCATGAACAGCTGATTACTAGCCCTGCTTTGGAACACTTAAAAAAAAGTGCCTCTCACTGTTTTCAGTTTACCCTCTCAAAAAACCGGGACATGAGCCACTTTTACTGAAATCTGCCGGTACAACTATTGAAAACCCAGGACCGTCCGGGCAAATCCAGGACGCCTGGTCACTCTTGGGGAACACCAAAGTTCCTAGCTTAAGTCTAAGAAGGAAACGGTCAGTGGTGTCAACGATTTCTTCTGGGGCTCTGTACCCACAGTAGAAAGGATGACTTGACATCCACAGTATTTCACATACAAAATTAGTTCATCTTTACAAAAATAATCTGTTGACTGATTCCGGTAGAAGCCAGTTCGTCTTTCCTTCAGCTCAGCCTTACAGGGCAGTTTAAGGGATACCGTGAAAAATCTTTCTTGGGGGCTTAACATAGTAGTAGTTAGGAGGTAGATGCCTGGCACCACCCCTTGGTACCTGAAAGCATAGGCAGTGGCGAAACAAAACTTGAGGGGTCCTCCCTGCAGAGTACCTGGAGGGGGGCCCTCATAGTCTACTTTAGCCAGTACCAAGGCAGATCTAATCATTTTCCTGGCTTCGGAGGGAATAAAAGGAAACTTTTTTTTGTGATTCTAAGGATGTAAAAACAAGAAGAGACTACAGAATTGACATGATATTTGTACAACAGTTTTTGGGTCTCGCTGGCAAAATGCATCCGCAAGGATGCATGTGTCCAGCTGGAGACGTATAGCGATCAGTCTGGGGGGAAGGAGGACAAGAGGGTGTACGAGCTTTTTAACCTGGATTCGTGTGCGCGAACGCGCACGTCGCCTCTGTCCACGCGTGCGCACACAGCCAGCCACCACACGCGCGCTGCTTACTTTCACTTTACATCCCCCCACCAGTCATCGGATCTTTTTACACACGCATGCATGCATGCATACATACACACACACACACACACACAGACACACGCGCACACACAGGCACAAACACACACACAGACACACTCGCGCGCACACACACACACACGCACGCGCGCGCGCACATTTCCCCCCGCCCCCCCCCCCCCTCACACCACACTCACCGAGTTCTTTTCGTGTGTCCCTCTCTCCTTGGGCAGGCAGCGGCAGGCAGCGGGTCATACTCAGCAGCAGGCGGGGCTCTCCACGAGCACGGGAGCCCCGCTAGCTGACGCGCAAATCTTCCGGCAATCTTCCGGCTGACGGGCACAGGAGCGCTTCAGCACAGGAGCGCGGGGTAGGCTCCCGTCGGCTTCCTGTCTTTTTGCGGCCCCGCCCCCGTCCCAACACAGGTTGCCTGGCTTCCTGTACAAGCCGGGCTGCGGCGGTGAGTTTTTATTGTACTTGTCTTCCTTTGTGTCTCAAGCTACCCATTGCACCTTTGAGTTTTGCCAAGCACCCTGCATTCACTCTGCTCCTTATGCTCGGTTTTCATTTTGTTCTTCTAGTTGTCCTAATTTCCTTCCGCAGTTTTATAGTATTGGATATTTTGTTGTTCAAGAGTGGTGTGTATTTTCTGTATCTGTTTATTATTCAGTTACGAAGAGGAGGTGGCGCCATTTCGGAAACTTGTCAGTGGACAACCTCTAACATTTCTTATCTGGGTGGACATGTGGCCTCCAGAGCTGCACTCTGATCTCAATGCTGCTCCATTTTGGGCTTTACAGTTTGCTTTTCATATTATTTAATATTGTTTTCTCACTAGTTTTGTATATCAACATATGCATTTGCTGAATATTGGGAAAAGGATCCCGTAATATATGTGCCTATGGGCTGTGTGCCTTTGTCAGAGGGCTGCATGGATGCTGCCGTCTTGTCACTTGGATAGGAGATATAACAACACTTTTTCCAGAGCTAACTCATGTTTGGGTTTGCAGTCAATTACTTTTGCATGTGTTCAAGCATTTATTGCAGAACTTTGAATGGAAATATAAACGTTCAGGTACTCTCTACCCAGAAAGTGTCTTGTCAGCTATCTAGAAGTGCTGGCACTGTCAGAGTCAAAGTATTGTAGCAGTGCTGAGAAGTGGAGGCGCTTTCAATACAAATTAAAAAAGTGCAGGTACTCGGGACCCAACAGTACCTGCCAATTTAATTTGCATCCTGATTGTCGTTTAAGCTCTTAACCTGCCCCTGGCATATAAAAAACAATCTCCCTCTCTCTCTAGCACCCCCTCGCCCCTCTACGTCTGGGCAAAGGCTGTTGGGCAAAAAAACAAACACTGGGGGTTATTTGCAGAGAGGTTTTCTGAAGGCCACAACATGTGTACTCAGTGCAGAATGGCCAGCTGGGGCACGCAGACTGAAACTGCCCTTTCAGCCTCTCTTCCTCGGGCAGCTGGAGACCTCTTTTTTTGTAGTCACGCGTGGCGGGTCTCGTATGCACTGGAGGTGGGGGGCACTGGGGCGTGACGGGCTGATAAACCGATCCTGTTTTTTTTTTTACAAATCCCATTTTCTTTTATGGCCATCAGTTTGACCTCAACACTCGAGGTCCCAAAAGCTGTCTTTCAGACGGGGTGGTTCCTGCCGTCTAACAGCATCTCGAGGGTGCATAGTGTATCAGAGCACCTTTAGTCACCAAAAGCTCAAAAATGCAGACCATTATTGTGATCTTGGACACGCTGGTGTGGACTTGGCCTATGGGCTATCGAAATCGATTAGGGAGGTAATAAAATACATTTTTTGGGACAATTGTCCTTTGAAACCTTCTTAACAGCAAATAACACAAATAGCTTAAAAACAATATAAAAAAAATATCAGATGTCAAATGCTGTGCTCAATAAAAAGTAGAAAGAGGGCAATTTCCTCCGCCACATCATAACACATTTTGTACGTTAACGCCCTAACCGGCCCTGGGTTTAGCATAGTGCTTTTTTGTCTTAATGGAAAGAAGACCCAACCCTTCTTAGCTTCTCTTTCTAGATCTGCAGCAGAACTCCTATACAGGATTACATAATTGGAGACCGAAACATGTAAAGTCTTGGCAGACATGAATCGCCACCCCCCTCCTTCCATTCTTTACTCAATTTCCTGCCTCCTCTTTACAGTTAGATGCTACATTTGCTGACTTTTTTTTCCACAGTTTAGACCCAAGGGGGCACTTCAGTGAAATTATTGTAATGCTTGTTCTTTTTTTAATTTTTATTCTGTACTCATCCCAGCCCTGTGCCTAACACTCGTCTGAGACTTTCTTTAAATGCACAGCAGTTCATTTTGGGATTTTCCTTGAATCATCTGCCAGTAGACTTCTCTGTCAGTAAGTGTGTCTGAGTCACCATCTCCATGCTGTAATTGAAGGTGAAAGCCATTTTGTTTCTATGATCTGTTGTGGAGCAAACCATTAGTGCTGTTAAAATGAAGTGAAGGAAATTGATTCCTGTCTTCTGTGAAGAGGTCTCTGAGCTGGCAGATGACATGCAATGTGTAACCCTGGCTGGATTTAGAAGCCCTTGTAAAAGCCTGTGTGTGGTCAGTAGTTTAAGAGCTTGAGCAGTTCCCGACTGGTTGCCTCCTCAGATAAATGGAGCCCTCTTCCCATGAAGAGAAAACAGGCTAGATAAAGATCCCTTGGTACACAGGGCCCATCCTCTGCAGGTTCCTCTCCCTACATCTCCACACAGAACCAGAAGACACACCGAGGACTAAATCCCCCCTTTTCCACGTTGCTTGTGGCTTTTTATCTCTTTCTGTTCCATGCAGCTCCCCTAAACAAATGCACTGCAAAGAACAGGTCATTTTACCTGACCATGTATGGGCGTAAAATGAATCGTTCAATCCGATATCTTCCTGATACCTAATGTAACCTTTCTTTCCATCATACTTGGAATTGGCTTCTCAGTGGTATCCAAACGATAAAAAAACATAAATAAATCACTGGGGTGCAATGAAATGCTCCAATGCTACTCACCTCTCTGGATGATTTGTGCCAGGCCAAGCCAGTTGCTTGGTACCAGAGTTTCGGAGGTGGCAATCACGACTTGCTGCTGAGGGAACATCTTGATGAAGTCACCAGACATGTATGCTATTGATTCATAAATGAGGGCTATGAAAAATGATTGGTGGAATGTGAGACTAAATCTCAGCCACTGGTAAATGCTCGTGGGCCACATCTTAGTACGTTGTTTATGGCCCACCAGGCCTTCTCAGACAGGAACCAGTCATATACCTCTACCACGCTGCCCCAACAACAAATGCATCTTAACAATGCATTTCTTTACCATGCATGCCTTTACCACGCAACTTCATGGTAAAGGCATGATAGGTAAAGGGATATGCGTGTTAAAGATTGCGCCCCAGCCTCCCTGCCCTGATCACTAAAACCAGGCCCCACGTTCTAAAAACTAACCAGGCCCCAGACCTGCCCTTGAACCCTAAAACTGCCCCTAACCCTTTAAAACTGTCCTTCCCCCTAAGCCGCTATAGGTATCACATTTGCGAAAGTTATGACTATTGGCATTGTAAATAACAAAGCTATTAATTTAGCTATTTAAAAAAAAAAAACCATAAATATAAACTTTGCCATTTACAATACCAATAGCTCAAACTTTCCTAATGCGAGACCTATTGCATTGCAAATGCTTGTTCATCTAGGACAACACCAAGATTTTTGGCCTTGGTGACTGGGACCCGAAGCTCACCAAGATTCTCTGGCCACCAGCGGGAGGACCAGACAGGAGAGAGGTTACCAAAAACCATCACCTCAGACTTGGAGGAGTTTGGTTTGAGGCAATGTCTGAACAACCAAGCACTGTTAGCCAGCATGCCATCGTGAAAGTTAACTGAAAAGTTATCTGCGTTCTTATGAATGGAGAGAACGATTTGGGTCTCGTCTGCATAAGATGTGAGTGCTAAACGACAAATTTAATCACTCGAGCCAAATCGGTCACATAAATGTTAAAAAGTGTGGATCTGGTGGAAGAGCCCTGCGGGACTCAACAGGAAAGTGAAAAGGAGGGGGGATGTTGAAATCGCCCAGCTTGACTATTTGGGCTTGGTTGGATAAAACGTATGCTAGCAAAGATTTGGCCTTGTTCCTAATGCTTAGACAGAAGATACGGTTGATCAGAAGCCTGTGATCAACCGTATCAAAGGCCCCAGATAGGTCCAGTAGGACAAGTGCAGTTGCCCCTCCTTTATCTAGTGTGAACCTTATCGCCTCAGTGGTTTTGATAAGAGCAGTTTCCGTACTGACCTTCCTAAAGCCGAATTGAGTTTTGTCCAGCAAGTTATGGCCATAGATATATTGGGCCAGTTGATCATTCAAAATCTTTTCAGCTAGTTTGGCAGGCAACCGGAGACGCACGATGGGCCGATAGTTATTAGTGTCTTCTGGGTCGAGGTTAGGTTTTTCTTAATAATGGCAGGATGGATGCCTTTTTCCATTGTGAGGAATAAATACCTGATACAAATGTAGAATAATAAATCTTGCCCAGGAAGGACCCGATGAGCTCCGGAAACTCCTTCAGCGCAGTAGGCGGACACAGGTCCAGGGGTGAGCCTGGTTTAGCAGTCCTCACCAAGTCCGTTCCTTATTCAGAGGAAATTTGCGTGAGCTGTCTGAAAGAAATACTTTCTGGTTGCTCAGTATGGGGTCCAACTGACTTGTGGTATCAAAGGAGACATTAAAGTTAGAATAGATTAAATCTACTTTAGCCTGAAAGCTGAGCGCTAAAGAGTTACAGAACGATTGTCTTCCTAAGTTGGCATGGCTACTAGCAGGAGCCGCAAGTTTGGAAACCACCTGAAACAATAGTTTGGTGGAGTCTTGAGAAGAAGCAATTTCCCTCATAAAATAGCTACTCTTCTCCTACATTAGGAGACATTTATAGTTGCCAGCGCTAACTTGTAAAGAGATTTCTCCTGACTATTGTAGTCCCAGTGCTAGCGTCTCTCTTGTTTTCTGCAGCGTTGTTTCTCGAGCCTCAAGGCCTCGGAGTACCTTGGCCTGCTCCCATTCAGTAATGCATGCTACATTATTTTAATCCCCTATAGCCATGAAGCTGACTTACACCGGAGCTGTCCTTACCACTCATCCAGGATATCATTTTATTCCACATTAGTTCTCAGGATGTATGTCTATCGACTTTAGATACATTGGAGTATAACCCATCCTTTATGTATCACCAGATGTTTGTCTTTGACTTCTAACATTTGATTTTGGTCAGAGAGAAATATTAATTATTAAAAAGTTTAAAGGAAACACTTAATTGTGAACACATGTTGAGCTCTTGTAGATGTTCCTTCTGAGTGTTTACTATTACCTAGGTATGATTTCTCTTTATATCGTCCCACTTATTCATATAAGACCATTTAATACTTCATTTCCAACTGAATTGTAGAAAGTTTGGATGCCATTCCCTGGGAATCTGAAATTGTCAAAAGTAATTTCTCAAACATACTTTTCTCGCTCATTGCTGGTACACTATGTGTAAGATGCAACACCTAATATTTATCTTCCGCATAGCACAGTTGCTTAGATTCATCAGTGTGAAATAATGTTTCCATTGTGTGATAATTTATTTTTTAAAACAGATTCCAAAACATTCTGTACCTACCCAATTTTAATTTATTACAAGCATTGGCAAAGCTAATAGTTCTTTATCATGAAACCTACTGACTTTGCCAGTGCTTTTTATTTTTTGGTTGAAGGTCACCACTAATGCGTATGAGTTTTATATTCGAAGATGGCCACATCTGCAGCAGTCATCGTTGTATGAGATTTGTAGAAATAGAAAGAAATAGAAAGAAATTCAGTGATGCCAGCTATCCATGCAGACATGTGGATGGCCATCTTGAAATGTTTATAAACACGTGTTAAGATTGACACTTACTGATAGAACGGTAGGAAAAGGAGCTGATGGTACAAGAAGATACTGGGTGGGAGTGGGTAAAGGGATCGTTGTCTATAAGAGGAGCACACAAGCATATGGAGGAAAGCCATTGAATTAGGAGCAGGGAAGTGAGACAGACAACAAAGACATCAAACCAGGAGCAAAGGGCTGAACCAAAACTCACTCTATTTATATGTAATTCACTGGAAACAATTGGTTTGTTCGACAGATCTCTAAAGCTGTCTGTAGGTGAGTCCTAAAAAAGGCCCCATGTACAGCATTCAAGTGAACTCTAGGTTCAAATGTATAGGGGTATGGGCCAAGAGGAAGGAGGTAAGGCCTAATCTGAATGCAGCTTTATCCTAGGTCTTAAGAGTTTGTGGCTGTTGGTGTGGCAACATAAGTATCAGGTATTTCCTAAACCAAATTATATACCAAAGTGATCTGCTGAATACTACACTCTCCATGTGTGTCCAATGCTGATCATTTTCTATCCGGAAACAGTCAATCACTATTCTCAATAGAGATGCTTTCATAATACATTTTAAAATTGAGCAATACCAGTTCCCACTGCGATTTGTGACTTTGAAGAAGTCTAATTGGGCTATGGGGAGCCAACCTCTCTACAAAAAACGTACTACAGTTTGTAGCAGCAGCAGAACAAACTGGGTTCTACATCAATTGGAACAATCCGGAAAATATATAATACTCTACGAAGACTATTTATCTGAATAACATTAAACTACCTATCCACAATATGAAAATAGGGGACCATCTTTTAAGACTTCTGTGTATGTCTGCTAATAAGATTGGAAAATTTGCCTTGTAAAGTTTCGATACACTTGGAGTGATCCTTTTACCAAAGTATTTGATATTGATAGAAGTACATCTAAGATAAAGATTATACTTTAAGTGTTTTACCTCATCATTCTTGAAGGTCACGTTAAGAATTCAACAAGTACTCCCAACCCCCTACAGCACAAACCCTTTGGCTGCGGGTTTACAGTACTACCTCATATATAGTGGAAGGGCAATGTCTGCAGTGAGGGTAATATTTGTGCCCATGTGTTACTGCTGTTCAAACTTGTATTTATGGTTCATTAATGCTAAGCCTTTATTATTAGGGTGAGCTCTTGTTAATGCTGTTCAAACTCGTATTTATCGTTCATTAATGTAAAGCCTTTATTATTAGGGTGAGTGCTTTCGCTCTAACTTAATATTGTAAGATTGGACTGCAGTACCGACAGTTATTCCAGTATAAAAATGTTTACAGGCGTTTTCAAAGTTTAGCAATATGTGGCTATGTGTAATACTCCCAGAATGCTCTCTGATTAGATGCAAATATTTGCTAAAGCTTGAAAGCAAGATTGACAGTTCTTTGCTTTCAAAATAAAATGTTCACAAAAAAATGCAAGTAGGAAAAAAACATTTAGCTAAACTACTGTAAAATTTGAGGTACCATTTCTTTGCAGTATCATTTAGTAAAATGTGTTGATGTATACGTATTTACCCAAAATATATATAATGGAAAATCAGTGTAACCAGTTTCAATAAGATATGGGAAACACAAATAAACAAGCATTGGCAAAGCCAGTAGGTCAGAAATTGGTGTTCAGCCTTTTGGTTTCTCAATGCGCGACTTGTTTTGGCATGGCTTTTGTAAAACCTTATTGGTGTGGGAGCTGCCAGGCCCTCACCATTATAAAAACATTGGCAAAAAGCAAAAATTGTTTTGGTCTCAAAAAGCGCACATTGCCACAGTAGTTCCTGGCACTGTACAAATCTGCTTTGTGTGCTTATATGCTCCTTGTGAAAGAGCACAATGCTGTTACTCACAGCAAAGCCAGTTGATAGACAGAGAGAGAGAAATCATTTTCATAAACACAAAAGGTCATGGTTGACGCCAGACCTAATTAGGGGCCAAATTAAAAAAGAAAGTCTCAAAAGTGCACCATGGTATATTCCTTGCAATAAATGCAGATATATGGCTTTCGTGAATTCACAAGAATTTACAGAAGTAGGCCAAGAAATAGTACTCCTAGAAATTATTTGTGAACTGCATTTTAGCATGAGCAAATATGTGTGTGTAAAAATGCTCATGCCAAAATCTGAGTGTTTGCAAGTTCACTTTCCCTCCAACCACTTTTTTCACAACACTGGAAGAAGTTTTATGTCAACCATTGTCAGGAGTAAATTTCTAACCTTTTTCCGTATGGGAAAAGATTAGATAAGTGTTGGTAAAAACCCTTAAACCATGCAAGCTGGTAGGTTTGCACAGACTCAAAAAGACATTCCAACCCTGGAACTATTGCTTACCTCTAACTTCAGCCACAGTATGTAGATCTGCGAAAAAGTGGCAACATAAGGGAAGTGATAGTATTCAAACTCTACTATGGTATGAACACTGGTCTAATTAGAGAGGCTATATCAGAGCTCTTATATAATGAGATTTCTGCCATAATTTGTCACTGCATTACATGGCAGAAAAGGGACAAGTGGATTTTGTTACAGGACAAGTAAATTTATGAAACAACCTGTCCCATGGACAAGTAGATATTTTATTAAAGTCCACACCCCTGAAAGACCTGTGACAAAGTGCATCTAAACTCCCAGTAAACACAACATACAATATCACTAATAGGAAAGTTGTACAAAGAATTCTTGAAGGACCGGATTCTGAACAACACTCAGAGAATAAACTTCACCTAAGGGGAACGCTGCATTGCCCTTAGGGCATTACAAATCTACCTTTCATGTGTTTTTGTCTCTCAACTACCAAGTTGAAGTCTCTCTAAACACATATAAGATAGCCACTCTGTCCTGCTTTGTAGAAGTGGATGAGTACAATGCGATAGGATGTGACCAATGTTTCATTCTGAACTTGTCACACAAGTGAGGTGCCCCTATTGTATGCACTCTACATCGGGCTGTTCTTTCACAGGGGCTTCCAGATAGCATTCTTCTTAGAGAGAGCATTTGACCTCTCGCATTATGCAAAACAATATGGACCGTCTCCAAAGGCATTTCTGAGTTCCAAAATGTCATGTACCCAAGTTCTCAACACAGCTTTCAAGAGGGACAATATCCAACAGAAATTGTAATTTAAAGAAGGCAGGATTAATAATTGCCTGTATTGAAATGAACCACTCTCCCCTCTAGCCTCCAAAACAAAACAGGTTAAAAAAATACTCAAAGCCCTACGAAGATGAAATCAATGGGAGCAAATCACTATACCAGTAAAGGCTCCCGCAGGTATATGGAACCTACTAAATGCTGAAATATCATACCCAAATGGGCAATCTCAAATTCTTTGAGTTGAGGTAGAGGAATTGAACACAACAAACCTTGCCAATCCCTGCCCATCATACGAACAATGATCTTTGCTAGAAATATCTGCATACCTATTTCTGAGTGACAATTCAGTAAAGCTTTCAGACCTTCTCTGGAAGATAGATAAAACCCCTTTTAATAGCTACTTGTGCATTTCAGGAAAGTGAATCATTCACCTTATTAATCAACTGGCTGGTACAGAGGGCTCCCTCCCTCTTTTCCATCTAGAGTCATTTCTCCTTTGTGCTTGTGATTTTCTCAAGGGCCTCATTGACTTCCAATTCGATAATGTCAGTTAGGAGGATGATTGAGCAGTGGCACTTCCTCCATCCTCATCTCCTAGTGTGACATTCAACAGGTTGCGGCCTTAGATCTCTCACTACAATGATGGGTCTTACTGTTTTGTTTAAACACAATGCCACATAGAAAGGTGCATCGCCATCTCTATCGAATCTCATCCAACTCTAGATTTTTAGGTCTCGCCTGTCGATGCGCATGCGCATCGAGCTTGCGAGACTATGGGGGCTTAAACAGTCTTTAACCAACTTCAAGGAATCGTGGCGATTCCTTGCAGTGCCCGTGAAATTCAAGCTCAATGCGCATGCGCATTGAGCTTAAAAGCGCGTGCACATGCCCCCAGCCGCCTGCCTTGCATGTATTTTCCCTCAGGCGCACTCCTCCCACACCCCCGCTCCGCCCCCTCCCCTGCCTGCCGTGTCGCATTTCTTAAGTTCCCCCAGCCGCACTCCAGACCCCTGCTGCTTTCACACCCTCTCCCCGCTCCGCCCCCTCCCCTGCCCGCCGTGTCGCATTTCTCCTCCCCCTCCCCTTCTCTGCCTTCCCTCCGTCTTGTTTTTTTTTTTTACCCGCTCCGCCCCCTCCCTTTTCCCCGGAGTCACTTATTCCTCTGAAGAAATGACACAATGCTTTTAACAATCTCACAATTTGCACTCGTGTACCACTACCCCCTCTCTTCTCCCCCTTCCTCTCTCTCACTACCCCTCCCTTCTTTGTGTGCGCACGCACCACGTGAAATCCCAGCGAAAAGTTAGCAGCGCTGAAACCCTCCCAATCTCAGCCCGCCAGAATCGCTCTGGATGAAGGCAAAGCTTCTAGTGGCTCCCTAAGCTGTTTTCCTCTTACATACTCGGCTCAATCAGCGCTGCCGCACGGAAGCCTTTTTTTCCATTTATTCCTCTCCGCTCCGCCCCCTCCCTTTTCCCCGGAGTCACTTATTCCTCTGAAGAAATGACACAATGCTTTTAACAATCTCACAATTTGCACTCGTGTACCACTACCCCCTCTCTTCTCCCCCTTCCTCTCTCTCACTACCCCTCCCTTCTTTGTGTGCGCACGCACCACGTGAAATCCCAGCGAAAAGTTAGCAGCGCTGAAACCCTCCCAATCTCAGCCCGCCAGAATCGCTCTGGATGAAGGCAAAGCTTCTAGTGGCTCCCTAAGCTGTTTTCCTCTTACATACTCGGCTCAATCAGCGCTGCCGCACGGAAGCATTTTCTCCATTTATTCCTCTGAAGGAATGACACAATGCATTTCCCGATCTCACAATTTGCACGTGTGTAGTTGAAGTTGATCCCAAAACATGCCCTTTCACGTGAAAACCATTTCTTCTCCCTTTTTCACAAGCGAGGGATCATCCCAGGTAGGAGGGACCAGAGGGAGTAAGAGAACCGCAACGCCTCATTCTTTTCTCGAACCCTCACTCTCTCTCTGCCTGCATTGCTCAGGTTTCCCTCTCGTCTTTTGTCTAGATCATTTCCATCTGCCACTTTGCAAAGCTGGTTCCGTCTCTTTTTTGCTTTCCTTTTCACCCGTCTCTTTTCTGTCATTCTGTATTTTCTGTTTGCCTCTCTCAACTACAAAGAATTTGACAACTATAAAATTCACACACAAACATATAAGCCCCTTCATACAGACTCATGAACACTTTCACAGAACAGATGCACCCCCCTCCCCCACCACAAAGCGCGTCCGCTTCATTACTTCATGCGCGGCCTCTCCTTAACCTAATCTACCTCACCATCTATTCTGTGTTGTCAGACTGGAAGGCACCTTCGATGCATCTGCAACTATTTGCTTGACGTCCTGTGCGCTCCTCTCATCCTGTGTCCTACAAGTCCCTTCTTTTATTTTAATTAAATACCGGACCATTTACTTGCAAAAAAAAAAAATACAGACTGCAAGGCGCCTTCAGTGCATCTGCTACTATTTGCTTTAACACAAGCTAACACTTTACCATACTGCACTTCCTGCTTTCTCCCTCCCTACCTCCCTTTTTCTTGAGTCCCTTCTGCTTTAGCTACATGCCACTACTATTTGCTTGCCATCTTTCGTGCTCTTAACCCTCCCTTTCTCCATTAAGCCCTTATTGTTTTTTTATAATACATCATACCATTTGCACACAATACTACCTTACTCTTACGCAACTGCTACTATCTTCTTCTCTCCCTCCCTGTCTCTACCTACTACAGCATCCATTTTAATATAACAATTTGGAGCTGTACTGCAACTTTTGTATTTCTACTACTTCTCATTATTGTTTACTTGTTTTTATATGTTATTACAATGCTACAATTGTTAGTTATTTCTGTTAAATAACACGACAACACACAAAAACAATTTAGTTCGCCTCTACAAATATGCTCACATTCCTTTTGCCTTCCATAACTTTACTATCAACAAGTTGCTGCTCTTATATCTTTTGCCCCCCACTCTTCCTTATCCATACTCTGCCATTCACCCATACAATCTTCCTTCACACACACAATACTTTTGAAATAACTTTCTCGCATATTACCTTTTAGCACTCTATACTAACAAGCATTTTTGCTGCCTACTCCCACAGTCCCCCGCAGCCCAAACTCACACGTTGCACAAAACTCCATATTGTATTAAAATAGCGTGCCACTTGCCAGCCGCAATTAACCTCCTGGTCCAAGTACGCCCACCCCTCCCCTGGAGGGTTTGAATGCGCATTGTTTGTGTTGAGGAAGGTCACGTGAGCACTCTCTGCAACAGCCCACCCCCAAAAGGCACGTGCTCATCTCCCAGCTGGCTGCTGCTTTGACACAGGCCGACACTTCCTGCCGTGCGTTCCTTGCCCCCACCCCGAAAGAATTTGAGATGGCATGTTTGACCTCCGACCTTGCTTATCCATCCCAGTCCTCTTCTGTTCTTAATTTCAGCTTCTATACCCCTGCACACCAACTGTTTGAAAACCACGTAGGGTATACTTATACTGGGTTAGACTTTGGCACGTCAGTAATGGGTTTATGTGGTCAGCGGAATCTTTTTGGGGGTGGAAATAGGGGAAGAGGGTGTTATGCCAGGCACCCTTTGGGGCCTAATTGCCTCCTTGTGCTTTCACCAACACATCCACCATCACCTCCACATCCACCACCACCACATCCACCACCACCACATCCACCACCACCACATCCACCACCACCGCATCCACCACCACCACCACACCCACCACCACCACACCCACCACCACTACATCCACCACCACATCCACTACAACCACCACCCCATCCACCACTACCACCACCACCCCATCCACCACCACCGCCGCATCCACCACAACCACCACATCCACCGCATCCACCACCACCACATCCACCGCATCCATCACCACCACATCCACCATCACATCCACCATCACATCCACCACCACATCCACCACCACATCCACCATGACATCCAACGCCACATCCACCACCACATCCACCACATCCACCACCACTTCACCACCGCATCCACCACCACATCCACCACTCATCCACGCAACGCCACTCACACACGCAACGGCACTCACACACGCAACGCCACTCACACACGCAACGCCACTCACACACGCCACTCATCCACGCAACGCCACTCATCCACGCAACGCCACTCATCCATTTGCAAAACGAAAAAGGTCAAACTCTTCTATTGCGAGACCTATTGCATTTTCAATGCTTGTTTAATGATGAGTTTAAATGAATGTCATCTTTGGAAAGTAGTTATGGAAATATCTTGGAACAGCATGCTTGAATGATCCCAGGAAGTCCGCGTTTCTTCCTTGAGTCTTGCCACTTTCAATACTGTTTCCTTCTCTGTCTTTTCGACATTTCTGAACAGGTCTCTGTCCAACCCAATAGACCCTATCCAGTTGTATTTCTTGTGACTGTCTTCAAACAAGGAGGAAATCAAACCTAACATAAAGGACTGGAAATTAGTTCCTTCTGACCCATTCTTCAGACCTTGGGCATGTATGTTTTCATTTCTCATGTGATTTTCAACCTCGTTGCTCCTGGAGAACACACTGATGGCCTTCATGCACAAGGAGACTATCACTCGTATTATGCCATTCCCCACAGACTCCTTCGGTTTAATTTTGTTCTTCAACCCCATTACTCGATCACCTATCGCATCAGCATCTTTTCGAAGTGCCTCCATGGCAGAACTTATGTCAGTGTGCCAAGAGTTCTCATTAAGGTCCACTCATAGGTATTTATTTTTTTATTGCCAGGCTGTCCAACATGTCATTCTTAGTTAAGGCCTTTGTGAAACCCTCAAGAGAAAGACGTCTGCTCACCACTCACACTTCCCATCATCTGTGTTTTTAGGGGGTGTTGGAAGTGGGGTGGCTGAAGACGAGAGATGGATGAATTTAATTGTTAACAAACATACTCACTCTCAATTTCCTGTCCCATGTCACTGGGATTTTATTACTTTAATCCCTCAGGCTCCTTACTCCTACACCTCTTCTCCCTCACAACTATACATGCAAATTATCCACTCCTTCCCTCCTCGCAGCTCATTGTCCTTCTCTAGACAGTGGTGCCCTAGAGCTTCATTTAATTTTGTTGAGAGGGACTCTTATGCCATAACTTTTGGGAGGAATTTTCTATGGGAAGTGCAAATACTCCAATCCTAAAGTTTTAAGAGTAACGTAGGTTCCATGCCAACATGAAACTCTATAGAAGCACCAGGCAGAATCTTCCTTCTTGGAAATTGTGATTTCTGAGAGCAAGACAGAAAGCAGAGCAACCAATGAGATTGGTTTAGAGCCTTTTTAAGAGAGCAAATGGGAGGCTGTACATGATGCGGTCTGGAAGGGACAAAACTGGACTTCACCCAGATTATGAAAACAGTTGGTGCTACCTAGTTAGAAGTTGTAGTGTTTGATATCCCGCCTAGTCAATGTAAATATATCTGTCATGTTCAGGGTTTAGGATGAATGTTAGCGCCTCTCTTCCATCTGTTTCTGCCACGTACTCATTGCTGGAACTGGAAGAGTGTGGGAGCCAAACAAGTGCAAAAGCAGTTTAAAGATGAGTGAACATGAAGCATTGCAAGAGGAAATGTGGAGGATGTTACAGTGGGGACACAAAACAGTGGGGTGTGGTTAGTAAGGGCTAAGGAGGGGGTTGGGCAGATAACAGTGAGGCATAGAGATCTGGTGAGAAGAGTGGACAAAATGTAGTGAGGTGAAAACCGAAGGAGAGCTAGAGGGAGACAACGCAGGAGGAAGTAAAAGAGTGAGTGAGGCCTAGAATGGAAAAGGCCATAATTGAATTAAGATGGAACAGCATGAAGGAAGAGGAGGCAGGAGGAAGTGAGACTATACACAGTTGGAAGGCTGCAGGGGTTGAGAGGACAAGAAACAGAAACAAATTGGAAGAACCGTGGGTGGCTAGAGGGGAGATGAGATAGTGATCATCATGAAGGAGAAAACTGTGTTCATTAAGGTTACATGTTAGACTTTTGTTTGTTCATTTGTTGAAGCAAAAAGAAGATTTCAAGTAGAGTATATGAATCATCATGTGGAGTAGGTGAGCCATTATGACCTGCATTGCCAGTTATCTTAAAGACAAGCTCACCAAAGAAGTAGTTAGAAATTTAAATATCCCCCATTTTCAATCAACCTATGATGATACTGAATGAGTGAAGCAAGAAAGCAAACTTCCTAGAATTGTTCTCTTCACTTGGACAGCCTCCTCTCTATCCATTATTTCTCCCACACATTCATTCCTTGCTCCTTCGCCCCGTTATTTCATTATTCCAGCAATCCATTTACATTCTATCCATCCATCCATCAGTCCACTCATTCATTCATCTATTCTTTTATTCATCCATTTACTTTCACATTTCCATCCATCTGTCCATCTTGCTTATCTTCCATCCATTTATCCCTACAATCTTTTGTCCATCCTTTCATCCACCTTTCCTTCCAACCTTTCACAAATTTATTTCTCTTATCCCTCCATCCAACCTTTCATCCTTTCACCCTTTCTTTTTTGTTTTCACCCTTCCTTGTTACACTTTTCTGTTTCAGGTTCTAACATCAGTTTATTTTTTTCTATCTTATTTTGCTTTACTCGTTCACTTAGGGCAAGATTACCAGAGCATCGGTGCAGTGGCTACCCCCACTTAAGCTGCCAAAGCTGGGGGTTCCATAAGCTACTGAAGCTCACCATCTCTGGTGGCTCTTGATACACCAACAGCTGGGCTGCCATCACACTGGAGACTAACAAATGTAAAAAAAAAGGGCAGTATGCATTTGTTATCTGTGCTCCCAGGATCTATAACAACATCCCCTTATCGATAAGGACCACCACTGGCTGCTACATTTTTTATGAAAGAGTTGAGGACGTACTACCTCTTTATTGAACACTACATCACAAAGCAGTAACAATCCAATTACCAGCTACCCCTTCTATCACTTATTGACTGTATGCTTGTCTTTGGCCCCGTACATTGCTCCTCTGCAATTTTGGCTAGGTTAACATTATACAGATCCCACATATGCGCATCCATGAATTTGAAAGGTCTACTTTGCTTTTTAGACACTTGCTGTCAGATCCCATTCTAGGAGCCACAGGACAAAGAGGGGGTATGATGCCCCAATCTTGGTGGTTGAGTTTGTTTACCACTGGTGGCCGGGGATCTGCCCTACTGTGGTTCTGCAAACAGTGCCAACTACAAATCTTTCCACTCTTGACTCTCAGAGTAGCAAGGGCGTGCAGTCTCAGTCTTCTTAAGGAGGTAGTGTCGGGGGGCAAGACCTGAGAAATGAACAGTCAACCAACAAACACATTTTCAATGAAACTGCATTTAGGATCATAAACTAAGTAGCAATAGGCAGTGAGACACTACACCTCCTTCTTCCTGCTGGTGTGGGGATCTTCTCTTACTTCCGCTATGGCCGTGACTCCATAGCGATAGTCCCAGACACACAATGGGTTTTAGGCAAAGATTAGGCACTGTTGCAAATAACTTAATTGCTTTACCAGGCAATTTGTGCAGTTTCAGTTTAATGTCTCTTTACCCCCTTCTCGGCAAAAGTCTCAGTGAGCATGTCAGACTCATGTGTACACATTTTATTGTCTAGTTCCTGGTGAGGGTTGGGGCTCATGACTTACCTGCCAGGTTCTGTAACAGTTTGGGTAGCACGGTGGGAGCAGACTGGCTCCCTCCTGCATGGCAGCAGTTTCTTTCAGATGTAGATTGAACTGGCAGCCTTGTTTGGAATGATGGCCGCAAAGGAAGTTGGAGGGGTCAGACCTGTGCAGTGACGCTTATCCTCAGCAGCAGCAGTTCTCCTGGCTGGCTATGGAAGTGTCTTGGATTGGCAGATGTTGCCTACAGGCCGGTTTTCTTGTGATGGTATCCTTTAGCAGTAGCAGCCTCAGAACCCATTGAGCTTCTCACTTGTGCATAGACATGGTCAATCCTTCAGTGTCTGCAGCAGCAGCACCAGTCTTGCAGCCTGCAGCAATATACCAGGTAACTCAGGCAGCTGTTCAGGTAATGCCTCGTGCTGCTTACACTGGCCACATCAGAGTGAGCGAGGGACACTTCCAAGACATGTCACTACTGGCATACTCATTCCTTCTCTCAGCAGGGACGCAGTCTTCTAGGTACTTCAGGCTGACCCTTAGCTTCTCCATCAGAAACTGCAGACTCCAGGTGATGTTCCCTCCCCTCTGGGAGATTGGCTGTCAGGCATGTGCCCTGGTTCCAATGCAGCTGATCAAGTATTCTGTGGAGCACTACTTCCTTGGACTGAATCAAAGTGGGGTTGTTTGGATCACTTTCATACACTTTTTCCATGCAGGGATGTCGATCCACTGTCTAAGGCTTTAGAACCAGTTTGGGTCGGATTCGTATCCTGCTCCCCAGACACAGCTTTTGTGTAAAATGATGTCTATCAAAGCAGGTAACAATGAAACTGGCAACAAACAGGAGTACCCAAAACATGGGCACAATAAAATGTGAGTTCTCTGCATCTGGATGTCATCACCCTGCCGGAAGCAGTAATCATGGACAAACAAAAGAGAGGACCTTGCCTAGAAACCTTTTCATCTTGATTAGCAGAAGGTGCAGTTCCACCTCTCACCCCTACCATCCACGAAATAGCAGTGCTCAGGAAGACCTAATCCACAGTCCTTTGCTAACAAGGACTTCCTGGAATTTCTAAAGGTAGCCCTGCTTCCATCCTCCTCCTCACTTCAGTGTATAGAGTTCCAGTCACAGGCATGCTGGCCTTACACTTCCAATTTCTGGGGAAGCTGTCCTCGCTCTCCAATCCGTTGCCATGCTAAACTAGGGGCATCCATAATGGATTCCCAGTGGCCCTAGTATTCAGACTCTCACAGCGCCCAACTACCATACATGTTTTACACATGTACTGCATATAGACACATGGCATTGACACTGAAAGTCACTGCAATGTGGTAGGTTCCACATAAGAGGAATCAGTCACCCTCACTGGCACAGAACAAAAGGTCTGGTCATACTATAAATTCCCAAAACATTGTACACTGTCACCAGTGCTTTATGTGACACACCCATACCAAAGGCAGTAGTCCATTGCCTGATATGATGGCATGCCTGGTGTGGCCACCAGGTCACAGGGCATTTCCTAGACCTCCCATTGTTGGGGGCTGGCCTCGGTCTGTGCGGACATGCTAGAATAGCGTACACTAGGGCCAAAATAAGCCAGGCTACCTGTTTCATATGCAGTCTGACACTCAGGGCAGGAGTAGACATCGAATCACCCCGCAGGGGACAGTCCCATCCCAATACTTGCCAAACCACCATTATCCAAACTTGCATAGCATAAACGCAATATTGTGGTAGTGATGGAAAATATCTTCCAGGTGGCCAGCGATTAACACTCTTTTCTCCGTAGAGCCATCCTCTCAAACACACATGGTCCTTGCGAGACTTGATTTTAGTCCCCTTTTAATGTATTCAAAACCTAGCAGACAAGTGGACCCTCTCATTGACATTTAACCACTTCGATGCTCATGACGAGCTCAGCTCGTCATGAGTTACGGCGCTCGTACGCTGATGACGAGCTGAGCTCGTCATGTAACGCGGGTTTTAGAAAAACGCAGCGCACAGCGGGAAAACCGCTAGCGCGCATGCGGTTAACAACCGGTTGATTTCCACTGTTAATAATGTTTCGACTATGCTGAAGCCCTAGTAAATAGCAGAATTGTGTTCATGCATAGCTTAAGCGGTTTAATCCCAAATAGCTCGTCCTTGCAATCTGTTGTCTTTCTTTGTGGGCGTATGCTACGAGGTATAAAATGTTCAACAGTCAACGGCTTTAAACTATTGGTCAGCATTTCTTTTCATCTGTTTTTATAAAATACTTTACATAATAAAGCACTGACATGCATATGATAACAAGTATTGCGATATCAATCCAAACTTAAAGACGAATGAAGTTCTTTTAGATCGTAAACAGTGTTCTCCTCTTTACAGACTCCAAACACAGACGTTCGAAATTCGGGCTTGTCTGGTCATGTCGGTTTCGACAGTCTTCCGGATCAACTGGTCAACAAATCAATTTCACAAGGCTTCTGTTTCAACATTCTGTGTGTTGGTAAGTGAGACTAGTGCATTTTGCTTATATGTATTAGGTATTTTGTTAACAATATGACACATCTAGGTACCTGGATTTGAATAGTTTCAGAGCAGCAGTAAAATACCCACCATGAAGAAGCTAAATCAGTGCCTATTAATGAAATATTAATTGAATGAAGGACAATTTTTGTGATCTCTGTTGCAACAGCCTATTGTGTCTTTTTACTTTTGATGTACTTGTCTATGCCTATCTTTTTGTTCAATCAACCCTATGTACAGCGCTCTGATACCCTTTGGGCATGTGCGCGCTTTATAAAACACTCTAAATAAAAAGAAAATGTGAGTGCTTAGTCAGAATGATGTCCTTTGATGGTCAAGTCAGTCTGAGGAGGTTGGCTTCTTCTGTGCTGAGCTTTTCGATTCATTGAAGCAGCTAATTGTGCTCAAATATGAACTGCCTTTAAAAAGGGATTAAAATTCACATTCTGCTGTGATAAAGATGACATTACCTGCGATTTATGACCGGTCCGGGTGGAAGGTCCTGGTCCGCGCTCTCAGTTGTTCCTATGGATCGCAGCCACAGTCGAAGTCGTCGTCGTGTAAGTCCTACAGGCACAAAAAGGCCAAGAAGCTGAAGCGATCTTCAAGTCAACGGATGAGGAGCAGGCGCAGTGCGATAAGTCTAGGCCCCACTCCTAAACTCCACCCATGGAGCCTGAATCTGGGTTGGCTCTGTGCCTCCCTGAATTTCCTGGAGCCATGCATCTCATATTTGGGTGACCGGACCCCTCTGGTCCCCAGGTTTTCAGAAAGTATCTTGACTGGGTTTCTGCTGATTGGTTTGAGCCAGTCCTTGGATCTGGACTGTCCCTTGTTTCGAATCCACAACTTCGCCGGGGGCCCGGTCCAGAAGCACCATTCCTGGTGCCACTGACACCCAATATAGAGCCAAATTGGTATCACTCCACGCCGGCTCACACCACAACGAGACCATGTGGGTCAGAGACAGTGCCTCCTTTCTTTGCTACTCACTCTGGAGAGTATGACTGGGTGGGTCTGAGGATCCCTATGGCTACCCTGATCCCCTTGAATAACCTTTGGCCTAAGATTACTAGTATAAAGACCTCGCTGATGCCAGTGATGTGGACACCTTACTGATCTCTCCTCCTAGTTTGGCTATGAAGTAAGGCGTCTCCTTTGCTATGGTTGTGCGGAGGGCGGCTGGAGTCCTCAGCCTCAATCTCCTCTCAGTAGAATTCGAGACCAATGTCTTGATGGAGGTGCTTTAACCGGGGGTGTTCCACACACAATCCCTCCTACTCTTTAACAAGCCCTCTTTAATGTCCTGCTGCGGTGTGAGCAAAGCCCTGGAGGACCCTCCTGTGCACAGGATTATTGCATGTCACCACTATCCATGTCCTAGGGACCACGCTTTCCTCACCCAGCTTCCCACCCCTGAGAGCCTGGTGGTGCAGACCTCTACCTCCAATGTGAACCCTGGCACTTTCCTTTGCACTCTACTGGATAGGGAATCCAAGATGCTGGATACCTTCAGGAAGAGGATTTTCTCTTCAACCATCCTTGACCTGCAGTTGGTGAACACTGCATGCCTCTTGGGCCGATACAGCCACATGTGTGAGACTCCATTGCAAAAGTACTGCCCATATTCTTAGAGGAGGCCCGAGCCACCCTGACCCAGGTTATTGCCGATGGTAGAGATATGTGAACAGCAACAAGAACAACCCTCTATGCCCATGTGCACCATGGTATGTTATACAAGCAATTGCCCTATGGGACTTATTTATGGTTGAAACCCTCTGAATACTTTTTGAGGAATCCACAAACTAATTATACTTTTTAATGGTCATCACTTAATATTAGTTATGAACAGGAAGCACAGGACAAACCTTAGTTTCTGTCAAATATACTAAGCCAATTCAAATGCAATGATGTGTGAAAACATGATTATAGTGCAGACGATGCAGTACTCAATTCATGAATATGTTTACAACATATATGACATAAGACACTGTACAAATCCCACTGGTTGTATACATGGTTTGGGATAGTTCATAATCGGGTAGTGTAAATTAGTACACAGTCCTTAACAAGTCAGTTCTATCAGTGAACCAAGCGGGACGTGTTGTTGACGTTTCAACCCACTGTAATTGTTAGGGTCTCTTCAGGACAAAGTTATCCAACTACTGCTCCTGCATACAATGGAAACAGAAACCGAAAATAATCCTGCGTCCCACTGCTTGGTCCTGCTTCCATAGTTAAGGATACTATATAATGTTTAACTCAGCACAATGGTGTGAGGCCCAAGGAAAGGCCAGTATCCTCCACTTACCATTCAATGTATATGATACACCTAATAATGTACAATAAAATAAATCAGATCACATCACATATATAAAAGAGTGGCCTCCATGCGAGCTCACCCATATTTCTGCACCACCATAATCTTTCTATCACCAATAGTCACTCAGTAAACCAACATCCATGAGTAGTGGCCACCTTCTGCTATACAACCTCTATTACACCAGTTGTGAAAAAATGAACTCAGGGGTATCACTTCACTTGTCCATGCAAAAATATTGCCTCATATGTAAATTCAAAAGTCTGCTTCTACAATTTTACTTTTACTCCTGCATGACACACAAATCAGGGTTAGTACCATCACCAAATGTGTACTAAATACTAAAACAGTCTCAGGCTTACTTACACAAAATATCCTCTGTGACTATGCCTGTAATTAGTGGGGCTGAAGCATGCAAGGAAGATATTTCTGAATAGTCAACATTATCCGGAAAATAATTCCATCTTTTTGGGAAATAACAAACATTAAGTCTTCAGTACATTGTGGATGAAGTGATAAGAACAAAAGCTGTGGCCTTCCACCAGTAAGCCTTACCACAAGCCGTGAATGCATCCACTGTCTCGTACGCCACCATACTCGATGCACATGCCGAAGGGAACCTGCGGCAGATGCTTCCAGGTTATCTATAGTACTGTCCTTCAAGGGACTAGACTGGTGACCACTTGCAGCCATCTTTGGTGGACAAAATCTCATTGATCCATCTCCACCTGCCCCAAAGCCACGTAATCGAAGGACTGCATCATGATGTACCCCATCTCATTATTAATGTGCAAAGAATGGGAGAGAGGATCACCATAGCGATATATTAGAAGCATTCTCAACCACGAGGGACTATCAGGTCGACTATCACTATAACACAACCTCGCCTTATATCATCTTCATGATGTATCTGCTCCAATAAATTGTACGAAGTGGAAAACCCATCAATCACAGTTTTTCAACCACATAAGTATGACCTGCTTGAGGTTCATCCTCACAACCCAACTACCAACACCTACAGGTTATAATCAATCAATCAATAAATCAGGTTTTTGTAGAGTGCGACTACTCACCCATAAGGGTCTCAAGGCAAGGCAGGGAGGTGGAGGGGGTCTGCTGTTGGGTCGTTGTAAGACACATGATCACCTGTGTGGATATGAAACAAGGGGAGGGGGTTGTTAATAATGTCAGTAGTCATATATAAATGCTGCTTAAACATTTGTGTAGTCTGCCCCACATACATTTTCATACATGGACATCTGATTACATATGCCATGTTTCCGGTGTTACAGTTAGAAAACGAGTGTAAATGAACCCCTACCCCCCTATCCCGCCCCATGTACATGTATTTCCTACAAGCTGCCAATGTTTGGTGATTATTCTTTGCATTTCATTACTAACTGGTGAGAAAGTTCTTACTATCACTACTCTCTCTGTAGATTCCTCCCTTTGTCTAGGTGCTAATAAGCTCTCCCTAGGGCAGAACCAAGCCCATTGTATTGCTCTTGAAATAGGATAATGTTTGCTAGAAGTTTATGTTTGAGCTATGCTGACTCTCTGAAATAATCGTCCTATGTAGTCGCAGAAAGTGCCCATATGAAAATGCTTCAGGGGTCTGAGGTTGATGACTTTTATACCTGAGTAGAGAATTGGTGTCAGTAGGTTTCGTATATAAAGTTGCATATAGTATATCATTTCGATGTTTAATCAAGATATCCAGATAGGTGATCTCCGTATTACTAAAGTTTTTTGTGCACTGTAGATCCTGACTCTGATTATTATGCCATGTCACAAAAGCTCTCATATCATCCTCGGAGATGCAGCAAAGTTCACAATATGATGCGTACTGGACACAACAAACTCGCTGTGCGGGGCCCCAGCCTCATTGTGGCGCTCCGTCGCCATGCCTGACTGAGATCAAGTGACTTCTCAGAGGATGCCGAGTCATCCCTTTATGGTCATGCTCTTCTGCACTCGCCTGTTCATTGATAAGTCTGATTCGGTGCTTGAGCGCTTCAAGGAGAGTAGGTCACCGCCCGGTCCTTGGGATACACCATTGCCCCACACCAGCCGCACTCTTCTTTCTGCTCCCTCCATGGCTACAGTATGGGCTACCAACTGCATCCTTTTCCACCCAGCCGCCACTGCCAGCAGACTACTCAGTCCTTTGTGCGTATTCAAATCCTGTGGGAACCAAGGCCAGTGATTTGACCAGTCCACCACTCCGCCTCCCCCTTGCAACTGAGGCCATCAACCTCTTCAATATGCCCTCACAGCAACATGGGTAACCTGTTGGCAACAGGATCGGACACCACCGGCCCTAATGGCAAGCCATAACTTTTGACAAGTGGGTGCTCCAAATTTCTCTCCAGGGTTATGCCCTCTCATTCACAAAAAACCCCGCCACCCCTCCCACCGTTCTCTGTACAGCTGACCGAGGACCATCACTCCTTGTTTCACCAAGAAGTGCAGGCTGTTTTGGCCAAAGGAGTCCTTACGGGAGTGCTGCATCAGAAATAGGTTGTGATTTCTATTCCCACTACATTCTGGTGCTCAGGAAAGACAGAGGCCTCTGCCCTATCTTAGATCTGTGTCCTCTCAACATGTTTCTGAGAAAAGAGAAATTCAGGATTTTTATGCTTACTCAGGTCCTGTCTACATTGGACCCTTTATACTGGATGGTAGCATTGGACCTTCAAAATTCCTATTTTCACCTCCCTGTTCTGCAGCCCCATTCGCGTTACCTATGGTTCACGATGGGCCAGGAGCATTTCCAGTTCACTGTGCTCCCCTTTGGTCTCACCAGTGCCACTCGGGTATTCATGAAGGTGATGGTGATGGTTGTAGCTCATCTACGAAGGTCTGGAGTTCCAGTCTTCCCCTACCTCGACGACTGGCTGCTGAAGGCGGGTTCGCCCTAGGCAGTCATTTATTTTTTTATTTATATTTATTTATAGGCGCAACAGCTACCCAAAAAGGGTTTCCCGGCACCCATCTAGAACAGTAGAACAAAGAAAGAGAAACCTACTGATTAAAAAGCCAGGTTTTGAGTGACTTTCGAAAGAGAGTGAAGTTAGACTGGGTGCGAAGAGACAAAGGAGAGCATTCCACAGTGGTACAGGGCCCAAGTACAAGAAGGAGCGGCCACCTGTACAGGGTAGTCTAACCTTTGGCACCTGGAATTTGGCTGAGTAATAGACTGAAGAGTGCGTAAAGGCACGTATGGGTGAGCCAAGTTTTGCAAGTACGGAGGGGCTCTGTCATGCTTAATTCGAAACATAAAACTCAGAGCTTTAAACTTGACCCGGTTTTCGACCGTAAGTCAATGGAGGTCCCTCAAAGTGCTGGAGATCAAGGCAGTTCTAGGAACTCAACGGAGCAATCTGGCAGCAGAGTTATGTACCCGCTGCAGCTTATGTGTCACATCTTTATTGGCTCCCAGATAGAGGATGTTACCGTAGTCCAGTCTAAATGTAACAAGGGCCTGGACTACGATTCTCTGGGTAAAGCTAGGCAACATCCACACAATTTTCCTCAGCCATTTAAAAATAGTGAAACATGTCGCTGTGACCTTCATGGCTTGTTGACGCATAGATAGTGAGTCGTCAATAATAAAGCCAAGGTTACAAACATGATGGGAAGGTTGCCGGAACGCACCCATTTCTGTAGGCCAATGTTGCGGACCCCAGAGATTTTTATCTTTCCCCAGTACCAGGACCTCAGTTTTTTCACCATTGAGCTTGAGAAAATTAGCGTGCATCCATGATGCCACTTTGCTGAGCCTGGTCCTGAGAGCTGATTGCTCTGAAGTTTTTCCAGTAGAAAGAGAGAAAATAATCTGGGTGTCGTCTGCATAAAAAAAAACCGACAACCCAAACTCTTCAACGATTGTTGCCAGGGGTCTAACATAAATGTTAAACAGCAAAGGGCTAAGAATAGACCCCTGGGGAACTCCATAAGGTGAAGAATAGGTCTTAGTTAGCTATGGAAGAAAAGACTGGAAAAGTACGATTCGAAAGGAAGGAAGATAGCCAGCTAAGTGCAGGGCCAGTGACCCCTATGGATTGTAATTTTTACAAACAGTGGTCCTTAGACAAAAAAGGGGGATTTCAGGAAAATGAATATAGACCAAATGGAACTATATTTTTATAAGAAATGTCCAGCCGGACAATTTATTATCTTAATAGAAACAATCATGAGACAATAAAACACAGAGTGTGATAGAAGCAGGACACCAGCCGATGTCAGACTAACACACTGGGGGAACACAAACAAGGGAAAAATAGTAGGCAATAACAGGTCATCTGAAAATCGTAAATCATAAAACAGATAATCCACAATATACACATATGCATGTAAGATTAGTGTCAGCTATGCATTTAGTGCATCTCAAGTCGACGACGTTTCGAACCTTAAACAATATCGGTTCATCCTCAGGACACAGAATAATTGCCTAAAGAGTTAACAATTAAAATTGTCCCCACAGTGAAGGGAGGCTGAAGGAGGTTTCAGCACCGGCCACAATTAGGGGCTGTCAATTAAGTGAGTCCAAATCTACATACAATTCGATCGATCAGGACGATGCCCTCGTTTAGATTTCGAAAAGTAGAAGAGGCAGGTCCGCAGTGGGGGTCCTTGCAGGCGTGCACGATCAACTGTTGATCGTGCACGCCTGCAAGGACCCCCACTGCGGACCTGCCTCTTCTACTTTTCGAAATCTAAACGAGGGCATCGTCCCGATCGATCGAATTGTATGTAGACTTGGACTCACTTAATTGACAGCCCCTAATTGTGGCCGGTGCTGAAACCTCCTTCAGCCTCCCTCCACTGTGGGGACAATTTTGATTGTTAACTCTTTAGGCAATTATTCTGTGTCCTGAGGATGAACCGATATTGTTTAAGGTTCGAAACGTCGTCGACTTGAGATGCACTAAATGCATAGCTGACACTAATCTTACATGCATATGTGTATATTGTGGATTATCTGTTTTATGATTTACGATTTTCAGATGACCTGTTATTGCCTACTATTTTTCCCTTGTTTGTGTTCCCCCAGTGTGTTAGTCTGACATCGGCTGGTGTCCTGCTTCTATCACACTCTGTGTTTTATTGTCTCATGATTGTTTCTATTAAGATAATAAATTGTCCGGCTGGACATTTCTTATAAAAATATAGTTCCATTTGGTCTATATTCATTTTCCTGAAATCCCCCTTTTTTGTCTAAGGACCACTGTTTGTAAAAATTAAGTACCTACCCAAGGTCCTTAGCATATTGCGCCCTGGGTTCCCTTGTTTTGTTGAAACCCTATGGATTGTAAGGCCTTTATCAGCACGACGTGAGATACCGTGTCAAAGGCAATGCTTAAATCTAATAGGACAAGAGCCCTCGTGTCACCTGCATCCAGATTCTGGCGAAGCATTTCTGTGACTCCGAGGAGCGCGGTCTCAGAAGAGTAGCCGGTCCTGAAGCCAGATTGAGATGGATGAAGAAACCTCTGAGTTTCTATAAACTGGGACAGCTGGCCATTGATGTGCCTCTCTAACAGCGGAACAGCCATTGCATGCTTCCATTCAGAAGGAACGCATGACTCCATTAAGGATGAATTTAGAAGTTCCATGATATGTAAAAGTGCCGGTAGTTCAAGCTGCTGTAGTACTGTAATGGGAAGAAGGCCACAAGGAGATCCAGATTTGATACTACTTAAGTGCTGTTTAAGGGTAGTAATGTCTAAAGGTGACCAAGTTTCCAATTTATTAATTGGGTCCATACTATGTGCATCTCTGCAATCAAACAGAGAGCCAAGTTGAACATGAGTAGATATTGGTATGTCAGGAGAGGATGATTTATTGCCAACCAAGGCAGAATATATTGCTTCCACCTTGTTTGTAAAAAATTGGGCAAGGTCCTCGCATTGCATTTCATTCAGACTGGGGGTACTGGTAACGTTGCAGAGCCAGATAATTCTTTAACCATCTTAAATAGTGTTTTGGGGCAGTTTTTAGCATCTATAATGGTCGCAGAGACATGGTTTGCACGTGCGGTCCTACAAAGATAATGATATGCCCTTTTACCACGTAGATGAGCAATTTTAGCATCAGGCTCATAAACCCTTCGCCACCATCTCTCCATATTCTTACATTTAGTTTTCTCAATTTTTAACTTTTTGGAAAACCAGGGGGCAGGGGAACGATGGTTGTTTATCTTCCTGACAGAGGTAGGAAAGCAAGTGTCTATGGCTGTCTGGATCCAGTTTTGAAATGCCACTAGATCCAAAGCAAACATGTTTTTAAAAATAGGGGCATTAATAGAAATAAAATTATTAAAATTAGCAATATCCAACTTTTCCAATTCCTAGTTGGTTTTTGGACATTATCACATGGCGCGTGAAAAATTTGTGGAACCGCTAGCCTAAAGCCAACCAAGAAATTATCAGTTCAGCACAATGGAATAGCTGTAGAGCATTCAAGATTGGGTAAATTGGAGATAATAGGGTCTAGTAGGTGACCGGCTTTATGGGTAGGACCAGTATTTTGAGGTAAAATGTTCATTGCTGCCAAGTCTGAAATGAAGGTGTTACTGATAGTACAGGCGGTATCCTCCTGATGGAGATTAAGATCTTCAAAAATAGAGAAATTCGCCGAGCTAAGAAGGAAAGGTATAACTAAGTCTGGGAAGGTTGTAGCCCAATGGCTAGAAGGCCCACGGGGGCGATACACTAATATCCCTGTAAAAGTAAAATGAGGGGTTAAAGTCAGTTTAAGCACTGCTGCTTCGCAGCCAGTGATCAGTAAGCCATCAAACCTACAGCTATATGTGTTTTTATGGATTATAGCAATCCCACCGCCTTTTTTATCCTCTATATCTTTCCTAGCTCAAGCATAGTTAGGTGGCAGGGTTCTGGCTACATCTGGACAAGAGCTGGTGTTAAGCCATGTCTCTGTAAGAAAGATAGTGTCAGGTTGTTTGTCAATTAAAAAATCAAAAACATCAGCCTGATGTTTTGGGAGAGATCGACAATTGATGTTAAAAATGAAAAATTATTAGTAGGTGGCGACTTGCATTTCGTGCGCAGATTAGATTGCTGTTTGGTTAAAATGTTAGTTGTTAAGACATTCCGTGCTCTGCATAAACCTGTATGCACTGTAAAATTGCATCCCGGGCATAAAACATCGGTTCCCTCAATGTTAAGTGGAGTGCAATTGGACTGTAGGGTAATGCGACAGCCCAGCAGCTGTTTGGAAGAATACTTTATGATATCCCTGTTTAATGAAGCAGGGGTTGTGGCCCTTGGTCCCGGCCAGGCGCGGACGGGCGCACATGGGCTTGCCTTTGGCACAACACTGGCGCGCCCGCTGCGCGCGCACGTGCCATAGGCTCTTTTTGTAGTGCCCGACTTGGGTAGGGACCGGATCAACTAGACCGTCCCTTTCCCAAAATGGCAGAGGCGTGTGGCCCAACCCGGAAATGAGTGCTGTTAGAATTAACCCGAGACCTCCCTCCACTCAAACAGTCTGCTAATGACTGTGGTGGGGGTCTCAAGGTGGGAATCACGCTTACACGGTGAGGTAAAGAGTTCCTGATGCAGTGTGCAAAGTGCAGTATATACGAAGATCAAGATAAAAAGCCCAATTATTAGACAAAAATACAGTTGAAAATTTGGCCCCCTAAAAGAAAGCAAAACTTCCCTTCGCAATTCCATCAATTAAAAATAGCAGCAGCAGTAAAGAATTCTCATTGAGCTCACGCTGTTCTATTGTTAGTCATCTGCACGTGAGTGCCAGAGCATCCCTTTGTAGTGCCCGACTTGGGTAGGGACCGGAGTAACTAGACCGTCCCTTTCCCAAAATGGTGGAGGCGTGTGGCCCAACAAAGCAAATGAGTAGCTGTTAGAATTACCCCGAGACCTCCCTCCACTCAAACAGTCCGCTAATGACTTCGGTGGACCGGGGGGGGGGGGGTCTCAAGGTGGGAATCGCGCTTACACGGTGAGTGAAAGAGTTCCTGATGCGGTGTGCAAAGTGCAGTTTATATGAAGAGCAAGATAAAAAGCCCCAAATTAGACAAAAATACATTTAAAAATTCGGCCCCCTAAAAGAAAGCAAAACTTCCCTTCACAATTCTATCAATTAAAAATAGCAGCAGCAGTAAATAATTCTCATTGAGTTCACACTGTTCTATTGTTAGTCTCAGCTCTAGACTACAGCTGTGCCCCTGCATTCACTGGGGTTCACTATCAACATGCCAAAGTCACACCTGACTCCTCAGACACTCCCTTCCTTCTGAGCCCTTCTGACAGAGTGAAATTTGGCGCCTACCTTCCAGAGCAGATGGTCCAGGGCATTCAGGGTATGATTTCAATGTTTCATTATCAGTCCTGGATTTCGGTAAGACTGATTTCAAGACTGCTGGGTCTGATGGGCTCCTGTATCCTGCTTGTGAAGTATGCCCAACAGCATATGCATTTCTCCAGTGGTATCTGAAGTCCCAGTGGGCTTAACATCGGGAAGGTCTCTCCAACCTGATTCAGATTTCGAAGGAGATTGCAAAGGATCTGCAATTGTGGTTACAGGACCACGATTGGGTCAACGGAAGACCCATCTCCCTTCTCCATCTAGAGCTGACAGTGGTGACGAGTGCATCACTCCTGGTTTAAGGTCCCCATCTGGGAGAAGTGGAGATCAGAGGCATCTGGTCTCTGCCAGAGACTTAGCTCCACATCAATCTTCTGGAGCTGAGGGTGATTTGCTTGGCATTGAAAACTTTCCGGCTTTTATCAAAGGGAAGCTGGTTCAGCCTTTCATGGACACCACTACCGCCATGTAGTACTGCAACATGCAGGGCGGAGTGAGGTTGTGGATCCTGTGGAAATGGCTGGAATGTCAGGACATTTTTTGATCGTACAGCATCTTGCAGAATCTCTAAACGCCTGGACAGGCAAACTCAACCGCCAATGCCTCATGGATCACAAATAGCATCTGCATCCAGAGGTGGCTCATGTTCTCTTTTAGGACTGGGAAGAACTTTGGTTAGATCGCCACCGCTGAGAACGAGTAGTGTGAGCACTTATGCGCGCTAGAGTCTCTCACTCGAAGATTAAATTTGACTAGACTAGAATACATGACTTTTGTATGCCTTTCCCCTGCTGCCTCTGCTCCCCTGAGTCCTCCCCCGAGTCCTCCAGAAGATGAGAACCAACAGGGCCTAAGCCATACTGGTCAACTCTCCCTATTTAAGTGAAGGGCTGTGATACGTTCTCTGAAAGGTCTTCCACAAATGTTTACTCCCAAACCCTTTGTTATGCCCCAATGGGACCTTAATTTGGTTCTGACATTTTTGATGCGTTCTCCTTTTGAACCCATTCATAAATATCCTCTCAGACTAGTGACAATAAAAACTGTCTTTCTGGTGGCCATCACCACAGCTTTGGGAGTAAGTGTGCTGCAGTGTTTTTCAGTCTAACTTCCATATACAAGTTTCTTTCTGGACAAACTGGTTCTCTGAACTCGTGCTTCCTGCCTACCAAAAGTTGCAACACCCTTTCACATCAGCCAAACCATCATGTTGCCGATATTCTTTGCTCCACCTCATCCCTTCAAGGAGGAGAGCAACTCCACTGCCTAGACCCTATGAGGACAGTGTCCTTCTATATAGACCGTACCAAGGAACATCGGGCGGATGATCAACACTATTTAGGAATCTCGATCAAAGAAGGGGCAAGCAGAGCAGAAAAGGACCATCTCTAGATTGATAATTGCTTTATGATCTGTAACAACTTGACCAGGAAGCAACCCCCCGAAGGGTTTGCGGGCCCACTCAACTCGAGCTAAAGCTGCCTTTACTGCATTAGCTATCGGAGTCCCTGTCTTGGATATCTGTCAGGTTGCTACGTGGGCATCCTTGCACTTGTTTACCAAACACTAATGCCTCGACATGCAGGTCTGTTGTGACAGGCTTTTCGCCCTTTCGATCTTCCAGGGCGTTTTTGTCTGAGCCAGTTAGCAGACCCACCTCCAGGGAGTTATTGCTTTGGAATCTATTCTAAAGTAAAGACTCTGCGGCCAGAAGTCTCTAACACAGGGGTACTCATAGTACAGCCCGCGGGCCGCCAGCGGCCCGGCAAGCCTTCCTGGGCGGCCCGCGGACCTTGCAGACACCTGTGTTTTAGAAAATAATAATTAAATAGTGTTTGCAAATACAGCCGCACGCGGACTCAGGCTCTGCTCTGTGGGGGCCGGGGGATTCCAGTGACAGAGGGAAGCTGCAGGGGCCTAAGAGGTGAAATTCCACAAAGCCTCATTAACATGTAAATGGTCTTTTAAAGACCCATGAAGTACTGTGTGTGCACGCGAGCTGAGGAACCTGTCGCTGCCCGGGCTGAGGGCTGACACACACACACAGGTGAGAGGACTGAGAGGGAGGGAGGCAAACAGAGAGAGTGGGAGGGAGACACAGAGGGAGGGAGGGAGACACAGAGGGAGGGAGGGACGGAGACACAGAGAGATGGAGGGAGGGAGACACAGAGGGGGGGAGACAGAGAGTGGGAGACGGGGAGGGAGACACAGAGGGAGGGAGAAACAGAGAGGGGGAGGGAAACAGAGAATGGGAGACACAGAGGGAGGGAGACACAGAGGGAGGGAGACACAGAGGGAGGGAGGGAAACAGAGCGGGAGACAGGGAGGGGGTGTACGGAAGGAGGGAGACACAGAGAGGGAGAGTGGGAGACATGGAAGGGAGACAGGGAGGGAGACACAGAGGGGGAGGGAGACACAGAGGGAGGGAGGGAGACACAGAGGGAGGGAGGCACAGAGGGAAGGAGGGAGACACAGAGGGAGGGAGGGAGACACAGAGGGAGACACAGAGGGAGGGAGGGAGGCACAGAGGGAGGGAGGGAGGGAGACAGGGAGAGAGACACAGAAGGAGAGTGGGAGGGAGGGAGGGAGACACAGGGGGAGGGAGGGAAACAGAGAGTGGCAGACAGGGAGGGAGACACAGAGGGAGAGTGGGAGACAGGGAGGGAGACAGGGGGAGAGTGGGAGACAGGGAGGGAGACACAGAGGGAGAGTGGGAGGGAGGGAGACACAGAGGGAGGGAGGGAAACAGAGTGGGAGACAGGGAGGGAAGGAGGGAAACAGAGTGGGAGGAGGGAAGGAGGGAAACAGAGTGGGAGACAGGGAGGGAGACACAGGGGTAGGGAGGGAAACAGAGTGGCAGACAGGGAGGAAGACACAGAGGGAGAGTGGGAGGGAGGGAGACACAGGGGGAGGGGGGGAAACAGGGGGTGGCAGACAGGGAGGGAGACAGAGAGGGAGAGTGGGAGACAGGAAGGGAGACACAGAGGGAGGGAAAGAGACAGGGAGGGAGGGAGACACAGAGAGAGAGTGGGAGGGAGGGAGACACAGAGAGAGTGGGAGGGAGGGAGACACAGAGGGAGAGTGGGAGGGAGGGAGGGAGACACAGGGGGAGGGAGTCACAGAGGGAGGGAGGGAAACAGAGTGGGAGACACAGGGGGAGGGAGGGAAACAGAGTGGCAGACTGGGAGGGAGGCACAGAGGGAGAGTGGGAGAGAGGGAGGGGGACACAGAGGGAGGGAGGGAGACAGGGAGGGAGGGAGACAGAGGGAGAGTGGGAGACAGGGTGGGAGACAGGGAGAGGGTGGGAGACAGGGAGAGGGTGGGAGACAGGGAGAGAGTGGGAGACAGGGAGACAGGGAGGGAGAGTGGGAGACAGGGAGGGAGAGTGGGAGACAGGGAGGGAGACACAGATGGACAGTGGGAGACAGGGAGGGAGACACAGAGGGAGAGTGGGAGACAGGGAGGGAGACACAGAGGGAGAGTGGGAGACAGGGTGGGAGAGTGGGAGACAGGGTGGGAGACAGGGAGAGGGTGGGAGACAGGGAGAGGGTGGGAGACAGGGAGAGGGTGGGAGACAGGGAGAGAGTGGGAGACAGGGAGGGAGAGTGGGAGACAGGGAGAGAGAGTGGGAGACAGGGAGGGAGACACAGAGGGAGAGTGGGAGACAGGGAGGGAGACACAAAGGGAGAGTGGGAGACAGGGAGGGAGACACAAAGGGAGAGTGGGAGACAGGGAGGGAGACACAAAGGGAGAGTGGGAGACAGGGAGGGAGACATACAGGGAGGGATGGAGACACGGAGGGAGGGATGGAGACACGGAGGGAGGGATGGAGACACAGAGGGAGAGATGGAGACACAGAGGGAGGGAGACAGAGGGAGGGAGACACAGAGGGAGGGAGACACGGAGGGAGAGGGAGGGAGAGAGAAGGAGGGAGAGAGAGAAAGATGTGTGTATGCTGGATCTGGTGGCTCAGTGGACGAAGGCGTCTGCTGCAGGGACCTTGGTTTAACCTTATGGTCACAATTATTTTTGCTTTAGCCCCGCCCCCTCACCCCGCCCCCACCGGTGCGGCCCTCGGCCACAAACCACACTGTAAATTTGGCCCCCGAGAGAACGTTTGTGAGTACCCATGCTCTAACAGATGTACATGTTACTTTCCTTTGGTAACGTCTTATTTGGTAGCGATGCTAGCTAGCCATAGATTCCTGTACTTGTTCTGTGCACTGACCTTCGCCTCCTAACTTGATCCATGTAGGTCCATAGAATCACCACACTGGTCACCAAGTTCTGCCGTGGCTCCATGCTTCTTGTGCAGAAAAAGTAACAGCCTTGTAAAAGCTCTGGGGCGGCACCTAGATAGGCACTATTCACGTCAAACCTGTTGAGGATGATGCTGAAACTGAGCTGTTCAACTTCACGTACCTGGTGGGCAGGGTTACTGATCTAGATTTTCCAGATCCACTTTCACTCCTGGGAAATATTCTAAGGTCAGGAATCTACCAGATAATGCACTATCAAACGTAAAGAACTTGTTCTTGTATGCCATTTTCTGGGGAAACGTTGTTTACAACGCGGTGTTTACACTGCACGACTTTTCCCCCGCAGCTATTACAACGCAAGTCGTTACTACGACTTGCGCTGGATGGTGCTGTGGGATAAGGAATGTTGTAATTTTATATTCCAACACCTTCCCTACTGTTACGGGGACTGGTGTTGGAATATAAAATTATAAAATTCCAAAATCCGCGCCCTCCAACGCAAGTCGTTGTAACGACTTGCGTTGTAAAATCTGCGATGTCAAGTACCGCGATCTAAAAGATCGCGTTGTACTGACATACATCCCATTTTCTGACCTAAGGAACAGGCACAGCAGGGATATTTTGGGCTATAAAAGTTATTCTGGCCTGTAGCCCTCTGTATGTTTTCAGTCACTTCCAGCTAGCAGTCTCTTATCACTTGTCATAGAAAAAACATTGGATTCAGGTAGTGACAACAGACACAATGGGGCAGATTTATGAGGCACTTGCGCCACGTTTACGCCGCTGTTGCGTCACGCAAGGCGGCGTAAACGTGGCGCATCCCTGCGAACGATTTACAACGTGACGCATCTAGGCAGATGCGTCACGTTGTAAAGCCCTGCGCCGCTTGTGGGCGTTCCGGCGCAGGGTGGGCGTTCCGGGGCAGGTGCGCCTCGCAAAAGTGGCTGAGTGAAATCTATAAGATTTCACTCAGTCACTTTCAGGCCAATGCTGCGTCAAAAGCCTGCGCCTGCTTGAAGCAGGCGTAGGTCTTGACGCAGCATTGTGGAGATGGGGCACCCCCGAGCCTTGCTGGAGCTGCGTCGCGCTTGCGACGCAACTCCAGCAATGCGTCACCTTTACGGCACAGATGCGTCACGCATCTGTGCCGTTTTTGCCCCATGGTGCGCCGCATCATAAATGCGGCGCATCTTGGGTGGCGGAGCTGTGGCGCACTGTGGCGCATGTTAACTGGCGCATCCCTGGGGATGCGCCAGTTAACATAAATCTGCCCCAATGTTCTTTCACGAGGGCAAGTGTTTAATGTAGAACATCCAGATTACCTGGCATTCAGGGGAACGTTTTTAATATATTCAGTTTGTGAGTAGGCCTTTGTCAGGGCTGCACTAGTGACCCTTTTCAAGATATGTATCACTGATTGGGATTCAATGTATAGCTGCAACATTCTGTCTGCTGCTAAAGCCCCATATGTAGCCTGTGTGCCTTTGCCACAGTAAAGGAAGGCTTTAGGGTCTGTGTCTCATAAGGCATTTCTGAAACTCTTCCCCAGCCACTCTATTCCATTCGACATGCAGTGTGATTGGGAAAGGCGGCCACTTGTCACGCACCCTTTTACCTTACCCTCTGGAAAGACACCCTGCTGTCCCCTGGGTCAGATTCTTCTGTCCGGGCTGATGGAAGGGTTCCAGCCCCCAGAGAGGTGCTTGTGTCTGCATGTATGTCAGGCCCGGACTGACCGTTGCGGGCACCGGGCAATCCACCGGTGCGCCGCAAGGGTGGGGGCCGGTTTTGTTACAGGGTCGTTTTTGCAGCATAGCTGCAAAAGCCGCCCTGTAACAAAATCGGCCGAAATCCGGCCCGAGAAAGAGCTCGGTCGCACCCCCAGGGGGCCGGCCGAGCACTTTGCCAGGGCCGGTTTTCATTCTCAGTCCGGCCCTGATGTATGTTGTGGTATGTGAAGAGCGTATTTGTGCACGACACAGATCTTTCTGGTGGAGAAGTGTGGCTCAATTGTTAGAGCGGCAGACCCTGATGCAGAGGTCTAGCCCGGGACCAGGGTTCCATTCCCACCTCGGCGGGTCTTGGGCTCAATTTCCCTGGACCTGATAATTCTCGCCTCGGTGCCTATTCTAATCATGGGTCCCACTCTGCACCTCTGGGCAATAGCTTGCTTAATCTCCACAACGGCCCCAACAACCCTGTAATGCCTGGCTTCACCTTGGGGGTGCCCAGGAGTGGACATTTCACAGGGAAAAGGCAGGAAGGGTTCCACAGCGGTATGAGTACAGCGCCAGGACGCCCCGTTGCTGGGGCAGCAGTGTGCTTTACAAGTACAAATTCAATTCAAGAAAAGCTGAAAAGACATGATGTAGGCTGACAGTCGCTTATTATTTGACGGACTCCTACTACCTCATTACGTGGCTCCTTTGGAAGGAAGGCACAGCGGTCATATATGCTGACGCTAATTGTGCTCTGCCTTATTTTCTCCTTGTTTTTACACTTTGCTGTATATGATAACAGACTTGGAAAGCAGTGTCGTCGTGTTATATAATAATCTCTTCGCTGACAAGAGGCATTTGACATAATGGAAATGTTTGAATCACAATTAGAATTACCACTTCCGGTGCCGTGTCACGTCATAAACGCTTCAGGTTGCCATTTAAATGATGTCTGTTTTATCGAAGCCTTCCGAATGGACTGTATTTAAGGTCATTGGAAGGGCACGTCCGGATGCTGTCATTATTCTATTAAATGGTTAAAACTTTATTAATGGAAAGCGAGGAAATCCGACATTGAAAAGCAGCTTTTCCAGATTAGTTCTTTGATCTCTGTATGCCCCTGGCTTTCCTTCTCAATCTACTGTCTTAAAATAGATTTGAGATGTAATAATGACATTGTTGTCCTAATTTCTCGCAGAGATTGCTTCTGGGTGTTCTGTGTGTTTCTTTTGTAATTTCGCTAATATGGCACAGATTCATATGCTTACAGTACCTCCCACCAGAGCAGGAATTTATGAACACTCCCATTTTATTTGGGTGCATTTAAGTCAGACGATCCTGATTTTTGCAGTTATGAACTTAAGTCAATAGTGATCAGTCTTGAATTCACCATTTGAGGAGTTTGGAGTGCAGATGTATGCTGTAAGATTGCATCAGAAAAGGCTTCTGTTTTTTGACAAAAGAAGACAGTGAGCTACTGGTCAGTTGCTTCAAATGCGGGTTGCAGTAAAGCTATCACATTCCCAGCAGCGGGATGTACGGCATTACGACACGTACTTTTACAACGCGTGCCGTTACAACGCGGTTTTTTCAGCGCAAGTCGTTACCACGACTTGCGTTGGAGGGGGTGCGGACTTAGGAATTTTTTAATTTACTATTCCAACACCAGCCTACGGACAGTAGGGAAGGTGTTGGATAGTAAATTAAAAAATTCCTTGTCCTGCAGCGCCCTCCAGCGCAAGTCGTGGTAACGACTTGCGTTGAAAAGACCGCGTTGTAACGGCACGGCGGTGTAACAGCCGTGTCGTAAAGGCTGTTCACCCCAGCAGCGCCTTCCGAGTCTGCCTGCTGGTCCTGCTGGGGGAAGGGAGAAGCGCTGGACTCTGATGATGAAATGGTTATCGGCTGATCAAAACTACTAGAATCAGGAGAGCCAGATGGGGAGGCACATCCTTCACTCATCTAGCACCCAAGCTGTGGAATTCACTGCCGTGCGAATCCAGACTCCTGGAAACGGAAGTAGCCTTCCGGAAGTCGATCAAAACTGGGCTGTTCCATCATTATTATTAATACACCTCTATTCCTCCTACTGTATTTGTCTCTTAGTGCTGGGAAGCCTGTGGGCAGCCATGCGCTCTACAAATCACTTTAAAAAAAATACAAAATAAAATTAATAAATAAGCCAGGACAAGATCACGCCAAGAGGACACGTATGTAGAGATCCAGCAAAAGTGGAGAAAAGGGTCTGGGGGATAAGGGCTCCTAGGGCACCGGAGGGCATGTTCTGTTGGGGTAGGAGGTGTTTTGCTGATACTGAGATTACGGGATGCTAAATCCAGGGTCTCCAGTGACAGAGATCTCGTTGATCCTGTAGGTGTTAGGACCTCCTAGGTGGCCAAACAAAGAGGCAGCAGCCAATATACCCTTGACTACATACCTCATGGGGGTGAACTGGCTGGGACAGACCAAATGACCACCTATGAGTCTGTTGCTGGCCAAAGAGGAGCCATCAGGTCCTGTGACCATGCATTAGGCTAGTTGTATCCCGACATACTTCCACTCCTGACATGCAAGCATGCGCCTTATGAAGACACGGTTACATTGAGAGCGCCGAAGCCTAAAAACACTGAGTGACTCAAGACCCTTCCTACGTGGGTTCCAACATAAACACATCCTATAATTTTGTCTCAGATCTTGTCAATACCTGTTTATTTCAAGAAACTGCATTGAGCCTGTTGTGCCTGTCTGCCCACTAGGAACTGCTTGGGTCCACTGAGTGGGAAAGGGAAGAGATCAAGGGGTTGTGAATACCCCAACTGATGACTGTCTGAGGGATTGCTAACTTGAAAAGAAGTGCAAAGTAGGGAAAGGAAGAGGTATTGACACATAGAGCTAAAAAGAGGGTAGGTCTTGATGCAACAACATGTCCCTGGCTGGAGGTACCCTTAAAGGGGGAAACTGGAGCTATCCCCAAAGCTTTGGATCAGAAATATATTCAGGTCTATGGGATTGCTGTCTTTCTTCTCGACAGACAGGACTCCGGTTCCTCATACCTTGACTAGGCTTATCACTACCTGCCTCCACCCTCCCCCCACACCTCAGGTCTGTTATAGCTTACTACTAAACTACAGAGAAGCAATCCTGCATGTGTCCTGGTTCCTTCTTTTACCTGACATTACCCAAGTGCAGAAACATAGCAAAAGCTTGAGCAGTAAAAAGTGTTCTAAGAGAGAAGGACTGAAATACTTGATGCTTATACTGGCACAATAAACGGTCCAGACTGATGACAAATCCTGTTGCTTTTGAACTCCAGAATAGGCTTTGGCCTGGTTGGATGGATGCTGGTGAACATGGCCCACGTAAACAAATGGTCTGAATTCTAGAGGTGGGTGAGCCAACAAATCAACAGGGGGAGCCGAGCCAGGGTGGAGCCAAGGGTCTGGCTTGGCTCTAAGAGTCCATGCTTGAGCCGAGTCATGGGAATATTTTTGCAAGTAGACCCTGCATCGAACATTGTGTAAAAATATGATACAGTGTTTTTCTCCACCTTTGATCTCAGGTCCCCTGGTGGACCTAGAGGCCTACTCGGGATTTTACCAAATTAAATAATATTAAAATGAATACATTAAAAGTAATAAAGTGCATAAAAATAAATAAGCAAAACTGTAAATTTGAAAAACTTTTCTACATTTGATTGTGAATGAAACAAAATATTATAGCATTTGTTTGGTGTATACTTGTATTTGTGGTTCGTTTTGAGATTCAAATCACAGAAATGGCTTAACCCGGGGGTCCCCTGATTCAATAATGACTCAAATTATAACGAATCCCTGAATCAGTTAATCAAAGCCCATAATTTAATATTTATCTGATATCCAAGAAAATAGCTAAACAAATCCACCCACTTTTACAGGAAGGGGTAGGGGGAGCACGATAGACTTTGCCCTGTTATCGAGGGACTTAGTTCAGCAATTTGTGGGTTATGAGGTGCAGACACTCCCACATAACAACCATAACCCCATCTTTGTAAAATTCCTATTTTTTATCACCAAAGTACATCTGATGGGATTATACCCCTGTTAAATATACAGCAAACAAGGGAGTTCACTTAAAGTGGGGTACCATTAATCCAAATACAAATTTTCAACGATCTAGTTGGTAAGAACCCCAATAAGATCTTGAGCTGCCTTTCTACGGGAGATGACCCCGCAAACAGTTTGGACAGCTTGGGCATTTTCGGTGGGCTTCTTTCAAATAAACTGCTCAAAGAGCTTGATGGTCACTCATGGTTTTGTCCTGAGTGTACCGCTGCACTTAGAGCCCTCACTGCAGCTTCCAATACCACCTCTGTAATATTATTGAAAATGGAATAGCAAGAATCAAATATAAGCAAGCAGTCCAGCAAAGAAACAGGATTTTAGAGGGAATGCTTGGGAGGACCTAAATAAAGTCGCCCAGTTGAATGATTCCAGACTTTTCTGGAATATAGTTAACCTCCCCTTTTTTTGGATAGTTCAGCCACCGAGATTAACTGTCATACCGCGCTGAAATGGCTGCAATCCTTCCTCTCCGATCGGACTTTCTCGGTATTTGAGGATGACATCTCTTCTCCACCTTCACATCTTCACTGTGGCGTCCCCCAGGGGTCGTCCCTCAGCCCGACCTTATTTAATATTTATATGAGGCCTCTGGCTGAGGTGGTGTTGCCTTGGGGGTGCAACTAGTGACGTATGCTGATGATACGCAGCTTATCATCACCCTTTCTGGCCAGATGTCAACGTATGACAAACTTTCCTCCTGCCTTAGTAAGGTTCGTGAGTGGATGGATGCCTCCTTCCTGAAACTTAATGGAACAAAGACGGAGATCATGATGCTTGGGCATGATGCTCCCTCCACGGTGGACGGATGGTGGCCTACTATTTTGGGTCATCCTCCTTCCCCCAAAGAGAAAATCAAAAGTCTTGGGGTTTGGTTGGGCCCAGTACTTAACTTTTTGGTGCAAGCGCAGAAGGTAGCAGCGACCTGCTATGCCCTGATGAGATCTGTTAGAAAAATCATTGGACTGCTTCCGTTTGAAGCAAGGCGGATATTAGTCCAGGTCCTGATCTTAACGCGCCTGGACTATTCAAACGCAGTATATTTAGGGGCACCACTAGGGACACTCAGGGTTCTACAGACTGTACAGAATTGTGCAGCCCGGATGCTTTTAAAAATACCACGTAGAACTTCTGCCGAATCAGCTCTTCGGCAACTTCATTGGCTGCCGATACAACAAAGGGTCGAATTTAAGGCTATGACTATTGTCCATAAAGCCTTAATTAAGACAGGACCTGGTCTAATTCAACCGTTGTTTTGCCCTTATCAAACCAATAGAACCCTTAGATCTAGCAGTAAGAACTTTCTGGCAGTCCCACGAATAAGGAGAAGCCGCATGGGTGGCAGACGTTTTTCTGTCCCGTCAGCCAAACTTTGGAACAACCTGCCAGACCCTATTCGGATGGAGGAGAACCATCCTAGGTTTAGAAAAATGTTAAAAACCTTCCTATTTCCGTAATCTCTCTGGGGATGAATGGGACCACTGCAGCGCTGGGATGCCTCCGGGTAACCACGCGCTATATAAATGAGTAATCATTCATTCATTCATTCATATCCCCGAACAAGAATGGATAACCATTTTTCTCTTGTCTTCAACCCGGATAAGAAGGGGGACTTGGATGCCAGGAATAATGGGCCTGTTTCCCACTACAGGAATGAATACTGGATGGCTGACTTTGTAGGTTTCTCCTCTGTAACAAAAGCTATTGTGAGTGCTGCCAATTTGAAGGCCCGTGGTCCTGATAAAGTACCAATAGACATATTTAAACAAAACATAACGTTTTGGGCACCACTGCTCACATATGTGTTGACGGCAGTAGTAAAGTGTGGCCCAATTAATTAATGGAGGTAAGCTACAATAGTACCTATCTTTAAAAAAGGTGACAGAAACTCACCCAAATGTTATCGCCCAGTATCACTGATAGATTCGACAGTAAAGATTTTAGGGCACATCATCTTTGGCAAACTTGAGATGTGGGCAGAGGCGAATTCCTTTTTTTGCCCGCTTCAATATGATTTCCGACCAGCCTTAGGGTCACTTATCCTGGGTACATATGTCAAGGCCAGAAGAGGGGCCTTGCATATGGCTTTTATGATCCTCTACTGTGCCTTCGATCTTTTAGACAGGGATATTATGTGGGACTTTATGGAATAGGTGGTAGTAGTGACCTCTTTATTAGATCTTATAAGATATTTGCACCTGGACCTCACTACCAAGTTTCGCTATTCACGGTCTGGCTATTGCACAGCCCAGATAAAGGTTGTCAGAGGGTTAGGCAGGGGTACATATTAACTCCTTTCCTTTTTCTTTTCTATATAAACGTATAAACTCACTAGCGACAGAACGAAGATCATGCAGTGAAGAGGTCTCCAAAATTTACACTCAGGCAGTGTTGTACACACCTAAATTGGTCCTTTCAGCTCGGACTGCTAATGATCTTCATAAGCTCTTAAATGGTTTTATTGATTTTATGCTTAGGCTCAAACTTAAGGTGAACCAAAAAGGGCCTTTGGTGTGACATGTGGTCCAAAAAATCCTAAATCAAGAACGTGTTTTATAGGGGGGCTGTTCTATTGAGAAAGTACCCACCTTCAATTATTTAGGTATTTTATTGGATGCGAGTGGGCGATGGGGGCGGCTAATGACCCAAAGAGTGCATAAGATGGGGGCTACTGAAGATGCTAAATATATATTTGCCAAAAAGCTGGGCCAATAGCCAGTCCAAGAAATGATCCAGCTCTGCAAAAGTAAATGTGTATTAGCGGCCACTCATCGGGCAGGAATTTGGGGTTATGCTGCCACAAGTAAACTCTAGTTAGCTGAAAATAGTTTCCTGTGCGACTCCTAGCAATCCCACCAAAACCACCTCGAGCGATATCACATGGCACCACTCCTCTTATGGTTAAAGGTATGGAACACTCATAAGGCACAATTTTCAAGACCAGTGCTGACAGATTGTTTAAGCCTAGACAATATGACTGCGATCCCTTGGCTGGGGTATATACAAAATAGTTACTACATCCCAGGATATTGTTACCTTTTAGACAGGCCAGAAAACAGTGTCTCTAAATCTAAAGAACTAATCAAAGAGGCATATGGTTCACATAGAATGAAACTAGACTTGAGAGATCGTTCGACACGCCATCAGTGATCAGATACATTAAGATGTTTATATCCATTATTAGATCATTGGAATGTTGGGAGCTCCATTGTAGACAATGAAGTGCTCCATGCTTCTACGGGCCGGTAAAGGTCCACAGAGCAATATTCCAATGTTTTACAAAGGCCTCTTGGAGCGAGCTTTGGAGATGCCTTTATTTTATTTGTTAGAACATTCTGCCCTCTATCGGCAGAATGTTCTAATAGCCTTATAGCTCTTTGTAGTAGGGCTATACTGGCTATTAAAGTCCTGGTCCCTTGTTAAAGTCCCTCACCTTCGACTCGGGCCTTTAACGCGGGAGCGGCAGGCCCGGACTGGCCGTTGCAGGCACCGGGCAATCCCCCGGTCGGCTGCGAGGGTGGGGGCCGGTTTTGTTACAGGGTCGTTTTTTGCAGCATAGCTGCAAAAACGGCACTGTAATAAAATCGGCCTTTAATAGCCGGTATAGCCCACCACGGCGGGTTATAAGCCTATAGTATGGAGCCTTATTTCCTGGATAAACAACCCAGAACATAGATTCTCCCTCACTAGACTGTGACTGAATAAAGTTCACTTCCTTGTGGCTTCCCCCAAGGGGAGGGAGTACCTGGCATGCATCCCTTCCATGTTGTCCATGTGATATTGTTACAGCTCAATCCACACCACATTTCATGCTCTTCTGCACACTCTGACTCAATTAGACTACGTTTCTTGCATCCAATATTACTAAACAATAATATTGGTGTTGACATCTTATAAAGTGGTTCTGATTTGAATCTCTGACAAAATATCATTTACAAAAATATCTACCTGCAAAAATATTGCAAAAAAAATATCAATTACAAAAATATCGACATGCTATCTCTAACAAGGTAAGTACAAAAATATAGAAAAAAAATATCGATGTCAAAAAGATCGTTATTAAAAAAAAAAAAATTTAATTAAAAAAATATGTAATATAAATTAAAAAAAATACTTAGACATGTAATAAACATTGTTAAAAAAGTTATAATATTTAAAATTATTAAATAATACATAATTTAATAAAAAATAATTAATTAATAATATAAATATAATACATAGTTTATACTTCCTTGATACTAACTTTTAAAAAGAAATTAACTTACAAATAAATAAAAATATCTTAAATTACAAATAAATGTATACACATATAATATTAATACAAATACAAATTAATAAAAATGTAAAACAAATTTAAAAAAGTAAGTAAATGTTGGATAGCGTAGGGGTAAAAATTACTATTCCCACTCCAGAGAGTGCAACAGTAGGGAAAGTGTTGGATAGCGTAGGAGTAAAAATTACTATTCCCACTCCAGAGAGTGCAACAGTAGGGAAAGTGTTGGATAGCGTAGGGGTAAAAATTACTATTCCCACTCCAGAGAGTGCAACAGTAGGGAAAGTGTTGGATAGCGTAGGGGTAAAAACTACTATTCCCACTCCAGAGAGTGCAACAGTAGGGAAAGTGTTGGATAGCGTAGGGGTAAAAATTACTATTCCAACTCCAGAGAGTGCAACAGTAGGGAAAGTATTGGATAGCGTAGAAGGTAAAAATAACATACTTATAAATAAATTAATAATTTAAAATAATACAAAAAATAATTATTAAATAAATATTAACTATTTACAGATACCAATACATCATTATTAAAAACATGATTAGCAATAAATAATTAAGTAAACATAAATTAATAATAAATACCAATTAATAATAATAAATTACAAATTAATAATTAATTAACAATAATATAATTAACAAAACAATGAATTAAAATGAATTATTACTTAATTACATTTAAATTACTTCCCACCCTATTCCCCTACAAACCCATAACCCGCTACAGAACATATTTATCAATTAATCAATTAATTAAAATTAATTACCAATTAATAAAAATTAATGTCCAATTTATTAAAATGTATTTATAATTCCTAGAAATTAATAATTCATTTAGTATAATTAAATTACTTCCCACCCTATTCCCCTATAAACCCATAACCCGCTACAGAACATAATTATTGATTAATCAATAAATTAAAATTATTTACCAATTAATAAAAATTAATTACCAATTAATTAAAATTAATTTACAATTCCTAATAATTAATAATTAATTTACTATAATTAAATTACTTCTCACCCTATTCCCCTATAAACCCAGAACCCGCTACAGTACTAAAATACAAAATTCACTTAAATTACATAAATAAAATTTAAATACATAATAATATACATAAAAATCGATATTAGTAACATCGATATTACTAACATCGATATTAAACATATCGATATAACTTACCTTCTATATTATGTCCCTTCGATATTTAAACATCGACATTATTGTATGTCGATATTTAAAACTCGATATTTTGTCTGCCTACCTTCTGATTTACCTGCAAGGCCTATTTTCCATTGACGTTTGCACTGCTGTTCTAAGCTATATCATTGCTGCTATTGCATTAAGAAGAAACTATGTATTTTAACTTTTAGCTGAGGCTTTTTAGGTCTCGCCTGTCGATGCGCATGCGCATCGAGCTTGCGAGACTATGGGGGCTTAACCACTCTTTAACTAACTTGCAAGGAATCGTGGCGATTCCTTGCAGTGCCCGTGACTTTTAAGCTCAATGCGCATGCGCTTAGAGCTTAAAAGCGCGTGCACATCTCACAGCCTCCCCCAGCTCCGCCCCCTCCTCTCCTGCCCGCCGTGTCGCATTTCTCCTCCCCCCACCCCTTCTCTCTCGTCCAGCCGTCGTGTTTATTTATTGTTTTACCCGCTCCGCCCCCTCCCCTGCCCGCCGTGTCACATCGTCATGGCAGCTTTGAAAGTAGGGGCAGAAGAGCGCCACTCTCTTTCCCAGCACACCTCCCCCTCCAGCATCCACTCCCCCCTTGTCTCTCTGTGCCCGCCCCCACCACTCCTAATGAGCTGCTTGTTTTCATTTGCAGTACACCATGTGCGCATTTACTTTCATAACGGTGGCTCACCGTTTTAACTTGTTTTAATTTCCCAATCTGACCAAAAGGTTTGCCGATGCCTGACGTGCTACTGACCTCTCCACAGCCATGCCTACCTAATGGAGTACATGCTTGAATATATGTATATAGCCAGGCAAATTTTTTTACCCGCTCCGCCCCCTCCCCGCCGTGTCACGTCTCTCTGTGCCCGCCCCCACCACTCCTAATGAGCTGCTTGTTTTCATTTGCAGTACACCATGTGCGCATTTACTTTCAGATTGGTGGCTCACCGTTTTAACTTGTTTTAATTTCCCAATCTGACCAAAAGGTTTGCCGATGCCTGACGTGCTACTGACCTCTCCACAGCCATGCCTACCTAATGGAGTACATGCTTGAATATATGTATATAGCCAGGCAAATATAAAGTACAACAAAAAAAACATTTGTCGCATTTCTTCTCCCCCCTCCCCTGCCTTCCCTCCGTCTCTCTTTTTTTTTTTACCCAAAACATTTGTCGCATTTCTCCTCCCCCCCCTTCTCTGCCTTCCCTCTGTCCTTCAGTTGCTTCATGCCTTTGCTTGACCTCTTTTCCTTCATTCTTTTCGTAACCTCTACTCCTACTCCGCCTTTCAGCATCCTTTCATCCCCTTCCTCCTCCCCCTCACTTCAGCCCTCCCTTCTCGTTTCCTCTCTCTTCTAAACACGTCATTCGTCCCTGCCTTCAATATCCTCTCTTCTTTCCCTCATCCGACCCCCTCCATGTCCATATTTACCCTTGCCCCCTTCGCCCCCTTCCCTCCCTGCCCCTCCCCATCACTGTTGGCCACACCATTGAATTGAATTAATTCCGCCATGCTGTTCGCAACGGGCCCACCCCTGCAGCAGGCATTGCTTGAAATCAAAGGCGCTTGGAGGTCTCCACGGGGTTCTCTTTGTTTTCCGCCCAGGCGCTGCTTTGATCCGTGGCTGATTATTATGAGAACCCGGAGGGGCTCCTGGCCCCCAGCGTTAAGGGCTCCTCGCCTGCAATCGGATACTTTTAGAGTCTGCCCTTTAGTTTTCACAAGAAAGCAAAGACAACCCTGAAAATGTCCATGAAGTATAAAACATCTTAATGTAAATTGTCCGGCAAATTCCCACTGAACACCACCACATCCACCATCACCACCACATCCACCACCACATCCACCACCACATCCACCGCATCCACCACCACCACCGCATCCACCACAACCACATCCACCGCATCCACCACCGCATCCACCACCACATCCACCACCACATCCACCACCACATCCACCACCACATCCACCACCACATCCACCACCACATCCACCATCACCTCCACATCCACCATGACATCCACCGCCACATCCACCACCCCATCCACCACCACCACATCCACCACCACCACTGCATCCACCACCACATCCACCGCCACCACATCCACCGCATCCACCACCGCATCCACCACATCCACCATCACCTCCACATCCACCATGACATCCACCACCACATCCACCACATGCACCACCACCACATCCACCACCACATCCACCGCATCCACCACCACCACCGCATCCACCACCACATCCACCACATCCACCATCACCTCCACATCCACCATGACATCCACCCCCACATCCACCACCACATCCACCACCACCACATCCACCACATGCACCACCACCGCATCCACCACCACATCCACCACCACATCCACCACACCCACCACCACCACATCCACCACCAGGTGCAAATGCAATGTTCTTGGATTTTCGTCACAATAAAATACACTGAACATAATCTTCACAAAATTAATTTACAAACGTTTAAGCTATTGCCATTATAAATTACAATAAATGTTATTTAAGTATTAATTATTTACAAAATTAAAAGCCATTGTTATTTGCAATATCAATGCATCTAAGTCACGTAAAGACAACACACATTGCATTACAAATGCTATAGGTGTCACATTTGCGAAAGTTCAAACTATTGACATTGTAACTGACAAAGCTATTACTTTTGCTATTTTCAAAACCAACACATAAATAAAAAAAGTGTCATTTACAATACCAATTGCTCAAACTTTCCTAATGCGAGACCTATTGCATTTCCAATGCTTGTTTTGGATTCTGCCCTTTGGTCTCCAGGTTTTCCTGTTGTTGTTTTTATTTATTTTTTCAAGATTTTATTCACTATATTACATGATTTCCTTCAATTGTGCTTTTATGGTCAGAGATATGGCTGAACAAAGATATTTTGACTTGACTCAGTGTGGGTCCTTGGATTCCAGTAATTATTCAGTGGGGGCCAACAAAGTCAAAAGTTTAAGAACTGCTTTGCTAAAGCTTCTCCCCTTAGTATAGCACATAATATCACTGTTTTGAGAGGCATACAGGCATGAACTGAAAAATATTCCTGCTCACCGGCCTGGCCCCGATGAGAATGGCTTTGGTGAATTTAGAGGCACGTCGGTTGTCCTGTGTACCTTGTGTATGGCCTCGATTCTAATTCTACATCAAACATCACTATACTCTTTTAAATCAGACCCAGGGTGTTTTTGTACAGCGCCCAATCAGAACTAGCGTATCTGAAAGTGCTCGGACATGTATTAATGATGGGAAAGGAGCCTCGGTGAAATGACATATTTACTGTGCAACACGCAGTTTGGAAGAGCGGGGAAACTGGGTTTGATCGCAGGATATCTAGATTCGCATTGTGCAATCCAGCCACTAAATGGGTCTGTCTCGCTCCCTCGTCCATTTTACATCAAAAGTCAATCCTTTGTCTTTAATTTGTGACGCACGAGGTGTCATCCTTGGTGGCTCGAGGTTTCAGGTTACAGCAGCGCTTCAGAAATTCATCTATATCCTGCACCCCTCTCTAGGTCCGTAAGAAAATATTTTAATAAACGGATGAAATACTGTGGCTACTGCTTTGGATTGGGAATCTCTGGAAGTTCCTGGAAAAACTCCATGAGAATGCCGATGAGTTTAGGGGATGGGGGAAAGCACTCTCAAATGCTCGTAGTTCTCACTGGGCAACTGGGAATGAGTGGAGCAAAAGACTGGACCTTCGGACCACAATTTGAGCCATCACGCCAAACTGATAGAAATGCAGGAGAGACTAGGTCTGTCTGCACTTACACTTACACTATGCACAATAGGAAGAGGAGCGTGCGCTTATCCTGAGTCTCATAGAGTCTGTTATGAGAATCTAGAAGGCTGCAGCCACTATGAGTGTTTGATTTGTTCAAACGCTCCGTCCATCATCCCCCTTTGTATCGCCTTGTTCGCCCTAAGTGTGGCAGGGTATGCTCAGACGTGAGTCCCTTGTTCACTTGGCCACTGGATTCAAGATAGCCTGGTTGATGAGGATTATGAATCCGAAATCGGTCCCAGGATGCTTGTTTCCAGTCCAGGGAAGACATGGCTTGGCAGTTCGGGCTGGACTGTTCCCACGAGGCACAGGGTCAGACTGATTTGCATATAGCCATGTCTGAACTGGGGTGGCTGAGTGAACTAAAGAATGGTGATGGATTAAACCCAGATCAGTTGACTGGGGGTGAGTGTTTGATTTGTTCAAACGCTCCGTCCATCATCCCCTTTTGTATCACTATGAGAGTTTGGAGCAGCCAATTCAGAGGAAAAGCCTGCGGTGGTGCTCGAAGCATCAAGTCTCCTTTCATTCCAGTGCTGGGGCATGATGGGAATATCTTGTTTAAAGGACATCTGCGAACCATCTGGCGCAAAGTCCTTTGAGCAGTTGCGTAAGGAGTATAATTCACGATCTTCAGAGTGAAGTCCTTTCTTTCAGTACCTATGACTACGACTCCGACTCGCAATTGAAGGTGTGTAGAGACTTATGGGAGTGCGACATCTGATTTTCCCCAGAAAGCAGGGTTATGGACAAGGGGGCAGTATCACTGGTTTGTAATATGCTAATGACCAACTCCCTCAATGGTCTGGTGCGAACAAGAAAGAATGGGCAACAGATGTGGGTCCTCTTAAAAACACCCATTACAAGAAAGGCCTGATTTACCCAGGGAGATAGCAATTAGAATGGGATTCAGAAGTGTCCAATTTAATATTCTTCACAGAATATATTACACGAGGGTCTGCCTCAAATTGTTTGGCAGAACTTCGAAAATCAGGATAATTTAGAGGATGTGGGGAGTAGCATACAGTCCATCAAACCATTTGGGATTTCTCTGGGGTTCTGGTTTCCTGGCAGAGGGTTAAAATTAAATTGATTAAAGTTCTAGATAGAAATAGTAATTGATATGCCGATAATAGACTGCATGTCACGTGGGAGCATGGGCACTCCAAATAGGGCAAACATCCGTCAATATGAAGGGATGGGCCAGCGAGTAATCTGCAAGGATTCAGATGATACAAATTACAAAAGATCACCCCTGCTCTCGTCTTGCTGCGCTCGCTCAATGAGAATCCAGGTGACAATGTCGGGCCCAATATGGTAATTATCCACTTTGCAGACTGCAACAGTGATGGAACAAAAGTCTATAGTATGTAGAATGTAGGCTATACGATGCTCTCAGTCACCCCTGGTGCCGCCAGGCCCCTTGTGTACACTGTGATGGTCGCCCTCTACCACAACATCCACTGCAACCGCTTTTCATTGGCCAGGACTGTGAACCCTCCACCGTCCCAGAACCACTTTATCTACCTCTTAACCCACCCGACTCATGCATGTCAAGGGAGATCGGGTAACGGATTTGGCACAGTGCACAACAAAGCCCTTGGATGCTAATGACAAGGGTTACTCGTCATGGAGTTTCCATTGATTTCAATGGAAAGTGGTTGTAAATCTTTCCAGGGCCTTAGCATCCAAGTGGTTAATGAGCTGAGATCAGCTTGGTTTCAAGCTGCATTACTATCACAGACACAGCACAAATAGCAGGTGCATCAGTCTTTAAAGAAAACAGCTGCAACGCGTCTTTGCAGTCTTACCTGTATACACTGTAGTTGTAAGCTGACGCCTGTAGTTTCGTCCGACTGCGGCTAGACCTGGCCCGGCCCTAAAAATTAAGTGCCGGTGCTTAGCACAGGAAAGCACCGGCACAAATTAAGCACTGCCCCCACTAGTGAGACGATAATAACTGTCGACTTTAAAACCCACAACATAGGGGCCAAGTACACGGATAAACTCCCGGCAGATCCTGTAGGCAGCATTTTACATACATTTCTGAAACACATCAATAGAAGTCAGCACAAGATGGACTTCCATCCACTATAATGCCAAAGTCATGCAATAACACCTCCACACTGTGCTACGTGTTCGTGAGTTACCGCCTCGCGTACCAACTCTTGGACTTCTCTAGATTACAGCAGCAGGCCAGCGACCATCTTCCACTAACTGCTGTGATATCCTTGCAGTGACTCAGCCCCCACATTCCAAACAGTCTGGGCTCCCCCACTGGGGAAATAATGTACATACTGCTAGGAAGAGTGAAATGGAATAAAATCAACACCTTGTGCCTAGCAGAATAGAAAAGCAACTGGCAGCCGGAGAACATCAATTGTTCTGGTGAGGATACATTATCCCAATGGCCACCAATAGCAGCAGCCTTGCACCAATTGCTTCAAGGAAGACCAACCAGCACGCACCCAGTGATCAAGGAAAAGGAGTGCTCCCTCCGTCAATGCTACAGAGCGAGGTGAAAGAGAGCAAAAGAATGGTGAAGTGGGTCGCCAACCTCTATAAATATGAGGACTGAGGAGCTTCGCCTCTAATGCGTAACGGCAAGAACATTACACTGCAGGTGTGCATGGTATAAAAAAAAAACACGGAGACTGGCAATGGCTACAAGTTCACAAACTCCTGAAGCAAAACAGCCAGACTGCATTCTGAAGGTACGTTAAAGACCTCAGTGGGCATCCTCATAACAGATGCAACGGAGACGCAGCTGACGTATGGATCAAGCACGTCCGATCACTCTACTGCATGTCCTCCTCCAGAGCCAACAAAGCAGATCCTCCAGCGCCACATGACATCATAGTGCACGACCATCCACATGCTAAAAACAGGGTACGGCATACAACTAGCCCGCAACCAAATACACAACGCACTGGGACCGTAGCTGCATGACTAAAATTCTTAAGCACATGGGACGGGGCTCCGGCCCTAACGGGCTCGCCACCCACCTATTTAAGGAGGATTATGAAGTCTGTGCCTCCCTTCTCACTCCTCTTTACCAGCACTGTAGTGTAAACGCCCCAGTCCCTGAATCTTGGAAGAGTTCGATTCTTCAACCTACACAAAAAGGGAGATAACACGGATTTGCTGACGACATGATCCTAATGGACCACACAAAAGTGGGACTGCAGAGAGCCCTTGATGCTTTAAATGCTTATAGCATCACCAAAAAACTAATGGCGATCTGCAAGAAGACCCAACAAGCACAAGCTAGAGTGGAGAGGGGGGAAACTGTAGAATTAAGGTCTGCTCCCTACTTCAAATACCTGGGTGTGTGGTTTGCTAGCAACAGCAAGCCCAAGGTGAACATTACATGCACAGAAGAAAAGGGCAAGGCGTCTATCTATGCCTTGTGCAAACTTCACTCTACCCTACACAGCCCTACCACCGAGGTCGTACTGAAGGTAATCAGAGCAAAACTGCTACCTTCCATTTGTTACGGACAAATCGCCTTCCCGAGAGGCCTAGTGGACACCATGGAGTGGGTGCAGTGCTGTGCCTACAAGCGCATCTTTCAAATCCCCACATATATTCTTAACTCTTTAGTACGCCTTGAGTTTGGCCTAAACAAACAAGCAATCCTTCGAGAACTGGGCAGCCATATCCGGTACTACTCCAGTTTTCGTACATCTTCAAATAGAATGAAAGAGATCGGCACTTTAACCGAGGGCACAAACTCGGAGGGCCCAGAAGAAGCCCGTAACATCAACCCAGGCCCCTGTCACGCCCTGGTGAACCTGGGACTATTGTTTACAATCAACACTTCGTCCCTTAGTGGCCCCGCCTCAAGGTTGCCCGTCCGTTAGCCCTAAAAGCACACTCCATGCCCTCACAGCTTTCGCACTTTGCCCTAAACACCCATCCCGCGTGCCTGAAACGGTCACGCGCACGGGCCCCGGGGGGCCCGGCAGGCTCCGTTTGACATCCCTGCCCCCTCCTGACAGTCTTGAAACACCAGTACTTAGTGCTTTCTTCTGGTCGCATCTTACCGTTTTCAATGTGTGATGAATGTTGTTTCATCAGTTTGTTACATGTCGCGACATTCTGGGGACATTTTAATTAATTGAAACAAATGAAGAATTACTGTCTTAGTGTAATAGTTGGCATCCTTGAATCGTGGGGTGAACAGGGCCTTGTGAGATTCCCTATACATGCTTGCAAATGTAGGACCAGTGGGGATGTGCAGGGCCCAATGCCCGAAAACTGGCCTAGAGCACGGCTGTGGAGAGAATGGCGCAGCGAGCCAGGGGCTGCCTTATAAAGCATGAAAACATATATAGAGTGTGGATGCATCACTTAAAACTGTTAGGATCCTCCCCAAACCTAACCCCTGTCCCCCAGACCTAAGGACAGAAATGTTCAGTACTATATAATCCACGAAAGTTTAGCAATTGTATTTTTTTTTGTTACATGTATGATGGCTCCACAGTCGGAGATGCTCAGTTGGTATGGAAAATATCATAGCAATAAAAGGTGTTTCGGGAAACCTCAGCGGGGAGCCGTCTGCACAGCAGACACCGCTCTGCTGCGAATGCCACGAATTATACGGCATGAATTCATTGCATTCCCCGACCAACTGCAGCGTGTCATGCTACCTCTCCACAAACCGCGTGCCTAATGGACAACCGCACCTCGAATTCTAAGAAGTATTTGGCACCAAAACAATGCGTGTGTAAGGTAATAGCCAGTATTACGATGCCAGCGACGCCCCTGCACACTTTCATCATAGCCCTGGCTGCACAGTAACAGTTGCAGCCCATGTCAGTCATTACTTGAGAGATGGACAGAAAGGACTGTGGAAACAAGAGAAATGGGTAAATGATAAAAAGGCAAAGAGATGAATAAAATAAAGAGATATGTCATCTGCATGCCTTGTCATCCTTTTCACCAATAATGTGATCATTTGTGTCAAATGAAATATTTGGAAAGAGCTTTTCATCACATCTAAAAAATGTGGGGACTGGTGGCATTCATGGGATTGTACTGTAAATTCATAAACTGTATAATAATGCTGTATATTACCTCATGTGCACGTATCGCAATTAACAGGTACAGTATTTTGAGATTGGCCACAGCGTCAGGTGGCGAGGTTTTGTTCCCCTTAAGCCGTTTCACTTTGCCTATGTCTGAACGGAATGGCAAAACCACTCCCTCCTTTTCCGTATTGTATCCTGATTAAGAATGTTTATACTGACTCATCCCTCTCATCATGTATGGAACCAGCCATCCAACAATAATGGCAGGGGTCTATCCAGGAAAACATTGAACACATTGGCACTGGCATCATACTGCATCTGAAGCATAAGAGGAACTCCAGTTATGAGAACATAAGATTCCGACCGCCGGTGGAGGATTCTCACACCACCATTTTTATTTTATTTTGTTTCTGGTGGCTCCCTTGGTCTACCTAGATCTTTAGTCTAAGGACATGGAGCCATTGATTCCATGTCATCTGTACCTTTGGTCTTAAACACATCCAAGTTTCAAGTTCCTAACAAACCTTTTTTTAAAGCTCTTTTTATGTAAAGTTTGCATGATACATTTAGTACGAAACATGCATTTATCTTTGGGGTTCAGTTACAAATTGGAGCAAAAAAACAAAAGGAAACACATGTAAATGTGGTTCCCTGGTTATCGCGCCTGCATATTAGGAAGAATTCTATTTGGTGAGAGGACCTTCACGATCCTTCTTGTTCCTAGAAGGACCAAGAAGGATTTTTTGTGACCAGTGAATTCTAAGAGCCTATATTGTGTTTGCCGTATTGCTTTCTGTTGCATAGGCTGGACGTTGTATGTTAATTGCAGTTGTGGTAATTGCGCCACCCATATCCGATCGTATTATTCACGCCCCCTTTGAGTTATACCTTGATGGCTAAACAAGCTGTGTTAGAGTTAAGAAGGTTTGGGGGATCAGTTTTCCACTACAGACCTAGAAACCCGTAATCTTGTGTATGTAAGCAGCACCTGCTATCCCTACTTTGACACTGCTAGGTTGTCACTGTTACCGCGACGATAAGGGAAAAGTACTCTGACCAACATCCTTGTACAGTCTTAAATATGGATTTCTGGAAGCATTTGCATTACAAAGTTGGTGATCATACAAGAGGAAGACATCCTTGCCCACACAGATAAAAACATAAGAACATGGGATGGCTGATGACCAATAACTGTTAGCCATATAAAGTTCTTCTGAAAAAAAGGCAAAATGCAGTAGTCAAGCTACAGGACAAAGAGAAAGTGATCCTGGTTTAGAATTCGAGGGGAAGAATGGGAAGAAGCCACACCACAATGAAATGCAGAATCTAGGGATGCCAACACCCAATGGGTTTTGTATAATGTACCAAATCAGTCCACTGTCACCTCACAAAACAATGTATGGCAGGCACATACCATTTACCACTGTGCCCAAGTTTGATTTGGCTACTATTGCATTTTCCAAAAGGATTTACAATATTTGTTAAATATTGCAAATGTAAATATTCCATCTTTAAACACCGAGTTAATCTGTATGCTGTGACAGCGAAACAATACCAATATCACAAGATACCATCATGGCATGTGGCGTACTTGTATAAAGCTCTGTACTCTGATAGAGCAAAGGGCAATGAATACCCCCAAAAAAGATACAAATGAAGTCTTTTGACGCACCCACCTATAAACCTAAAACAAACAGATTACATTCTCCTTACTTTCGCACTAACTCACACAGGCAGGCCCGGACTGGTGAGTCCGGGCACCGGGCAATCCCCCGGTCGGCTGGAGGGTTTTGGGGGCCGGTTTCCGAAAAGGGGGCCGGTTTTGTGTCTGGGGGCCGATTTTGCCCCCGGCAGCGTGCGTCACGACACTCACTTTGTTCACGGCCGCACTCGCACATCATCCTGTGTCTGACTCACTCTATGCATGCAGGTCACCGTCTGCACCGTGCATGAACACTGTCACTACCCCCCCCCACCCCCAAGCAAGCGCTGCAACTGCAAGCCTCAGTATGTGCATGCAAACCGGGCCGTTACCTAACAATAAACAAATGGAGGATGAGGGGGGAGGTGCCTGTGCGCAGCGCGCAGAATTATGCCTGACCCCTCCTCTGCCGCGTCTGCGCGCGGGCCGCGGCGCGCCTCTCTAGGTGCGGCTGGTGTAATTCTCCTCCTTCCCGCATGCGCATTGGCAGGCCTGCGCGTGACTGACGAGAGGAGTCTGCAGTCGCGCACGGAGTTGGAGAGTCCCGCCAGGTCCAGGCCCAGGCCCATAAATTAATTTTATTCTAATGGCTGGCTTCTGGCAGTGGACTGGCTACTAGCGCCGCCGCCTAGGCCTAGCCCGACCCCCCTCTGCCACAGTGCCTGTGCCACCGTCCGTGACCCGACACTGACCGACCCCACCACCAACAGCAGTCAGCAGACACTGGACAGCAGGCCGCCGGCGCCGAGGTGAGTGAGTCAGTCAGTTTTAATTTCTGCCCGGCCCTGGCCCCCCCGATAAACTTGAAAGTAAAGAAGCAGGCAGCGCTGCGCTGTTTGCTTCTCCAGCGCTACGTCACGTGACCACAAGGCCCTGGTGGCAGTGTGGACGTGACTGACTCATAGCTGCCAAGGTTTCAGATTAGTATGTGTGAGTGTGACCAGGATTTTGATAATTTCACTGAAATTATGTGTGACATTTCAACGACTATGAGTGACACTTGCTCGCAGACGAGGGAATCATAAATATCAGAAATAACAATCATTTGAGTAAAGAGAGAGTTTACGTTAGCTGCTAGCTTCACAGCATAAGAAATAATAGTTAAACAACTAATTTATCAGACTGCAGCCAACATTGCACAGCGGGGTGGCAACCCTCACACCTCCAGCCCTCGATGACCGGCTGTTAAGAGGTGCTTCGAAGGTGACTGAGAGGGAGGGGGGGCAACCCTCACACCTCCAGCCCTTGATGACCTGTTAAGAGGGGCTTCCAAGGTGACTGAGAGGGAGGGGCTGCAACTTCAGGAGCAGCGACATCTATTCACATGCAAACAGCCTTGAATGTGTCATGTCTCTGCTATTTAGAGGGGGGCTCACACATTCCATTTCTACCCAGGGCCCCAAACATCCGAGACTCGGCCAGATTACAGCCCTGATTACACCGAGGCAGCACGTGGTTCTGAGCGTAATTACTGTCACTAAATTGTAAGCAAACCTCGGTTCTTCAAACATGCAGTCTATAATGTAATACAATAAAGAAATGGCACAATTGCACCCACACTGATTAACAAAGTATGGAGGACAATCACGTTCAATCAGTTCTCTTAGAGTATCTCCTGTAAGTACTGTACATCACAGTGGGGGATGGCATTTTGGACAGAGAGCCTGTCTTCTCGTTGTCTTGTGCAGGAGGGGGCGAGGAGCCCAAGATGATACTAGAATACTGCATGCCCACCCCTGTGCCCACCCTGGTGGATCCTGTTCCCCCTCCTGTGATGGCTCCTGCCCTCCCCTCAGTGATGGCTCCTGTCCCCCATGTGGTGGCTCCAGTCCGCCCCCCCACCCCCTCCCCCGCCTGTGATGGCTCCTGTCCCCCCCATGTTTTGGCTCCAGTCCACTCCCACCTGTGATGGCTCTTGTCCCCCCCTGTGGTGGATCCTGTCTCCGCCCTGGGTGGCTTCTGTCGCAGTCCTGGAACGGCCCCTGCAGCAAGGGTGACGTTCTTGATGGGCCTCTTCTCAAAAGGGCTCAGCTCAAAATTAATATGGAAAGGTGGGCGAGTAAGTAAGTGAAGGGTTGGGTGAATGGCTGGATGAATTAGTGAAAGGGTGAATGGATGAATGAAAGATTGAATAAATGGATAATGAGAGAGGATGGATGGATTGATGAGTGAGGGAAAGGATGGAGAGAAAATGGTAAATAGCTGGATGTATGGGTGGAAGGGTAGCTGGATGATGGATGAGGGGAAAGATGGATGAGGAGAAGGATGATGGATGAGGAGAAGGATGGATGGATGGATGGATGGAGGGGAAGGATGGATGGATGAGGAGAAGGATGGATGGATGGATGGAGGGGAAGGATGGATGAGGAGAAGGATGGATGGATGGATGGATGGATGGATGAGGGGGAAGAATAAATGGATGGGATGGATGGATGGATGGGTGAGGTGAAGGATGGATGATGGATGAAAGGAAGGATGGATGAGGGGAAGGATGGATGGATGAGGGGAAGGATGGATGGATGAGGGGAAGGAAGGATGGATGGATGAGGGGAAGGAAGGATGGATGGGTGGGGGGATGGATGGATGGGTGAGGGGATGGATGGATGGATGAGGGGATGGATAGAGGGGAAGGATGGATGGATGGGTGGGTGAAAGGATGGATGGATGGATGATGAGGGGAAGAATGGATGATGAGGGGAAGGATGGATGGATGAGGGGAAGGATGGATGGATGAGGGGAAGGAAGGATGGATGGGTGAGGGGAAGGAAGGATGGATGGGTGAGGGGATGGATGGATGGGTGAGGGGATGGATGGATGGATGGATGAGGGGATGGATAGAGGGGAAGGATGGATGGATGGGTGAGTGAAAGGATGGATGGATGGATGATGAGGGGAAGGATGGATGGATGGAGGATGGATGATGAGTGGGTGGGTAGAAGGATGGATGGATGGATGATGAGGGAAAAGGATGGATGGATGATGAGGGAAAAGGATGGATGATGAGGGGAAGGATGGATGATGAGGGGAAGGACGGATGGATGGATGGATGGATGATGGGTGGGTGAAAGGATGGATGGATGGAGAGTTGGTGGGTGAAAGGATGGATGGATGGAGAGTTGGTGGGTGAAAGGATGGATGGATGATGAGTGGGTGGGTGAAAGGATGGATGGATGAGTGGGTGGGTGGATAGTGGGTGGGTGAAAGGATGGATCAGTGGATTGGATGGTGGGTGGGTGAAAGGATGGATGAGTGGGTGGGTGGATGGTGGGTGGGTGGATGGTTGGGTGGATGATGGGAGGGTAGGTGGATGAGTGAAATGATGGATGGATTGCTGGATTGATAAGTGCAAGGGTGAATGAATGGACGTATGAGTGAAAGGGTGGATGTAAGGATGGATGAGTGAGTGAAAGGGAGGGTAGATGGACAAAAGGATGAATAGATGTGTGAAGGAGTGAAATGATAGATGGATGAGTGATAGGGTCAATGGATGGATTCATGAGTGGATGAGTAGATAGATGGATGGGTGGATGGATGGATGGAAGGAAGGATGGCTAAGTGAAAGGGTCGATGGAGAGAGAAAGGGAGGATGGGTGGATGACTAAAATAGTGGATGGGTGGAAGGATTAGTAAGTGAAAGGATGGCTGGATTGGTGAAAGGGTAAATGGCTGAATGGATGAGTGAATGGATGGATGGGATGAAGAGTGGATGGATAAGTGTACAGATGGATAGGGTGAAAGGGTGGATGGATGGATAATGGAGGATGAGTGAAAGGATGGATGAGGGGATGGATGAAGGGATGGATGAGTGAAATGATAGATGGAAGGATACATGATGGATAGGTTTGCAAATGGTTGAATATGTTTGGAAATGGCTGGGCTTACGTATATACTATTGCGCGACCTCTGATGTGTCTGTAAAACGTACCTATTGTCCTGAAGTTTTGTCCTGAATTTTGGCCTGCTGTCCTGAATTTGTGTCCTGAATTTTGACCCTTTGTCCTGAATTTTTACACTCACCGTCCTGAATTTGCACCAATGCCAGTTGGTCATCCTACCATAGGGTTTTAACCAAATGCATGTGACATTTTACTGCCTGAGAAAAAACGTCCAGGATTCGTGCACAACAGGAGTTACTTGTTGAAACACAGCATGTACCGGACGTGCCGTTCGATGACCAATGTACAGAACATTCTCGCAAACTTGTGTCTATTTTTGGTGCTCTCTGAAAGAATGCCTATGAATACATATGACTGGGTGGGTAACCTGATGTTCTTTAAGGTCATCATCTACTGTTTACTGTGCTTTGAAAGTTGATACAATTTAAATATGTAATGAAAAATATGCTGTAAAATTCACCATTTTGGTCTGTCGTTTTTCAAAATTTTCTTGGGGGAGAACACCCCCAAACCCCCCTAGTGGCCGTCGGGCTCGCTCGCTGCGCTCGCTCGCTACGCGCTGGACGGGGGCTGGTCTGCTACGCGACGGACGGGGGCTGGTCTTGCAAAATTTGCCAGGGCTGCTTTCAGTTCCCAGTCCGGCCCTGCACACAGGCCATCACGAATGTAAGCAATGCACAATGTCTCTACTAACGACATACAACCAAGCACCAACGAAGTAAGAATGACTATCAAACTAAGATTTCTCCATTTCAACCGATGGCTTTCTGCGATGCACACAAAAGAGTGCCCAGAAAATGAATGAGCTGAGATGCTAAAACAATTTTTCCCTGTGTCATACAGCCACAAAAAAGAGATTACATTATATTATCACTACAAAAAGTCCATGATACAGGTTACATCGATTTTTACATAAAATTGTAAATAAAAAATGTAAAACAATCTCATTGATAGTCAACAAATGGTATGACTAATGCACATCTAGAAAGGGGCTTTTGCCAGCTTTTTTACTGAACTCTTTATTTTAAGTCGACTCTGACAGATGACTGCTTTCAGTATGGACGTTCTTGTGAAGTGTTGCCTGGCTTTAACAAACCAAGTGTGCATTTCCACCGTTGATTTTTTTCTCTAGCTGCCTACCTTTCTGCTAATTATTTTGCCAAGAATCAGATTGTTGTGTGCGAAGTATCGCTGACCAGCTAAAATAACACCTCCATCCCATTTCTGGGCTTTCATTGTGAAGCACCAGGGACATAGGGTCTTATTATAAGTTTGGCGGATGAGTTATTCAAAATGTAGGAGATCCTCTTATGAAGAACAGAAGCAAGAATAACTTTCTCTTTACCATAATAAAATCACAAGGCAAGTTAACTCCCACTATTGACTAGGACAAAATTCCCCCATTCTCGTGGGTTTCATACATTTCTCAACTACGGATTTGGAACTGAAGCATCAGACAAGCCTAGTAGTTCTAGGACACTGTAATTGTCCAATGCCTGCTAAGCCATTTCTTGACGCGGGCCCAAAGATCTCTGTGTTTTTTTTATCAGGCTTCACATAGCCCTTGCAGCCAAAGCCCCTAGGTTTTTGTCTAGTACTGCCCATTTAAAGGCCCATCATTTTTGTGTCTATATAGATATAAACTTGGATGGCATGGCCATGCCTGCATGTTGTCTCCACAACTTGTCAATTTAATTTTTTCACTTATAATATAAAATATGCACCAGTCTTATTTGCTGCATATTTTAAGAGTGCGAATGTGCATTTTTCTTGTATGGGTTTGTAGTTAAGTTCAGTTCCAAAACATTTATAAAATATCTAGGTAGCTGGAGTAGCCTCTCCCTAAATTTCTATGCATGACGGCCTACTATCTCCATACGTCAATCCAGAACCCATGTCCCAGCACCATCTGCTATCTGGGTTGCTAGTTTAGCTTGGGCTACCATTTGATATGTATTGAAAATATATTTCCATCTTGCATAGGGAACAATGAATTGCATTATATAAATCCTCAATATTATACCCAAGTATGGGAAACTAGGCATGTCTCTTTTTTCGCACCTTTCAGCTGAAACACGTTGCTAAGAAAGTGAAGACAAGACAGTTCAGTACCAACCCTCTCTGATGGAAAAGTGAAGCCTGAAACAGACCCCAGAACTATAGTGCAAGCCATGTCCCTCGCATGTGTAGATGGAGTCAAAGCAGGACTCCATGGCCCACAGGCCATTGCTCTGCTACCGCTTACCCATAAAAACGATTCTTGGACTCTTGATAATCATTATGATCTTTGATTTTACTGCGTTTATTTTCAAGCTGTTTGTGGTAGAATATTTTTCTATGATGTGTAGCTGTGTTTGAAAGCCGTTTTGTTTATGGGCAATTAGAATAGAATCCGCAGCAACTAATAGCACCTGGACTTGAAACAGTTATACTACAGTTACAACCTGGGAAGCCATCAATGCCTCTTATATAAATCATTGGGGTACAGATCTTCTTCGTAGTGCAAAGAATAAAAAAAAAAGTGCTCAACCAGCCTGATTGCACCCAGTCACTATCTACCAGATTCACCAAAGACCCGTTTTGCGAGTCTTTAATAGCGATTCATAAGGAATCGCTATTAAGGACTTGCAAAAAGGGATTCATGTAGGAATTGCAAAAAATATTGCGATTCCTACCTGTTCCTTATTTGCGATTAGCAAATTGCTAATCGCAAATAAGGAATAACTCCCCATGCATTCCTATGGGCCTACAGGCCCATAGGAATGAATGGGGAGTTATTCCTTATTGGCGATTAGCAATTAGCTAATCGCAAATAAGGATGCGATTTCAAGGGTGCAGGGGTGTCCAAAGGACACCTTGTAGCACCCCTGAAATGTAATCTACATTGGTGTTGCGCACACACATGTCCAAAGGAAATGTGTGTGTGTAACATGCAACTTAGAAAAATGCATTTAAATGCATTTTTCTAAGTTTTTGCTATTTACCACGGGGTCTGACCTCGCGGTAAATAGCGGCCCAAAATTGCGATTTCGCAATTTTAAAATGATTCATGAATTGCATTTAAGGAATCTCAAATAGAGATTCCTTAAATGCAATTCTTCGCAAATGTGCGAATTCTTTAATAGCGAATTTTGCATTTGGGATGATGAATCCCAAATGCAAAAATTGCACTCGCAAAAGGCAAGATTCTGAGAATCTTGCCCTTTGCGAGTGCAATTTAGCTTGATGAATCTGGCTGTATTGCCCCACTCGCATCCACTGGTTCTGCATCTCCCCTTTTCTGATTGTGGTGCTGTCCTAACCTGGCACATTATCAATGTCTGAAAAGGGGCACCCAATTGTCTTCTTCTCAGATATTAGCATGTGGGCTGGATTTTCCTTCTCAGAGCTATGGTTATCAAGAGTTTTGTGCGTTTATATTTACTGTTACCGACTCAGCCATCTACCACCTCATGTTTAGCAGTTCTGTCAATTTGATGGCTATCAGAAGTGTTTATGGTTTACATGAAGACTTAATATCCTCAATGTTTACTTGTTGTTTGAGGGGTTCCTTCCTCTGCTTCCATTCATTATCAAGCTAGCCACTTGTCTTCCCCATGAATTGCAGTCATTTTCCTTTAATTACCTTGGTGTCTGGTGACCAATGGCATCATGGAAGTTTTTATGTTTCGATGATACTTGTTCATGCCCTCCTGACATTTTCCTCAAGTAGACATATTTTCTTTCATTATCATAGCATTGCCTACTGTTTCTTCTTGTTTGATCCCCTCATCCAATTGATGCATCAATTTGCGCCTCCAGTAGACACTTACTTTTGTGCAAAATCTAGATATTCCAAGTTATTGGGGTTGGAAAGTCCTAATTTTATTAAAGACATGGAGGTCAGTATTATGCCCCACTTTCTTGCTTTATTTTTAGGTCGAACCTGGTCAGCGTATGCGTTGCTCTGCGAGGCATGCTGTATTTGAGTATGGACTTGAAGCTCCGCTCACTCCCAGCCCATATTTTTCATTGGCTTTTGTCATTGTCCTTTGTAAATTGTGGCTTCTGATTCGTTAATAGGCTTTTTAGTCACTCCTTACTACCACATTGTCTTCATTTATAACCTCCCAAGAGGACTGGCCCTTTTACTTCTGTTGTTACACAGCATGTCTTATTTAGTCTGTAAGCACTATTTTCTGTAGTGAGTTTCTCCTACTGCAGGCACGACATGCTTTCGTGCAACATTCAGCGCGCCATGCGTGCTTTCATTTTCCAAGCAGCCCAGGACACTGCCAGCCGTTTCTTTGAAATGAAATAGGACTCACATTTACAAGAGTTTGAGCTATTGGCATTGTAAATGACAATGCCTTTTATTTATGTGTTCATTATAAAAAAATATAAAAATATAAATAAAAGGCATTGTCATTTACAATGCCAATAGCTTAAACTCTCGCAAATGCAAGATCTGTTCCATTGCAAATGTGTGTCAAACCAGTAGCCAGAGACATTAAAATAGGACAATGCAAAACCATGCTATCAACAAAAAAAACAATTCCTATCAGCATTGGTGTGTTAACTACAGAAACATTACAGATGAGCAGTTTTTCTGTAGTGTGAAGAACTAGTAGTAATATGAAGATGAAATGAGTGAGGATAAAGGCCACATACCCCTCTCCTTTTTGTACTGATGACTCAAGTAGGCTTGGGAACTGTGACTGGTGTATCCAAGACAACACAAAGAGGAACTGTGAAAGAATTGGAGTGGACCAAATAGAAATACTCTGAGAAAACTATTTTTTGATTGAACATTTATAAAAGGGGATGGATAATTGTCACATCTGTGTCTTTAATAAACTTAATACTTTCCTACATTAATAAGTTAGAAAATCCGGATTTTATTACAAGAACACGGGATCATATTATGCCAGTTTAAAGTTTAGCTACTACAGATGTAAATGCATGTGCCACAGGATTATAGCAACATCTTTTAAATGTTGAAGCTTAAGACTAATCAGCTGCTCTCAGAATTTCCTCCGAAATGGAGTCCAAATGGAATGCCTTGGAAACCATGCCCCCCCCCTTGAGAATTGAACCCCAAGACTGAAATGGCAATTTTAACCAGTTGTATGGTCCATTTCGCCCATCTGGAAAGAGTTACAATAGATAGAGGTATGTAACGTTTTTTTCTAAATGGTATTCGAAGTTTGGAAGCAGACATCCTGAGAGCCGATGTATTTCTTTGTATTCTTTGAACCAGTTCACTAAGCCAAGTTTTGGATAATCTGGAAAAGCACCTGAGTTAATTGTAGAAATAAGAGATTTTGCCTGCTGAAAATGGTGAAAAGTATTCCGGAATGAATAATATCCCTAGTAGAGTAATCTAATGCTATCACGTTTGAAACTCTATTAAATAAAATAAGACATAAAAGCTTTATTAACTTTAGTGATAATCATTTGAATAATAGTGAATAATTCCTAGACCACAAACTAAACATACTCAAAACTAAACTTATATCTCATAACACTTTATATTTAGGTACAGGAGAGATACCTATACTTATCCTTTTTAATAGATGTCGGATCAAAGGATGCTGTCCTACTGATTTTTCTATCTACAGGATAATGGATATGGCTGGCATGTGCATTTTTATGGTATTATAACAGATGCCAAAGAACGTTTGGTTCTTGGTGCCCAAGAAAACTCAACAAATTTAACAGTGTCTGCTGAAAGGCCTGTGATACTCCCAGAAGGCTTGAGACCTTCCACACCACCAACCTGAGAGTGCCTGAGAAGAACAGATTGTGAAATAGACCTGGTGGCTTCATAAGAAGATGATCAAAGAAAGAGAGACATATGGCAGTGTTTGTGGACATTTGTGGAAAATGTAGATAACACACATGGGAAAGCCAAAATGTAGTTATAGTGATCAGGGATCCTAACTCTCTCCTTAATTTAGAAACAAAATGAGAAATCATTAAGAAAAGGGGAAATGCTTCAAAAAATACCCTGATGCCAAGAATGAAGGAATGCATCTCTGCCCATAGCCATAGGTTCTGATTTCCAAATAAAACGGGCTTGTGTTTAGCATTCCCTCTGGAAGGGAACAGGTCCACAGAGAAAGGACCACAAACATCTTGGAGGGCTTGAAAGATAGGAACATAAAGTTTCCAGTCCCTGGCATCTCTGCTATATCAAGAATGTCTGTCTGCCTCTGAGTTGAGAGATCCCAGAATGTACTCTGGTGTACCTGACAGGTGATAATGGTGTCACTACTCTTCAAATTGTTCTGCCAGTTCTGTTAGTGCTTCTGACAGATTGATTTATGTAACTTACTGCTATAAGGTTGTCCATTTGAAGAAGGACCGAGTATGGCTGTGATGTTTTGTAAAATGTTGAATGACAAAGGAACTGGCAATCACCTCTAAACAGTGCAAATGTATGGATGTCTCCTTCTGAAACTATGCACCTCCAATCTAGTGCGGGAAGCAACACTACCTGCCCCCCCAACCTCCCCACTCCCACCTTGACAAACTTGCATCAAAATCAAAGACGCTCCTGGGTAAAATTGAAGAATATTCTGCCATTCCAGGCATGGAGATGGTCTAGCCACAAAGATGCTTCTTTCTTTGTTTCTAAATTGTAAGAAATTGCCTCTTTTTGCATGATTACCCCCAAAGGTTTGGATTGATGTGGTTGGTTTTTCGACTTGAGAGCGCACTGAGGCCTGCTAACCAGACCTCTGTACCAGTGTTCTAACCGCTTACAAAATGTATGTTAAATTGACTACCCTCAATTGACTTAAGCTGACTTATTTATAAGTCCCTAGTATATGATACCAAGGGTACTCAGGGCATGTAAGTAAGTATCTACTCAGGGCTGCAGCACTTATTGTGCCACCGTCCATGTGACAAAGTACAACATCGTTCCCAGTCTACCACTGCAGCCTAGAATGGCAGTTTTAAACTGCTATTTTGACGTTGCCATTTAAATCAATGGAAATGCCCCCACTTCCCTTAACCACACATACAGGTCTCCCCTGCCTGGGGAAAGCCTATCGAGCACTAAGGCAGGGAGCAGTATATTACGTTTATTTAGGGGAGAGGAGTTGGCCTAACGGCTAGGGCGCTCGACCTCGGACCTGGGGATCTGGGTTCGAGTCTTGGTAACGACACCAAAACCTCCTGTGATTCTGGGCAAATCACTTAATCTCCCCATGCCTAAAATGAAAGTGTGTCCTCATGTAACGTAACTGGAAAATATGTAAAGCGCTCTGATACCTGATTCGGTTCGGGTCTAGTTGGCGCTATATAGAACTCTGCAAAATAAATAAATAAATAAATAAATTACGTAGTGGGACATGTATTTTAATATTTTCCAACAGTAAAACTTCCAAATTGTCATTTTTACTGTGACAAAGCTTCTCCCTGTCAGAATTGGTCACCCAGCTCGGGCCAGAGTAGCCAAACACAACTCTTGCAAACTTTTCAAACTTTACAGTTACCCATGCTTGAAGAAAAGTAGAGGCAGCACCAGTCCAGGAAGTGAATTGCAGAAACATGTAGTTGTTTCAAAAAGTCTTTTATTGTTCTTTTATTCTCAGAAGTGCACAAAACAGCCAACGTGTTTCGCTCCCACCCCGGGAGCTTCGTCAGGGCTGAAAACAACGTGAAAACATATATATATATATATATATATATATATATATATATATATACATATATATGTATATAAATATAAACATAAAAATGAACGATGTAAACAACATAAACATTACATACATGGTTGTTTGCACTTTGGACCAAAAAGCTGAGATTTATGTTTTCCTTAAAAGCATATAACTCCCTGGTGGATTTTGTTCATCTTGGTGTCTAAAAATTAATTCATACGTATATAATCTATTTCTATAAATGAGTGTCAAATTTCTTTTGTGTTGTGTGACTTTCTTATTCTGTTGGTTGGCACTCCTAAATGCTGTACACTTGGTCCTTTTTAGGTCTCGCCTGACGAAAGCAGCGCTTGCGCTGCTCTCGCCATGAAGAGCACCTTTTGGAATCAATTCTCCCTCGATTGCATGCGCGCGTCTGCATGGGCAAAGATGGCTGCTCTCGTCATCTGTCCAATGAAAACAGCATGCGTGTGTCTATCCGGACTTTGGACAGTCCGACGCCATCTTGCCTAAATAGTGCATTCACCACGCTACCGTGCTCACCCCCTCATGTGTTCATCACGCTGCCGCACTCACCCCCTCACGCGTTCACCACGCTACTGCGCTCACTCCCCCGCCCCTCAAGTGTTCACCACGCTGCCGGCTCACTCCCCCACACCCCTCTCTATTGCAGCCAGCTGCTCGGAATGTCTTTGAGATAAAAAGGAAGTGGAGATGTGAACTTCCCTTCTCCGTCACATGATCACTCCGAAAAGAATCCACAACTCTAACCCCTTTATGCAGATGGGGCTGTTGCACACTTTTATCCCACCACTGCTATTGCTGATGGTTACAACAATGGATGGGCTGGGGGATGCTGCTTGTCACTCACCACCGAATTCTTCATGAGGGCTCTGACAGTGAAGGCCTGGGGGTGCTTGCTACTGCCGCCCGCAACCTCCCTCCTGCAGGCGGCCTTCTTGGGGGCTCCTTTCACCTGCGGTTGCTTCTGCTGTTGCTGCTCTGCAACCATCTCTGTCTGACCACCGGCCTCGATCCTGAGGACCGTCAGGGTGCTGGGTTTGAGGCTCCTGGGCGGCGGGTGGCAGGGTCGGATGGACTCTGGGACCGGGGCTCGGTGCGAGGCTCCCGGCCTAGATCGCTCTGCCTTGGGCAGCGGTAACTGTCTGCTGCTCTTACCTGCAATAGCAATGCACACCGCGCACTGACCGTTACTAGGTGACCAGTCCGCATTTTTTTGGAACCTCCCAGTTTTCGCATTACCCCACGGACTTTGCTTCCCATCAGACACTGGGCATTCGCGCATGCCAACACTGTGTGCCACTGGTAGCCACTGTCGTTTGTTTTGTGTGGCACACTGTGTGCAAAGTATGTGTGTTGGCGTGTGAAAACACTGTGTGCTATTTCTAGCCAATGATGTTTATTGCGTGTCGACGAGTCTTTGCTGACAGTAGTGTCCAAGACAAGTTAGGCACAATGGGGGGTTCTTACTTTTCTCCTGTGTCCCCCAGAGGCTGGGGCTCCTTGCCCTTGTCGTCCAGATCCATGGAGGGCCCGGAGTCTGAGACGTCAGCTGAAGACTTGGCTTTAATAAAGTGATCTACTCGCCTCCTTGGTATCCCCGTGCGTCGCACTGATCTTCTAGCACCTGGACACTCCATCAAGCAGTCTGCGCGCTATACAAACCTTTTGATTTGATTTGTGGTGTATGTGACAACACAACACTGTGTGCCTTTGGTATCTACTGATGTTTGCTGATTGGTTTATCGCTGTGTGCCAGCTGTGTTTGTGCGTGTGTGTCGTGTGTCAGCACTGTGTGCCACTGATGTTTGTTTTGTGCGAGGTGTGTGTGTGTGCAAGCTAGAGAGAGAGAAACAGCACTGTGTGCCTGTTTGTTGAGTGCATGCCCTCTGTGTGTGTCTGTGTGTGTTTGTGGGACAACAATGTGTGCCATTTGTAGTCACTTATGGTTGTTGAGTGCGCCGTCGATCTGTGTGTGTGAGGCAACATTGCGTGCCATTTGTAGTCATTGATGTGCTTTGTGCATCACACTGAGTGCAATGTGTGTGTGTGAGACAACACTGTGTGCCTATGGTTAGCGCTATATGCTCACACCGAGGCGCTGTCATTGCTGTCTTCTCACTCTGTGTAGTGAAACCTCTGTCTACTCTCACAGTGTTTATACCCATGCCAGCTTGTGTGAATCACTTCGGATAAACACGCAGTGGATTGAAACAGTTTCATTAATTTCACACGCTGTTAATTACTCTCGGCTGCATTCCAGTCCATCACATTTTTGCTCAAGTTTCCACTTCAAACAATGACAACTGACATCCAAATGAGTCTTGACCCCACCCTGATGCGACTGTCAGAGGTCAAGCAGTGAGGCCAGATCCTCTCTGAATGAAAACATCTGAAGTACCCCTCATGCTTCAGCCTGGTTGGGCCTTGTCACGGAGGTGCTGAGTGACTCCTGTTACACTGACCAATCACTGCGATTTATAGCAATTCAGGGCTTGTCACTTCTGTCAGTCCACAGATGTCACAGCCACCTGCAGACAGTCTGTCACTGCTGTGCTGTCTGTCCACAAGTGTCACTTCTGTCAGTCCACAGATGTCACAGCCACCTGCAGACAGTCTGTCACTGCTGTGCTGTCTGTCCACAAGTGTCACTTCTGTCAGTCCACAGATGTCACAGCCACCTGCAGACATTCTGTCACTGCTGTGCTGTCTGTCCACAAGTGTCACTTCTGTCAGTCCACAGATGTCACAGCCACCTGCAGACAGTCTGTCACTGCTCTGCTGTCTGTCCACAAGTGTCTCTTCTGTCTGTCCAGAGGTGTCACGGCCTCCTGCAAACAGAGACTGTCACTGCTGTCTGTTCTAAGGTGTCACTTCTATTATTCCACAGATGTCACAGCCATCCAGAGATAGAGGCAGTCACTGCTGTCTGTCCTCAGGTGTCACACTCTTCTGCAGTTAGAGGCAGTCACTGCTGTCTGTCCTCCGGTGGCACACCCTTCTGCAGACAGAGGGCGTCACTGCTGTCTGTTCTCGGGTGTGACGGCGTCTGCAAACAGAGACTGTCACAGCTGTCTGTTCTCAGGTGACACTTCTGTCATTCCACAGATGTCACAGCCATCCAGAGATGGAGACAGTCTCTGCTCTCTGTCCTCGGGTGTCATAGCACATTCCACTGTGGCACACAGCCACGAGGGTGCCCCGTCTTTCCACCCACTGGCGGGGTGTGTTAGCCATGGACAAACGACCAGAGACAGCGTCTGCTCTTTCATATGGGATGAATTAAACAGTGTGTAACACAACTCTGTTCATTCCCACACTGCTCTCAAGATCCCACCACTGCTGTTTTGCACTTTTGTTTTTATTTCAGTCCTTATGCATTTACTAAAAGTACTTCAAATAGAAGAAAATGCAGCAAACGGATACACAATTGCAATTGACCTATTGGTATTTTAAATGACAATGCCTTTCATCATTGCAAGTTTTTTAATCCCTTCCACGCTCATGACGAGCTCAGCTCGTCATGAGCGACGACGCTCGTACGCTCATGACGAGCTCAGCTCGTCATGTAACGCGTTTTAAAAAAAAACGCAGCGCACAGCGGGAAAACCGCTAGCGCGCATGCGGTTAAAGACATAAGTAAAAGGCATTGTCATTTACAATGCCAATAGCTCAAAATCTCGCAAATGCGAGACCTATTGCATTACAAATGCTTGTTTAAGCCTTGGTACTCGAAGCCACAGCTTCCCAGAGTTAAGCCCAGAGTTGAGCAAGAGGTTTTACAAACTAGCTTGACTGAACCCAAGATGGTTTTGTGATTGTATTACATGGTAAGGTCGCACAACCTCACCAAATAATACACCAACACCCTCACATAAGTTCAAAGGTACCGTATGTGAGTAAGAAAGGCCTGGTCGTATGTGATGGAACTTTAGACATTGAAGGGCTCAATAAGAAGCGGGCCAGAACAGCACTTGAATTGATGATGCCAGTAAGCCCTCTATTGTGTCATAGGGAGATATGGGATACCGTCAAGAGGTGGGACAGCTCCATTTGGAGAGCTACCCGTGTGAGTCCTACAAGTTTGTGAGTGGAAGAAAGACCATTGAAGTTGAAACCTAGGAACTCCAGTGACTGTGTAGGGCAGAGAATACATTGTTCCTTCTTAACCACAAACCCTAAGCTTTCCTGAAATGAATTGCATAATGAGAAAGTTAAAGAGGGGCGGGGTTGTCCTGAGCGCTAGTGAGAATACCTTTGAGGCAGAATCATGTTTAATGGATTGTCTTTCACCACAGTAATGTTTGCAGACTGGGTTGAAATAAATTACTGTGGCTGCAAAAAAAATTGAAGCAAAGTATCCAGATACATTTCTCATCCCAGGAGTATGCCTTCAATGAACTGCCCCTGATGCATTATCAAGAAGCCGGTGAATGCGAGCAGTGGTTCATGGCTGGAGAGTGAAGCAAGCACAATTCTACCGAGGGGAGAGAAGGAGGAGGCTATGGGTTCAAACACACACACTCTTAGTGTGAGTGACCCTTGGAGTTTATCTGCTGCATCCCCTGCTGACCAGAGGGTGTGCTAGTAAGGGGAACAAACTGACCGTATGGCTAAGTGACTGAATATTATACAAAAACTATTATGCACAGTTTATCAGTGGTTCAAAACCTGTCATCTGTAATGCCTACTGTAGTAATTCCACAACTCAGATGAATAAATAAAATATGATTTATTCAGTTAAAACCTACACAGCTCTTCATCTGCAAGTGTCATCTCAGCTTGGTCAGTTTCTCCAGTATTAAAACATAACATTCCACCATGGACTAGATGTGAATGACATCATAAAGCCAATGACAGCTGAACACGACAATTCCGTTAAAGCTACAGTACACACTAAACATGGCTTAGAATATAACATACCTCCTTTTCTTCCTAAAGGGAAAAATAGTAAGTGTGAAGAACAAAAATACAATGTCTAAAACCAAACTAAAACATTACATGGAAGAAAAATTTACATAAAATGAGGAAAAAGAACAAAATAAGAGTACAGCAATAAATGGTGTAAAACAGTGCCTAATCACGAAATCTACAAGGTAACTTAATAGATCTAGTACTCGTCCTACGAGAGAAATTCATATCACTTACATGTACATTACAATTTCCTGAAACTACACTTGCTTTTACTTTTACAACTTTCGAAATATTCCACCAACACCCTCCTTCTACTTGAACAGCATTGACACCAATTCTCACAATCTTAATAGGTTCACTATATTTACTCCTCCCTTTCTTTGTGTGAGTGGAATTCTTAATCCTAACAAAATCCCCCACACACAACATGACCATCTTGGCATTTTTCTTTTGGTCAAACCAAGTTTTCTCCTTATTTTGAGTTAATTCAGAATTAGTCTTGACTGTTTCTAAAACGGACTCAACATCAACTAAAGGTTGAGACCATTTAGACATCCATCCTGGTCGAAAACTGGCATTAGCTTTCCTTCCCCTTAGTACTTCAAAGGGCGAAACTTTGGTGGAGGAATGCGGTGTTGTCCTATGAAACCAAAGCATACTTTCAATGGATGCAAAAACATCATGTCTCCCCTCAACTGCCCACTTAACACAATCACCCACAACACGGTTCATTCTTTCCACAAGACCGTTGGTTTGTGGATAATAGAGTGAGCTGCTAAGGTGTTTGACTCCACAGGATTTAAGAAAAGATTGGAATTCTACACTTACAAACTGGGTCCCATTATCTGAGATGATAAACTCAGGAAAGCCTTCTCTCAAAAATGCTTCCTTGAGAAACTTGATAACACTAGAAGAATTAGCTTCCTTTACCACTTTTACCTCAGGCCACTTGGATGTATAATCCATCAGGACAATGATGAACCTCATCCCCAAAGGTAGGACTTCATAAGGACCCATAATGTCAATTCCCACTTTAACCCACGGGCTGGTAGGACATTCGATAGGAGACAATCCTCGTCGCCAAAATTATGTAGTAATTCCACAACTCAGATGAATAAATAAAATATGATTTATTCAGTTAAAACCTACACAGCTCTTCATCTGCAAGTGTCATCTCAGCTTGATCAGTTTCTCCAGTATTAAAACATAACATTCCACCATGGACTAGATGTGAATTACATCATAAAGCCAATGACAGCTGAACATGACAATTACGTTAAAGCTACAGTACACACTAAACATGGCTTAGAATATAATACCTACCCATAAGGTCCTTGCCTGTTTAGAAAATAACTCTAAGATTAATAAAGTATTTAGACTCAAAGGATAAAAATTGAAACTTTAAAAGAGCCCTGTATATGTGAAGGAATTTGAAACTGGAGGCCAAAAATGAAGTTATTATGCTTAGCATGATTCATTGAGCAGCAGACAGAATGTAGCTTAGCTGACGGGTGGCCTCAGCTGAAGTGTCAACAAAAAGACAGCATACATTAGGAGTAGCAAAGACAAAGTAATGTGCTTTAATGTAGCAGATATCTTCATCTTTAAGAATTAAAACTCGTATTTAAAACGCTCCAACCTTCCCAATAAAATAACATTTTCGATTTTTGAAAAATGTGGCTGTGGAATTAAAAAAATAAAATATTTGGGTATTTGTTTTATTTATTGTTGATTCTGAACTTTTGAGCATTATTTTGAGGATGAAAGCTTATAATTGCTTAGGTCTGTGGTCCGCAGCTTCCAATAATGAATTAGTTGGGGTCCCTGGATGCCACTAATGATTCAGTGAAGGGTCCACAGAAGTAAAAGGGTTAAGAATCGCTGCAGTATATGACAGAGCCATTCTTTAATAAAGGAATAAAGGTACTTACCTCCATCTGCGCAGCAGCAAGAAAGAGGAGCACATGATATGCGCGGGGGACGGAGTGGGGGGCGGGGCGTTGGAGGAATGAGTTAAAAAGGACTATTTACTCACATGTGTTGTTTTTGTAGTACACACGCCGAAGCCTGCTTGGAATTGTAATTTTTATAAATGACATATGGTCCTCCATTGTCCTTCGATTTCAGCGTTTCTGTCTGATGGTTTGAAAACAAAGCAAGAAAGTGAGGCATAATATCCTCACCCGGCCATGTAATAAAATCCCCTTGCAGTGTCTAAGTCTTGCACAGGCAATATCTTCTATGTTCCCATTTATGACAAAGTAGAAGACATAATCAATTTCTAGTTTCCAGACTACTTCCAGTATTTCACATCTGGACCAGCCGTCTGCTTTCAGCAGGATATAACTAAGTTAGTACCCTCTAAATAAAAATTGAGAAAGGTAAAAGGTTATGAATTTAGTTAAACCAGAGTATAGGAAAAAAAATGATACAGCACAGCTTGGTTTTATGGGACCGAGCAAGGAGGAGCATGGGTGGAGAACCCGAGCCTGCCGGTGAGCTGCAGTGAGAATAGAAAACAGCTTAACATGTCCAAGACGTCTTTATTAGTGCGCGTCTGCACGCCGGGTGTGCCCAGCGACCGCGGGAGAGCCTCCCACACAGCGACATTGCAATATTTGCTTTATATTATCCAAGAACAATAACGGGTCTTCATGGCAGTGGTAAAGCAGTTTACCATTATGGGAAAACCTGGGTCAGTTCTTTTTTATGATGGTTGATTCTCAGGGTGAACACAGGAACTTGTAAGACGGCCATTTGTGTATTTAGAGCATGTACAACCCTAGTAGTGCAATAAATACACTGACGATGGTTGCTATAAAATGGCACAGTGTGATAGTCAGTGCCCTCGGGTTAACACCTGCAGCTCAAAGGACCTGGTGGCAGACACCGAGCACACGTCACTCTGCCCTTGATACTGCCATGGCAAACGGTCACATATCTGCTTCAGAAGACTTCCATTGTGCCCCCAACGCTTGACAGATTTCTTGCCTCTGAAAAAGCTTCAGCCAGTTTGTGAAAGAGTAAGAGAGCTCTGACATCCGTCCCCATCACGTTCACATAGACCACCCACACTTCCTGGTGATGTCACAGTGTAATATTGCATCCTAAGCCTTTGGGCTAATGGCGGTGTCCTGTGCCTGTCAGTTGAGGCTTTGTGGTTGTGAATAAAGCCATGCTGACTTGGGTAAACCATGAAATATTCTTGCTGTGGTACAGGAGAAACGTAACCCCAAGTGCCAGCAGGACAGATGAAAGGCACAGAGATAGGGTACCTTGATCTAATGGATGTTCTAAGCGGTACATGCAATGCAAGCACAGCAGCCTTGTTGATCCTCTCCTGTGGTGCGTTGCTAGGCACCGCATAACATGGCTTTGCTGATCCCTGGGGCTGTGGACCTGTCACAGTGCTTAATCTATAAATCAATAGGTGTTGGTGCCCAAGTTTTTCAAAGAAGCCCGCCTGTGCCACTGCCAATGTCGAGGTTTTCTGAATTTCAAAAGGTTTCTGCTGCTCAAACTTCCAGTCCTTCATCGATCACCAGACACTCCCTGAACCTTTTTTTCACACTTGAGGGTTATTTTCCATCCCTGCTTTGTCCCTTTCTTGCCATTTTTATGTATTTTTAGGTCAAGCTTAACGCAGCGCGCATGCGCTGCTCTATGGAAGGCTTCTTGTAAGCACTCCAAATTTTCCCCTAGACTTCTCCGTGTTGGTCTGGCAACTCCAACACATTCCATTGGCCTTTGCGTGTGACTTTCAATAATGAAAGCACGCAATTGACCAAAGATGGCTGCATGTCCTGCCTTTTCTCTAAACGTTCAATCCCACTGCGTTTGGGTCTCGGGAGCGAGCAGCGGCGCGCAGTGTGGCAGTTGCATTCCTCCCTCGTCATGGATAATTAAACACAGCGCGGTCGCTTTCACTTTAGTGGCCGCACTTGTTTTCCTTTGCTGCTTTGCTTGTTGTAGGTTTGTCCTATATTTTTTTCTGATTCTCGTCTGAGTTATACTTCTTTCTGTTTCTTAGCTCACGCGCAGATGTCTCGTACACACGTGTCTCTTGGAGACTCCTTGTTTCTAGCCTTTATCTCATGCACATTTTTCTAGCCTTCCACACTTGTGGTATACGTGTGCGTAATACATTTCTATAACAACACACTGCCTCGGGCGCACAGCTCGTCGCACAGAGTTTTCTTGCACATGTTCCTAGCGGTGCACACTCGTGTCAGGGTGCTACTGTTAGTAATTAAGTGCTGGGCAGCCTCTCCTAGGGGTACACCTTTCAGCTCGCACACACTTTGATGGTTGCACACTTGAGATCCTCTCTTATGCACACCACTGACTGCTCACACTCATGTCGAGGCACTTCTAGTCATGCGCACGCACTCCCGTGGCACGCCAGTTTCACGTGTTGGCCTTGCACACTTTTCACCGTGTGTGACTGTGTCTCTGGGGTTAGTGCGCCCTTGGGTAATCTGAGGCTCCCAGCACGAGGTTACACACTGCCTGGGTACACAATGTGTGAGCTCGGCTCTCTGTGTGGGGGGGGGGGTGTCGCTCCAGGGTGGGGGCTATGATGGCCACAGAAAGAGCTGGCGTGAGTACGTCTGTGAACAACGAATCGTGTCGGATAGTGTCACCCGTGTGACCGGCACTATTCGCTGCCCTGGCACCGGCACTGACGTTCAGGAGCCTGGTACTGCCCCCCCTGCCCTTCGTTGCCCTGGCACCAGCCCTCCGCAAGCATTGGGGTTCCGCAGGTTGCCACTGCCTCCTCCCTTTGCTGACCTGGTTCCGGCCCTTAGCATCCCTGGAGTTCAATAGTCTGGCTCTGTCTTGCCACCCACACCCGCTGGCCTGGCACCCGCCCTGCACCGCCCACTCCTGTACTAAGGTTACGAGGGACCTGGCACCCGCCTTTCAGAGGTTCTTGCACCCACCCACGTCTGGACTGGCACTGGAGCATACCAGCCTGGCACACACACCTGGTGATGATCTCCGCACCTCCTTCTAGACCCCAGCTCACTATTGTTTGCAGTCTGTCACTCACCCCTCACCTCCCTGGCACTCACCCTTCACCACTCTGGCCTGGCAGTCACTCCTCGCCCCTGGCACTCACCCTTCTCTCACTCTGGCACTCAATATTGACTTTCCATGGCACTCAACTGTCACCTCCCTGACACTCCCCCTATACCCTCCTGATACTCATGCTTCCCCTCCCTGGCACATATCCTTAACCTCCCTGAAACTCACCCATGTCCCTCCTGGCCTTCATGACTCACCCCCTTGGCACTCACCCTTCACCGCCATGGCACTAGCCCTTCACCCCCATGGCCTGGCAGCCACCCTTCGCCCCTTGCACTCATACATCCCCTCCCTGGCACTCACCCTTACCCTCCTTGGCACTCACACTTGACCCTCCTGACTCTTACGTCTCACCTCCATGGCACTCAATTTTCATCTCCCTGGCACTCACCCTTCACCCCCCTGACCTGGCACTCATCATTCACCTCCATGGCACTAGCCCTTCACCCCTCTGGCCTGGCACCCACCCCTCACCCCTGGCACTCATACTTCCCCTTCCTGGCACTCACCCTTCCCCTCCCTGGCACTCACCCTTGACCCTCCTGACTCTTACGTCTCATCTCCCTGGCACTCACTCCTCACCTCCCTGGCCTGACAGTCACCCTTATCCCTCCTGGCATTCAATCCTCCCCTCCCTGGCACTCACCCTTGACCCTCCTGGCACTAGCCCGGTTAGCCCCAAGAACAAAAAGTAACAAGCATTGGCAAAGCCAATAGATCTCGCTTTTGGGATCTTATATGTGTTTAGCTATGCAACTGTTGATGTTGTTGCACCAAGGATATTGTGCTGGTATACACCCGTTACAACGGATCTTTTACTCCGCAGACCCATTACAACGCGACCATTACTCCGCATACCATTACAACGCATTGCGCTGGGGGGCGCTCTAGGATAGGGAATAAGTATAATTTACTATCCAACACCTTCCCTAGGGTCCACGGGGACTGGAGTTAGAATAGTAAATTATACTTACTACTATCCAGCGCCCCAAGGCGCTATGCGTTGTAACGGTATGCGGAGTAAAAGTCGCGTTGTAATGGTCTGCGGAGTAAAAGTATGCGTTATAACGTCATACATCCTATTGTGCTGCATAACTAAATACTTATAAGGTCTCAAAAGCTAGACCTATTGGCTGTGCCAATGCTTGTTCTTCCTTTCTGTTGCCTCATCTGTTACATTTCTGTATGAAAGTCTTATGATTAAACAAATCAATGGCTTATTTACAAGTCAATTATGCAGCTGGTATGTCATTTTTAGGTCGAGCTGGCGTTGGAGCGCGAAGCGCTCCCGCCAGCGAGACTATAGTCACCTTCCTCCCTGTCAAGGGAGTAACAGCTGTGAACGAGCCCGATACAGACCTGGGTACGAGCCGACCCAGGTCTGTGAACGCGCTTCAAGGTTGAGCAGCTTGTGCACGTTTGTTGGACGTCAGGCGCTGCAAGCCCGCCAGACCAATTATCCCAGCATGAAACTCTACTTCCTGAGGCGCCACAAGACCAATTATCCCAGCAGGAGTCTCCACTTCCTCAGGCACCGCAACAATTATCACAGCATGAGACCCACTTATCACAGCATGTCAACAGGTGCCCCAGGCTGCTGGAGCACTCAACTATAATTAATGTGCAGTTGAGTGCTCCAGCAGCGTGGGGCGGCTCTCTGCATGCTGTGATAATTATCACTTTGGGGCCTCATGCTGTGATAATTAGGGCGGCATGCTCTATTTGCAGCACTGAACATTTTCAAAGAAGGCGAAGCAGTGACATTCATTGGAGACACTAACCCTCACGCCCTCACCCCCTCACCCCTCACACACCTCCTCACACACCTCCTCACCCTCACACCCTCACCTTCACACCCCCTCACACACACCCTCACATACCCTTACCAGCACCGCAAAACACAACACAGCACAGCAAAACACAGCACAGCAAAGCACAGCACAGCAAAACACAACACAGCACAGCAAAACACAACACAGCACAGCACAGCAAAACACAACACAGCACAGCACAGCACAACAAAACACAACACAGCACAGCAAAACACAACACAGCACAGCAAAACACAGCACAGCACAGCAAAACACAACACAACACAGCACAGCACAGCAAAACACAACACAGCACAGCAAAACACAGCACAGCACAGCAAAACAACACAGCACAGCACAGCACAGCAAAACACAACACAGCCCAGCACAGCAAAACACAACACAGCACAGCACCGCAAAACACAGCACAGCACAGCAAAACACAGCACAGCACAACACAGCAAAACACAACACAGCACAGCAAAACACAGCACAGGACAGCACAGCACAGCAAAACACAGCAAAACACAGCAAAGCACAGCACAGCAAAACACAGCACAGCACAGCAAAACACAGCACAGCACAGCAAAACACAGCACAGCACAACACAGCACAACACAACACAACACAGCACAGCACAGCAAAACACAGCACAGCACAGGACAGCACAGCACAGCAAAACACAGCAAAACACAGCAAAGCACAGCAAAGCACAGCACAGCAAAACACAGCACAGCACAGCAAAACACAGCACAGCACAACACAGCACAGCACAGCACAACACAGCACAGCACAACACAACACAGCACAGCAAAACACAGCACAGCACAACACAGCAAAACAGCAAAACACAGCACAGCAAAGCACAGCAAAACACAGCACAGCATAGCAAAACACAGCACAGCACAGCAAAACACAGCACAGCAAAACACAGCACAGCACAACACAGCACAGCACAGCAAAACACAGCACAGCACAGCAAAACACAGCACAGCAAAGCACAGCACAGCAAAACACAGCACAGCAAAACACAGCAAAGCACAGCAAAACACAGCACAGCAAAACACAGCACAGCACAGCAAAACAGCACAGCAAAACACAGCACAGCACAGCAAAGCACAGCAAAACACAGCACAGCACAGCAAAACACAGCACAGCACAACACAGCACAGCAAAACACAGCACAGCACAGCAAAACACAGCACAGCAAAACACAGCACAGCACAGCAAAACACAGCACAGCAAAGCACAGCACAGCAAAACACAGCACAGCAAAACACAGCACAGCAAAACACAGCACAGCAAAACACAGCACAGCAAAACACAGAACAGCACAGCAAAACACAGCACAGCACAGCACAGCAAAACACAGCACAGCAAAACACAGCACAGCACAGCAAAACACAGCACAGCAAAACATAGCACAGCAAAACACAGCACAGCAAAACACAGCACAGCACAGCAAAACACAGCACAGCAAAACACAACACAGCACAGCAAAGCACAGCACAGCAAAACACAGCACAGCAAAACACAGCACAGCAAAACACAGCACAACACAGCAAAACACAGCATAGCAAAACACAGCACAGCACAGCAAAACACAGCACAGCAAAACACAGCACAGCAAAGCAAAACACAGCACAGCGCAACCAAGCACAGCGCAACCAAGCACAGCGCAACCAAGCACAGCGCAACCAAGCACAGCGCAACCAAGCACAGCATAACCAAGCACAGCGTAACCAAGCACAGCGTAACCAAGCACCGCATAACCAAGAACCAAGCACAGCGTAACCAAGCACAGCGTAACCAAGCACAGCGTAACCAAGCACAGCGTAACCAAGCACAGCGTAACCAAGCACAGCGTAACCAAGCACAGCGTAACCAAGCACAGCGTAACCAAGCATAGCGTAACCAAGCATAGCGTAATAAAGCACAACAAAACATAGCATAACAAAAAATAGCATAACAAAAAATAGCATAACAAAACACAACAAAACATAGCATAGCATAACAGAACATAGCATAGCATAGCATAACAAAACACAGCATAGCATAACAAAACACAACATAGCATAGCATAACAAAACACAACATAGCATAGCATAACAAAACACAACATAGCATAGGATAGCAAAACTAAACAGAGCATAGCATAACAAAACAAAGCATAGGATAGCAAAACAAAACACAGCCTAACAAAACATGGCATAACAAAACATGGCATAACAAAACATGGCATAACAAAACATAGCATAGCAAAACATAGCATATCAAACACAACAAAACATAGCATAGCAAAACAAAGCATAGCAAAACATAGCATAGCATAACAAAGCATAGCATAACAAAACATATCATAACAAAACATAGCATAACAAAACATAGCATAACAAAACATAGCATAACAAAACATAGCACAGCAAAACAAAGCACAGCATAGCAAAACACAACACAACACAACATAGCATAGCATAACAAAGCATAGCATAACAAACACAACAAAGCATTGCATAGCATAACAAAACAAAGCATAGGATAGCAAAAAAACATAGCATAGCATAACAAAACAAAGCATAGAATAGCAAAACAAAACATTGCATAGCATAACAAAACATAGCATAACATAACAAAACATAGCATAGCATAACAAAACAAAACATATCATAGCCTAGCAAAACATAGCATACCAAACACAACAAAACATAGCATAACAAAACATAGAAAAACAAAGCATAACACACACAACCACACACACACAACCACGCACACATAACCACAACCACACACACAACCACAACCACAAACAACCACACACACAACTATCTATCTATCTATCGCCCTCACTCTATCTGTCTATCGATCTATCGCCCTCACTCTATCTGTCTATCGATCTATCGCCCTCACTCTGTCTATCTATCGCCCTCACTCTATCTATCGGCCTCAGTCTTTCTATCTAATCGCCCTCACTCTATCTGTCTATCTATCGCCTTTACTCTATCATATCGCCCTCACTCTATCGCCCTCACTCTATCTATCGCCCTCACTCTATCTATCGCCCTCACTCTATCTATCGCCCTCACTCTATCTATCGCCCTCACTCTATCTATCGCCCTCACTCTATCTATCTAATCGCCCTCACTCTATCTATCTATCAATCTATCTATCGCCCTCACTCTATCTATCTATCAATCTATCTATCGCCCTCACTCTATCTATCTATCTATCGCCCTCACGCTATCTATCTATCGCCCTCACGCTATCTATCTATCGCCCTCACTCTATCTATCTATCGCCATCACTCTATCTGTCTAGCTATCTATCGCCCTCACTCCTATCTATCTATCTATCTATCTATCTATCTATCTATCTATCTCGCTCACTCAATCTCTCTATCGCCCTCTATCTATCGCCCTCCCTCTATCTATCTATCGCCCTCACTCTATCTATCTATCCCACTCACTCTATCTATCTCATCACCACAGCATCACTAAGGGGCACAACAACATCACTATGCGCTACCACAGGATCATTGAATGCCACAGCATCACTAGTCGCCACCACAACATCTCTCAGCCCCACCACAGCATCAATCTGTGCAACCATTTACCAACAACTGGGTCAAATATGATCTCTCAATGTTTCAAGCTTTATTACAAATGTCACAAAAAGAGGTTAGTATTTCACTTCTGTTCTTGGATTTTCGTCACAATAAAATACACTGAACATATTCTTCACAAAAGTTATTTACAAAAGTTTAAGCTATTGCCATTATAAATTACAATAACTTTTATTTAAGTATTAATTATTAAAAAAATTCAACGCCATTGTTATTTGTAATATCAATACATCTAAGTCACGTGAATACAACACATATTGCATTACAAATGCTATAGGTGTCACAAGTTATAACTATTGGCATTGTAAATGACAAAGCTATTATTTTTGCTATTTTCAAAACCAACACATATATAAAAAATGTGTCATTTAAAATACCAATAGCTCAAACTTTCCTAATGCGAGACCTTATGCATTGCAAATGCTTGTTTTGTTACCGGTGAAGCAAAGTGCAGACCCATATCTACAAGGCGCCGCAAAGACACTTTGCGTGGCTTTTCATGGCCTCCTAGATATGAGTAAGGCAAAGTAGCGCAAGTCTCTACGTTGCCTTACTCTGTGTCAATGAGGCGTTCCATAGGCATTACGGTGGGTGTTCCTATGCTACACCCATGGATTCTGATGCAGTCCCAGATATTCAAGGACTTGTAAACCTGGGAATGAGTCAAAAGCCTACGCCTCCCCAAGGGAGCCGTAACTTGGAGAAATAACTTTATTTCTCCTCATTTTATTTTTAGGTCGAGCCTAGACAGCGCATGCGCTGTCTCAAGACCTAAAGTAAACAGTATAACAAGAGTAATCCCGCTTGCTGCTTGAGATTGGGTCTTTCCGGCGTTCCTCTCTTTTTCTGGCTCCTAATTGGCTGGCGATCGGAGACGTCACTTCCTTTTCATCGCAGACAGCACCGTCCAACTACAGTTTTATGTGCTGTCGGGCTGTATCTGTTTTGTGTAGGGACTAATTTGTTTTTTTTATCGCCATGGCTCCCGCTTCATGGGCCACCATGCGCATATATGTTTAATATTCCTCTACACCAGACTGCCCCCCTGCACTTCACTGGAGAGCGGGCATGACGATGCATGCGGCCGCGTGGGGTTCCTCCTCTGAGGGACAAGACCAGTGATCGTGGTAGGGGTGCTGCAGGAGAAGCCCCGGGTCCAGCGCAGGGATTCGCTGCCTGCTTCCAGCTCCGTGAACAGCTGCATCGTTCTCTCCAAGCCCCCTGCACAGATGGCTCCATCTGGGGGAGTTAAAACCAAGGGAACCACCCAGCATCGTCGCCTCGAAGTGTTTTTTGCCACCTACCACCTTGCCTGTTTTTGAAGGGCATCGTCAGAATACGGATTGCCTTTTCTGACAATGCTGAAAACAAGACGTCTCCAGCCAGGTTTAAGAAGGACAAGGCAATTCTGGCAGAGTATAACGCCCAAGTCAAAGGTAGGCGCCTGGGCTTTGCTCTTTGTTGCTTTTGCATCTTTCCCGGGGTCCCTGCAGCCCCAACTCTGGTCATTGTAAGACGCCCTTCGTAGGATACCACTGTATTGCTCCTATTTAGAAGCTTGTGGAGGAAGAGAGGGGTTGCCCCTTATGGTTTTTTTTCTTTCATGTATACCGTTTGCTCTGCAGATATCGCTGCATCTAGTCATGCGTTTGTTGGTGGCTGCAACTAGTGTTAGCTGTTTTATGAAGCTGTTGAATTGACTAAAAAATAAAACTACAAGTCCCTTAACGCAAGCTCAATAGGGATATTGTGCTGCATAACTAAATCCTTATAAGGTCCTAAAAGCGAGACCTATTGGCTATGCCATTGAGCCTTGCCAAATCATTTAAGAGATTAATTAGACAACCGTTTTTTGTTTCCAGATGCTTTAATCAGTTCAACAGATGTACAGAGTTATTGTCTGAAAAAGTGTATAACATTTAAAAAAAGAAACTTTTCGGATTCAAATACATATAGCACTGGAACGTTTAGTTTTCACATAAAGGTGGGTGTTTTCAAATAAATATGATTCCACGCCTACCCAGAATCCAAACGCAACGCATCATTGGGGGGCTCTTGCCCAGGATCATCGTGGAAAATGATGTAAACACTTATAGGATGGCCACCTTCCTGGTGCGTCTGAGAAGCACTCCCCCGGGACTGGGGTGACACCAGAAGGGGGGCCTGCGATGAAGCAGACGCGTCACCTTGGGTACTGGTCCCCGTAAAACAGCAACATTTTTTGTGCGGGTGTGTAATTGAGATAGACGGCGGCATTCTGTAATCACATTGTCGTCAGGTATTTAATTAATCTTCAATAACATGAAAAATAATTGCACATTTCATATTCTGCTGGAAAAATGCATTAAATCTTGCCCACCGTTTGACAGATGCATTTTTCATCTGAGCGAGGGCTGTGGCTTTAAAATAGGAGGCGTGTGCTCATCATGAGTGATTGCGGGGAGCAAAGGTCTCCCGGCATGTGAGATCTTTAAAAAGAGCACCAATGGCAGAGCGAGTGCTTCACCCCACAGTAGTTCAGAGTTCAGATTAGCTTTATTCGATTTTAGTTTAAAAATCATAAAAGCAACAACAATACCAATAATAATACATAAATAGATACCATAACATAACATTACAAAATTAATATCAGCTATTAAAAGACAAAATTAAATAAATATGACAAATCAGCTAATCAATGTAGAAACATTTCAATATCAAATGAGACAGGAGTTTACTTGCTAGTTACATATTAGTTAAATACTGCCGTGTCAGTTAAGCTAGAACTCTTGAATGGCCTCTTTATAGTTGGTTCTTAAAAAATACAATTTTTAAACAAAGGTTCAAAGCTATTAGAGGCTAGAAGGTTAGTGGCGCTAGGAGCACAAGATCCCTTTCCCCAGGAGTTGTAGTTCATTGCCGGTGATCTTTGTAGCGGAATGTTTAGGAAGCTCGGGTTAAAATCATGCAAGTCCCAAATACAAATGGGACCATCTCCTTCCTTGGGCTGGCAAAATCGTAGGTAGGGGACGATATTCCTGTTCTTAAATTTGATTAACACCAGGTCCCCAACAGTGTCTTTGGGCAGCGTACCTAACCACCCCACCCTCCTAACACTCAGGATTCCACCATCGAAATCAGGTGGCAAAGGTCTATTATTCTCTAGCCAAAAAATAGCCTTGTTAAGCAGGTCCTGGTGTGATTCGTGTTTTCCCTGGCTAAGTGCAGGGACCCCAGAGAGAACTGACACATAAGGGGCAGCCTCGGGAGGTAAATTAATACGTGGCATTCTTACCAAAGCGGCTCTTGCCACTGTGTGAGTTGCTAGCACAGGTTTTAATGTTACTTTAGGGCCTGTTAAGGTAGGTATATTTAGAGGCAATGATGGAGTTTCAACATTCTTACACATAACGGGCTTAAGCTTTTCGGGGGTGATAGGAGGATTGGGGCAAATGGGTGTTGCCATTTTATTGGTTAATGGAGAATTCTTTTTAATCATTTCCTCAATACTAGTCAGCCTTTCCCCCAAATCAGTAATTTTTATAACCAGAGGTGATATGACAGATAATAACAGTTGCTCGAACTGGGCCAATAAAGACGATTGAGGGGACGATACCGGGTCATCTATTTTATCTGCAAGCATATCCTCTATTGATGTGATTGGGTTAGGGGGGGATGATGTAAGGCTGGTGCACAAATTTTGAATTTTAGGTTGGTTATCATTGACATTTTCCCAGTCATGCTTCCATTTCATGTTAAGACCCTGGGGCAGTACATTGGGTTGAATTTGGTCTTTATTTGAAGGTAGATGTAGGTCCCGCAGAGTGCCATTTAAAGTATCGGAATTATTGCCCATAATAGGGGAGAGTGATGCATCCGGTACATACTTAGTGCCACACAAGGCATTGAGCTCCTCCCAAATGGACATAATTTATAATCAAAAACGTCGAGGAGCGGCAATACACAGTGCAATGTAAGTCAATAAGTAAGTAAGTATGAAGCGTCTCTATAACTCCTCCAATACAAAAGTCAAGTGGGGTGGCCCGTCCCGGCCTCTTCTGACCTCTGAGGGCCTTAGAGGGCCCGCCCTTTGCCCAGGCTTCGCCCGGCGCCGCCCGCGCGCGTCCCGCGGGCCGGAAGTGAGACGTTGAATATATCCTCCACGGTGTCCAAGGGGTGGGGCTGCCGGTCCTCTCCTCGCAGCCTCCTGGGACAGGTAGTCCCGCTGCCTCCCCGCTCTCCCCAAACAGCACAGCACACAGGGCCAATGCGTCTCCCGCGAAGCGGGAGGCGCGAGAAGTATTTCAAATCCCTGGTGTCCAAGGGGTGGGGCTGCCGGTCCTCTCCTCGCAGCCTCCTGGGACAGGTAGTCCCGCTGCATCCCCGCTCTCCCCAAACAGCACAGCACACAGGGCCGATGCGTCTCCCGCGAAGCGGGAGGCGCAAAAAGTATTTCAAATCCCCGGTGTCCAAGGGGTGGGGCTGCCGGTCCTCTCCTCGCAGCCTCCTGGGACAGGTAGTCCTGCTGCGTCCCCCCTCTCCCCAAACAGCACAGCACACAAGTCCGATGCGTCTCCCCGCAGTAAAAACAAGCATTGGCCGCGCGGCCGTGAAAGTGACACGGCCGCTCTGCCACGAAAGTGATCGTGATTGCGATCAAGCGCGGCGACGGAGGAAATACAGATGGCGGCTGCGCACGTGCACCCTCGCGTGCACGCAAGCTTGAGGCCACCAAAAGCCTGTTGTGGCACTTTGAAAAGCCGCTTACTAATTGTCTCGCAGAGCTGCGCATGTGCTGGCTCAGCTAGACCTAAAAACCTGGACTGGACTACCTAATCACTCATGGGCCTGGATGGGCATGGGCCTGGATAACGTGGGAGCTCTTCCCCAATTATCTCCGCTCTCTACATGGCGCCTCAATGAGCACATCCCCAAGAAAAGAAAGACTGCACATTAGAGGCTCACCCACTTCAAAAAGGGAAACAGAAACAGGAAATATACAATCACTGACTAGGTATCAAAGCACTTTCCGACGAGTAACACAAATGAATACAGCAGCCATAAGAACGGCCTCTCCCTCAGCTCTGTAAATGGACTTGGATGGCTGCCTTGGCTGGCTAGACCGTGATATATAAACACTCACACACTCTATTCCTTCTTCTTCACTGTGTATTAATGCAGCGTGCTATCACTTAAGAAGACTTCTGCTCCATTTTCTCCAAAAACCTGCACCATCCTCATTGTGAAACAGCTTTTCTCTTTTGCACAGTGCACCGGAACACTTATACTGAGAAGCTGGGGTCATGTCTGGAGTTTGCTATAGATTTAAAGTATAACCGATCTCTAAAAGACAGGCTGGTACCTGCCTCTTACTATGGCCTACTAGCCTGCCCCTTATATCCCCAGCTAGGCAGACACTCATGCATTGGCCCAGTGAGGGAGGACAGAATTATGACCTACCCTGCTATTCATTCTGAGAGTAATATTCAGTGTTTCGTGTATGGCCCTCGCCTGCTCCATGGCGCTGCTGCACCGGGGCCTGTCCTGTCCGCAGAGGGACCACCCTGGACACCTGGGCTAACTTACTGGGGCAACTGCTATAGGGCAGGTAATTACTGAGGGTGCGTGACCTGGTCACCCCTCCCCTTCAAGGCTCTGAGCAAGCTAGAGAGAGCCTGGTAAGTTGTAAAAAACACACATACTCTAAAAAAACATATGCTGTGCCCTGCGGGAATCCAGTCCTGGGATACACTTTAATTCTGCAGTGGACTCTGGGAGTTATAGTGTCGATTAACTACAACAGGGTCAGTTGCTACAAAGCATCAGTTTAATATCAGTTGTAAAGAGGGCATTTATTTCCTGTACCCATCTCTCCCGAGAAAAGATAAAGCTGTCATATAAGAAGACTTTATCCAGGCTTATAAATGTAGAAGTACAAGTATCAATCATAACAAGCATTTGCAATGCAATATGTCTCGCATTTACGCAAATTTGAGCAATTGGCATTGTAAATGATAACCAAGGAAGGGTTATTCGTGTTGCGATAAGAGATGGCGCCTCCACAGTTTAACGTAAAATCTTGAAAAACAATTCTTTCAACGGTGCTACAGAAAGGATGACAACGCACAACCTCCCAAAAGGACCGTAGTCCACACAAAGTAAATACAGAGGATCTGTGCACACGTTAGTTTGTTGACAGTCTGAGTATTGTATGTAATTTGAACAACCACAGAACAAAACACAACACAAGATGTTGATTGAAGTATTCTTTCAGTTTATATTTATTCCAGGTGCCCAGCCAACACGTGTTTCGTCAGGGAATAACCCAAGACTTCCTCAGGGCTCTAAAGGGCAGTTTATCAAAAAACGTTGAAAATGCTCTCCGCCGGTTTTACTTCCGTCCCGGCTGTGGTTAAATTTCACGTAAAATTGCTAGCAAGGACAAATTCTTGAGTGGTAAGTACCAGAAAGTGGAGCGCAGAATTCCAACTCCTAATTCATGAATTAAGAATACTTCTATCAACATCTTGTATTGTGTTTTGTTCTGTGGTTGTTCAAATTACGTACAGTACTCAGACTGACAACAAACCAACTTGTGCACAGATCCTCGGCATTGTAAATTATAATGCCTTTTATTTATGTTTTTGTTTTTGAAACCTAAATAAAACGCATTGTCATTTACAATGCCAATTGCTTAAACTTGAGTAAATGCGAGAACTATTGCATTGCAAATTCTTGTTTCCTCCTTCTATGTGTGCAGCACACATAGAAGGAGGAAAACATCTCCGTTGATTGTTTGTGTGCAGGAAGGTGTCCCTTCCTGCACAAAAGCAATTGATCCTACAACGCAGGCACCCTTGCACCATGGTACAAGGGTGCCTGTGTTGGCCCAAGTCAGCCAAAAGGGCGCCAGCGCAGTGGGAAAGGACAGGACGGCGCCGTATATCAGAAATATGACACATTCCTTCCCTTCCCTTTCGACGCAGCGCAGCAAAGTGACTTACTGCTCTGCCCTGCGTCAAATACTTGTACATTAGACCCTAAGTCCTGATCCCCAATAAAGAGTGCTGGAGGGTCCCACCTGCAAACGGTATACAACCTTTACAACGCAACTTTTACAACGCACTACCATTACAACGAAACTTTTACAACGCAAAATCCATTACAATGCATGCATTTACAATGCAGTCATTACAACGCATGACACTACAACGCACACCACTACAACGCATGCCATTACAACTCAGTCATTACAACGCATACCATTACAACGCATAACTTACCATCCAACACTTACTCTACTGTTGCACCCCCTGGAGTTAGAATAGTAATTTTTACCCCTACACTATCCAACACTTACCCTACTGTTGCACCCCCTGGAGTTAGAATAGTAATTTTTACCCCTACACTATCCAACACTTACCTTATATGCAATGTAATGTAATGCGTTGTAATGGTATGCGTTGTAAATGTAGTATGCGTTGTAGTGGAATGCGTTGTAAAGGTAGTTTCAAAGAATTTGTTGTAATGGCATGCGTTGTAATGGTGTGCGTTGTAATGGATGTTGCGGTGTAAAAAAATGCGTTGTAAAGGTAGGCGTTGTAAAAGTATGCGTTGTAACGTCATACAACCCCTGCAAACACCAGCTCAAATTAAGCACTGACGTTCCTGAAGGAACCACACTACTCCTGAGCTCTGATTATGCAAAGTCTGAGTCCAAATTGGTTCCTTCACCTACTTATGAGTCCATATTGTTTTGGCCACCTGCCCGTGGAGCCCTGGCGCTAGAGCAGGTCCCCTTTGAACCAATAAACTCACTCTCCCAGGCCCTACTGCTGCTTCAGGGAGTTTGCACCTCTGGGGACTGCTCCACACCCCCTACCCCCTGTTGAAAGCAGGACTCTCTTCCGCATTGTTGAAGGGTGAGTTCTCAAACATTTAGTTTTTATAGTTTAACAACTTTTTTAAGAGTGAAATAGAGCACTGTGTGGCTGCCTTTTGTTTTTTTAACACCAGCAGACGTTTAACAGTAAAACATTGCATTTGTCACATGCAGATGAGATTCTGTGCTCGAGAATGCCCGTCCTTACTTTCAGATGTCTTGCATCATGTTTCGAGTAGACAATGTTTTCATCTTCCAGCAATGAAGTGATCTTTGTTTGTCTTAAACATTCTTCGAGCAGCTGAACTATCAACTCATGGTATATCTGCGGATGCATTCCTTAAAACTTCCTGAAAAAAAGTATGAGGTTCTCAAGTTCCCAGGCTGAACTTGTTCCACTTACTGACCTACTCGTCCTCTCACTGCTGCTCGACAAACGGAATTCCATCCTAACTGACTGGCAAAGAATGGGTACGCAGCAATGAAAACAAGCATTTGCAAAGCTAATATGTCTGGCTTTGGCTGACAGCTTTTTGGCGTTTTCAATCATTGTTTTGTCATGATAGTCATGGTTTTTGTGGAACCTCACTGCAGAAGGAGCTGCCGGACCCTAATCAATAGGAACAGTGGAATAGAAAATAAATACCCTGCCAGGCGTGAACCTTTTTGGACAGCAGTTATATAGTCCCTATTTTTCCATCTTCACTGCGCCCATAATTTGCACCCCTGCGCTAGCAACCAATACTCCATTCTTTGGCAGCTGCCGGTGTTTCTCTATATGTCATGGTTTGAATGAATGAAATGTGTATAAATTAGCAAGTCTGGGAATGTATGTGAGTTGCCCTTATATATGCGAGAGTGTGAGGAACATATATTTGAACTGTAGTTATTTGTAATACTAATCTATCCACCGTGGTCTTTCTTATCAGTTTTGAAAAATGTATAATGATGGAATGTTTTCCATAAATACAATGACATTTGAAAAAACTATTTTAAAAAAAGTAATAAAAGGATTATGTTTCCAACAACACTTGTAAAGTCTATGGCTCTGTTGGTGCATTGATGTCACTTCATATATAATCCCGCGGATCCCTATTGGGACCTCTGATAATTATTTTGGCAGGGTATTTATTTTCTATTCCACTGTTCTGTATTCCCCTATCTACCTGCCTATATCCTAAAAAAACCCCGGGGAACCCCCTTCTATTATATATTACCTAATCAATAGGAAGCAAATGTCTAAAAGCAAAAATATTTATATTGGTCTTGAAAAGCACACATTGCCATATGATATCAGTCCTTGGCATTGAAGGGAACTGATTTGTGTGCAGATGTGCTCCTCTGGAAAGTGTAGAGTAGGGCCGCTCACAGTGAAGTTAGCCAATGGCTGAAGTGGGCTGATCCACTCACCCAGGGTGGACGCTGTTGTGGGTGGAAGAAAAATGTGAATGGCACAACAACAGATAAAAGGATTAAGGAGGTTGGCTGAAGGCCCTGATAAGTAAGTACATTTTATACTTAAAATTAGTCAAATAAAAAGGTCTTGGCTAATGGAGACCTGAAAATGCTTATCAGTTATTTAGTGGGTTGCCCTGGCAGACTCAATCTGAATGTAATATTATTTTTTATCTAGCAAACCGTAGCTCTAGAAATTCACCTACAGTGAAAATTGCTAGTAAACATTTGAATATATAAAAGACGTTTTTAATCTAGAAACAAATGCAAAAGTCGTTGTAAATCATATTTTAAAGCTGTAGTAAAGAAGGGAGGTCACAATGGTAATGCCTTACGTGTGTCAGGCAATATGCCCGGTATTACATTTTCCCAGGGAAAGAGTGCTTGTGGAGTATTGTTCATTTCTTTTTGAGGGTGCTGGAGACTCTGGGATAGATTGCATACATTTGTACCATTCTCAGGTAATCTTGCACCAATATGTGGACCGATAGACTATAACATGTTGGCACTGATCTGTCTGTACAGATACTTTTGGCACCGATTGTTTGGTACAAATGTTTTTACATGGTCAGTCTCTGTAAATGTTTTGTCAGAGGTCAAGTGATAGGCGTCATCGGTTCGTGCATACTTTGGTGCTAAAGTTAGACACTAATGAAAATGTATATGCACATTCCCACACCGGCTGGCAGCCGCAGACTCCCTTCAGCTGGGGTGTGTGGTTGCAAAGTAGGTTTAGTTTAAATAAAACGCAGCGTCCATAGACTGCCTTGTATATTTCGGATTTCCTAGTGTGCTCCACAAGAAGGAAAACTAAACCTCACTACGAGAAACAACTCCCTTACGACCACAAAAACCATGAAGATGGTCTGCTTCACAGAGCCCATTCGACTTGCCGATTTACAAGGAGTGTGTGTTTTTAAGATCACTGCATATGAACCAGCGCTAGAATTACACACAGAAAAAGAAACTCTTGATTTAGGCCTAGATGTATCAAGCCTTTTGCGATTCGCAAAGGCCGAAATTCCGCGAATTTCGGCCTTTGCGGATCGCAAATGGCTTTTTTGCATTTTTGGGAATGTATTAAAAAATCGCTAAAGAAGGAATCGCAATATTTTGGGATTCCTTATTTTTCTTAAGCATTTAAAGAATCGCAAATTTTGCGATTCCTTAAATGCGATGTATGTGGGGTTCTGAAATTGCGAATGTTGGTTAAGAAATCGCAAATAACCACCAACTTGTAGTTGGTGGTAATTTGCGATTTCATTTAAAAATGCCCTATTTGGCATTTGTGAAGGTGGCATGTGACGCAGATACATGCCCATAGGGCATGTATGTGCGCCATATGCACACACATGTACATTTCAGGGGTGCAGTAGGGTGTCTTTGAGACACCCCTGCACCCTTGAAATTATTCTCAATTTGCGAATTCGCAAAATGCGATTCGCAAATTGAGAAATATTTCGCAATCATTCCTATGGGCCTCCTGGCCCATAGGAATGCATGGGAAATTATTCCTTATTTGCGAATTCGCAAAGTGCGAATTCGCAAATAAGGAAGACTAAGAAATCGCTAAAAAATAGCGATTTTTTTACATACATTCCATTTTGCGAATTCTAAATAGCGATTCCTTAAACATCGCTATTAAGAAATAGCAAAATGGAATTTTGATACATCTACCCCTTGGTGTTTGAGACCTAACTTTTGCAGTTATCCAGGGCTTCTTAGCATGCGTGTACCTCCGAGCGGTTGACTCCTAGGATTCTAAATCGGTTTTTACCTTTTCTTCGAGTAGAAGAATAACATCTTTTCACAAGATAAGATGCTCGACTTCTTTGAACACATTTTTAATTCCTGCTGTAGATAGTTTATATAGGGTCTGTTGATCATGTATATTACTCTTATAAACAACCTTTAGATTGTGGTTTTGTTCAGTGTCACAATCCACATCACTAATCCTAAAGTTTTCGCCACAAATGCCCCGTGGAAAAAATAGTGATTGGGCTGCATAATGCTAATGGAAACATTCAAGAAGCCAGCAAAGCTGAAGAGATGTTGTTATGCTACAAGCAAGCAATGCTTATGCATAGAAAGATTGTTAAAGACTTGCGATACTCCTTGGAAATCCAGTGCATGCCTGTGGATGTCGGCGTGCAACCCTGTAGTAAATTATTATGTCAATAGCACACCGACCGAGACCAGTGTGGTTAAGATCAGGTTCAATATTTGGAACTGAAAAATGTTCAATAGAATGACAGACACGTTAAAGTTTCTATATGAAATGAATAGGCAAACTACAAGAAATGTGCCAATAAAAGGTTATTAGCAAGGCATGCAATTCATGTGTACAAGAAACTTTGAAAGTTCTATATTAAATCGGGCGTAGATTTGCCTTCTAAAGTTAGGGAAAAGGGGTCTGGGTTACTGAGGGACTTGCGTCCCTTTATAGGACTTGGGACAATGACATATATTTCTAGAGAGAGGCACAGTTTTCAGAGTGTGCACTATCATGTCCTGTGTTTGTGTGTATGAGGCTCTAGTGATCCTCAGCAGACTCCTTACAAGTATTGCGTAATCTGGTGGGCGTGGTTAACAAAGTTTATGACGCAGTACGTTCTGTAAATGGTTGAATGCTGAAGAATAAAGACTTGCAAACCAGAGCTCAATGTCTGGGGTGGTCTGTTACATGTTCCCGGGCTGGGGAGAATGATACAACTGGCAATAAGATCGGGGATATGTGCCCCCAAGGATACAAGACTGCTCTCCCTTGAGAGTTAGCCGTGGTCCAGCAAACTGCTAATGCGTGCCATGTGCGACTCAAAAAGGGGTCTACAGTTGTCGCATGTGGATTCTAAGCAAAGCTTCAGCTTTTGAGAGGCCCTTGAAGAAGGTGAAGGCTCTACGAAGGAGCACTATCAGTAAGCCTATCAAAACTCTACTGGTATGGCCAAAAGAAGAGATACTGTACCACAGCAGAACCAGCACTGATGTAAACCTGAAACGCTAAAGACACTGATAACCAGATACATAGAAGCACCAAAGGCAGCGACAGCATGGTGCAAGAAAGCCATGAAGGTAAAGACGACCAGGCACATAGAACCACTAAAGGCAGCGAAAGCCAGGTATAATGTATGAAGTCAAGAGCGGTGATGAGCATGTGCAAGAAACAAAACCATTACTCACAGTGAAGAAGGAAGATGACATCCGCCAACCTCAGCTGGGGCACAAAGACTCGGGTACTAGTGAGCAGGCTGATGTGCCACCTGGCCAAGAGTAACTGAAGATTAAACGTTGTCTGAACTGCATATACTCCTGACATTAGTAGGAAACAGCACAAAATACAATGCAGCTGTGTTCCTGAAACCACTGCCTCCTTTTGGTACCGCCAAAAAGCAGAATATTGGTGCCAGATGGACTGCCTGGATCAAAACGTTCGATGACTTCATAGATACTATAGAAGAAGCAGATGACACAAAGATCATCAAATACCTAAAGAACCTCGCAGGTGATGGAATAAAGAAGTGATAAAGGAGATATCACAAACTGATAAAATATCACACCATCAGATCAAGAAGACGTTGGAGGCCAAGTTCAATACAATGCTGAATGTTGACTATGTAAGGTCAACTTTCAACCAAGCAAGACATCAGCTTAGTGAGATGAAGGATGAGTTTGTTGAGAGACTCTATACCCTCATAAAGCACTGCAAGTTCAATTACTTAAATGATGAGGAAGCCATGCATCTTAGTGTCATAGATGGTTGCCTCTCCAATTAATTTCGATGATGCATGCTGTGAGAAGCACTTAGTTTGGAGAAAGTACTCAAGGTTGCAAGAGCAGAGGAACGGTATGATTAACAAGCTTCTAATATGGAAGCTGGAACTATCCAAAATGAATCCGTATTGAGCATAAAAAAGTAAGCAGAAACACAAAGCAGAGGTCCACAGAGTGATGTCTCTGAAGAAAACCAAATTGTGTTTCTGCTGTGGATTCTCCTTTCCACAAGAAGGTAAATGTCCCGACATTGGGCTAATATGTAAAGGCTGCGGGAAGGAAAACCATTTCAGAATGGATTACAAAGTGAAAAAGAAACTAAGTGCATCACAGAGAGATTAAAAGATGGATGCCAGAAAGTTTCAGAAGCACTCTAGCCGCTCCCACAAGGCCAAATGACAACATCAGCTAAGGCGAGTATAAACAAAATGAAGTAGATCGTTATCACATTCTTCGTCCAAAGGCTCGTTAACGTCATCATCAAGTGACAGTGAGGAAGACGGATGTGCGATGGTGATGTCAGTCACAGACAGACGTACACATGTAGGATTGGCTGCTTACAAAGAAGAACATAAATCTAAAATGAATCACCACACAAAGCAACAACGGTTATTTGGGCATTTTCTTAAAATCAGACCCAAGGTAAATGGTTGCCCTACAACTTTTGTTATAGACAGTGCTGTGTCGATAAATATCATGCTGACAGAAAAGTACAAAGGACTATCTCCGATACCACATCTCACACCGTCAAGTACAAAGGTAGCTGGGCATCTTTTATGCCCTTGCAGAGTTAAGGACTCTTTGTAGCAACCGTAAGGCACAAGAAAATGTCAGTCCAAGCTCCAATTCATGTCCTCCCAGGTATGTTTGGACGAGTGCATGCTTACTAAGTTTTGATACTGCTGCTTACATGGGTCTGATCTCTATTAACTACAACTTGAATGGGCATTCTAAAATAGTGAGCCAATTCCTGACACTGTTTCATGGACTTGGGAAACTTAAGACTATGAAGGTGCAGATACACATAAATGAAGATATTCACCCTGTTGCACAACAACACTGTTGAATTGCTTTTCACGTACAGGATGCCATTGAGAAAGAACTAGAAACACCGTTAAAGCATGACATCATCAAGCGCTGTACTAGTCTGACACCGTGGGTTTCACCCAATGTAGTAGTGCCAAAAAAGGACAGTGGGGGTTCAGTTTACTTTTGTGTTGAAATGTGACAGGCCAACAAAGCAATCGATAGGGAAAGACATCCAGGTTCACATACATCGGACATGATCATGCAGTTGAATGGCGCTAATGTTTCTCCTGCCTTTGTTTGAACAAAGGCTATCGTTAACTTGAACTGGAAGAAGATTGTAGGTACATTATTACCTTTTCAACTCATGTTAGTTTGTTCAGATATAAAAACCTCAGATTTGGTGTGTCGTCAGCTGCAGAAATCTTTCGAGATGTCATTCGTTGAATATTTTATCCTGCCACACATGCTTTTAACTACAGTAATAATATACTGGTATTCGGGTCTCCACCAAAAGAACACGATAAAGTACTCACACAAGTATGCCGTCTGCTTGCTGATACAGGTCTCACACTAAATGCAGAGAAGTGTGAGTTTCATAAAAACAGACTTCCCTTCTGTTGTGTGGTCAGCAGTCTAGTAGCTGGGGTGGGTGGAGCCAGCCGGGTGGAAGGGAAGAGGAGGAGCATGGACAGGATGGGTTTAGATAGAGTAGGGACAGGGACCTGATAAGACGTGAGTAATAAAGCTCTGGAATAGTTATCCACGTGTCTGTCTTTATTTTATAATAGACATGACACCTTCTTGGGCATATTTTCTCTGAAAATGGAATCACTCCTAACCCTGAAAAGGTACAAGCGTTGTCGTCCACTTGTCCCCCAGTAAATATGACCAGGCTTCGATCCTTCTTAGGCATGGCCAGCTACTGCTCAAGGTACATTTGTGATTTTTCCGCTGTAAGTGTCCCTCTAAGAGAATTGACAAATCAAGATGTTCCGTTTTGAATGGTCATACAAATGTGACCGAAGTTTCAAGAAATAAAACATGCAATTGAAAATGCAACATAAATGGCTTACTTTGACCCAAAATTGTATACAAACATTGTGGTGGGTGTAAGACCAGTGGGGCTGGGTGCGATCCTTGCCCAACACAATGGACAACCCGATGCTCAGAGACACATTGTGGCCTGTGCTAGCCAGAGCGCATCTCAGACCGAACGTGCCTATTCTCAACCTAAGAAAGAAAGCTTAGCTGTAGTATGGGTGTGTGAACACTTCCATGTGTTTCGATACGGAAAGCATTTAATCTTTGTTAGAGATTATCAGGCATTGCTTACTATCTTCGCAAATCCGAAAGTCAAGATGTCCCCCTCGCATCGAGAGGTGGGGGTTGCATCTGCAGGAGTATGATTACACGATTGTGCACAAACTGGGATCAAAACCTTTCAGACTACATTTCACGAGTGTCGCTACAGCGTCATAGTACAGCGTCCAAAGCGGCTGAGGTCTACATTAATTTTGTTCAGAAGTCAAGGGCTCCTGCATCTCTTTCTATTGAACAGACTCTGACAGCTACTAATATGAACAAAGTTATGCCCAAGCTCTAAGCTAATGCAATCATGAAGGAAACATACTCGACCACTCACAGATGATATTGAGTAACAGAAATGCAAGAATGTTCGAGAATAATTCATTTTACACATGATGGTATCCTATTGACAGGGGCAGGAATAGTTATCCCTGAAAGTTATTGAACTGGCACACAAAGGACATTGTGATTGTGGCTTTGCTGCAACTAATAGAGCCCTCAGTGATCGAGTGTGGTTTTTATGCCTTGATGAATGAGTTAAAAAGGGAACTTAAACTTGTCATCTATTCAACAGTCTATCTCCCAAAATGACTCAGTACCCACTAAGCATGCTTGGCCTTCCTAAGCAAGCATGGGAGAGGACTGTGGTTGATGTCTTCGGCCCCCTCAATAATGGATATCATCTCAAGGTAGTTGTTGCTGAGTACCAACGCTTTCCTCTAGTGGAAGACTTATCATCAACCACACATGACAGTCATCGAGGGCTGGATGACATATTCACAACATGGGGTGGTCCCTCCATTCTCAAATATGGCTTCAGTCCCTCCTTCAATAGCAGAGAGTTCAAAGACTTTCTTTGCTTGAACATCAACATCAGAAAAGTACACCTCCCTGGCCACAGGCAAATGGCATTGTTGAATGACTCATGAGTGCTTGGAAAAGGGTGGTTTTGCGTGCTGTGCTGGAAGACATCAACTTCAAATCAGCTTTATGCCCAACCCTTGGTGCTTACCATTCCACCCCTCATTCTGCGACAGGAGAAAGTCATGTCACCTTACTGTTCAGGAGAGCTCTTGGAACAAAGATACCACGTTGAGCACCAGTCGGTCAATATACCCTGATAAGATTCGTGTCACCGAAACCACTCGCAAATGCAAAATGAAGGCTTACGCTGATAAGTGCTGATGCGCTTGAGACATGGTCATAGAGAAAGGAGGCCAAGATCTTGTCAAGCAAAAGTGTACATGCAATAGTGACTCTACATTTGATGCTGAACCGCTAAAAGTTGTGGCGCACAAAGGACATATAGTAACTGCTCAACGAACTGGAAAACCTTAACCAGAGACTCGTCACACTTTAAGGCTTTCCCTTGATGTCCGTCAGCTCCAGATCTCATGAGTGATGCAAGTCTACCCGAGGGCCAAGTCAAGCATCCAATGCTGCTCTAGAGATGCCAGATGTAGGTCCCCATCCTCTATGTCGTATAGCTAGATCTGGAAGACTGGTGCAAGCACCTCAACTACTTATCAAGGAATTATGATGTGTATATAAATATATGTATATATATATATATATATATATATATATATATATATATATATATATATATTGTTCGTACTTTTTACTTAACAAATGGGAGATGTTGTGTCCTGTGTTTGTGAGGCCTCTAGTGATCCTTGGCAGATTCCTTACAAGTATTATGTAATCTGTGGGTGTGGTTAATAAAGTTTGTGACACAGTTTGTTCAGTTAATGGTTGCATGCTGAAGAATAAAGACGTGTAAACGCCATACATGATGTGGTCGGTTACATGCTCTTAGGCTGGGGAGAATGCTACATGCAGCAATGAGGAACAAGCAAGAAAAAACTCTTTACTACAGAATACCTTCGAGGATTGTCCTACATTCAGTCAGTCAATCAATCAGTAGATTTGTAGAGCGCTTCTTGTCGCCCGTGAGGGAATCCTGGCAGGGACCAGTTGAGAAGCCGAATAGCCAGGTCTTCATGGACTTTTGAAACTCTGGAAGAGATAGGGAGGTTTGTAGATAAAAGGGTAGCTTATTCCATGTCTTCACTGCTAGATAGGAGAAGGAGCTACCTCAGCATCTTCTACATTGGATGCGAAGGGTGAGGATTATATAAAGGGATGCAGACCGGAGGTGTCTGGCAGACTGATGTAAGTACAGGTGATGGTATAAGTAGGTGGGTCTGCAATTGTGTAGGGCCTTGTCTGCAAGGGTCAGTAGCTTGAACTGGCATCTTTTCTGTACAGAGAGCCAGCGGAGTTCCCTAAGGTAGAGAGTGATGTCGGTTCATCTAGGAAGATCCAGGACGAGTCTGGCTGCTGCGTTCTGTATGGTCTGTATCGTCATAGGAGGTGAGCTGTGATCCCTGCTTAGAGACCATTGCCATAGCCCTGTCAGCTGGAGATGAGGGCCAGGGTGATGGTGCTCTTGAGCTTTGGGATGGCCATTTGAATATCTTTCAAAGCATGTGGAGGAAGAAGAAGCAGGAGGGGGAGACGGAGTTGACCTGAGTCATCATGGTTAGCTTGTTGTCCAGAATGAGGCCTAGATTCCTAGGGTGGTCAGTGGGAGTAGGAGTAGGCTCTAGTTCTAAGTTCCACCAGGATGCATCCCATGGGTAGCTTTTGTTTCCGAAAAGCAGTACCTCTGTCTTGTCTGAGTTGAGCATCAGGCAGTTGTCCTTCATCCAGTTGACGACGTCTGTCATGCAGTTGTGGTAGTTGGTCTTGGTGTTGATGGTGTCTTCGGAGAGGGAGAGTTGTGAGTCGTCGACGTAGGATATGATGTTGAGTCCATGGGTTTCTGGCGATGCTGGCCAGAGGTATCATATAAGTGTTGAAGAGGGTGAGTGTGAGCAAGGATCCTTGGGGTACTCCGCAGAAGATTTTCTTGGTCTCAGAGGTGAAGGGAGAAGGTGGACGTTTTGCATTCTACTGGTGAGGAAAGAGGGGATCCATCTGAAAATGGCTCCTTGGATGTCTATGTTGTGCAGCTTTGTGATGAGTATGTGGTGGGCAACCATATCGAAGGCTGGTGAGAGGTCGAGGAGGATGAGAGCTGCTAGTCTTTCCTTATTCGAATAAGGCTTGAATGTTTTCAATAGCCGTGATGAGGGCCGTCTCAGTGCTGTGGTTGCTGCAGAATCCGATTGGAAGGATTTGAGTAGGAGGTTCCATTCCAGATGTGAGGAAAGTTGTTGGTTGATGGCTTTTTCCAATATATTAGTTGGGAACAGGAACAGGGAGATAGGTCTGTAGTTTCTGAGTATCCTGGGGGTATGCCAATGGTTTCTTTAGTAGGACATTGACTTCTGCATGCTTCCAGCTCTCGGGGAAGGTGGCCGTGGCAATTGGGGTATTGAACAAGGTGGTGAGTACATGACTGATTCTGTCTTCGTCTAGGTTGAAGATGTGGTGAGGGTATGGGTTGGTTGGGGCCCCTCATTGGACCGAGTTCATGATGGAGGCAGTGTCCTGCGGGGTGAGCTGACTCCAATCAGTTAGTTTGAAGTCTGGGGTGGTAGCGGGGTCATTGTGTTGTCTGAAGAAGCCAGTGGGCTTGGGGTGGGGTTTGAATTTTCATTAGATATTGGCAATCTTGTCATGGAAGGAGTTTGCAAGGTTGTCGCAGAGTTCCTGTGAGAGGCTACTGTTTTTTGTTGCAGCTGAGGGGTTGAAGAATTCTTTGGCGATGTTGAAGAATGTATTGCTGTTATTTGAGCTTGAGTTGATGTGTGAGGCTAAGACCTTTTTCTTGAATTCTCTCAACTGTCTGCTGTAGCGGTTGAGGGCTGTCTTGGAGGCGGTCTTTTCGGTTGTGTCCTTGCAGGTAAGCCATCTCCTTTCCAGTTGTTTACAGAGTCATTTAGCGGTTCTGAGGTCTTCAGTGTACCAGCTAGATGCTTGGTGGACCTTCTGTGGGTGTTGTTGCTAATGGAAGTGATGCTGTTGTTGCAGTTGGTGATCCAACTGTTGAAGTTTGGCGTTCTGGTCTCAGTTGTTGGAGGACATGGGGTAGATGTGTTGAGCGTGTTGATACATGTGTCCTTTGCATCTCTTCAACTTTCACGTCAAGACTTTCTATTTCTTCTTCTCATTGCTTACAAGTTCTTGAGCCCACAATCCATTATACTGCTTGATGAAATTAGCTTACAGGATTTTAGAAAAATAAGCACACATGTAATGCTAATTAGTATAATCAGAAGTGATGTTGGTAGAAATCTCAGATTTCCTCCACCTACACTGCAAGGAGCAAATACAACCCAAGACAACTTTGCAAAATCATCGGTCTCATAGCAAGCTATTCCTTATTTATGATAGTTAGAGCTCCTGGGGTTTTAGTAGCTAGCCAATCTACTAAAGTTGATAGCCTTCTAATCTTAACCTTGTTTAATGCAATTCCTATTAGAGGTATAAGTGTTCCAAAGGCATCACTAGGGATCAGCTTGAAACTACACTTACTTCACTTTATATAGCGCTCAAGAGGAAAATCTAGCTCATTAGTGTGATAGAACCGAGGGACATCTGGGTCTCCATAGCAACTACCTACCCAGTGATATGGTAACTAGAAATAAGCTAACATACCACATACATAAGAAATGTCAAATTCAAATTCAAAAAGCTTTATTTCGATATTCAGAGTAATATCATAAAAGCAAGCATTATTAAAAACAGATGTATAATCACAAAGTGGCAATTGCGTTACCATCATAAATATAACATACATTTTGAAAACAGGGGTATGATCTCAAAGTGCCAAGTGCATTAGAAGCAAAGAATAACAATGGAATTACAAGAAAGAGGAATCCTATACATTAAAATCTGATAGGTTAAAAAGGTCTAAAATACATAAATATATATCATATTTTACATCGAGTTCCTAAACTTTACCAATAATTTCAAAAAATTGGCTAGGGTGTGGGCCACTTCCATATTTTCCAGCCATTGTAGTCCAAGAAAAGCGTTTCTACAAGACCGGAGGCCCCACTCCTTAGGATTGGTTTAAGTAAGATCTTTCTTGGAACCACATAATATTTACAAAATAAAATACAATGCATACTAGTTTGAGGGGAAAGATCATCACAGGGACAGGTTGGTAAGTCTCTCGACCAGTCATTACAGGCTGGGAAAGTAATTAAACGATAAAAAGATCCCAGTCTAAACCTTGAGAGTAGCATTCTGGAGTAGCAGTTAAGATCACTTGCAAGATACAATTGGAGCCCCGGTTCAGAGGTGATTTGCTGGTAAGCTAGTACAGAATTTTTAAGTTATTCCGTAGACCATCTTTTGTTCGCTAGGTAGTCCATTGCCAATTTTCGCAGGGCTTTCCTAGACATCATTTCCATACTAGACGGGTTCTTAAAAAACTCGGGATGGCCAATCTCGATCAGCATTGTTTCCACATAAGACAGCCATTTAATTTGCCTTATACCATCAAGGTTTAGGCAGTCAGAAATTATATTGCGATTAAAGGCTGTCTCGGGAGTAACCCACAACTTATGCCATAGCAGAATGGGCTCGATCTTTATGGTATCAGAAATGTAGGGGAGTCCCAGTTCTATGTGTGAAAAATAGCTAGCTGAGGATTTAGGAACCCCCAGAAGATATCTGAGAAAATGATTTTCAGATTGCTGTATTGAAGTTATAGTATCAATCCCCCAGATACCAGAGCCATAAGTGGCCGTAGATACGCATTTAGCCTTGTATATTAAAATCAGCTCCTTGATGGGTCTACCCCCAATTTTTGCCACAAAGTTCTGCAATGCTCCGATCGCCCTAGAAAAAGCTAATTTTCTAGTTTTAACTGCAGTATGCCAAGAGCACTTCCTGTCAAACGGTATCCCGAGATAGGGGCATTGGTCTGTTGTCTCTGCCCTTCTACCCTCAAGGAATATGGGACAGGGTGCTTTCTTGGTGCCACGTCCACAAGACATTGAAAAGGTTTTTGATATATTAACCTTAAGTCCCTTATCCCTCATAAAAAGTGTAAACTTTGAGACAGCCCTCTGTAAGCCCAACCTGGTTTGCGACATGATGGCAGCGTTGTCAGCATTCAGGAGAATGGGGACAGGGTGACCCTGGACTAAGGGGTAATCATACTGAAAGCCCTTGAGGTGGTCGCCAATAGAGTTAATGTAGAGGGAGAAGAGTAGGGGCGCTAAAATGCACCCCTGTCTCACCCCCCTCTTGATGGAAAATCTTGACGAACACTCTCCTCGTTGCCCAAAGCGCACCCTCACCCCAGCATCCCTGTATAATTCCTTGATGAAGTTAAGAATTGAAAGTTCCATACCCAGGTCCCTGAGTGTGGACCATAATTGAATATGGTCCACACATTCGAAGGCGGAACTCAAATCAATAAAAGTAATAAAAAGGTTCTGTTGTAACTTTAAAATGACCCCTCTTCCTTGTTGCCTTTTTCCCCCCTCCCTTTTCCTTCACCTTGGTTTCACCCTAGCTGTCAGCCTGGAGGCAGCCTTGGAACGTTGTCATTATGATGCCACCCAGCTGGGTGCACCGGATGATTTATGACTAATAAATCTATCTCTTCATCATCACCGTGTAGTGTCTCTTTACTACACTTTTGGCGACGAGGGTCAAGGAGCTGAGCCAGGGTCAGCGTGGTGCACCCCCCTGGAGTGAATTTTGCTGGGGAAGGAAAAAATCTAAGACTCTTCACCTACCCGTTCCGGTGAACCTCTGCCTGGCATCTCCGCCGTGTGTCTCTTCAGCTTCTCTTCTTTTGGATACAGCACGGATTGAGATAGCCTTATTGTTATTAAAGCGACATCCAGGCATTTTCGGGAAGGTTGCTGTGAGCCAACGTCGATCAGGGGTTGGCAGCGGAGCTGGCTGTGAAGTCCCGATTCCAGAAGCGAAGGTTCGTCTTCATGTGAAAATGGAGTCGTGTGACGTGTGAGGTGGTTCGCGGAAGGGTGACTGACTCAAGCGGTGGCTGTCAGTACTGATTTGAAGTAAGCGGTCATCGAGTTTTCACCGTCCTCTGGCCGCGCAGGGTAACTTTATCAAGTAATGTTCAGCGCCTCGCGTTGGAGAGGTTTGAGTGACATCGCCTTTGTGTCGAGTCTCCGATGAGGAAAAGAGCCGCGATTTGGTGAAGGGCGGCGATTTTGTGAAGTGCCTTCCTCCTCCAGTCCCTGTTTGAGTTTCCTTAAGGTGCGGAACTTTTTCTCTTCAGTTCTGTCGGTTCACGTCGGCTCGGCGAGGGAGATCAGCGCTGGGGGGCATTGAACGGCGTCAGAATTCTTTCTGCACGGTGAGGCTGGGAGAAAGCGACGGCGCCCACCACAGGAAGTTCCCACCCATTTCCACAAACTGAGAAAATCGAGGAAACTGAAAGGGGACTCAGGGGATTTACTAAGCTAGGAGTCAGGGATAATATCAAGGTGAAGTGCTGGGTTATTTGTATTCCTTGGGAGCATTACACTCGCTATTTATTTCCTTCAAGTGTTATGCCTATGCAAGTGTGTACCTATTGATCTTACTCTGTGAGACATAATTCCTGTTTCTTCAACTGTGAGTTTAGTAATAATTTGTTTAAAAGCAAGTATTTCTAGCCCTCTACTGTATGGCCATGGCAGGTGCAGGTATGAGCCAGCCCCCACCTTTCCTAAATGAGCTGGGGGAGCCGGAAATACCTTGGAAGAGATGGGTTGGAATTTTCAAGTCTTATCTCATAGCGATAGGGGGAGCTAATTATAACAATGTAAGGAAACAACATATATTGTTACATAATTTGGGCATACATGGAAGAAAAGTGTTTGAAGACATAACTGGAAGACTAGTAGATGATGAACAAGAAGAGGTTGAAGGTGTGAATGTTTATGATTATACCTTGATAAAATTGGAAGAACATTTTAAAATGAAGCTCAATGTAGTGCTGAAAAGGCATAAGTTCTATAAAAGGGTCCAGAAGAAAGATGAGAAAGTCACAAATTATGTAGCTGTTCTTAAGGGTTTAGCTGCTACATGTGATTTCGGGGCATTATCGGACTCTATGATAAGGGACCAGATTGTGAGGTGCACGAATGATTCAAGGATTCAGGAAGAGCTCCTTACGAGAAATCCTGACCTGGAAGAGGCTTTGAGTATAGCTAATGGGTTAGAGCATACAGCCATGTGTATGAAAGAGATGAAAATACATGAAGGAGCATTAAGGGAGAAGTATGAGAGTAAAGGGGCACAAGAGGGGGAGACCATTTGCAAGGTAGGAGAGAAAACTAAGGTTGGTCAGCGCAATAACCCCCAGGGTTGGTTATGTTACAAATGTGGTAGCCCTAATCACCTGGCAAACAGCTGGAAGTGTCCTGCCAGGGATACTCTGTGTAGGAAATGCAACAAAAGAGGGCATTTTTCCAAGGTGTGTAAAAATGTTAACCAGAAAATACATATGGTGGAAAATGTAGAAATTGAAGATGTAAAGGAGAAGATGTTTATTTTCCAGGTGGGGGATGAGGAGGAAAGTGAATGTAATGAACATCCAAAATGTGAGATTACCTTGGATGGGAAAAGATTTGAAGTTTTTGCTGATTCATGTTCCCGATACACACTCATAGACAAGAGGGAGTTTGAGGAAAAGTTTGCGGGACAGGGGGTAGTTTTGGAGAGAGCAGACATAAACCCAGTAGGATATTACAAGGAGCGCATACCGCTAGAGGGAATGACAAAAATGAGAATAACTTTTAAGATAGGCACACAGTAGGGACAGTGTATGTTGCCAGGAGGGGTTCTAATCTGTTGGGTTGGAAACACCAGAAGGAACTTGGTATTAAATTGGATCCCAACAACAAGGAACAGGTACTCTTGGTAGAACTTTCCAGTGTTGCAGAAGAGGTTATCCAGGAGTTTGAGGAAGTGTTTAGTGAAAAGCTGGGTGTGCTAAAGAACTATATGCACAGGATTACACTGAAGGAGGGGGCAAGGCCTGTGATACACAAAACACGTTCCATACCTCTACGCATGAAAGAACCTTTGAAAGCCGAGTTGGACAAACTGGTTAGCCAAGGAGTGATCAAAGAAATAGAAACATCTTCATGGTTGGCTCCAGTCGTGATCACGACCAAGGACGGAGGAAAGAACATTAGGTTGTGTGTAGACCTGAGAGACTTGAATGCAAACATTCTCGTAGACCGGTACCCCCTCCCAAGAATTGGAGAGATGTTAACCACCATACAGGGGGCGAGGTATTTTAGTGTGCTGGATTTATCCTCAGCCTATTATCAGATAGAGCTACATCCAGATTCACAGTCCCTGACAGCATTCACAACTCCGTTCGGCAATTTCAAGTTTTTAAGGATGCCTTTTGGTTTGGCGTCGGCGGCAGCGGCTTTCCAAAGGGTTATGCAGCACATCCTAAGGGAATGCAGAAAAACCATGTGCTTCCAAGATGACATTCTCACCTATGGCTCAAGTGAGGAGGAACACAGTGAAAACTTAAAAGGAGTTTTAAGGAAGCTAAGGGAAGTAGGATTCACCACCAGGCTGAGCAAATGCAAGTTAGGTGTGAGCTCCGTGGATTACTTGGGGCATACCATCTCCGAAGAAGGTATTAAACCAAAATGTGATTTGGTCAATGCAGTCAGAGATGCACCAACGCCTTCCAACAAAGAGGAATTGTTGTCATTCCTTGGTTTGGCAGAATACATGGCTAAGTTCATTAGAGACTTTGCTACCAGAACACATGCCATGAGAGAATTGGTGAAGAAAGACAGCAAGTTTGATTGGGGTGAAAGGCAGGAAGAGGCGTTCAGAGACATAAAGAATGTCATAATTCAGGCCCCCTTCATTGGCAAATTTGATCAAGGAAAAGAAATAGTAATAACCACCGATGCAAGCAACAAGGGAATAGGAGCAACACTATCACAGAAGGTGGAAAAACAACTTAAGGTGATTGCTTTTGCGTCAAGGACACTTACTTCTCCAGAAGCTAATTATTCTACAGTGGAGAAGGAGGCTCTGGCAGTACTGGGCCATCAAACACTTCAAGTTCTATGTGTGGGGGGTACCATTTGAGGTACACACGGACCACAAGCCATTGGTCCCACTATTCAGCAAGAAGAATATGGAGGATATGACCCCACGCATAGCCAAGTGGGTCTTGGGCCTACAGGGGTATAATTTTTGAGCAGTTTACATTCCTGGACAACTTAACAGAGTGGCGGACTTCCTCTCTAGATCTCCGGTTTCCGATGAAACAGCTGAGGAAAAAGTGCAAGATGACATCTTGGAGATAAATGTAACTGCTGTGATGAAGGAAGAGTGGGAAGAGTACATAAGAAAAGATGAGACTTTGAGGAAGGTTAAGGAGTACATTGTCAAGGGATGGCCAAAGAAGTGCAAGGAGCTGGAGAGAGAAATCCAACCGTTTTGGAATGTAAGAGAGGATCTCTCTATTGATGCGAACTTTGTCATGAAGTCGGGGAAACTGGTGCCGCCTGAGGGAGTGAGGCAGCAAATCATCAACTTAGCCCATGAAGGCCATCTGGGCAGAAGCTTGTGCAAGAATAGATTAAGAGCAGACTATTGGTTCCCAGAGATGGACCGTGAAATGGAGGAGAAAGTTCGTGACTGTTATGCTTGCAGCATCAGCGACAAGTCAAAAATCACCAAGCACGCTCCGTTAATACCAGTTAAGGTACCTGAGGCTCCGTGGAGTAAACTGGGATTTGATATCACTGGACCGATTCATGGAAGAGGTTCACAGGAGATGTATCTATTGGTGCTGATAGACTACTTTACCAACTGGATCTCTCACAAGTTCGTGGTTAACATCAACACCAAAGCTTTGATAGGTTTCTTGAAAGAGGTGTTCACGAGAGAGGGGTTTCCCGCTACCATAATAACAGACAACGGGGTCCAGCTGGTTTCAGAAGAAATGACTGAATTCTTAAAAGACTGTTCTATTTCCCACGTCCGCACGCCGTTGTACTGCCCCAAGGCCAATGGCAAAGTGGAAAGGGCGAATCGTTTACTTAAGGAGAGCATCAAGTTGGCAGGAAGATCAGGAAAAAATATGGAAGACGCTATAGTGGAAACTTTGTGGGCATACCATACCACCCCTAATTCAACAACAGGGCATTCACCTTTCGAACTTATGAGAGGAAGGAAAGCAGGATCTAAGCTGTCCCCACAGTGGATGGAGAGAGGAAGTCGCCTAGACATAGACTCTGGAGAGGTGAAGAGGAGAATTGAAGACAAGCAAGACAAATATAAAGAGTGGTACGACAAGAAGTGGGGAGCTAGAGAAAAGAAACTTAGTTGTGGACAGATGGTGTACATCAGGAAGCCTGACAGAATGGGGAAAAGTGAAGACAGGTTCTACCCTCCAGGGAGGATAAGAGAAGTTAAGAGCAATGTGGTAGTTATGCAGGATGGGAGAGTGTGGAGTCAGGATAGGGTGGTTCCAGTTACTACAGAAGGAAACTTGTTAAGGGAAGATAGGGCTGGATCAAGTGACAGAGCAAGGGAGCTGGGGCACCGCAGGGAGAGTCAAAGAAAAAAGAACATCCCAGCCTGGCACCGTCAGTATAGCATGAGGTGATTTTTTCCAGCCATTAAAGGTTATCCCTGGTCCCCTTCCCTATGTATTGTATTTGCTGCATAGACCGGTTTCTGGGACTCATGTTTTTCCTTCCTGCCTTACCTTCCTTGTCCTCCTCCTTTCCCTCCCCTTTGTTCCCTTAGGGAAAAAGATGTGTTGTAACTTTAAAATGACCCCTCTTCCTTGTTGCCTTTTTCCCCCCTCCCTTTTCCTTCACCTTGGTTTCACCCTAGCTGTCAGCCTGGAGGCAGCCTTGGAACGTTGTCATTATGATGCCACCCAGCTGGGTGCACCGGATGATTTATGACTAATAAATCTATCTCTTCATCATCACCGTGTAGTGTCTCTTTACTACAGGTTCCCTTTCTTAGCTTGGGTATACTTAGAAATTAAAAAATACAAGTTTAGACTCTGCTCAACCGTTCCCATACCAGGGCGAAAGCCATACTGGAAGCTAGATAGAATGTTACCTTCCTCAGCCCAATGTTGCACACGCTTTAGAATAATGCAGCCAGCTACCTTCATTAAGGCATCAAGAAGGGAGATGGGGCGATAGCAAGTTGGATCATGCCTGTCCCCCTTTTTAAATATAGGGACAACTATCGCCTCTGTCCACGTTGCGATAAGTCCGTGAGAGTTGGCACAATTCATCACAATGGTTAAAAGAGGAGCCCAGAGATTAATTTCAGCTTTGAAAACATCAATGGGTATTGCATCCGGGCCCGGTGCCTTGCCTGATGGGCTATCCCTCCAAAGCCAGAGTAACCTCCTCACAAGTAAAGAAGATACCCAAGGGGAGGGTTCCCAGGCAAGATCTGCTATTATCGCAACACATGATGCTGTTGGTGCAGTTGGTGATCCAACTGTTGAAGTTTGGCGTTCTGGTCTCAGTTGTTGGAGGACATGGGGTAGATGGTGTTGAGCGTGTTGATACATGTGTCCTTTGCATCTCTTCAACTTTCACGTCAAGACTTTCTTTTTCTTCTTCTCATTGCTTACAAGTTCTTGAGCCCACAATCCATTATACTGCTTGATGAAATTAGCTTACAGGGTTTTAGAAAAATAAGCACACATGTAATGCTAATTAGTATAATCAGAAGTTATGTTGGTAGAAATCTCAGATTTCCTCCACCTACACTGCAAGGAGCAAATACAACCCAAGACAACTTTGCAAAATCATCGGTCTCATAGCAAGCTATTCCTTATTTATGATAGTTAGAGCTCCTGGGGTTTTAGTAGCTAGCCAATCTACTAAAGTTGATAGCCTTCTAATCTTAACCTTGTTTAATGCAATTCCTATTAGAGGTATAAGTGTTCCAAAGGCATCACTAGGGATCAGCTTGAAACTACACTTACTTCACTTTATATAGCGCTCAAGAGGAAAATATAGCTCATTAGTGTGATAGAACCGAGGGACATCTGGGTCTCCATAGCAACTACCTACTCAGTGACATGGTAACTAGAAATAAGCTAACATACTACATACATAAGAAATGTCTTTAATACTTACCTCTAATTCGGAAAAGGTTTTGTCTTTGAATGAATAATTATGTTCACATTCGCTCCATTCCAAATTTACAACAGTCTCATTTCCCTCTTGCCTTCTTATTATGCATAGGGATACCTTTTTTTTACGTCAGTGCTCAATTTCAAATGTGGTTTCTTCAAAGTCTTCTTAACCTTTATAATAATATGTTCTGCACTGGTTTTCTTTTCTCCATTCTCTTCATCTATTCTTATCCTGTTATTTAGTTATTCTACAAATACCATTTCATATCTACTTATTTTATAGGTTACATCATGCATGTTTTGATTCGTAGCCCTCATGTTAGTTACAGGAGTAAAGAATTTAATCAAATAATTACGCTGATCCTTAGACGTAAGAATGGATAACATGTTGAGTAGCCCACAAATATATACTAGTATCATTTACAACTGTCACATCTTCTAACAGCTTTTCGTAATCAGAATAAAACAGTACTGTACAAAATTCTGGTGGTAGAAAAGATTTAAGAAAATAGAGCTTGAAAATGAGTAAGAGGGGTAAATGAAAATATACTGCCTTCTCAGCTGCAAAGGCTGGAATGTAAGAACACACATAACAATTTTCTACTTGATAACTTTCATTATTCGGCCAACATTTGAAAATAGACATTGTAACTATAAACACTCTCATGCTGTGGAACATATGAAACATTATTTTCGTGTACTGGTTTACTGACAACAAGTTTTAATTTTGGTAATCACTGGAGTATGAGGGACATCACCACTCAATAGATAAATATCTAACAGCCATCCAATCATAGACACAAACGTAGCACCTGCCAAAGCTACAAGCAAGGCTTTGCAGTGTTGCTGCACCATGTTAGCTTAAATCAGATCAAGAAAATATCTGAATCTAAGATTGTGGTAGTAAACCCTCTAAGTTTTATCCTATGGTTACTACTGTATCTCGCAAGCTACAGGGAGTTTTACTCTGCATCAGCTGGAGGCCAAAGGCTCTAACGTCCTCTGACTGTTAGCCTAGCTCTCTAATCGTCCTTTTCATAATTTGTCAGTGATTACTTTGGGTGAGCTCTTTGTGTAACTGGTCTTAGTCTCAGGGAGGTTCGTCAAAATTGGTTTGGCAGTCATGGAACTCGAAGTTGATTTTTGCAAGCTATATCCAATCCGGGCCTGAATACTTTCAATTGACTTTTCTTTCTCTTTTGGGGCGCTTGAGTGTAGCCAAGTCTCTGCTTTTCACCAACTTCCTATAGTCTAATGCAGATGCTGGGAGGATTTTAAGGTGTTGACATAAGTGGTCTAGGTAGCGGGGGAAGCTCTCCCAGCACTGCAAAATGTGCAGCTTGGGCACAGATCACAACTTGGTCTATATTATAACGGCCCGCTTCCAGCGCCCCACCTTGTTGCAAATGGGTCCATGGGTAACCTTCGTTAGGGCACTAATGCTGGTCTCTGACATATTACCTAAACCTCTTCCTATGCCAGGGGCATGCCATCCATATGTCATGAAAAAACTCCTTGCATTGTCATTCTGTACATGGCATCTGCTTCAGGGCTTTGAAGTGAAGCTTTCCCTTTGACCCCCCCATTCTGTGCTAACTGGGTTTGGGCTATCATATACCTCTCCTTAAGCCCCTTTCGCTTGGCTTCTAAAATGCCTCTACAAAATTTTGCTCGTTGCAGAATCTCATTACAGCAAACAACTGATGGACGGAATGCTGACAATGCAAACATTCTCCCCCAGTCAAAAGATCTGGATTAAACCCATTTTTCTTTTGCCCACTACGCCACCCCAGTTTGGACCCAGCCATATGCAAATCAGTCTTGACCCTGTGCCCCATGGGATCTCATCAACTGGGATCTCGTCAACTGGTTTGCTCTGCCAACATAAGACATGTTAAATAATCTAGTTACTGCTTTTGGGTCTAAGTCCCTGCACAAAAGAGACAAGAAACCCTCCCACGTTGTCTCCAAGAGGATTATTAGTTCCCCTGTGCTCCCTGTACACCTGCATTAACATTAACCTTTCAAAGTAGGTGTTCACCAACATTTTCAGTTCTTGTGAGGTTCTGAAAATATTGGGCCAATTCATTTCTCTTTGTGAAACCTTTGCCTTTAGATGTTTTATAGCTTTGGCATACTTAGTATTGACTACAGGCTAAGGTCTAGGGGGTTCTGGTGTTGCCAGTCAACTGCCCTCTTACATTCTGCTCACAATTCCTTTGGGACCACCACTTTGAATAACACATCTAAATCTTCCCACAAGACCTTTGAAGTGGTCTCAGTCTGTTCCATCTGTGTATACCACTTATTAGGATTTTCTCTAAGTTTTGGTAGGGAGTTTGTAAAATGGAAAAGATCTGATAGTAACCATGGGACATGTATGTATGCTCCTCCCTGTACTTCTGTCAGAGGATACTCCTTCACCATCCCTCCTGGGGTTCCTTCCTCATCTTCCTTAGCACTCTCTTTCTTTCTTTTAACTTTGACCTTCTCCTTCCTGGACAAGAGCTCTCTGGATTTTTCTGTCTTGCTCCATTCTCTAATGTTCTCGATCAATTCCATTACATGAGTCCATAAATCACTTAACTTCAAATAATTTTAACTCCTCGCCACCCATCATCATCGTAACATTCATCCACAGCTTCTATCTCTGGGTTATGTCAATTGCACGCCTTACTGCCACCTTTTTCATCCTTGCAAGCATCTCTCTCATCACTCTTGCTGCTTCCTTGCTCATGTAGAGCAACTCACTTTCATTGTTATTCGAGTCAAACTGTAGTTGTGCTACATCACGACAAGTTACCTGTCTTTTGACCCCAGTGCCCCGATGTACCCTGATGTGGAAAAAGATACAGAAAGTTACTCACCCAAGTGCCCAAACTATCTGAAGGGTTGGAAATCCAATGGGATCCTCTGCTTGCGTTCGAATAGCAACTACTTGCTGCATTAATCCCAATTATTTGTCATGAGGGGGTGCATCGATACAGAAAATTAACTAATGTATTGGAAATAAGTGGACCATTTACATGGCACCGAAACACTATATTCAGTTGGAGTTGTATGAGCTGTTTAGAAAACGATAAAAGTACTGACATCTCCAAACTAAGACAGAAGAATTGTGTTCACAACGACTTGTTAGCGCTTTTCTTTGTGCAGATTTCAGGTCCCATAAAGCACTATCGGATGAAGCAAAGTTCACAACTGAGGCTGGAAAACCAATTCTTTCATCCGATGACTGTGAAGCACATTAGGCTCCTAAAAAAAAAACAGAAAATGAGTATGTTTCAAACAATGAAACTTCATTAAAAGTTACAAGTTTACAGAATGCAAAGAAATCAGATTAGTAGGATTTAATGTTCAAAATGTGTATGCTCAATTAATATGCAGTTTCAAAATGAAATCAAAGTCTTATATCAGACGACAAACCAGCATGGGGTTTCTTCAAGGGGAAAGTCAAAAGAAATTCAGTTTTCTTATTAAGAGAGTATTCTAAATCTCCTACTGTGCTCTGCTGTAAACTGCATTGAAACTCAGTTTGAAATCCAATCTACTCTGCACTAACTTAAATTGCTTAATTTTAACATTTGATACACCTACATACAGTTATCATGTGGCAGTCTAATCTGGTTAAGCAGGATGATACAATTATATGCTTGTTAGGTTCGTAGGACTCCTCACAATACAGCTTCTCTCAACATTCCATTCGATAATTAGAACTCCAGCTTCACCTACAAATAAAATGCTCATGTCAAAAAGCAAGTTGGCAACCAGCATTAGCAATTTAAATATGCTAATATATGATACCAGAGTCAAGCTACTGTTAAGCGCAGACAGACACAGTGAAGGGTCTGGAAAATGTGGACTTCCTTTCAAAATGTTTAATTTGAATGAAGAGCCTTCTTAAAGGCTTTCTGTAAACCTAATCTGAGCTAGCTCTAAGGACTATTGGTCATGGTATCCAGAAATTGCAGACCTTTTTGATGTCTATGCATTTTGAAGGCTTTTGACAGTTTGTTGGTCACAGGTGCAAGCAGATTCAGCAGGAGTACATTTGAAGGCATTGAGCCCACAAGCTTCTTTGACTCTGCGCACACTCCTCAGTTCGGACTACTGTCCTGAATCTGTAGATCCAAAGGGTGAGGTGATCAGCCCCCCATACTTCAGCAGACTATTCTCCCTCTTGCCTCAGTCGTACTATCCACAGATATGCTACCTCCCAATAGGTCTGAATGTTCAACATCTTGTACCAGTCTCTTACCACCCCCTCATTCACCCTTCCCCACTTCCCTGGGGGCGGGGTGGAAATTGAAGCAGAAGGACAAACCGTTAAGAAGGCCTGTAGGTCTTGCCTGCATTTATTTATTTATTTATAAAGTTATATATAGCGCGAACAAGATCCCGAAGGATATCAGAGCGCTTTACAATATGTTGGAAGAGAGAACAAAAATGAAATGTACACATATGGATAAAGTGAATTCACCAAAAAACCAAAGGTTACAGGGGCGTTATAGTTAGGCTCAGCTTCCACAGACATTCACCACTAATAGTTTATGGAGTGAAAAATGTTGTTTGCTGAGCACAACAAAACATTTTTGTTTGTGTAATATTATTAATGTGTATAGTTGTATTGAAGAAGGGCATTATTGATAAAGAGGTTGGTTCTGAAACATGAAATATATCTTAATTTCCATCTAGGATGGCTTTTAACATGATGGTGGCTATAAAGGAACTATGGGCCACATGTATGAAACCATTTTGCATTTGCAAACTGTGGGAATCGCTGCAGTCGACCGCTTCAGAATGCAAAATAGCCTTTCAAGATGTATGAAAGGCTTTGTAGTCGCAATTTTAGGGAATCACAAAAAATGTTGATCACCTAAAATTGTGACTACAAACAGGGAATCGCAATTTGCGATTCCCTATGCCACATGTACCAAGCATTTCTTATATGCAAACTGGGCATTTAGGAAAGGCTATTACCATTTCACTATTGACTGCAAATTGATCGTAACCATGTGCATTTTTTGAAAATGCACAAAAAATAAATTTTTTATAGTGCCATGTAATGCGCCTATGCCCCTAGGGCATATATGTGCTTTTCTTTTAACCATGCGTTTATTGATTTTTTTCAAAGCAGCTCACATATACAGTAGCATTACTTTACCATTCATGCAAAGGGCATACATGTTGACCATCTGTTGGAAGGTAGGATCCTTCTGCATGGTTATCCCCACTTTTTGCCTGGTGCTAAGCTGTTTTTGACTAGTCTGACTGGGATCCTGCTAATCAGGACCCCAGTCTCTCTTTTTTTCTCCCCTACATTTTCATGTTCAGTACTTAGGTACATCCCAGATTGGATAATGAGGTACCCTTATAAGTCCCTAGTATATGGTACTAAGGTACCCAGGGCATAGGTACCCCAGAGGTCCCCCATGGGCTGAAGCATGTATAATGCCACCCATGGGAGACCATTCACACTGTAACTACAGGCCTGCCATTGCAGCCTGTGTAAGCCGGTGCTAGCACCACTTACTAAAGATATAGGTTTCCTATTACTAGGGTCACCACACTTAAAACCTATGTCACCCCTATAGCAGGCCTTTGCAATCCGGAAGGCAGAATGCTTGTTTCTAAGGGTGAGGGTGCCCCTGCATGAGCAGGACACTCCTAAAGTCTATGGAGTCCATTCTCCTGGGTTGTAAGTGAAGTAGTCATATACAATATAGAGGGGCACCGCGTAACTATGCGATGACCATCTCAAAACCGAATCCCATCATGTTTGGTATCAAACATAGTGTAATCATACCCCCAGACCGTAAATGGTGTGGGAGGTATGATTCCAAGCACTGGAAGAGCCCTCCGTTAGGCTCTCCATGTCCCCAGTACCAGTCTTCCAGACCTGGACAGCACAAAATGGTTGCTGCCGACCAGAGACACGTGCTGCCCTCCTGAAGCTGAGCCAATCTCGAGCAGAGGAAGGGAGAACAATAGGCATCCTGTCACAGGGAGGTGTGACCACCTCCCGGACAGGATTTAGTGTATGGGGCAGGGTGGGCGCGCTTGCCAGTGTCACTCAGTCTGCATGAGGGGCACATTTGGTATCCCCATGCATAGTCCAGCTCAAACCAGTCCTGGGAGCCAATGGCTCCCGCTCTGGCGCAAAACTGGACAAGGGACATGGGAGTAACGTCCCCCCTGTCTAGACCCTCCCCTGGGAGGGTCCCCTGAATCATCCCAACCCTTTCCGAAGGGTACTTAAGGGCTTACCTGTGGATGGGTCCCTAGATTCGTTGTGGGACAAGATTCAGATCAGACACCACTTCTTCTACCGTCTGGGCATTGTGGACTGCGTTTTGGCTCGACTTAAACTTTCTTCCAGTTTGCTGCATTGTCTGTGCCTGTGCACCATACAGTAACTTTCCAAGGCCTGTGGGCATCAAAGACACCTGAAGCAATCTCCCTTGAAGTGAAGGAGTCTTCCCTGCAGTCACAGGCACTGCAACTAAGTTGACTGGTCCGCTGATCCTGAGCTCCTCCAGACTCCAAAAGGTTCTGCAACACAGGTGGTGGTTCTCCACAGCCCTCGAGGCCTGCCCTGCCCTCTCACCAAGTTTGAGGCCAGTATCCCTTGTGGGGCTGCAATAACTGAACCCCTGTGCACTGCGCCAACTTGCAGTTGCAAAGGCTTGTTGGCTTCCTTCCAAGAAGATCTTCGGGTTCCAAGTAGCCCCAACCTCAAGCATCTCCAGTCACCAGAATCGTTGTCTACACCGCATCGTGTGCATCATGGTCTGCATCTTTTAGTGAGATACTTGAAGTCCTCTCGCAACTCCAGTGCCTCTGCCCTGTGGGTCCATTTGAGGGTCACCTTTATTTCTGTTGGACTCCCCTGATTGCTCGCTGCCTGCCCTGACTCACCTGCTTGTAGTGAGTCCCTTGGACCTTGCTGCTCCCAACACTGCACCTTCTTTGACTTCTGCGTGAGTTGCATTTTCCAAGGCTTGTTGGTGCTCTCGCCAGATGGACACCGACCCCCTCAGCAATCGACATCTGACATGAGACAGCTCGTACACGGTTCCTGGTCTTCCTCAGTGTCGCCTGGTCCTCACAGCTGCAGAGTCAAGGTCTTCTTCACCTCTCCTGCAACTCCTGACATTGGTGGGCATTCATCTTCCAGATCTCCTTTTCACTCCTGACTGACATAGACTCTGTCCTCTCTGCTTGCAGGTACCTCTCAACTAGAATCCACCTTCAGATTCCACTGGACACTTTCTCCTTCGTCAGAAGCTGCACTTTCCTGAAGTCCTCCATTTGGTTTGACGCGGTTTCTGTCACCACTTCACACCTATGCGCCAAACTTCCCTGGTGTAGGTAACGTGTCTACTAGGGTATCCATGGGTGGGGTGGCTCTCCAACCTTCTGTCTTCCACTGGGTTTCTTCAGGGTCCACTAGAAAGGGTCCTTAATCTTTAAAAATCCAACCGCGACTCACTCATTGACTTGTACTGAGAACTCTGTCATGTTCCCGTGCTGCACACGATCTCCGTGGGGTTCCTAGTTAGGCACCTTGGGTGGTTCCTTGGGGGCCCGGCATTTCTAGGTCCTCTAGAACTTGTCTTGATCCGAGTCATGGTTCTCATACCACTTTCTAAGTATATGGTTTGGTTCCCCCCCTGGGGTCCACTGTGTATTTTGTGCTATTTACTGTGATTTCTAAGCAAAGTATTGTGTGCATTGTGCATATCTCTGGGTAGTAGATATCTAAACGTATTAGATAGTATTATATAATAAATACATATTTTTATAAATACCTTTTGTGGTTCTTTTTCACTTGGTCAATACATATACACTCCTTCTGGACTAAGCCTGAAGGCTGCTCTCCACAGCTATTACTTAGAGAGCTTTCTATGGTTTTCTAAGGCCCCCTAAATCACCATAAGGTGTGTCTGGACTGGTGCAGGGCGTCCACTTACATGAGTGTACTTCCTATACCAGGCCAGATTCTCACACCATCATAATGTACATATTTTGATGTTATTTCAAATCCAAAGTACAATAAGCATTACTGATGTATTGACCTAGATATGAGATAGCTGTAACTATAATACTAAGATTACAACACATGATAATATTTTTGAGCAACGTGTTCAACCCTTCACCCCCTCCCACCTTACACTCACTTGAGTGGTCTGGTCTGACTTACATACAGATTACTCTTGAGGGGGCCAAGAACCTGTGGGGGTGAGGGGGAGGGAGAGAGGGAGTCAGTGGCCTCAAAGCAGGTCTATCATTGCTAACATCACAATGTGTGGTGGTCCAGCATAAACGGGTGGTTCATTTCGTGTATGTGCTAATCGTCAGTGGAGTAAGCTTTAAATTGTTCTAGCAGGTGGGCCCACTCCATTGAGATGGGCTTTTTCTGAAGCCCTCTGTATTCCTCCCGCTGTGGGGCCTCCCTTTCTGCCGTGGCCCAAAGTGTTACTTCTTCCCCCCAAGCTCCCTCTCTCATTGTCAAGTTGGATTTCCAGTGCTGTGTGAGCATTCTTTTGGCCAATATCAGGAAGAGATCAGTAAGCGGTGCAGCACCACAGCTTTCCTTGGTAGTGGGGATAGGCCCAAGAGACACACTTCAATAGTGGACCAAGAAGGTCTTTCGGATAGATGCAACAGGCCTGTAGTATTTTCTCTCCAATACCCTTGCAGGGAAGGGCTGGACCAAAGCATGTGGATCAAGCCGGCTTCCGGCAGGTGACAGTGGGGACATTCCGAGGGAGCCGATTGATACATTGCATGGACCCTATGTGGTGTTAAGTATGCCCTATATAATAATGAAACCTGCATGAATTTGAATTGGACAATTCGAGACACTCATTTGGGGTATTCAAGGATGAATGCCCGCTCTTTGTCGGTGAGGGCTGTGCTGTGCAATATCATTCTACCATTTAGTTGTGGAATTTCTAAATGCTCCCTCAAGCACCTGTTTAACAATCTAACTAAGTGGCTTCCATAGCCCATTATGTATAATGCTTGTAACAGTTGGAATGTAGGATGCTCTTGTTGCTCCACGAGCCAGTGTTGGGGGGTAAGGTGTAGTATGCTACCATTGTTCAAAAATAATGTATACAGTACATCATAGGTGTGCACAAAGTCAGCGTGGGGCCTTAAAGTTTTATCATTGAATAGAGATCCTACCATTGTAACTTCAGCATTCCCCCAAAGTGCCAATCTGTGGGCTGACAAAATCCCTTGTGGTGCTACCTTTCAGTAGTGTAACTCTATTTGGAGAAGTAGGGGAATTTCCCTTGGTCTCCCGGGTTCAGGGCAAAGTAGAGCCTCTAGTGTTCCAAGCTGCCATTGTGCAGGTGTATACCCAATTTCGAACAAATCATGGCCAGCTGCCAATATGCCACCCATTGTAACTGTCCAACAAAAGAGTACGCCTTAAAATCCTGGGCTCCCATACCCCTTCTGGCCATGGGCAATTGTCGTTTAGTGAGGCTAATCTGGCAGCGTCCCGAACCCCATATCAGGTTTATCAACAAGGAATTTAAGATTCTGCATTTTCAAGCTGGGACCACCACAGGGTGGTTAACAAAGTAATATAGGAGCCTCTGCAGCATTACCATCTTAGCTATTGCAAGGCGTCCCACCGTGGACAACAGTAATTTAATTCAAAAGGCCTCCTGAGATTTTAGGGAGTTAATCGTGTGGACCAGGTTTCCTTCCAATGTGTTGTGGGTGTTTCTGTAGATCTGGATGCCCAGGTATTTAAAAGTGACCAGTTCAACCCTAAATTGCGCCAAACCAAATTGTAAAGTGGGTAAGGTGTATGTATTGCAAAAGGAATATGCTATTGACTTCAAGGCATTTAGATGTAGCCCTGACACAGAGTCGAATCAGGTCAGGAGAGCTGCTAGTGGATGTAAATCCATCCGTATGTCTTACAACAGCATATCGCCGGCATATAGAGATACTGAGTGCGTGATCAGGCCCATCGATAGACCATAGGTTCTAATTGCTAGGCGTGAATGTTGGGGCAGGGGCTCTAGTGCCAATACAAATAGGAGCATTGATAGGGGGAAGTCCTGACGTGTCCCTCAGAATATTTGATATGCGGGTAGACATTACCTGTTTTTGCTCGTGCTGTTGGCATGGTGCAAACCTATTGTACCCAACAGCAATAGTTGGGGAGATGCCAAATTTTCTCAGTGCCGCAAGCATGTAATTTCAGCTTAGGGAATCAAAGGCTTGCTGAATATCTAATGACAGACATCCTGAATGTGGGTGGTAGTCTTGGGCCGTGTGAAGACAGGTGAAGATTTATATTTAGGCATGTACTTCGATGGGGTATAAAACCACTTTGGTCCGTGTGTATCAGGCCAGGAAGGAGAGGCAGGAGGAGCGACGCCAATATCTTACTAAGTAACTTGTATCTGTATTGAGAATGGACAGGGGCATATAGGAGGAGAGGTCCATAGGAGGTTTATCAGGCTTGAGTAAGGAAGTCACTATTGCCTCCTTAGTCATGAGAGGCAAAGTTCCCTTCCCCAGAGATGTTTCATATAAATGTAACAGCTTGGGTACCAACTGTGACACAAACGTGGAGTAAAATTCAATTGAAAGCCCATCGGAGCCCGGCGTTTTACTGCAGGCAAGCTCCTTGATAGCCCCACAAATTTCTGATTGAGTAATTGGAGGCGCTAAAACATCAGCCTTTTCATATGTGATGACAGGAAGAGGTGTAGATGCCAGGAAATTGTCTGTAGATTCTAAGGGGGCTGGGGGGGGGGGGGGGGTGGTCACATGGAGGTGTGTATAATAATCATGGAACGTCTTATTAATCCCAGCCTGGGTATTCACTATTTCATGATCTATAGTGTTTACAGCCTGTATGGGCATGGGGAAGGTTGAGGACGTACTATGAGAGCCAGAAATGTGGCAGATCTATCATCTTCTGCGTGCAGGCGCTTAGTGTATTCGTTCAAGTCAATTAAGCATAGGCGCTCCAGTAGTTCTGCGTATTTTACCCTGTCATCTTGGAGCCTCTCCTCTCCAAGTGCATCCGTCTGAGCGGCTACTTCAAGCGATTGCAATGTCGATTCCAAATCTGTGATGTCCTGGGAGACCTCACGCCGGGCTCCCACTACCGCCCCCCCATTGAGACCCTGCTAATCATTACTTCAAAAGCCTCCCGTTCCACTGATCTTGTGTGGTCGTGCCCGCGGTGTTGGCCAAGTAAGAGGTGATTGATGTGGTTATAGTGTTCCTAAATACAGGGTCTTCTAAGAGTAAAGGCTGTAGGCGCCAGGTCAGAATTGGGGATGAGACCCGGCCCCAGTTACTGGTCAATTCAAGCAGGTTATGGTCTGAAATAGTCGTGCCTAAATAGGTGGTATGTGGTATAGTTGGAAGTAGGCCCGGTGTACATAAAAATCTGTCTAGGCCTGAATGCAAGCCATGGGGATGCGAGAAATAGGAATATTCACGCATGTTCATTTTTTGAAGTCGCCAGACGTCCTCCAAACCACACCCCATCATCCATTGACACAGGATCCTATCCTGTTGAATCATTATTGTTCCAGGTAGGGGGAGGTGCAATCGGTCTAGACCTACATCAAGGACCGTATTAAAATCTCCCCCCAACAGCCAGGGATACTATGACCATTCCGCTAAGGTGACTGACAAGCAGGATAGAAATGCCTCTTGGTCAGTGTTAGGTGCTTATATTGACCTAAGTACTATCTGTTTCCCATCTAAGTTGCCACTTATTAGTACATATCTGCCTTGGTCATCAATCTTGCTATCTATGAAGGACCCCTGCACATATCCACACTGCCACCCCACGTAAGAAAGTCAAATAAGCAGTCAGATACAATTGCCCCCTCCATCTCTGTTGTAATTTGAGGGCTTCAGTAGGCATTGAGTGAGTTTCCTGAAGGTATACTTTTTGGGCGCGGCGTCTGTGCAATTGGGCCAGTATTCTGTGTCGCTTTTGGCTCAAGCTCATTACCCATATATTCAATGTGCTGAAATTGTATGATTTAACCACTGACGCCATTAGGAATCGACATGCAGATCAGAAACTCCCAGCTCCCCAAGCGGCTCCTCCCGAATACAATTATCCAGATCATTATCAAGCTCAACAAATTAACAAAGTCCCAATACTCGGTCAATTGAGTCAACATCGTTCGACCAAATTTAACTGTAACTGATAAACTAGTTAACTGTGATGTAACAAGTGCCTTCACTTGTGGGGTAGGCAACAGATGTAGTAAGTGTGTACGTCACTAGCGATAGGCGGTTCAACTCAGTACAAGCCGGGCCTCTGGGGGGGTGTTCAAGTTAATCGTTTATTTCGCAGAGAGATTTGTGATACAATGTTGAGATACGCATTGTGATAGAAATTATTATATGCGCATTGTATTAAGAATGTAATTTGAATATGAGAATTCCGAGTTTACGTTGAATGTAAAGTAAAAGAAAATGTATTGCTAAAGGATATTGTATCACTCTCCCAATATTGAAAATAATATTAAAAAGATTTGAACTACAAAGGGAGAAAGAAAACTCAAACAAATGGAAAATGACCTCCAAAATTCTCAAACCATAGTATCACAAGTGAGATACACCAAGCATCGATCTATTCTACATACATCAATCAAGGAATGCACATACTTTGCAGCGGGGTATTGACACCCTCTGTCCCAAGGGATTACTCAGTGGATAAATTGGTAACTTGCTTTCATTTTTCCACCTGTTTTGTTGACACCAGCAGTGGGGCACAAAGTGCATTAGGAGTCAGTATCAATGATCTGAGTTGCTTCACCTTAGTACAGCAAGTATGATGATCACAGTTGTTTGAAATGTCGGTACAGCTGCATTGTAAGATCAAACTATCCCCAGACTTATTAACAATGCACAAATGCCAAATTTACCATCCGCTGATACAATCACTCAATCTAGTGATTTTGGTTCCTGAAATCGTGGAATTTAGTTACCTTAACTTGCCATCAGAATGTAGGACTATTCTTAAGGAGGCACATCACCCCACTACACAAGCATATTATGCAGTAAAGGAGAATTGGTTTGTCCATGAACGTAATTGAATACCCACTTCTCACATTATAAGATATCTTTCAGAACTAGCTTACACTTTCCTTCATGTTCATTTGACAGCAATAGCTGCCTATTTACAAAATAGACAATTCTTTACACTGTGTAAACTTCTTTTTATCAAAGCATTCAAGAATGGGTTGAAGAGCTTTATCCCACCAAGAGCACTCCTGAGTGCCAAATTGGGATCCTAATAATGTCTTAGAAAACCTAATGGGTCCATCATTTGAGCCACTGCATTCATGCCCAGTACATGTGTTACCTCGGTAAGTTGTCTTTCTGATTGCTTTCTCTTTTTTACAGAGTTACAACATGCCTTCTGTAGATGAAACTTTCATTCATGCTCACAAAGGCTAGGTAATTGTGTGTACTCACCCATGCTTTCCCCCAAATGGAGTATCACATTCTCACCTTAAACAATTGAACTTCCAGCATTCTTTCAGAATTCTCCAATCAGAACAGAAAGAGCAATACACTTTCTAGATGTAAATGTGCAACTGTGTACAATATTAATAGAATCAAACCATGATGCAGACAAAACAATTATTGTTGCTTTAAACTTACACAACTGAATAAACATATTTCTGAAGGGGTCATAGCAGAAGGGTTGTGCGATGCAAACAAGTCTGCAGATATTTGTAAGGCAGCAACACGGTCCTCTGCACATACATTCACAAAACATTACTATTTATGTATGTAGATGTATAGCTGTCTATTTAGTATTTGTATTTGTGAACCTGTGGTAAATAATAATTACCGGGACTATTTTTCTATGCGTTAAATGATTACAAGAACAGCTCAATAAATGAGAGGCAGAGTCCGTGGTATCTGAGTCATATGGGCTTTAATTAAGTGGCTCGAGCCAATGGACATCGTGTTCCATCACCTACTAAGGTTCAGGAAGGGATATTCAATATTTCATTAACATCATACAATATATATAGTAGAACTGTACAGTTGTATTGAATACAGTAGGCGTAACAAGTGAAAAAAGAAAGATAAGAACATATGGGCGTAAAAGAAGGCGTGCACAGGGCGTGCACGGAGGTGTGTGATGTAGACGTCACAGAAGTGTCATAGGTGGGTGGACATATAGAGGGGGTTTCATGGGCAGCGGGAACCTTTAACCTACTGGTGCGCGTAAAACGAGTCATGACGTGTAACTGGGGAGGGCTGGGGGGCGCTGACTTCTAGCACTAGTAGAGGAGACTGAAGTCTGGGATGTCAGAACGACCTGTACCTATAGCATATCTGATATCTTGTGTTTGGAGTACATGTTGCTTGATTCTAAAAGTCATCAGGGCAAAAGCTACTTGTCACTAAAGGCTAGTGTATGCATATATTTCTTCATGTATTGCGTGAGCTATGGGTCTTCTATGGATACTAATTCAGTAAATTACGTACATGGAGACAGAAAGACTGGACTGTAGACGGATATGTTTATCCTGTTCGTTAGCTAGGAATGTGAATCCGGGGAGCTGAACAGATAACTGTAGGCATAATATATTCTTGGCAAGCAGGCCAGGCCGAGCCGGGCACCGCGTTGCTTGGCAGGAAGTAAGGGAAGGGTCAGGGATGCGGGCGGGGCTGCATCTCTCGGAACGTTTCAGGAGTCTTGAGGCCTGGATCTTGTGGCCGGGCCCTGTGGAGCCTTAGAAACGGGTGCATCTCGATGATTTAACGTGCACTATGTACAGACGTTGGCAACATAGGCCTAAAAGCCTATTTCACGTTGCTTTCAAGGAGGACTGGATAACTGACATACTAACGTTGGACGCAACTGTAAATGCGTCTTTATTTTCGGCCATGGAGAGATAATGCATGGAGATCATGCATATATACTACATGATGGGGAACACGTAGGGGACACATAGCAGGGCAAAATTCAATTTTCCTCATTCCCTCCTTGTTCCCTACGTTCCCTTCAGGAAACATCAATATTCATGAGTCCATCTATCTGTTCATACAGCATCATTTGCTCGTCTTTTTTCATTTGGGTATGGGATTGAGGACGTGGAATACAGGCTGTGGCGAACAAGCCGCAAATCGCTGGGCCACATTGTAAACAGAGACAACAACTGAATATGATCATTACTACTACTCCTAGGAATGACAGTACTCTCCATCCCCATGCAGATATTACACTCCAGAGCCAGCCGGACCAAGTCCAGGTGCCTGGATTCTGGTGTAGCTGATGAGCTATTTTATGAAGTCTTGTTATTGCTGAATACACACACGGTGCGTTATTAGAAATGAAAACGCAACAACTAGATCCGATGACTCTACAAGCTCCGTCCCTATCGGCCAGGATGACGTCAAGGACAAGGCGGTTCTGAAGAACAACAAATCTCATAGCAGACTGCTCTTCTGTTAAGTTGCCTAGGGCGGAAGTAGTCTCATTCACTACTGCTTCAAGGGTTCTGTTTAACCTACGTTTCAATTTACTATTCTGGACGGGACCTATGAAGAAAAAGAAACCTTTATTGAAATCCGTATACTGTTCCAATGTAGTTTCAGTCTGATCGATAATTTGGGACTCAATCTCCCTCCTATGTCTGACGTGTACTAGATGGGTATTTGGGTGATAATCGGATGGGGCTAGGAAAACTGGTGGCAGTAGGAATGCAATGTAACATGTTCCATCCCAATCTAGGGGCAAACGTACATAAGCGGTCTGACCACATATAAAATAGGAATGACGTGAAGCTTTGAAAATAGACTTCCCTTTGTCACTGTATTCGACCACAGTAGTACAATCACTGTGTCCTAGGTGTACTGAACCATTCTTTCTAACACATAATTCACCTTTCACTGGTAGAACTGTTATAGAAGGCAAGTCTGAATTAGTCTCGGACTGAACATTCAAAACCATGAGGTTAAAGGAAAAATTACCTAGATCATATACTTCATTTTCTAGATCTATCCCTGTCCTTTGGGGAAGACCGTCCTTGTCTGGGAAACAGGTTTTATTCATAACTGTATTCAGAAGGGAAACTGTGGACTTATCGTCTAAAGATGACGTCAATGTAAACCATGCTCCACACGAACCATTGTGTGAAAACGGATAGGGAAAGAGTGGTAGAGCTCCCTTCATTGTTCTGGTAAGGGGGGAGTCGACCACATACCCAGCAATTAGTGGCATTGCTGGTCTGATGCGAATAGTGTAACATACGAATAAAAGTATTGTTGCGCATTGCAAGTCGATAGGATAACTCGTGAGGGGGTAGTTCACTAAATGTGTGCTCTACAGTATCATTAAAGGAAAGGTGTAAATGTGTACCGAGAGGAGGAAAAAATACATGTAACATACAACTTATACATGTGATCGTAAGACTCAGAATAAACATAAACAATAATGTAACGATGCATCTGCTTCGGAGATTTTTACAATATTTTGTTTTCTTGAAGTTCCGTCTATCTCTCTCACTATGTGGGTCTATCTCATACATGTCAGAAACCTGTCTAACCGATTCACCCGAGGGGGACTTAAACAATTAAACGCAGTCTGACTTACTAGACCTCAGTTTGATTTTATACTCCTGTTGCGGAGTTTTCTCTAACAGGGGAAGTTTAGAGTCAGTATCGGGGCAATCCTTGCAAAAAGTCTTTGGACACGGTCCATGGAAGCGCTTGATGTGACTGGAATGGAGCCAGCCTTTTCTTCCTTCTAGCTTTACGGCGGTCCTTGTGGTCATCAGAACGACTTTTGGCTCCTTCCAGCGGGGCTCCAGAGGGCTTGAGCGATCAAAATTGCAAACCAGGACTAGATCTCCAGGAACGACCTCGTGCGGTTTCACCTGGGTGTTGTCCGGGAAGGCAGCCGCGACCTGTGAACGACAAGAGAGTAGTGCAGACATCAAGGAAGCCAGGTAATCTGTCAGCATGTTACTGTCAACATCGGTGATTTTACGAGGCATAGGTGTACCCCACATGTTTGGGGGACGACCGAAAACAACTTCATACGGTGACAAACCAGATCTAGAATGGGCGACCATTCGCATATAGAAGAGGGTAACCGGCAGGGCTACCATCCAATCTACACCTTTTTCTGCACAGACCTTCGCTAATCGTGTTTTCAGAGTTTGATTGTGTCGCTCGACGAGGCCAGCTGCCTCGGGGTGTCGTACGCAGTGGAATTTCCACTGGTACCCTAACAGAAGTGATACCTGTTTCATGAGTTTGGACGAGAATGGCTCTCCATTATCTGAATACACGACACGGGGCAAACCATATCGAGGGAAAAACTCACGAACCAGCTGCTTGGCAGTGGTCACGGCAGTAAAATCTGAGACTGGATATGCTTCTGTCCATCTGGACAGAGCGCATACAACTACGAGGACATACTTGAATCCTCGACATCGATCCATCTGTATATAATCCATCTGGAGGACTTCAAAAGGATGGTCAGGAGGATGAAATCCACCTTGTTCCACGGGAACACCTTTACCTGGATTGAACTGACAACAGATCATGCAGGTACGCACTTTCTGCTTCGCTGCTGCTCGTAAATGCTTGTTAAGCCAGAGGTTCTGGATGCTGTCTAACATGGCTTTTTCTCCTAAGTGTGCTGGACTATGTGCTGTATTAATGATGACTTGAACCATAGAGTCGGGGAGAAACCATGTGGCTTTTCCCTTCGTCAACCATCCCTGATCTGTCTGGACCCCTCCTTGTTCAGTCCATTTCCTGATTTCGTCTGGAGTAGCATGTGTCTGTATGTCTAGTACATCTTGTGTTGGATCCTTGACTGTCATGCAAGTCGTCAGGACTGAAACGTCTGTCTTTGTCGTGTCAGCTGGAATGTCTGGAGTCTGAGCTGTAAGCTTGGCTGTTCGATCTGCCAGGTCGTTACCCTGGGAAATGGTGTCAGTGATTCTCGTATGTGCTTTGCACTTCATGATGGCTATAGCTGTAGGTAAATGTATTGCTTCTAACAGAGCTTGAATGAGGGGGCCATGCTGAATGTTGGCTCCATGAGAGGTCATAAAACCTCTTTCTTGCCAGAGGACTCCAAAGTCGTGAACGACTCCGAATGCATAACGTGAATCTGTATATATGTTTACTTTCAGGTTCTTGGCTCGTAGGCAGGCTTAGGTCAGAGCGATGAGCTCTGCTGCTTGGGCAGACAGGGTGTCAATACGATGTGTTTCTATAACTTCAGTTTCAGTAGTTACTGCATATGCTGCCACTAACTCTCCTGTACTTGTTCTCATACATGAACCATCCACATAAAGTGTCAGGTCTGGGTCAGGTAATGCAATGTCCGTCAAGTCTTGTCTTGGCTTCGTCATGGTGTTAATAACTTCCACACAGTCATGTGTAGCAGGGTTTGAGGTAATCGAGGGTAACAGTGTAGCAGGGTCTAATATGTTGCAGCGTCTGATCTCTCTATGTGTGGCTGAAACAGTGTCAGTTCATATCCTGTCAATCGTGCTATGGTCAAGTGCTGAGTCTGTGTTCGGTTTAAAAGAACCTCCACGGAGTGTGGAACCTGTACTGTCAGGGGGTGTCCTAACACTATGGAATCACTTTGTCTGATAGCTAAAGCTGTGGCTGCAACTGATTTGAGGCACGCAGGCAAAGCCTGGGCTACTGGATCTAATGTGCTAGAAAAATAAGCACAAGGCTTGTGTTGTCCTGCTTGATCTTGTGTGAGAACAGATAATGCTGTACCATCACGTTCAGTGACAAAAAGTGTAAAAGGTTTGCTGTAGCATGGCGTCGCTAAAACAGGTGCTTGACATAAAGCTTTCTTTAATTCGTCGAAAACAAGTGTATGTTCCTGGGTCCAAGGGAGGACAGTCGATGTCGCTGCCTCCTGTGTTGTCAACTGTATCAGTGGCTTGGCTAGATATGCGTACTGAGGGATCCATTGTCTGCAGTAAGAAGTGAGGCCGATAAAAGCTCGTACCTCCTTCTGTGTCTTGGGCTGTGGAAGATGTGCAATTAACTGGATACGGTCAGGTGTCAGCTGTCTACCCCTCTTGGACAGCAAGTGACCAAGGTACACCACTTGCTGGACACAGAATTGTAGTTTCGAAGGGGATACCTTGTGCCCCATTTCTGCCAGAAAATACAAGACTGTCAGTGACGCACGTTCGCAGTCACGTTCTGTACGGGCTGTAATCAATAGTTCATCAACGTACTGGAGCAGGGCAGTGTCAGTTGGCATGTGAATACTATCTAGTTGTCGTTTCAGTGCTTGACTGTAAATACTAGGACTTTCTGTGAACCCTTGAGATGCACGTGTAAATTTATAGCTTCGTCCATTTAAACAGAATCCGAAAAGGAACTGGCTATCCGGATGGATGGGGACACTAAAGAAGGCGTTCTTGAGATCGATGACAGTAAAGAACGCAGCTTCGGAATCAATGGCAGTCAATAGGGAAGAGATATCTGGAACCACTGGGTACTAGGGTATGATACATTTATTAAGTTCTCGAAGGTCAATCACTAGTCTGTAGACTGGAGGTGCATTTGGGTCAGTACGTTTAAGGATCGGAATGATAGGGGAATTACATACATTGGAGTCAGTTTCTACAACCACTGCTTGTGCAATGAGCTCGTCAATGATTTTCGATAAGGCTGCTACAGCCTCAGGTGGCAACTTGTATTGTCGGATTCACGGTAGTACGATTCCTTGTTTTAGAGTGACACGGTATGGTGTAATGTGCATATAACCTACATCAGTAGTACCTTGTGCCCATAAATGCTGTGGTACATTCAGTAATCTTGGATCAAAATCTCTTAACACATAATGTCCTTTAAAATCACGTAAAAACAATCTCACTCCTTCCGGAGAACAACAAATCACTGCTCCCAGTTCTTTCAATGTTTTAATACCAAGTAAGTTTTCTGGACATGATTTCGTGAGTAACAAGTCTGTAGTTCGGGACAATGGACCAACTTCTAGGGAAACTGGTTTCGATACTTCATTAACAATAGGCTTTCCTGAAAATCCCAGGGAAACATTTCTTGAGCCTGAGAGAGGGGCCCCTGGAACCTCGTCATGACTGATGGTAGTTCTACTTGCCCCTGTATCAATCAGAAATGTTCTGTCTTTCCCTAATACCTGGCTGTGTACATAGGGACCCTCTTGATCTACAGGAACCTCGATAAGAGGCAAGCCAACCTCCCTCTCTAGGCTGTTTCATGAATACTGCTGATAATCTGGATAATCCGACTGTGCGTACTGGTACATCTGCTGTGTAACTTGTTGTGTGGCAGCTATAGGCTGCGGTACTGCTACTGTCTGTTGTGCGTTCTGCGGTGGTTGCGTGTTTTGTGGAACATGTTCCTGTCTAGGAGGACGCGGTCTTTCTTTCGTCTTACCAGTAGCTATGTTGTGTTTCAGAACGGCACATTCGTTTATATAGTGACCTGGCTGTTTACAGTAATTGCATGTCCCTTTTACAGGAGCCGCAGAATGACTGGTCTGAGTCGTACCCCTCTTCTGACTATCCACCGGAACAGACTGTGCAACTAGTACTTTCATTTTCGTGTCTTTCATACGTCTCCTTTCGTGTTCCTGCTCTTCTCTGATTCGGTTCTGGTGATACTGTAACATTTGTAACATTTGGGACGGGGTATTAGCTTGCCAGGTACTCTCAACTTTCAGTACTCGATTTTTAACTTGTGCTAAAGAATTCTCTACTAATTTAGTAACAAAAAGATGTGGATACGATTCACTACTTGTTTTCAAGCCGCTATTAATAATGAAACATTTCTCAAATCTGGAATAAAAATCACTAGTGTCTTCGTCTTGTTTCTGTTTACAGGCTGAGATGGCATCCCAGTCTTCCTTTTTCGTGGCTAGTAATCTTGGCAAGACTTGTATTAACAACTCGGGCAATGCTTTGGCTTTTTCCCCGAGACCAGTACCAGGAATTCGTGTTTTATCTTCGTTCTCTAATTCTGCCCAGTCTATCTTTTTCTCTCCCACCTCCCATTCTTTTTCTTTAAGTTTTTCATATATGCCCGCAGGCAACAGGACCTTTAACATTTTAATGATATCGGGATACGTGTATTCTCCCATGCGGAGCATGTCTTTTAATTCACGGTGGAACCCTGCTGGATCTTTATCGTGACAGGGCACTAACTTTTTCATTTCTAGTAGTTCTATTTTCGTTAAAGGGGTGTAAACAAATACTCGTTCGAGCTCACCTCCCGTTGCCCGAACAGGATGGACTTCTCGCAAGGGATTCTGTTTGTCTATGTAAAATGTCTTCCTTACTGGGGGTGGAACAGGAACGAAATGTGGAGTCAGGAACGTTCTGTATTTGTGGCGTTGTTCTAAAATGACATTAATCAAATCGGTACCTAGGCCTTTCCATCTGTTTAGGAGTAACTCGTCCAATACATTATATAGGGGACCTGGGTCAGAATGCTGACTTTCGTACAGTGTAATGAGGTGTTGGATCATGTACATACCCACCAGTCGCTGTTCGTCTGGGGAAAGATTCAGAAACGTTTGGGCCACTACTTCGTCTTTAAATGTGCTAGAATTACTAGTCCATTGAACTGCTGATCGGGCTAGTTCCTGTTCATGCATGGTACTAAGCGCACTGTAACCTATTCGTTGTTTCAAAACTCTATCGGTAGCTTGGAATAAATGCTCAAGAGAACACTGTTCTGGTACGGGAGGAAGAAAGGTTTTCTTACATTCTAGGCGTGTGGGTCTGTCAAAAGGTCTCGCCCTACCTACGTACGCTATTCTATCTGGGTTCTCTGTGTCTACATCTTCGTCTGAGGTGTCATTCTCTTTCTCGGTTTCTCTCGTTGCTTTCTCCCTTTCGTGTATGCCTAGAATTTCTTTACGAATCTTTCTATACATGGATTCTATACAACCTTGTTTACTGTGTTTTCCGTCTGCTATGTTGTCACTCCATTTTATCAGGACTTTCATCTCGTCTTTGTTTTTACCTGGCTGGTCTTATTCCCTTATTAAACAATTTATCAAAAACTGCAAGATCATATTTTGAGTCTCGACCTTCCTGTGTGCCATAGCCTCGTGAATACTTTCTGGTCTTTCCCCTGTTCTGATTAAATGATATATGTTGTCTAAATGTTCCCTCATTTCTGGTAAGATAGTCAAATAGTTTGTAACTCGTCGTAGACGTATGGAATATAATATCATCTGATCTTCGCCTGGCACTGGGTCATATCTACAATCAGTAAGGTATTGTTTGAGGGCTGCGTATGTAGTTACTTTTGGCGTGCGTTGTAATGCTGCGTCTCTCAGCGTTATTCGTTTTACTTGAGGCGGGGTGATAGGGATACCTCCCACTGCTCCTCCTGAAATAGGATCATCAACTAATACTGGGTGTGCCGTCGCTGTTGGTAGTGTGACTGGTAAAGTAGGCATACGTAATGTAGGTTGGTCCTGGGTTACTGGCGGATTAAAAGGATTTCCGGGACCAGTGGCTGGAGGAACAGTAATCGCGTTAGTAACAGAGTTGTGAGGTTGAGCAGGCGGAGGAGGATGCGTATTTGTATTTGTATATTCTGGGACAGTGTCGTCTAAATAGGAAGAAAGAAAAATTTCAGCTGCGGTCGGTTTATGACGTAGCGTAGTCGGGACCAATGGTGGCGGTAAATTACAGGGTGCTTCCGGGGTCGCCTTAGGCAAGCCCTCGGCGAGAAGGGGATACATGCCTTTAACAAGGGCATTTCTTTGTCTGTCTAACTGTTCTGCTCTAACTCGTTCATCCTCTTCTAGTAGTTCCCTTTCTTGGGCTATTTCTGATGCTTCCCTACTCAGTTCTGCTTTCCTGATTTCCTTTTCTGTTCTTTTATGCGATTCTTTACGCCACAGTTCTATGGCATCTTTCTGGGATTGTCTGGCTTTCTTTTTCCATAATGCTTCCTCTACTCTCATGATGCACTCAGCATCCCAGGTTCCTGAAACAAGCCATCTATATTTCTCTTCCAGATTTTTGGTATAGTCTACCCATAAATCTAAGTACAGTATGGCATCTAAGCCATGTTTATGATACATGAAATGTCCAGGACTGTCCCTAGGTGGGACGGGAACTGATTCTTCGAGTATCCCTTTTCTGGTTCCTATCTGACGTAACTTTGAAAACAGAGGCATATTTGAACATACAATGAACACAGTAATGAATAGCAAACAAATCAATCATACCACGACATCAAAACACATTAAAAACAGTTCGAACAGATACTACCTAGTACATTGAAAACATAATACTGGAAATCTCGAGAGACTATACTAGAAAACAGAATTACTGGATGCACTGCTAAGACAGTACAGAACATACCGGTCTCATAAAGAGACAGGTCATACCGTATCCACCTAGGTGAACACGTCTGGACCGGATCTGTGTACCCAGACCCGTCTGGACCGGGCACAAATTAATGAACCCGTCTAGATGCGTTCCCAGCAATGGTACTCACCGGGAAGCAAAACTGAAGGCCTCGGACTGGACTGCTACGACGTCTGGTTACTGCTACGCACTACCCATGCGCTTCGGGCTTCGGAAACAGGTGGGCCTCCGGATACCTCGGACCTTGCTCTCTCGGCTTGGGCTCTGGTCGGGACTCTCCGCATTCCTCACCGCCTCGTCTGGATGCTGGACCGCAGTCTCCGTCTCCTCCGTGGGCCTGAGGGAGTTTAGCAGGAAAACCCGCAGGTGCGCAGAAGGGGTCCGTCACGGCTGTAGAAGGGGTCAGGGGGCCTGCGTTACATCGCCGGCGCGTGGGGAAGGGGGGAGTCCCTATTCGGGCGCCATTATGCGGTAAATAATAATTACCGGGACTATTTTTCTATGCATTAAATGATTACAAGAACAGCTCAATAAATGAGAGGCAGAGTCCGTGGTATCTGAGTCATACGGGCTTTAATTAAGTGGCTCGAGCCAATGGACATCGTGTTCCATCACCTACTAAGGTTCAGGAAGGGATATTCAATATTTCATTAACATCATACAATATATATAGTAGAACTGTACAGTTGTATTGAATACAGTAGGCGTAACAAGTGAAAAAAGAAAGATAAGAACATATGGGCGTAAAAGAAGGCGTGCACAGGGCGTGCACGGAGGTGTGTGATGTAGACGTCACAGAAGTGTCATAGGTGGGTGGACATATAGAGGGGGTTTCATGGGCAGCGGGAACCTTTAACCTACTGGTGCGCGTAAAACGAGTCATGACGTGTAACTGGGGAGGGCTGGGGGGCGCTGACTTCTAGCACTAGTAGAGGAGACTAAAGTCTGGGATGTCAGAACGACCTGTACCTATAGCATATCTGATATCTTGTGTTTGGAGTACATGTTGCTTGATTCTAAAAGTCATCAGGGCAAAAGCTACTTGTCACTAAAGGCTAGTGTATGCATATATTTCTTCATGTATTGCGTGAGCTATGGGTCTTCTATGGATACTAATTCAGTAAATTACGTACATGGAGACAGAAAGACTGGACTGTAGACGGATATGTTTATCCTGTTCGTTAGCTAGGAATGTGAATCCGGGGAGCTGAACAGATAACTGTAGGCATAATATATTCTTGGCAAGCAGGCCAGGCCGAGCCGGGCACCGCGTTGCTTGGCAGGAAGTAAGGGAAGGGTCAGGGATGCGGGCGGGGCTGCATCTCTCGGAACGTTTCAGGAGTCTTGAGGCATGGATCTTGTGTCCGGGCCCTGTGGAGCCTTAGAAACGGGTGCATCTCGATGATTTAACGTGCACTATGTACAGACGTTGGCAACATAGGCCTAAAAGCCTATTTCACGTTGCTTTCAAGGAGGACTGGATAACTGACATACTAACGTTGGACGCAACTGTAAATGCGTCTTTATTTTCGGCCATGGAGAGATAATGCATGGAGATCATGCATATATACTACATGATGGGGAACACGTAGGGGACACATAGCAGGGCAAAATTCAATTTTCCTCAAACCTAGCAAAAAGGCAGCGGTTCGCTATCAGTCCAATCATTGATTTGAGCTTAAAAATAATAGGTGATATAGACTATTTGTTTACTGTGATGTCGTTTTATTTTAAGAGCTGGTGTTCTAGGCTCTCAGTGCATGAATGCAATGGGAGAGTTTATGGTTTCTGGGCTTTAGAAGTGCACGAGGCACCAGAGGTGGTGAGTTTTTCAGTCTAAAGGGCGGGGGTGTCGATTGTTTTGGATTTGTGCAGGATGCAGCTGTTTTTTAAGATGGTGTGAGCTGGCAAGGCGAGCCTGTGGAATTTTATCAGAGCATGGTAATATAGTCCTTTTTCCTCAGTCCTAGCAGGGCATCCCCATCCTACCTAGGATGCACTGAGGCTCTATGCGTGATGAGTATGCCTATATGTGGATCCTGTGCTCACTGTAACACAGGACACTTGCTGCACCCTACTGATGAGGCCAAGTAGGCTGAAATTAGCCTGTAGTTGCTAGTTTTCCCATTCAGAGGGGACCTGGCCTAAAAGCTCAGACTGGACAGTTCCTATTGGAGCAAGACCAAGGCTGCTTTGCATATGAATGGTTCCTGCTGGGGAAGGCATGATGGGTAAAAAGCAATGGCTGAGATTGCGTTCTGGAGTAATTATCAGTAGCTGAGATTAATTCAAGCAGTCCACTTATAACGTTTTTATGTTTGATTATTTGACATCTAAAGTTGACATAAGTGGTGTCATTCTTTTGTGGTTCACATCATTCGCCTACTAGCACTCACCAGGTTTCCATTATATCATCTTTCCAAATACCTTATTACCTGTGGAATCCCTAAAAGGCTACTCACTGAACCTCATCAGCATTCCCAGGCCCCCAGTACACACCCAGGTGTATCACATGTATATCGACCGCACACAGATGCATATCACTCTGAAGAGAGCATCTTGGGTGTAGCTTGCGCTGTCATTGGGCTGCCATGCTGCTATTCCCCAAAAGGGTGCTCCTAAAGGTGCAGAGGATAACGATGATTGTATCTGGAGTTGCCTGTCTGCAGTATCGACTTAGGTTCCAAGAGGAGTGAATGCAAAGCGTGGCTGCAACTTGTTCGTCCCCCCCCGACTGCCATGAACCAGAGACCCACATGCGGCTTAGGTCAAGTGTAGTGCTTAGACGGGCTTTGCAGGGGCGGCCTTAGGCATGTGCAAGCTGTACACCTGCACAGGGCCACCAAACCCCAGGGGCCACTACGCCAATATATATCCTTAATATAATAATGCTCTGAGGATGGATACATATTTGCATGGCGGACCCTGGCAGGGATTTGGTGGCTCTGTTCCACTTCCAAACACCCTGAACCCCCCTCTTCACTGGCCTCCACGCCTGCGTTCCTCCTGGTTCCCAATTGGCTTCTTTATTTCCCTACCCACTGCTGGCCACGTAGTGTGTCACAATACCCTCCTCCTCCTAAAGTTTATCATTCTGAGACTAATTCGGAAGAGTAGGAGCAGCCGCAGGTACTGGTCATCTAACGTATTTTCTGGACGTTTTATTAAAACACCTTGCTGAGCTCCGGGGGGCTCCTCCCCGCCCTGACCCCCTCTTCCAGGGCCCCCTACTTACGCTCCCTGCCCAGGGCCACTATGAACCTAGAGCCACCCCTGGGCTTTGACTGAGGAAATCTCATTCAAGGGCCCGAATCTCAACTCTTCAAGAGTGTAATGGACTCAGGCTACCCCACGACCACTTTGCTCCTTTCCCATCATCAGAAGCCATTTATGCGAGGTATAATGCAAAGTCCTATTTTGCTTCGGGCTCATATCTGAATGTCAAAGAAGTATGTATGGCTAGGTGAGAAGTAGCTGCACCTAGGGGCAAGAGCACCCTTCCCATCTCTCCACATTTACCTTAAGGGGTGTCAGCAGGACAAGTGCCTTGTTTATTTACTCCACGAAGTCTCCTTTTAGCTCACTATTTTACACATCTTTGTCACCCAACATTAACACCTAAGAGACAAGCTCACATCCGCTCAGTGGTTTGAATAAAATAAATCTACTGCAAAAAATGACCAATTGTTAGCTTCCTAAATGAATTAAATGAAAAATAAGAATTGGTAGACATGGTTGTAAAAGAAGAAAGCGACAGTGGAAATATTGAAAAAAGAATGAGTTTGATTTGGGAACTGAAGATCTGCTCTTCCTCTGACAGGTGAAACGGGAATTGGTAAATCGACATTAATGGACACAATATTTAACACCGAGTTTGAGAGCCACCCCGCATCCCACAATGAGCCTGGAGTGGGACTGAAAGCAAGAAGTTATGAGCTGCAGGAAAGCAATGTCCGCCTGAAGCTCACCGTGGTTGACACCGTCGGATTCGGGGATCAGATTAATAAAGATGACAGGTAAGACTTTCTGCTCCTGCATCCTGGTGCGAATGGAATGGCCAGCATCTGTATCATTTAGTTGTGTCTGTGAAAATCTTTTAAAAATGTTTTTATTGCAAGTTTATTTTACGTACAAAATGTTTCCTTCCACGGGATAGTGATGCCTGTATATGCATTACATTGACATCCGTATCACATTTGCTTCGTTCTGCTTTTTGGGGTATCTGAGAAAAAGAGCAACACATAACAGTAAACAAAATATTTTGCCGGGAATTCCAGTGATGGGTTTGGTTTGACTATACACTGCCTAATCTGATCAGGAGGAACAGGGGTGTTACATGAGCAGCATACATGCCAGAGGCCCATATGATGTTTCCATGTTCGTGTGTCTCATGTTTATTTGTTTTACCACTTGGAGCAGACGTATTTTTCAGTCCTCCTATTTTGCATCTGCTTAAGGTGGGCGCTCATATGGGGGAGTGCTAGATCCATAATAAATGCATACTAAAAGCCCAGGTCCTCTGGTAGGTTGAGGTCAGTTCTTACAGATTTCATTCAGACTCCCTCCTCCACACACCATTCGGCTACATCCCGTAGGCATCTGGTCACAATCTGGCCTTTTCGACTCAGGCAGTGTATTGGTAGTATTCTTCTGGCCAGTAGTAAGGTGAGATCAATGAGATTTTTCTTTAATGCACTTTTTGTATGATAAGATCCAAAGAGCCAAAATCATCTGTTGCTGAATGCACTTTTGTGTTGAAATTTTTTATTAACCCCTTCGACGCTGATGACGAGCTGGGCTCGTCATGAGGTAGCCTCCTCGCACGCTCATGACGAGCCCAGCTCGTCACGTAAAGTGCGATTACGAAAAACCCAGCGTACGGGCGGAAATCCTACCGCACGCATGCGGTTAAAGGTTTCAGATGAAAATACAGATACAAGTGTAATAATGCAGCAGAATAAAATATTGGCAAATGAGAATATTACAAGTGGAAAAGAAATGTGCATAGAATAGAACAAATATGAAGAAACAAGAATAGCATATATTCCATAATCCTGTATGCAATAATAATGAGTGGCATAATTAGGAAATTATATTATAAAAGAAAAGATAAAGAAAAGAATAGAAAAGAAAAGAAAAGCAAGATATAGAAAAGAAAGAAAAAAAAGGGAAAGAACCCCAGAGTAACAAGAACAAAAATTAGGAGAAGTGGTACAAAGGAAGGGGAACAGGTGTCAGTAGCAAAATAAGAGGAAAAGGATCAAAGAGAGAGTAAAATTAAGAAGGACCAGTATGAGTAGGAGAAGGAGGAGAGTGAGAGTCATCGGTCACAGAGGTTTCCAGGAAAGGGGACCAAATTTGGAGAAAAATGGGAGCCTGATCTTGTAAATTATAGAATATGCGTTCATGGAAGGCTGTTTGCATCATTGCCACCAACCACTCTTCCTGAGAAGGAGACAAGGGAGATTTCCAATGACGGAGTATACAAATTTTGGGCGTAGCCAAAGCAGTATGGAGAAGACGAAGTTGTGGTTTGGAAAGTTTCAAAAAACCACGAAAATCATGTAAAATAATGTTTGCAGGCGTAAAAGATAAAGGTAATGACATCGTAGTAGCCAATGTCTTCCGCACAAAAAGCCAAAAAGATCTAGTACGGGGACATTCACAGATAATATGTGTAATATCACATCTGGAAGCAGAACATCTCCAACACAAAGTATGTGGTAACAGTTTAGCCCAGTGCAATTTAACAGGAGACCAATGCCATTCATGGATAATTTTAAAAATACAGAATTTGAGACGGGCTTCCCGAACCCCTTTATGCAACCCTTCTAAAATTTGATCCCATTGAGTATTGGAATATACAACTGATAAACGGGATTGCCATTTCAACTGAAGAACTTGTGAGAGAGGATGAGAAAATAGAGGGTGTAAAAATGTCTTGTAAAGGCCGGACGTCACACCTTTAAGATTGCCCCATAATTGCAAATAAGACAAAATAGGAGATACTGAGAGCAAATCAGGTGGAGAGCCTAAATGTTTCGTGATAGCTTGTTGAAGCTGAATATATTTACAGGATTGTGTAGGTGGTAAATGAAATTCTTCACTAAGTTGGGAAAAGGGTTTAAAAGTTCCATCATGAAAGAGTTGGTCTATAGAATTGACACCAGCCTCCTGCCACAAAGGCCAAGACAAAGTGCGACCACTAATGCGAATAGCTGAATTAAGCCATAAAGGAGCTTTAACATGAACTCGCGAATTAGAGTGTAGTACACGATGACTTCTCTGCCAAGATTTATACATTGCAGATAAAATAGGGTTCTTTGGATCAGAAGAACTGGTACCCTTGCCATATAGAAGAGTCAAGTCAAGTCAAGTCATAAAATTTGTATAGCGCACTACATACCCAGAGGGTTTCAAGGCGCTTAGGAAGGGGAGGAGGATTATTTGTCAAATATCCACGTTTTAAGCTGCTTTCTGAACGCTAGGTGATTCTGGGTGAGGCGAAGGTAAGCGGGGAGTGAGTTCCATGTTTTGGCAGCCAGGTATGAAAAGGATCTGCCTCCCATGGTGGTCTTGTTGATGCGAGGTACAGTGGCGAAGGCTTGGCTGGAAGAGCGAAGTTGGCGGGAGGGGGTGTAGAAGGACAGTCGAGAGTTGAGGCAATCTGGTCCGATGTCGTAGAGTGATTTGTGTGCGTGGGTAAGCAGTCGGAAAGTGATCCTCTTATTGACGGGTAGCCAGTGGAGGTCTTTAAGGTGACCAGAGATGTGTTCGTTGCGTGGGATGTCTAATATGAGCCTGGCTGAGGCGTTTTGGATTCGTTGTAGTTTCTTCTGGAGTTTAGCGGTGGTACCTGCGTAGAGGGTGTTTCCGTAGTCCAGTCGGCTCGTGACTAGAGCGTGGGTGACTGTTTTCCTTGTTTCGGAGGGGATCCAGCGAAATGTTTTTCTGAGCATGCGAAGAATGTTAAAGCAGGAAGAGGATACGGCGCTGGCTTGTCTGTTCATTGAGAGTGAAGAATCCAGGATGACGCCAAGGTTCCGTGCGTGGTTTGTCGGGATGGGTGCTTTTCCGAGGGCTTCCGGCCACCAGGAGTCGTCCCATGCAGAGGGGGATGTACCTAAGATGAGGACTTCTGTTTTGTCTGAGTTCAGTTTCAGACGGCTTTGTTTCATCCATTCGGCGACTTCTTTCATTCCTTCGTGTAGGTTAGTTTTGGCGGTGCTGGGGTCCTTGGTGAGAGAAAGGATCAGTTGAGTGTCGTCCGCGTAAGAGATGATGTTGAGGTTGTGTTGGCGGGCGATGGCCGCGAGGGGGCTCATGTATACGTTGAAGAGGGTGGGACTGAGTGAGGATCCTTGAGGTACGCCGCAGATGATTTCAGAGGCCTCGGACTTGAATGGTGGGAGGCGGACTCTCTGTGTTCTTCCGGTGAGGAAAGAGGTGATCCATTCCAGTGCTTTTCCTTGGATTCCAATGTTTCTGAGGCGTTGTAAAAGGGTGCTGTGGCAGACTGTGTCGAAGGCTGCAGAGAGGTCGAGGAGGATGAGGGCGACTGTGTCTCCATTGTCCAGTAGAGTTCGAATGTCGTCTGTTGCTGCGATGAGGGCGGTCTCAGTGCTGTGTTTGGCTCGGAAGCCAGATTGTGAGGGGTCGAGTGATTTGTTGGCTTCGAGGAAGGCGGCGAGCTGGTTGTTGACAGCTTTCTCGATGACTTTGGCCGGAAATGGAAGAAGCGAGATGGGGCGGTAGTTTTTGAGTTCGGTGGGGTCTGCTGTTGGTTTTTTCAGAAGGGCGGTGAGTTCAGCGTGTTTCCAGTCTTCTGGGAAGGTAGCGGAGTTGAAGGAGCAGTTGATGACGTCTCGGAGGTGCGGAGCTATGACGGAGTCTGCTTTGTTGAAGATGTGGTGAGGGCATGGGTCTGTGGGGGATCCAGAGTGGATGGAATTCATCAGGCGGATGGTGTCCTCAGTGGAGATTGGGTTCCAGGCGTTAAGGGTGTTTACGGGAGGAAGATGGTCAGCAGATGGTAGGGTGGGTTGGCTTCCGGGTTGGTTGTCAAAGCTGTTGTGGATGTCAGCAATCTTGTTGTGGAAAAAAGAGGCTAGGGAGTCGCAGAGGGTTTGAGAGGGGGTGATGTCGTTGGAGTTGGCCGAGGGGTTGGAAAATTCCTTGACGATGTTGAAAAGTTCCTTGCTGTTGTGGGCGTTGTTGTCAAGTCGATCCTTGAATGCTGTTTTCTTGGCTTTTCGGATCAGTTGGTGGTGAGTACGGGTGGCGCTTTTGAAGGCGTCCTTGTTGCTGGTGGATGGGTCTTTTTTCCAGGCCTTTTCAAGGGAGCGGCACAGTTTCTTGGACTTCTTGAGATCATCGTTGAACCATGAGGCCTTCTTGTAGCCAAGTTTGTGTTGACGTTTTTTCAGTGGTGCTAAGGTGTCGGCGGTGTTGGATAACCAAAGGGTGAGGTTGGAGGCGGCTTCGTTGGCGTTAGAGGAGAGGGCTGGGGAGGTTCGAAGGAGCGATGTGGAGATCTGATCCGTGGTGATTTTGTTCCAGTTTCTTTGTAGAGTTGGTTGGAGGTGGATGATGGGTTTCGGCTTGTTGTAGGTGAAGTGAACACAGCTGTGGTCAGTCCAGAGGAGATCCGTAGTGTGGCTGAAGGAGACATGGTTGCTGGAGGTGAAGATGGGGTCGAGTGTGTGACCTGCGATGTGGGTGGGGGAAGTGACCAGTTGTTTAAGTCCGAGGTTGGCGAGGTTGTCTAAGAGGGTGGCGGTGTTGCGGTCGTTGATCTTTTCAAGGTGGAAGTTGAGGTCTCCCAGAAGGATGTAGTCTTTGGAGGGGAGCGCGTGTGGGGTGATGAAGTCCGTGATGTCTTCACTGAATTTTGCGCGGGGTCCTGGTGGTCTGTAGAGGAGGGTGCCTCTGAGAGTTGTCTTGGGGTCGATGTGGATCTGGAAGTGAAGGTGTTCGGAGTTAGCGAGGTTGGCGTCGGAGCTGGTAGAGATGCGGATGGATTTCTTATGGACGATAGCGATTCCTCCTCCTGTATGGTCGGTGCGGTCCTTGCGTGTGATCTTATAGTCATCAGGGATAGCGATGGCGATGTCAGGGGCGGAGGAAGCGTTCATCCATGTTTCCGTTAGGAAGGCGACGTCAGGAGAGATGGTGTCTAGTAGGTTCCAAAGGTCAATGGCGTGCCTGTGGACCGAGCGGGTGTTGAGAAGGATGCATTGTAGGTGGTTGGGGTCGGGAATCTGTGGTGTGGTCGTAGCGGAGATGTTGTCGGTGCCGCTAAATTTGCAGGAGTAGCAGGAGAACGGTCCATGGGTGCGTCCAGGAGCGGCTTAGACGCAGTTGGGGGCGCGACCGGGGTTAAGGGCTAGGAGGGTGGCGGTATCGTAGGTAGTGCGGGGGGGCTGGGCAGCGCGAGGGGCAGGGGGTCTGGCACTGGGCGCGGTCCAGGCGCGGACGGGCGTAGACGGGCTTACCTTTGGCGCACCTTCGGCGCGGATTGGGCGCGGTCGCTGCGCGTGAACGCTGCGCGCAAAAGCTTCTGTCATAAGAGGATATTGGGAGGGGAGGGGCGAGGCAGGCTCAGCTGGGAGGCGGGAGCGTGATTGGAGGGCCGGGCTTGGACGTCACAGCCAGCAAATGGCTGCAACAATAACAACAACAGTAAGCAGGGAGAGGTTGGGGCGAGCACTGGAGCGCTATTACAGAAATAATAAATCCACAAATCAAATGGCTGAGTGGTGGACGCAGTGAGGGGTCACAGAGCAGCGCAATGAACAGAGCACTTGAAAGTACAAGTCGGCGCTATGAAATTAAGCACAGTGCAATCAGTAAACAAAGCAGCAAAGCAGCGCTAATGTCAGAGCCAGGATGAGAGACAATGCGGCGCAGTGATGAAATATTAGGAACAAAGCACAGAGCACAGGCAGCTTATGAGTAGCGCTACGATACCCAGGAGGACAGAGGGGAGCAACCGGATCTGCACGAGTCAGGACGGTCACCAAGAGACAAACCAAGACCAGGAGCCAGTAGATGACGTTCAAGTGGAACCCATTGAGGTACGTCCTTAGATTTAGGCAGAAAAAAAGTAAGTTGTGAATTATGAAGGGCAAGTGAATAATGCTCAATGGAGGGAAGACCTAAGCCCCCGTGTAGTTGATGAGCCTTTAATTTGGCCAAAGCAAGGCGTGGTTTGACCGTACCCCAAATAAAAAGTTTTATTTTGGAGTCAATGGACCGAAGAGTATTTAGGGGAATATGGAGAGGCAGTATACCTAGAACATAAAGAAACAGTGGTAAAGTAACCATCTTAACCGCCTGAACCCATCCCCAGAGGGACAATCCTAGAGCTTTCCATTTATCAAAGTCTCTTTGCATCTGCGCGATTAAAGGAGTCAAATTATCCGTGACTATATTATCCAAACCTCTATTAATTAATATTCCTAAGTATTTAAGCCGGGATGATTGCCAATGAAAAGGAAAGCCAGAGATTGCTGCTTTTGTAGTACCAATGGACATGGGCATTGCTTCACTTTTATCCCAGTTTATCTTGTAACCAGAAAAGGAAGAGAAATCATTGATGATATGAAAAAGAACCGAAAGAGAGCGGGGAAGATCAGTAAGTGTGAGAAGAATGTCATCTGCATATAAATACATTTTAGAATGACCAATTGGAAGAGGGACACCTACTATTTCAGCAGATTGACGTAGTGCAGCAGCCAAAGGTTCCATTGCTAGGAGGAAAAGAAGAGGAGAAAGTGGACAACCTTGACGAATACCACGTCTAATTGGGAATGGGGAAGATAGAAAACCACCGCAGTTAACTTGAGCTGATGGGTTATCATGGAGCAATCGCACTTTATCTATAAGCTGATCGCCCAATCCAAACCTTTGCATGACTGTAAAAAGGTACTCACATTCAATGCGATCAAATGCTTTTTCAGCATCCAGGGAAAGAAGTAGTGCATCACCTGCAAAATGTTTAGCTGACCACAAAACCTGAGATAAAGTACGCAAATGGTTTCGAGATGACCGACCGGGAACAAAACCTACTTGTGAGTTATGAATCTCAGAGGGTAAAACTTTACGAAGACACGATGCAAGAATACTAGCTAGTATCTTAACATCAGAATTCAAAAGAGAAATAGGCCGATAACTACCACACAATAAGGGATCTTTGCCAGGTTTCGGTAGTACAGCTATAATGGCTTTATTGGAAAGAGAACCGAAAGAAGATTCCTCGACAGCTTATGTAAATGCGGCATGTAAAGTATCAATCATACTTTGACCAGTCCATTTATAAAATTCAGGAGGGAAGCCATCATCTCCCGGGGCTTTATGATATGGCAAGGCAGTAATAGCAGAGGAGATCTCATCTTTTGTAATGACACCCTCTAGTAAAGCTCTACCATCATCAGAGAGTCGTGGGAAATGTACCATATCTAAAAATGTGGACATTTTGAGTTTATCTATATTGGTGCTTGGAGAATAGAGAGATCTATAAAAGGAAGCAAATTCTTCAACAATTTCTTGTGGCCTAGTAAGTATATCACCGCAGTTTGATGTGATAGCCGGAATTGCCATAGCAGCCTCCCTCTGGCGTAGTTGTGCAGCTAATAACCGACCAGCTTTTTCTCCCTGTTCGTAGTGTCGCCCTTTCATTCTTTGTAAGACATATTCAGCCTTCGAAGTAAAAAGACTATTAAGGGACATTCGTGCCTGCTCCAATAGTTTACGATTCTGGAGGGTTGGTTTAGAGATATATAATTGAGAGAGCCGTTGAATGTCCTTCTCAAGATCTACTTGTTTGGCAGCATTTTTTTTGTTAAGAAGAGCGGCATCACGCATCAGTTGACCTCTAATGGTCGCCTTAGCAGCTGCCCAGACCGTTCTTTTAGAGGAGATTGAGTCCTCATTTATACTGAGATAGTCCCGAAGATGCGACTGTAAAAGAAGTTTACCTGCTGGTGTTTTATATTTGTTTATATTCAATCGCCACTGTTTGAGTCCCGGACTAGAGAGACCTAAATCAAGAGACAAGAGAACAGGGGAATGATCGGATATGGCAGCTTCTAAAATCCTCGACTCTGAAACCAACTGTACAGCTTTTTGCGAGAGAAGAAAATAATCAAGACGGGAAAATGTGCCGTGGGTAGAAGAAAAGAACGTAAATTCTTTATCCTGTGGGTGGCAAAGCCTCCAGTGATCAACGAGACCATTATCGGTGAGAATATCACGCAAAATGGCTCTATCTGAAGCGTTAACAATATCAAGACAACTTGTTTTGTCAAGGGCAGGATCTGGGGCAAGATTCCAGTCCCCTCCAATGAGAAATTGAGAGGCATTGATTTCTGTGAGAAGGCGATTCATTTGAAGGAAAAAATGTTTTTTGGGACCAAGTGGAGCATATACAGAGCCAAGACAAATAGAACAGTTTCCAATTTTCAATTTAACAAAGACATACCGACCCTCCGGATCAGACCATGTCCTGGAGATTGTGAAAGGAAGTGACTTCCGAAAAAGGATGGCTACACCACACTTACGAACAGGATTAGGGTTGGTGGGATCAGGTTTGGAAATACTACTATGAATAACTTTTCCAACCCAATCTCTGCTGAGTTTATTAGATTCAACCTCATCCAAATGTGTTTCCTGCAGTAAAGCAATATCCACACGTTTAGAGTGTAAATATGAAAGGACTTTCTTGCGTTTTATATAATGGGTGAGACCATGGACATTCCAGGAAATCACTGATAAAGGATGAGTAGAAGACATGATAGTAGGATTCGCCAATGAGAGAGAGAAGAAGAAAAGAAAGAAGTATATAGAGAAAAAAAGAGAAGAATGTTACTCTGGGGAACAAAAGACAAAGTGTGTAAAAGTTTGAGAAACTGATAAAAAAGAGATAGGAGGAGAAGGAAAAGAAAGGAAAAAAGAAATGCGAAAGGATTTAGAAACACAAAGTGGATACCTGAAGTAGAAAAGAAAGGAAAAGGTATTAGAAGTGGAGAAAGGACAAAGTAAGAAAATAAAGAAAGAACCGAGACTGTGAACCGCGGGTCTGGGCGCACTAGAGCAGCACCGAGGGGGGCCGGGACCCCATCAGAGGAAAGAAAAATGGGGATCTAACTAACAAAGGAGAACATGGAATATATGAAACGCAGTAAAATGAAATAACATTTTCAGAGCCATAAGTAACCACAATATAATATCCTGAAACACAAAGGCATGAAATAAAGAAAATCATTGACATCGCGATATGAGGACAGTACGATAAGAGAATAATAAAATGAAGATCAGAGAAAATGAAATAAAAGAAAACGTGATACATAAGAGAAGGAATGTGAAAGAAGAAGTTAGAGAAGTAAGGAAGACAAAATATAAGAAAAAACAGATATTATAATGCCATAGAAAACGGAGAAGAAAAATATAGATCAAAGAAAGAAGGGGGAAAAACACAGCTATTAAAGCAGGGGAATAGAAATAAGAAAAAGACAATACTTAGTGTGAGATACATTAAACAATTAAAGAAAAATGCAGAGTGCAATATCAAGATACAGAGTAAGTTAAATATATAGTGTTTACCTTAACAAACAACCATGTAATATATGGTATCATAAAGTGAATATGTAATAAGCAATACCTTAGAAGGAGTAAATACTCTTCATAAGTTAAAAAGAATGCAAACTTGAAAAGACAGAATAGCATTAATACATACAGCTCAGCATGAAACATGAATCAGAAGTAATCATAGTATATAATGCAAGAAATCCACGAAAGGGAAGAGAGCAACAAAATCAATATCAATCAAGAACTGCAATAGTCAATAAAAATAATAACAAGAAATCACAAAAGTTGTCACATGGGAACAGAAAAAAAGGAATCAAGCAGCATCTGAAGGTTTTTTAAGAGGTGATCGAGATTTGTCCCTCTGCGGTGTAAAATGAGATAAAAGATTAAGAAAGTATTGCAATAAATGAAGACAAAAGGTGTTGAGAATGAAAAAATACATAATATATAACATAAAGAGTGTGAAAAAGAAAGGTATAGAAGCATAAAAGACAAAATACAAGAAGAGAGAATAAATGTGAGGAGAGAATATGTAAGGCACGAGGGAGAAGGTAAATGAGAAAGAAAGGAAAACATGTAGAATAAGAGATTAAAACATAGAAATGAAGAAGAGAACAAAGCTTACCTATAAACACATAAAACAATTAAGTAATAATAGTATCTACCACATGTAAACCACAAAGAATCTAAGAACAAGAAATATACATACTATGTGTTAAGAAAAGGAGGAAGAGTAGATATAATAAGAACATTAGAACATGGAAAACAAGTGTATATACATAATAGCTACCATCTTTGAGATAACTAAGAAGAATAAAATGCAATACAAAATAAAACTAATGCCTCCAAGGGGATGGCCAATAATGAAGAAAAAGCATGCGAAATGCTAAACACTATGTCGAAACATGCAATTAACATTTGAATATCGGGAAACGTGTCTTTTCTTGAAAAGAAAAGAAAAAAAAAAGTACAGTTTAAAATTTACATAATAACATTAGAGCAGACATTGCAACATGAACAAGCATTTACAATGCAATGGTTTCGCCTTTGGAAAAGTTAGAGCTATTGGCATTGTAAATTACAAATTTTGTATTTATGTGTTGGTTTTGGAAACAGATAAATAAATGGCATTGTCATTTACATTGCCATTAGCTTAATCTCTCCCAAATGTGAGACCTATTGTACCCTACGGACGAGCTCAGCAGACAGCAATTACTACCACACACACACACACACACACACACACACACACCCAGAGCCACACCCCCAGAGCCAGCCACACACACACACACTGCTTGCCAGCTACGGTAATCCTGGACCCACCTGTCGATGCCGGCCAAGGCCTCGCGCTCCGTGGCCGTCAGGCTGGGGCGGTCCTCCTCCGGCTCGCAGGCTTTTCCCTCCGCCATTTTCTTTTCCTCATTACAGAGAGTGGCGGAGTCGGTGAAAACAGCGGAAATCGATACCCCACACGCCCTTCCACATGCGCAGCCAGTGATGGGCCGTTGCCACCGAGCACCTACGGGCACACGGACAGCGGGAGGGGGGCGGGAACGGACAGCGGTAGGGGGGGCGGGAACGGTCACACGGACAGCGGGAGGGGGGCAGGAACGGGCACACGGACAGCGGGAGGGGGGCAGGAACGGGCACACGGACAGCGGGAGGGGGGCAGGAACGGACAGCGGGACATGGCGCAACCCACCCCTGCAAATGACACTTTCAAAATGGCCAAAACAAACCTTAAAAAAAAAAATAATAAACCACCTCCGCATGACGTTGTTAAAGGGGCGGGATGAGTAAAAATCGCCGGAACGCCCACGAATCTGTTCCCACAATGACTGACTCATCTCTGTTCCAATGGCTAGCCTCCATTTATGGAGCTAGCCAATGGAACAGAGAGGCGGGACAAAGCCACATAATGTTGTAACATAGGATTTCGCCTGCGCGAACGCTGCTGCGCAGCGGATTGCCAGGCGAAACCTAAAAAGGGGGAGGGGGATTCTGGATCCTCAACCAGGGGAGGAGGGACTACTGGTTGCTCCCTCTGATAAAGAAAAAATGTCCAGGAGTTTTTGGGATGCTAGAAGCCATGTCAAATTGGACAGGGGCAGCACAGGCCCCAAACGAGTCAATGACTAGATCACTTTCACCCTGTAACAGCTTCTACTAAGAGGTCATTTATATGGAGACCCTCCCTGTCCACAGAGGCACTGCAGCCGGATGTACAGGACCTGTCCGTCAAAGCAGCCCCTGGGACCAGTGGAACCAGCGACTGGGCTCGAGCTGCCCGTTTCTCAGATCTAACAATCAAGGGAGGACATACCGGACCACAGGTTAGTATTAGGCATTGAGGGCTCTTGCCATCATTCCTAGTCTCCTCACCTTAGGCTTGCCCTGCTGGACTCGATGCAGGGCTGCCAAGGGTTAAACCGAAGTGCGCTTTCTGGCCCCAGTGGCAGATCGGTCTGGCGAAAATAGTCACAATTGCCGGAAAAATTGACTTAATGTAACATTTACTTTTGTACAACAAAACCAGAGAGCATGTGCTCCAAGCGCATTGTGCCACTGGTACAAGTCTTTGAGAGGATACACAAAATCAGGGCTCATTTTAAACCAATATGAAGGAGTAGTCTTTTAGCACTGAAGACAGAGTCCTTGAGGGTCAACCACTGGCATCTCAGAGATTAATCCTATGAAACAAGAAGCTGAAATCAGAAGAAATGTACACAGAAGAAGCAACAGCAGCTCATTCAGTTATCGAGGAAGACGTTCCTTGTGGTGGACCTACAGAACCACTTACAGGTATTTGCGAGCGCTATTTTTGCATTTGGGATTCATCATCCCAAATGCAAAAATCGCAATTATAAAAATCGCTAAATTGCGAAGAATTGCATTTAAGGAATCTCAATTAGAGATTCCTTAAATGCAATTCATGAACCTTTTTAAAATTGCGAATTCGCAATATGGGGCCGCTATCTACCGCGAAGTCTAACTACGTGGTAAATAGCGGAAACTTAGAAAAATGCACTTTAGTGCATTTTTCTAAGTTGTATGTTACACACACACACACATGTCCTTTGGACATGTGTGTGCGCAACACCAATGTACATTCCCATTTCAGGGGTGCTACAGGGTGTCCTTTGGACACCCTGGCACCCTTGAAATCGCTTCTTTATTTGCGATTCGCTAATTGCAAATAAGGAATGACTCCCCATTTATTCCTATGGGCCCTGAGGCCCATAGGAATGAATGGAAAAGCCATTCCTTATTTGCGATTAGCAATTAGCGAATCGCAAATAAGGAAGCAGTAGAAATCGCAAAAAATATTGACATTTCTACATGCATCCCGTTTTGCGAGTCTTTAATAGCGATTCCTTAATAATCGCTATTAAGGACTCGCAAAAGAGGACTTTGATAAATCTGGGGGTTAGAGACCAAGCGCAGCGACCAATAGTAAGTGCTTAGAGATACATATGAATTCCTAAGGCTGTCTTGTACACAATCATTCATTCATATGTGTAATAGATCTATGCACCTATGGCAGACTCTCGTTTCAGACACAAACTTATACAAAGCGTTGTCAAAGGCAATAGTTCGAGCCTTAGCCAAGCAGCATTTTTAATTTATATTCATGCAGAGATATGCAACAGACATTAAAAATAATTAAAAAGTAAACCCGTTGCCATCTAAAGATGGTGTGCCTATGCTTGCCAAAAAAAAAAGTAATGATGAAATGTAAGTAGAGATTGGTGTGCCCACCCAGGCACCGAAGTGGACTACTTTATAGGCTGATGCCCAGATGTGCAAGAAAGAAATGCCATCACTCACAGAGATGGGAGCCAATCACTGAAGTGACCCGGTCAATTATCCCAATTCTGTAGGATGTGTTGGACGACGGTAAAATATGAATGACGCATGAACAGACCAATGGACGGAGAAGGCTGACCAAAAGCATGTGTGTAGGTATATATAGACATGGGCATTTATAGGATTATTATTTTATTTTTTGGGAACTCCTGTGTAAGGCGAGACAGCTAAAGCTGCTTCTGTACCAGAGCTAAACACGTACCATGCTGTCTTAACGCAGCACAATTACAATGCAGCGCATTCATGTTGGCGACAGCTGGTGGCGGCACGACCAGTCCCTCGCCACCGTGCCTGTCGGTTCGGAATTGATGCTAAATGAACAATGACGCCCCACTTACATTGATTTGTGCAGGTCTGCAGAGCCCCCTCATCTGCGCCTCTGAATTCCCACCAGACTAATTCAGACGAGAACAGACCAAGCGTGAAAATCAAAGCACACGCAAACCCATGTTTCACCAGACCGTCGCCAAACCACCCCCTCCCCCCACACAAACTGCAACTGTAAATTAGCTGGGCCGTCGGCTCCGTGAATTCACAGCAAGGTCATTTAAAACCCTGCCCAAGAGCGAATGGAGTAGACGCGAGCGCAGTCTGCAAGCGACAGACTCCCGATCTGAGGTGGGCTGTTCCTTTATTTCAGGGTGTCCGTCCCAATACCAAATGCGCAACAAATCAAGGAATACAGAAAAAAATGTTTCGGAATAACCGATTCATTTGTAGGAAAGCAGTCGGCAAACCCTGGTCTAAGGTCAGAAGTAACTTCACGTGAAGAGTACATCACCAAACGGAATCGCCCTTTGCATCGTCTTTCGTCATAAATAACTTGGAAATCGCCCCAACGCCTCTGTGCTCGCCAGGACAGAATGTCATGCTCACTTGGGGGAAACGGTGACGTTTATCAGTCTCAAACAACACAGACAGGCACCCGTGCATGGATAAATGTGGCGAAAAAATACTTTTAAAACAGTTCAGAAAAAATACCACTATCAAATGTGCAAGTACCAAAAGCAACACTCGTAAATTTGACACAAAAAGGGGGGCAGAGGCTTACCTCATGGCCCTGGTAGACGCTGCTCGGAAAGCACAGCGTCCTGTAGGGATTCGGGGGCGTGCTCTCCCCTTCCCATTGGCTGGAAGGTAAAATTCCAGCCAATGGGAAGAGGAGAGGGCGGGACTTAAAAAAAGACCCAGAAACGCCCCCGAATCGTGTCAAGGCGGGCCCTGAACTGAGTGACGCTCCTCTCCTCCAATGGCTGGCCAGCATTTACGAGGCCAGCCAATGGAGAAGAGGGGCGTGTTCAGGCCCCCATACTTCTAACAAAAGATTTCGGCTCCGCCCACCCACTGCTTACGCAGTGGGACGGTAGCCGAAACCTAAAAAGGGAAACTGAGTTGAATACAGTATATGAGTGAAGAGGTATGAAAGCACACAATAAACAGTTGTACAATAAAGAAGTATTCAGTCAGCATCTGAAGGAGTTTTAAGAGGCGATCTAGATTTGTCTCTCTGCGGGACCTTAGTAAGAGTAGAAACAGAGTGCAGGGCTGACACCCTATCATCCTGAGAGCGAGGAAGATGATTTAGATCTCTACTCCTCTGCCTGGAAGTGCTAACATTGCGTGGATGTTGCATTGGCATATGTGAGGAGGGAGAAGAAGACGATTGAGACTGATCACATTGAGAAGAGTGTGTTTCCATGTCTTGAGTTGTGATGTCATCCCAGTAGTGTTGCAGAAGAGCAGGATCATAGAATTCTTTGGATTCTCCATTCCTGGTAATACGGAAGCGTGCAGGTTCAAATAAACCATACTTAATGTCTAGCTGACGCAATTGAGGTCGCATTGAATGGAATGCCTTTCGCCGTTCATTTGTTTCTTTGGAAAAATCCGCAGCTATATGAATAGTATGACCTTGGAAGAGAAAGGGACCTCGTGAGCGGGCTGCTGAGAAAATTTGTCTAATTTGTTCATGCCTAAGAAAACAAGCAATAATTGGCCTCGGACGCGCAGAGGGATCTGTACGGAAAGGGCCAAGTCTATGGGCACGTTGAAGTTCAAGAGGTGGAGCAAAAGAAAGACCGGTCATTATTGGGGGAGCATCGCAGAGGAATAATTTTGTGTCACTTCTTTCAATGTTCTCCGGAAATACAAAAAAACGAACATTGTCTCTTCGGCTGCGGTCTTCCAAATCTATGATTTTACTGTGCAGAAAAAGAAGATCCTGGTCGGAAGGTTGAACTGAATCCAAATGGCTCTCCATGGCCAGAATTTTAGAATCAAGAGTTTCAATTCTTGTGTGAAAAGCGGTAAGGTCTGCTCTAATCGATTTAGTTTCACCAGCCATGGATGTGATTGTGACATCTAGACCCTCTAAGCGGCGATTGACCCCAGAAAGCTCTTGCAATATTCTTTGCATAGTGTCGGATAGTGACTGATCACTATGAGGTGATGAAGTTTGAGGTGCATTCGCTGATGAAGACAAGCTCCCTTTCGTTGACAGACTAGTAGATTGTTTTACTACTTCAGTAAAGAGTGGCTGTTTAGGTATTTCACTGCCGTTCTTGTTATTGGACATTGTCACTTCCCGTTGTGCAGATGCCCTACAGAAGCGAATTGATGTATTAGCTTTGTATGAAGCAATGATGAATAAATGACAGGACGTAAAAATAGTATAATATAGAGTGCAATGTCACAAACAAAGCTAAGTACCTGTAAGAAGAAAAGGGTTAATAGCATTAATAAATAGCACATAACATCAGGCCTGTAGCGAGGTAAATCGGCGGACCAGAACGTAAGTAAAAATAACACACATTGTAAATCAACAAATCCTAAGCAAGAAACACTACAATAGATGAAATAGGTAAGTGTCATAAACAGGCCTTAATCCTATAATTGGCAAAAGGGAAAAATGAAGCATGAATGCACGCAAAAAGTGAGGGAGCGTGCCCTTGTAAGGTGAGGAGGCGTCATGTAAGAACAATAAAAATAGCAGAGATATATTCCTCACAAGACCATGTTGTGAAGCAACAAGCTAAAGGCAATTGAGGTAAAATATATAGCATACACGAATACTACAGGAAGAACTGGCCCTGAGAGAGATTGAGGCACACTTCCGGGACATAGGCAGTTGTTCTGTGTAGGTAACATGAGGAGATTATCGGTGACACCATGTGGAAGAAGAAAGTTCCATATACAGTAATATTTCCCTCTTCCATAAAAGAGCAGGCAGAGATAAATCAGATTGAGCAGTAGTAAAAACACTTCTCTGCAGGATTTTGTCACAAATAAGAGCGTTTTGTGAGGAAAGTCATACAATTCGCTTATTCTCCTTTATTTTCCGTTTTGCTTACAGCTGTAGTGCTCCTTCGCCTCTCCCTATTACAACAGGAGGAGGCGCTATGAGGCAAAGCACAGGGAAACTGCAAAACTGTGGAAGAGCAAAGCGTTAAATGATGGAAATCCTTCGGTCCTGACAGGATTGAATTTTGACTCCTTCACCCTATTCCTTGACAGCAGGAGGGAGCGCTATGGAGACAGGGCTTGCGCAGCCCTGATAGTCAAAAAGACGTGTCTCCATATTGTGAGGAGGCGCGGCCTTACAAATGAGGAGGCGCGGCCTTGCAATACGAGGAGGCACGGCCCTGTAGTGGAAGAAGGCGCGGCACTACACGCAAGGAGGCGCGGCTACGTTGGCGCGCAGGTCCCGGGGCTCGGCTGCAAAAGCGGTGCGTCTACCTCACCGGAATGTAGAAGAGGAATGCCATTGCCGCTTCGGGGAAGAAAATGCCGCCAGGACCTTCCGCATGCTTCCCAGCGATAGCGGAGCCCAGAGAAGGAATTCCAATGACGTAGGTATGTGGAGAAATCTCATCAGGGGTCCGTCCCACAACGGAGCTCCTCTTTCAGGTGGCCATCTTCCTGCGTGGCCAAACCATGCCCCCTGAATGCACTCTTAATGCCGGAGAGCGCCTCCTGCCAGTGTTTGTCCTGGAAGGGCTCAATGAAGTAAGTTTTTAGGTCTCGCCTAGCGAAAGCAGCGCATGCGCTGTCCACGCCAGAGAGGACCTTTTGGAATCGATTCTCCACGTGGGCTCATGCCTGCATGGACAAAGATTGCTGCTCTCGCCATCTGTCCAAAGCAGACCGCATGCGCGTGGCCGTGGGACAGTGGACAGTCCGCTGCCATCTTGTTCATGCCTGCTTCCTTCAACTCTGGCTCCGTCAAGAGATGTGCACGGCCGCGCGCATGGCGGTGTGCTTTCACTTTAAACACGGCGTGCTTTCACTTTAAACAGTGCACGTGCGCGCGACGGACCCAGAGTTGAAGGTAGCCGGCGCGCAACATCTTCAGTTCAGGCCTTAGCATAACACAGTGTGTGGCAGAATGCACGCACGACCGGCCATGACATGATTAAAAACATTCAGTTACTCTAATCTGCCCAGGCCTAAAAACTGGTTCTCTCGTACTTATGTTAGGTGCTACTTATGTTAGATGCTAAAGTGATCACGTCGTTTATGAGACTCTGTGCTATCAACACTTTCTAGTTAGGCGCTGTATTGACCTCGCGCTCATGTGAGGTATTGTAGTAAACACATCATTTTAATGAGACTCTAAACTGTCAACTTTTTTTTGTGAGGCACTTTAGCTTTGTGCCAAAGAATGTCCCGAGGTTCAAGAGATAATGTAGTGGTATGCTTAAATCACATGATGCGTTCCGCACGTCATGCAAGTGAGAGAGCCCTACTTTAGGCGGGATACTATGCGTGGCAACAGAACAATACTTCTGCAGTCCAGCAGGTGACAGTGGTTTTGAGTAAATCGTTGGTAGCAGAGCTACCCCTCAGATTGCACAAATACATGTGGGAGACATAAATATCACAGACAGAATCACATGGATACAGGGTTAACAGGTGCCATTCATGGATCATTGTTTGACCTCATGTCCACAGGTTTGAATCCTGTGGGTCCACTCAGTCTTTCATCCTTTCGAGGTCGATAAAACAAGTGTCTTCGAGTTGGGCAACAATAAACATCTGCTATTTCAGGGCCAAGATAACCTTCAGGGAGAAAGGGCATTTACAAAACACTTACACTATGTTATGCTGTTTTTTAAGTTTCTCAGAATTCTCAGCAGCTATTTGTTTCACACAAAATCTGAAGCTGCCTTTACCATTATAAATGCAGGGAAATAAATAGCATTTAATATGAACATGAAATATCCCACGGGGTGCCACATGTTTGCTCAAGTTCAGGGCCGGACTCATCCGGGCTTTGGAGTGCTCTGATGAGCCAGAGAAGCTTTGCACAGACTTAACAGGCTTGGGCCTTCAACAGCAGTGTGCACTTGGAGAGACACCTGGTATCACACATCTCTGTGTGATGTAAACTTAGCCGTGAGAGCGTCAGTTTAAATAATGAACTGACCTCTAATCTGGCATGCTGATGTGTGACTGGTAGACCACAGCAGATGTCAGCAGTGAGCGTTGAATGCATTCAGCTGCCTTAAAGCCAGGCCTGATTTAAAAGAAAAAGCTAAATGTTTTAAGCAAACTGAAGGGCGGGCGCTTCGCATTCGTAAGAACATTTGTATAGCGCATCAGTACAATAGCTTTGTTTAGGCGCTGCGTCGTCCCCTTGATTATGGCTGGGCAGTAGATCAATTATTTTAGTCGATCAGGGGATCAAGTAGATCGATAGCTTAGAAATGCAGCACATAGAAAAGTGTTAATTGGCAGGACCACAAACAACCCTCAATGGACCAAAAGACGTGCCGCTGATGGAAACTGGAAGATTCAGAGAGCTTTGAGGGGCCTCAGTGAGTGAAGGAAAGGGCAGGACGGTGACCCCTGGTGGTCTTGGTGTGTCATCCTTTTGCCCAATTCTTGGGAGTGTCTGTAAGGACGCCATATGCTCTCACAGTTTGCCTAAGACGCCCCCTCTTCATTGTTTTCAGAATCCAGACCTTGCTCCCCGTTTCACGCTGACAAGATAGCTCAGCGGGTCAGTCTCACACTTTCCATTCATGAAGCTTTCAGGCAAACGAGCCAAGCCCGCAATCTACTGAATAAACTCTCATGTCCCTAAGCGCTTCGAAGCCTCAGAGTGCATGCTCCCATGCTTTCCCATTTAATCACAACACACTGTGTGCAAACCACAACATTCAAACTAGGCAGGCCTTTCCGCCTCAAAAGGATGGTGAGATAAGATGGGTACAATTTTCACCAAAGATTAAATGTAGTGGTGTCCGCTGTAAAAAATGGTCACATTAATATTATTAAAATGCCTAAATGAAGAGGTGCATGTATACATCGATGAACCCTTGCCTCATGGGCTGCTGTGTCTAGGTGTGATCCAACTAATATTAACAAAGCCATTACATAAAGCCAAACTAATTTGTCATGGGACTTTTAAGGGCTGAACGTGGCCCAGGGACAGCGCCATTAATCTTCAGCCCGGGGTGTCAGTGCGGTGCTGGGCACTGACTGTCCTGGCAGATAGCTCAGTTTAATTTCCTGCACCAGCGATGCTTGTGCTGCACCGGGCCGTGGTGCTGTGCTTCTGCGCACCAGGGGACAGGAGCTGAACCCCTATCCCTCACCTCCCCTTATACTGGAAGAGAAATCGGGCAGGAATCTCTCCAGAACCTCCCAACCCCCGCTTCCACCTCTGTTTGTTTTTCGCTTCTGCTACAAAACGGCAGCCGGGCCCGCTGGGGCCTTCTCTTTGTAACATTTAATTAACTGCGGCCCACATCTGTTTGTGTGCGAAAGTTATTGTGACAGTAGCCAATCTGGACGACACTTTTAGGATCAGGACGTGTGAGTTGCGATGCCGGCAAGCGCGACGAGCGTCACCAAGGACCTGCGCTGGCCATGGTGCTTACAATCCAATAACAAGCATTGAAAATACAATAGGTCTCGCCTTTGATTAAGTTAAAGCCATTTGCTTTGCTAATGGGGTTGTGTAGCAAATCAAATGGCTTCAACTTAATAAACGGCAAGACCTTTTGCATTTTTAATGCTTGTTCACTTCTGCCTTGCTTACCGTGGGGGTATATTGGTGTCTGTGCATGTTGCCTGGTGTATGTGGGTTATAACTTCTGTCAGAGGCGCAACTAGAGCCACATTTCGAGGGGGGGCTACTAAAAATTTGGTGTTAGCAAGTACATGGTCTTATAAAGACATGTGAAGTACTCGGGTGCGGCGTTGTGTTAGGGGAAAAGCTGTCTCAGCCGGGCTGACACACACGATGGGGGGCTGAAGCCCTTTGAGCCCAATGGGTGTTGCAGACTCCTGTACCCTCCTCCGTCTGCCCTATTAATGTCCGTGTGGATGAGTTTCGGGGTTCTTCATCTTATGTGCCCCATACTTGTTGCACTACTTGGCGGATCGCCCTGTAGTGGAGGGACTGGCCTCCTCTTAATTGGAGCAGTTCTTTCGCCAGCTCCCACATGATTAATTGCCCTTTGTTGTATAGGACTCTTGCCAGTGACAACCTCCTTCCCTCCAGTGTCTCATGTGAAGGAAGCTCTTTGTGTATGCTTTCGAATTCAGGGGGGGTTCGTTTATATGTCCTCTTGATTAAGTGGTTTGGGTTCTGAAACACATTATTTTAGAGTAGCACATTTTGGTTGGTCTTTACTTATTGCGTTTGGTTTGTGAGGGCATTCGTTTTTCTTTAGTCTTTATCGTTTTTATTGTTTTTTTAGCCCTAACGTGTAAGTGAAGCACACAGGAGATTTGCTCTCCCGACCCCTGGCTAGCTCCGCTATATTAATATATGCAAGTAAATTCGGTTTTTATTATGGGTTTTTGTGGGTTGAACCCTTGATAGCTTCAACTATACAAACAATCTCATGATGCTCGATAGGTCTAGTACCAGCCTAGTAACTGTACTTGCAATTGTAAGATGCTCGATAGTTCTACCAGCCTTGTAACTGTACTTGCAATTGTAAGATGCTCGATAGTTCTACCAGCCTAGTAACTGTACTTGCAATTGTAAGATGCTCGATAGTTCTACCAGCCTTGTAACTGTACTTGCAATTGTAAGATGCTCGATAGTTCTACCAGCCTTGTAACTGTACTTGCAATTGTAAGATGCTCGATAGTTCTACCAGCCTTGTAACTGTACTTGCAATTGTAAGATGCTCGATAGTTCTACCAGCCTTGTAACTGTACTTGCAATTGTAAAATGCTAGATAGTTCTACCAGCCTTGTAACTGTACTTGCAATTGTAAGATGCTAGATAGTTCTACCAGCCTAGTAACTGTACTTGCAATTGTAAGATGCTAGATAGTTCTACCAGCCTTGTAACTGCACTTGCATTTGTAAGATGCTCGATAGTTCTACCAGCCTTGTAACTGTACTTGCAATTGTAAGATGCTCGATAGTTCTACCAGCCTTGTTACTGTACTTGCAATTGTAAGATGCTAGATAGTTCTACAAGCCTAGTAACTGTACTTGCAATTGTAAGATGCTCGATAGTTCTACCAGCCTTGTAAACTGTACTTGCAATTGTAAGATGCTAGATAGTTCTACCAGCCTTGTAACTGTACTTGCAATTGTAAGATGCTCGATAGTTCTACCAGCCTTGTAACTGTACTTGCAATTGTAAGATGCTCGATAGTTCTACCAGCGTTGTAACTGTACTTGCAATTGTAAGATGCTAGATAGTTCTATTGCCAGCTTTGCAGATGTTTTAGCTGGTTCGGGTGCCGTGTATTTTTCACTATTGTCACTCGTTTTGTTTGACCCTAAACATCTTAGCCTTATTCGCTCCCTTTAATTGTTCTAATTTCTTCTAGCCATTAGAGAGATGCCTTTTAACAACGTAAGTTGTGCACGCCACAACTTTGCATCTTGTATCTAAAAGGAAGTGGCATACTTGCAATTTTTTATAAAAACTTCTTAAACCTGCACAATGATCAGTTCATTGATATCCTTCTTTATCTCAGTTCTAATTTCCTTTAGCCATTGGCGAGATGCCTTTTAACAACATAACTTGTGTACGTCACAACTTTGCATCTTGTATCTAAAAGTAAGTGGCATACATGCAATTCTTTACATAAACTTCCTAAACCTTTACATAGGATCGGTTCATTAATACCCTTTTTTATTTCAGTTCTATTATCCATCGCTTTGTACAAATTGTGTACACCACTCAAAAGTGTGAAATCATCCAGGTGATGGTATCTCACATGTGAAATCCTTTTCAGTAAATATTTCTGTTTTTCACATTTGGTGTGCTGGTGCAAATTTTCTTTCACCTATTTTTACTGCTTTCTTTCTCCCTTCTTTCTTAATTTTTGAATTTTTTAATTTTTAAATTTTTCTGCCCTATAGAAATATTGAACTGTGTATATATACCCATATGAATATAATTTTTTTATTTTATAGATTCTTTGGGACGCTCAGTTAAAAATTCTTGTCCTAATGATGACCATGTAATTATACCAGGGGTCGAAACTCCATTGATGCATATGTGGCCGTAACTAATAAAGGACGCATTGTCTTGCTTGTTGTTTCAGTTTTGTCCTGTACCTCTCCTGCTATGTAAGCCCTTCTGTCTGCCACTTTTCTGGTTTTGCATTGTACAACATATTTTTCATGTACCAGTGCATGTTTCTGAGCATATTGTCTTAAATTGTTTTTTCTATTTATATATTGAATAGATTTGATATAATTGTCTAATATTTCTCATATGGGTTCTTCTTCTTCAATTTAGTCTTGTCACACAGTCTTTTTCTTCTTTTAAGAGTTTAATTTGCTGTTATTGACTGTCTCTAAAATAGGTATGTTCATGATATCTTGTACCGTTGTTAGGACTAAATATAAATTCGAATTCAGGGGCATTGCTTTGGAATTATGGCAAGCTGAGGCGTCATCTAGTCCTATACAGACTGCAGGCATAGAGTGCTAATTGTGTTATGCACTCCCCTGATCTCTGGGGGATCAGCTCAGCTTGCAGCACTCTGCCCATCAGTAGTGCTCTGTAATGGCTTTTCCACTTTATCATCCTGCCGTAAAGTGCAGTTGTGAAATCAGGTAGTACGTTTCAACGTTGGGGACCCGGAGTCCTACCTGCTCATATGTGCATTGTAGTATATCCATTTTTACTCTGCTTCTTTTCTTTCCCCACACTATGCTAATCACAGACAGCGTTAGCTTGTCCACTGAAATTCCAGGAGGGTTTAGGGTTTATCTTTTACCATCTTTGGATTTTGTCTGCCGTGCTGTTCTGTTGGACAGTAGAATGTGGTGGCTTGCCCTTGCTTCGCCATCCTAATGTCCTCATACATACTCTTGCAGTTAGTGTTGTTGTTTATTGAGATACTGTTACAAGTTTACTGCGATGCCTTCACCACCTGATGTTCTACCTTTTTGCGTACCCTGAAATGCGCCAACGGTCTTGCCTTTTGTAGGTGTGGCTTCTAATCCACCACTCCTTCAGGTTAGGCACCTTCACAGACTCTAATATTTGTTATCTGTTCATGGCATGCATGTGTGGTAGTCTTCTGATAGTTATTCTTCCCAATTGTCATTTATCTCTTGCTTGGTGATTAAGTCAGGTCCAACCAGGTTCCTCAGCCGCCTGGTCTTGGAGTAAGGCTTCTCCCTATTTAGTCGCCATACACCCATGGGATCAGTCTCTTCCCTCCCTGTGGAGCCTTGGTCTGCGTATTGTCTGTGTGTATTTATCTAGTTTATTTTACGTTTTTTTTCTACTTCAACTAATTTTACTACTATTAATCTGGAGGATCATATTTTATTACATTTGTTTCATGATTCCTGGAATTAAAGGCGTGGTGAGACCCAGGAAACAGCATCATGAATGATTACTGGACATGCTCAAGGTCATGTGACAACCGTAACCCAAAGATTGCCCGCGAGTTGTCGTCTGTTTTGCCGGGCGGGTTGTGGAAGCTCTTCTACTGGTCAGCAGGCTTCGAAATCCAACACGAATTTAAACTCTTCTCACAAGTTGGATGTAGTCTTTGTTTGAAAATATTTATTTCCATATTGCCAAATTCCTGACGTTCCTGTCTAGCAGACATCAGTATTCATGAACACCTCACTTGGGAAAGAGATTCCGATCAAACAGGACATTATGTGGTCCTATTTTAGAAGATCAATATTTTTTTTCTTTGTTGTCCGGAACCTATTCCCACAGCAGCTCCACTCAAAAGCGGAACAGCACTAATCGGAACAAACATTAGTAAAGGCAATAGTTCTGGTGTTGTTCGACTTCCTTTTGGCCGTACCCCTTCTTGTTTTGTTTGTCATAGTTTTTAAAAAACTTTACTCTTGGGGAATCTACAGGGTCAACGCCAATACAAAAAAAAATAAACATTGGTAAAAGCAAAATGTTTTTGGGCTCTCAAGAAGGACACATTGTCATAATAGTTCATGGCATTGAAGGGAACAATGTGTGTAGATGTGCTCCTTGTGAAAGATCAGATTTCTGTCACTCACAGTGAAGTTAGCCAATGGCTGATATGGGCTGACTCACTGCTTCATTCTGTAGTGGGCAGGAGACATATGTGAATGTCACAACAGCAGGCCAAAAAATGAATTGAGGTATATAATTGTAGTAAAATCAAAACTCCTTGGCTAACGCCTGGCCATAAAAGATACATCCAACTACATAATTGATTATTTCGTTTTGGGTAAAGGGACCCCTCTCTGGGTTATGAATATTCCTATGTAATCTACTTTTTATGATCTTTGACTATCTGTATTATGATGGTAACTTTGACCACTCTGACCAGTGGCCCTAGCAGGTTTCCATTTACGTTTTATTAGTTGTTCCAAAGTAGTACTTTGGCTTCCCTCGCAGATTCCGATAACTGTAAGGACCAGAGTACAGGGAGCTATTTCAGTAAAGTTGTCATTAACTTACAAGGTCACCTAGGGTCAGAGAACAGAACTGCTCAGGGAATGCACTTGGCCATTTTCGGTTGTTTTCCTCTACCCGGAGGTACTTGTATATAGTCGGTGTTGCGCTTGGAGAGTACAGGTGGTGGTACATAACGCATGGTCCCGCCTGCACTTGAAATAGTTGCATTCAGCGCAGACCGGGACATGGCACCACTTTATTAAAGCGCCTATCGTGTTGCTATAAAGTCACTACTGTGGCAACGTTTTCATCCACCACAGGCACTGTTTGCCTAGGCTTCTCCACAGAGGTCTCAGTGGTAAAAACTCGCCACAAAACATTATTTTTTGGCATATTTCTTGTCAAATGAAATGAGTACATTAGGCAATTGTAAACTAGAAAACAATGAAACGTGCCGAGCATGTTGCTGTATGGTGATGTGGTTACTATTCAAAACACACAAAATAAATACTACATTGAAAAATGTAAAGGGTCGTGATTGACGTTGGTAATGTTATATTCCGCTTCATTCTATGCTGTTTCTGCTGACATGGTTGTTGCATGCTGCCCTCATTGAGGGGTAAAAGTCCTTTGATGTAATCTTTGCAGTCAAGGCTGTTTGCTCAGCTGGCACATGCGGTGCCCTCCCTCCAGATCCTGGGTGGGCTCAAACATAACACTCTATGCTCCACAAGCAAATATCGCCTGTGGTCAAAGGAACACATTTTGGTTGCTCTCAACTTAATTGTTGAAGCATCAGTCATCGCACAGATTGGCTACTGCAACTGTTTCTACGCTGTAACAACTTGCAGCCTCCTCCAGGTGGCGTAACACGTAAGGGCAAGAATTATCTATAGACGTTAAGTACATGATTTGTCTCTTTCGCACTCAGGGCAGTTTGTAGAAGACATTTATTTAGGATCTGTGCGAACAAAAGCGTACCCCAAAATTGATATTCTTCTACATTTAAACCACACACGTACCCCTGTTTATTAGTTTTAGGGGCACATGCATCAAACTCCACATTTGCGATTAACGAATAGAGATTTTTAGGGAATTTCTATTTTGTAATCGCAAATGCTCATTCGTGTACGAATCGCAATAAAATGAGCAGTTCCTTAACAGTAGCTAATAGTGATTTGGAAATTGCAAATCGCTATTAGCTAATGTAAGTCCATTCATTCGTAAGGGCCTTCAGGTCCATAGGAATGAGTGGTAATGCATTCGCAAATTGCGAAGCACCCCCCTCCAAAAGGTAAATGTGCACATGTGAAGCACACACATGCCCTAAGGACAACTGTGCGCTACATGTTACTTTGAAAAATGCATTTTTTAAAGCATGCACAAACTACCATCATCTTAAATTTGATGGTAATTTAGTGTTTCCTAAATGCACAGTTTGCCTTTAGGAAAGGCTACATGCATTGGCAAATAGGGATTCACAAATTGCGATTCCCTAAATGCATTCGCAATTCAGGTAATTGCAAAAAATTGCGATTACCTAAATTGCGAATGAATAAAGGAACATGCATCTTAAAAGGCCTTTTTCCATTCGCAAACGGGCCAATTCTGCAAATCAGCCTGTTTCAGAATGGAAAAAAGCTTGATGAATGTGCTCCTATGTTTCATGCTTAATTTGTCCAGCTATTTTCACATATTTCCCATACTTAGCCCAGTTATTATATTAATCATTTTCTGAGAGAGGCACATTCTGAAAGGACAATGTTGAATTCCAACAAGTAATGAGTCAAAAACTATCAATCATTGTTATTAACCCCTTAACTGATGGGGGGGGGGGTCCCTCCTCCCCCAGTGCTGAGAATCTAGGACCCTGGTGTAACTTTCCCCGATTCATGCCCTGATATAGGTACACTTTACCCTATCCTTATATAGGCATAGAAATCATTACCATATTTGGCCTGAGCCTTCCAGCCCAAATACGGCATGGCTACTTCCACAAAGTTCCGAGAATTCACTACAATTTCTTGGAAAAACCCGCCTTTAGCAGCTAGGATCTTCCCCCTGCTTGAATATTAAGTTATCCAAGAAATCCTGGAGTTTTCTGTGAATTGAACCTTTGAGTGACGTTATTAAGTCTAATCATGTCAAACTCGGCACCTTCATGGTATAAATATGCCTACATTTGCCCAAACTAACACACAGTGGTTCTTGGAGCAGATCGACAAAGTACTTGCCCGACGCCCTGCAGCAGCAAGTGCCGAAGGAAGCCGCCCCTCCAGCAGATGCACTGAGAAACGCTGTTTCTTCTCTTGCCGAGAAATCCAGCTCCAGTGTTTCCAGCTTACCCTTGCGGGTATCTGGGAGATCGAGTCCTGAGAGAGAGATACAAGACCTCCTTCATTCTAAACCAAGGTACGGAGCTGATTAGGCCCTTAGAGAATTCTTGATTAGACTCTTGGCAGATTCTAGGCAAAGAATACTAAACTTAAAATTACTCCTAAACTTATTTCTTCCCTTGTGCTAGGCTTAGGTCAGGTACATCGGGGTAGGCATATTTTAGAAGCACCACTTGAGTACTTTTAGCCATCTCTTTTATCATTGTATGTATTTTATGCATTTTATCTATTTAAAGCAACTTATGGCTTAGAAACCATATCATGCTTTTACAGTACTACTTTATAATACTGTTTGTATTATATGCCTTGTACTTTATAACCAGCATTACATTTGTAGCAGTACATTTCTTATGCTTGAGATAGAAGACTGTTCAATAAATACCTTTTATTGAAAACGCCCGTCTCTCTAATTTCTCAGCAACTCTGGTGAAACTAAGTATACAAGATTGACTGGGGTAAAACATTTTCTATTGTTTCCACGACTCTGAAGATGGATTTCTTATTCTTGGGAAACAAAGTTGTCATGTTATATGGTTGTCAGAAACTAATCCCTTCTTGTACTTTCGAGAAAGTTTCTAGTGACCTCTGAGCTAGCTGGCACACACATAATTAAGTCTAATATATTCGGCAGAGACCTAGTTGACCTTAGTCCTACGTCTAAGCTGCAGTATATATTATTCCAATGCGCAGAGCCTTTTGGGAATATAGGAACTACACTGCATGGTGCCCAACGTTTGGTAAGGCGATAATTTAACGCTAGATACTAGAGTAACTCAGTCGTGCTTTTCACACAGACCCCTTTCTCCCGTAAAAACTCCAAAAGACGTCTGGAGTGGGTGAAAGGATAATATCCGCCAAAACTGAGTAGGACGAAAAATCTTATGTATTAGTTTTTGGTTTGTTCAACGTTGAAGGATACAGTGTTCCAAAATATTGTGCACCTAATCTTTGTTTCCTTGAAACTTATTCTGCAAACACTCAGTCGACATAATGGTGACTAGTGACGAAGAATTAACTACGGCAGCCCAAGCGGCTTTAGATGACGCCGCTGTCCTAGAGAATGATTCAGATGCTATACTGCTCTCGGTAAATGTAAGGAAAAGTATAACTTACAAACTGATAAATAATGGAGTATCAGCAAGAGGAGGCAGAGTAATCTTTCTCATAGAGGCACATGAATATCGGTAGATTCAGGTTCGAGGCATGTGGGCTGCTAAATTCATATCTTTTGCATTAGATCGCCGCCTAGTGTTGGGTCCGGATGATCGCACATTGTTGTCCTGGAAGAGTCTTCGAAGTATCCTGAGATAGGTGGCTCCTCCCCTGGACTACAGTGCGCATGGGCATCGGCTCCATCCCTAGATTGTTTTTTTCCGCCATTGGGTTCGGCTGCGGTCTCGACGTCTCTCTGTCGGAACCGAGAAACATAGCTTTTTTACGGCCAAAAGGCCTTACTTTCATTACGTCGGTATTGTTTGCGTACGGTCTCGAGTTCTTCCGTCTCTTTGAGTCGGATTCTACGGAGTTGTATAACTCTTCGGACATCGAGGCCTTCTCATCGCAACGCGACCGCAACTTTTCAGCATGGAGCGGAGCCCGTTTAAATACTGTCCCGTCTGTGGGTCCAAATACCCACATATCGACGTGCACCCGGTCTGTAACAAATGCCTCTCGCCAGACCATAATGAGGACAACTGCATGGCCTGCTCCAGATTCAGGTCAAAGAAGACGCTCAAGCATCGGCGCGCGGTGCGCCTTGAGGCCAGACAAGCGGCCCCGGATCCAGAGAACATCTTCGGCGACCAGGAAGAAGAGGGCCTAAGCCATCATCTTCAAATCTCACCGCCCGCGACGGAGATCGAGGCGGATCCGGAAGACGACGACGGAGTCGTGGGTCAAGGCCTTGAATACGTCGACGAGGTAGGGGACGTCGAAGAAGTTTATGGGGCCGCGGAAGATAGCTCAGGGGATGAGCTATGCCCCGGAGGTTACGCGGATCAGGCTCGGGTCACGGGATCGCCACTCGGCCTTACCCAAGACCCCGTACCGCAAGCCACGGCCCCGCCTTCAGGCCCGGCCACGGACATACTTGCTACGCAGCCCGTATCGAAACCGAAACTGAAACCAACGGTATCGACTACACCTAAAATGGCCGACCCGAAAACGAAACCGAAACTAACGGATTTGAGCGTACCTAAGATGGCGGTCGTTCCAGCTAAAACATCAAAACCTGCTACCTCATCGACTCCGTCGGCCTCCGGACCACAGAAGTCGAAGAAAACTGTCGATTCGACAGTGCCGAAGTCGTCAGCGGAGGAGGCGTCCTCTAAGAAGGTCGTCCGGCACGGGTCGACCGGTACGACGCCGTCAAAGTCCGCCAAAGCCAGCGACAAGTCTCCGGTACCGACTGGGACGTCGTTAGTCGGACGCGTGGTTGAGACGGAGCCTGCAAAATCACACGGATCGAAGGGCGGAAGCTCAACACATCGGTCCAAGGACTCTGTGTCTACGGCTGCAGCATCGACGTCTAAGACTCCGAAGGGCCCACAAGACGTCGGATCCGAAGGCAAGGTGAAGGCCTCCTCGTCGGCGCCAAATGCCGCTGTGAGTGACGCGCCCCTCATCGCCTCTTCACTCCAGAGAATTCGGGATAAGGCCTCTGCAACGTCGGCTCCGGCGCCGTCGCACCAGAAGCCGATGGACATGCCGGCAAAGCCTGCTGGTAAACTTCTCTTCCTTCTGCCGCCAAAGGAGGCACCAAAGGCCTTTGCGCCAAAGACGGCGCCAAAGACATCGGAATCGTCCACGTCTGCAGCACTTTCGGGTCGACAACTCGACTCAGGAGAAGATTCTGAGCGTTTTATCGACGCAGACACGGGCAAATTGACCCTTTACAAGAGGAAGATCACTTCCCAACCAGTGGACTCCTATGTTATCCCACTGAAGAAGAAAAGGCTTGCACAGGACGCTCCAGCCCTGATTGAACCTATCCAGCCTCCTCCTAGAAGGAGCCCCACGCCTTCCCCCGAACACTCTGAGGGAGAGGAATATGGAGAAGATGACCAGTACACTTTCCCCATCAATGAACCCGATGCACAGCAAGATTCCTATGACGACATAGGTGACCAAGGCACCCAAAATGTGGGGCAGGACCCACAGCCTTTCAGTGCACGTGCATCCCCAACAGAAGACTCTGCAGGTTTTCTTGCACTCATTGAACGGGCAGCTGCTAATCATGATGTGGACATGCATGCTGACCCAGTAGAGGAAGACTTTCTATTTGACACTTTTTCAGTCTCTGAAAGGACAGTAAAGACACTGCCTATGCTCAAAGGTGTCCTTAAACATGCTGCGGACATCTTTAAAGAGCCTACCAGGGCGAGGGTGGTCAATCCACGCATCGAGAAGAAATACAGACCAGCACCTGCGGACCCTGCATACATTCGTGGACAGTTGCCACTAGACTCTCTTGTGGTCGCGAATGCCCGCAAAAGGGCAAACTCCCAGACGACGGGTGAAGCTCCTCCCCCGGACAAGGAGTCTAAAGTGCTGGAGGCAGGGGGCAAAAGGGTAGCTGCGCAGGCTGCCAATTTCTGGCGTATTGCGAATACACAGGCGCTATTGGCACGTTATGATAGGGCGCATTACGACACCCTAGAGCAAGTTTTACAACACCTGCCTCCGCAGCTTCAAGAGGGTACCAAACTGCTTATAGAGGAGGGAAAACTAATCTCCAACGCAGCCATAAAGTGTGCACTTGATGCCGCAGACACAGCAGCTAGGGCTATTAACACTAGCGTCATGCTGAGACGACAAGCGTGGCTCCGCATATCAGGGTTTAAACCAGACATTCAAACAACCATACTCAATCAGCCCGTCAATCCTGATAGACTGTTTGGTCCTTATGTTGACACCACCCTCGAAAAGATTAAGAAAGACAACGAAACAGCTAAGTCTATGGGGGCCCTACAATCACAACAGTTCCGGGGCAACACTTTTCGTCGCTCAGGTGCACGTGGAGTCACCAGAGGACAGATGGGTCAACAATCACAGTTCTCTAGAGGTGGAGCACAGTCCTCGTACCCCAAGCAGAATAAAGGGGGTTATCGAGGAAACAGCACCAGAGGACGTGGCAGAGGAAACAACAATTCCCGTTCCTCTGCCCCAAACAAACAGTGACTCTCTGTCACTGCCCCCCGACCATTTAACACCTGTCGGGGGGAGACTCCAGCAGTTCCTGCCAGTCTGGACAAACATCACCACAGACAGGTGGGTACGACAACTTGTCCAGTACGGTTATTGTCTAGAGTTAAAGTCCACTCCACCCAACATTCCACCAAGGCAACGGCCTATGTCCGCAGAGCACTTGCACTTATTGCAGCAAGAAGTAGTGGTGATGCTGCAAAAAGGCGCAATCGAGCTCGTGCCAGTGGAGGAGGAAGGCACAGGGGTATATTCCCTGTACTTCCTTATTCCAAAGAAGGACGGATCTCTCAGACCCATTCTGGATCTGCGTCCCCTCAACCTGTATATACTGTCAGAACATTTCCATATGCTTACACTGCAACAGATTCTTCCCTTGTTGAACCAAGGGGACTTCTTGGCAACCTTAGACCTCAAGGATGCTTATTTCCACATACCACTACACCCGTCCCACAGAAAAAACCTCAGGTTCACTATCCAAGGCAAGCATTATCAGTTCAAAGTCCTGCCCTTCGGAGTGACCACAGCCCCAAGAGTGTTTACCAAGTGTCTGGCGACGGTGGCGGCGCACCTCAGGAGGCAGAACATCCATGTCTACCCCTACCTAGACGACTGGCTCGTTCAAGCCAAGTCGGAACAACAGTGCGCCGCGGACATGTCGACTACCATTCACCTCCTTCACAATCTGGGCTTCTCGTTGAACTACCCAAAGTCGCATCTTCAGCCGGCACATGTCTGGCAGTTTCTGGGTGCGACGATCAATACCCTGACGGCCATGGCTCAGCCAAACCAAGTCAGAATAGACAGCATGCAGTCTCTAATCCGAAAGTTCAGACCACAACACTCGCTTCCAGCGAGAGTGTTCATGCAGTTGATTGGCATGATGGCCTCCTGCATCTTCATAGTCCCTCACGCACGTTTACATATGCGTCCGCTCCAGGAGTGCTTAGCAAATCAGTGGACACAGGCTCAGGGACAATTGACAGACCTAGTGTTGGTTACCAGTCGGGTGTACAACTCTCTGCATTGGTGGAATCCACACAACCTTTGCAAGGGCCGACTGTTCCAGGAGCCAGTGCCACAAATTATCCTGACAACGGACGCATCTCTCCAGGGATGGGGAGCTCATCTGCTCACTTACACAGTGCAGGGACTATGGACGACGCAGCAACAGAAGATGCACATCAACTATCTGGAACTGATGGCAATCTTCATGGCGCTCAAGTCCTTCAATGTACATCTGTGCAACAAGGTAGTGTTAGTCCGGACGGACAACATGACCGCGATGTACTACATTCAAAAGCAGGGGGGCACCCACTCGCCACAGCTGTCTCATCTGGCTCAGAGCATGTGGAAGTGGGCCATTCAGAGGAACATTTTCCTCATGGCAGAACACCTCCCGGGCAAGGACAATCAGATGGCGGATCTGCTCAGCAGATACAGCCATCAAATGCACGAGTGGGAGTTACACCCATCAGTACTCCGCCCGTACTTCCAGCAGTGGGGTCATCCGGAGATAGACCTGTTTGCCACAAACGAAAACGCAAAATGCCAACACTTTGCCGCCAGGTTCCCTCACCCACAGTCGCAGGGGAATGCGATATGGATGAACTGGTCAGGCAGATTTGCGTACGCTTTTCCACCAGCCCCTCTGATACCGCTGGTGACAAGAAAACTACGGCAGCACTCGATGACACTCATCCTAGTTGCTCCAACGTGGGCACGCCAAGCATGGTACACCGCGTTTCTAGAACTCTCGGTGGTGCCGCATCAAAGGCTGCGCCTCACGCCCAGGCTTTTGACGCAGAACCATGGAGACATTCAGCATCCAGATCCGCAACAGCTCAACCTGGCGATCTGGCTCCTGAAGTCCTAGAGTTTGGCTACCTTCACCTACCTCCAGAATGCATGGACATCATCAAGGAGGCAAGAAAGCCGACTACCAGAGCATGCTATGCTGCAAAATGGAAGCGTTTTGTCATTTACTGTACGGCCAATAACATCAACCCGCTAGATGCATCTATCCCTAACATCATTTGCTATCTGTTACATCTTTACAAGTGCAATCTAGCGTACACTTCCATTCGGATACATCTATCCGCCATAGCAGCTTATCTTCAGAACAGGCAGCATCTCTCTGTCTTCAGAGTGCCTGCCATTAAGGCCTTCCTTGAAGGTCTGAAACGAGTCATTCCCCCAAGAACACCGCCAGCTCCGGTGTGGAACCTCAATGTGGTCCTCACCAGGCTGATGGGACCACCTTTTGAGCCACTACACTCGTGTGAACTCCAGTTCCTAACGTGGAAAGTAGCTTTCCTTATTGCTATTACGTCACTGAGGCGTGTCAGTGAGCTGCAAACGCTCACAATCCAAGAGCCATTCATTCAGATTCATCCAAATAGGGTGGTACTACGTACTAACCCCAAATTCCTTCCGAAGGTGGTGTCACAGTTTCATCTCAACCAAACTATTGACTTGCCTGCATTCTTCCAAAACCCACAAACGGTGGCGGAAAGAATGCTTCATACTTTAGATGTTAGGAGGGCGTTGATGTACTATATTGACAGGACACAACACTTTAGGAAAACAAAACAACTTTTTGTTGCCTTCTCGCCACAGCACAAGGGCAACCCTATTTCCAAAGCAGGAATAGCCAGATGGATTGTTAAGTGCATCCAGATCTGCTATCAAAAGGCTAAACGCACCTTAACAATACCCCCAAGGGCGCACTCCACACGCAAGTTGGGGGCATCCATGGCTTTCCTGGGGAACATTCCTTTAGAGGACATTTGTAGAGCAGCCACGTGGGTTACACCACATTCCTTTACAAAACACTACTGTGTTGATGTGCATTCCAAACAGCAGGCAGCTGTTGGGCAGGCTGTTCTAAAAACACTTTTTCAGGTTTCTGCAGCTGGCACGGGCAACCGCCGCTAATGGAGGGACTGCTATATATTCTATGCAAAAGATATGAATTTAGCAGCCCACATGCCTCGAACTGAATATGCTACTTACCAGTATGCATCTGTTCTTGGCATGTAGGGCTGCTAACATTCATATCGCCCACCCTCCTCCCCGGTGCCTGTCGCAGCTGCAGACATACTCTTGCATTCAATCATTAGCATGGACATCCTTTACACTTTACACTCCATCTCTGCCACAATGGCTAAAAACAATCTAGGGATGGAGCCAATGCCCATGCGCACTGTAGTCCAGGGGAGGAGCCACCTATCTCAGGATACTTCGAAGACTCTTCCAGGACAACAATGTGCGATCATCCGGACCCAACACTAGGCGGCGATCTAATGCAAAAGATATGAATGTTAGCAGCCCTACATGCCAAGAACAGATGCATACTGGTAAGTAGCATATTCATTTCCAGCAGCAAATGCAGGAACATGAGAGTTCCACTACTACAAAGCAGAGGAACCTCCAACGGAATACGTTCCTTTCGAGGACATTGAAATTCCATTAACTTACCAAGAGCATCAGCTCTGGTTTAAAGGTGTGCAGTGACGGCTGGTGTTGTGTGTGCCTGTTGAAAGTGTGCACCGATGGCTGGAGGTGTGTGTGTGTGTGTGCCTGGTGAAAGTGTGGTGGTGAAAGTGTGGTGGTGAGTGTGTGGTGGTGAGTGTGTGGTGGTGTGTGTGTGTGTGTGTGGTGTTGTGTGGTGTTGTGTGGGTGGTGGTGTGTGTGTGGTGTTGTGTGGTGTTGTGTGTGTGTGTGGTGTTGTGTGTGTGTGTGCGGTGTGTGTGGTGTTATGTGTGTGGTCTTATGTATGTAGTGTTATGTGTGCGGTGTTGTGTGTGGTGTGTGGTGTGTGTGTGGTGTGTGTGTGTGGTCTTATGTATGTAGTGTTATGTGGTGTGTGTGTGTGTGTGTGTGTGTGTGTGTGTGTGTGTGGTGTGTGTCTGTGTGGTGTGTGATCCTCTGTGAGGCACCGGGGTCTGCCGTCTGGAATGGAAGCTTTGGTCAGATGAAGGAGCATGGAAATGTTGCGCTCCTGTGAAAGAGCTGACAAGTGATTGGGGTCCCACTTAGGAGTCAAAGACTCTGAAAGAAGTGCCCCTGTCTTTAACACCACCACACCAGTGTGCCTCAAGTAACATGTGCCAGGTCTTCTAGGTGCCTAGAAAAACGTACCAGTGAAAGCACTGAACTTCACTGGCACCAAAGCACATCCTGTGCTCATCCTGCACACTCACACACTACCCACCCTACACACTCACACACTGCTCACCCTACACACTCACACTCTGCTGGCCTTGGACACTCACATAATGCTCACCCTGCATACTCACACACTGCTCAACCTGCATGCAAGTAACATGAACATTTATATAACGCATATCGAGACAATATTGAGCCTAAGATCCCCCTGTAGCCTCACGTGAAATGTGTGTCACCGTAGACACAACAAAGAAAACAATTCAGAGAAAAGTCCTTGTATTGGCTTTGTTCTGCACAGGTTGTGTCACTGCTGTAAACACTGGAGGGGGTGGGGCAGGAACACAGAAGATGAATTAAATACTATATCGAATGTGAAGGGAGGAGCTACACCCCCGAAAATACAAGGAATGACAGCAGGAATGTGTCAAACAGCACGAATAAATGGAATATGAGAGGATATAGGCTCAACTCTCCTTAGTTACGCTCTTCTATTGTTGTTATTTTGTCCAAATAAAGGGAGTAACGGAGAGCTGCCAATAAAGCATGCCTGCTAGGAGAGGGCACTTGCATGAGTTATCAGACCCCACACAAACAGAAATATTGATGGGGGACATTCCCTTGTCAGCGAGATAAACACATTAGTCGAGTATTCACCCTGCCAAAGAAACTTCCACCCCACTAGAAGGCGGCCCCTCTCTGCTGGGGTCACCTGCCGGGACCCTGCTGCTCCTCCCACCAACAGCCCGGGATCTCTACCTCTCACTGCTTCCCAGCGCTGCAGGGCGCCGCCATCATGGGTGGGGGACGACTCACACCACACTTTACATGCTACTACCTCTGCGATGGATAAGTAGTGCGCGGCTCTCGTGGCGTTAACTGCTGCGACCAGGTCCCCACGGAGGTCACTGACATCTTGTGGCTGGGAGGAAATAACGGACTACTGTAGGACGAGTTGGGAGTCTAGGAGGACCCACCTGGCAATTAAAGAAGACAATGCTGAGGCACGCGAATGCATACCGCGGCGGAGGAGGACTTGTGACTTCACTTACTGAAAGGGGGCAGATAGCCTGAGAGGCTGCTGAGTGACGTCACCGCGGGGAAAGATGGCTGGTTAACAAGTACGGGTGACAGTGGTTAATGACAGGGAAGAAGGACGGAATCTCACGACCACGGCGGCCATGTCTAAGTGGCTATGAGTCTTTGGGGTATATTATCAAGGGGTTTTATCTCCGCTTTTTTGGCTTTAAAAGCCAAGAAAGCGGAGATAAAATTATCTCCCTATTACCAAGCTGTCGCTAACACCAGTTAGCGACAGCTAATAGGAGATAGCGACCATCATGGGCCCCACTTTGCATGTCAGTGATATTTATCACTAATGATATGCAAAGTGGGCGTGCCAAGATGTTAGCGACTGGAAACAGTCGCTAACATCGCTATCTCCTATTACCAACTTTTGGAGATATTTGCGCTAAGGGCGAATATCTCCAAAAGCTAACACCTGCCCTGAGCAGTTCTTAGCCATGTTATCCAATGGGAGGTGGATAACATGGCTAAGAGCATTTGCTCGATAATGCATGAATATCGCTGACTTTTCAGCGATATTCATGCATTGCGGGCGTTTTTTATCGCATTTGCGATAAACCTTGCTAATAGCAAGGTTTATCTGCGATAAAAATCGCCGATGTGCGGCGATAATTTTTGTCTCTAAACAAGTTAGAGACAAAAATTATCGCTAGTTGTTGATAATATACCCCTTTGTCTTTTTCGCTGGCTGCCTTTTTGAATAAAGTGAAGAGAAAATATATTTCTCTCTTTTTAGCTCATAGATGTATGTTTTGCTTAGTGATATATTGTCACGCAATAAAACATATTTTTTGAAAAACTTTAGTTTGTGAGGAAAGCATTTTCAAAACAAAGGAATGCGAACTACAAAAAAAGAAAAAGCCAGCGAGTGGTGCGTGCGCGCGCGCCACTGAGAGCATATGTTTTGAATTATCGCGGATGGCAAGCCGCGATAATTCAAAACATATGTCCTCTGGTGCGCGTAACAGACACCAATAGGCCATAGGCGGAGCTACGCGACCGCCTATGGCCTATTGCGTGTTCTGTTAAAAAACACCACGCACGCAAAGGCCAATGAAAATGGACCTTGGAAATAACACGCACGAGCTGCGTGGAATTTCCAGGTCCATTTTCAAATCCCCGGGGAAAAAGACTCTCGCTACACGACACTGCATGCCCAGTGTACGGCAGGCCCGAGCCCTAATCATGGCGTCCCAGATAATAGGTGAGCAGTCATATTTGGGGTACATGCACATGTTGTATATGCCTATGAGACTTTCGATTCATGGGTGCAGTGTGACCCTATGGAAGGTGCAACAGGGCACATTCACACATAAAAAGCTGCAAATATACTTGCTCAGTACAGCGCATATCATTACCTAGAAGTTGCCATGAACCCCAAAATGGGTTTGGT